>NW_027150658.1:645629-1245629 GCF_020800215.1 Phytophthora ramorum
TGTGCTCAGAAAAAGAAACTGAAATCGAAAAGGCTTTCGACGGGCGGAAACTATGAGCCGAGTTAGTACAAATAGGTAACGACAACGGGGCCACTGATGAAGAAGAGTTCGACATGTCACTTTTGGGCGATTGCGACGATATCATCCGCTATGTCTGCAAACAAGCTGGTTGGGCCTTAGACCCAAACGCAATCAAGGCTGCCAAGAAGAAGCCTCTCATTCACCGCAGTGAAATAGTCTCATCAGGATGCTACTGGCAAGCGTGTGTACTGCTTTGGCGAATGCCAGTGTAAAAACAAACTTGCTGCTGGTATGAATGGTGACGATGACGAAGAAGAGGACGAGGAGGAGGAGGAGGAAGAAGAAGAGCTCGGAGACGAGATCGTGTGGTACGTTCAACATTAACTTTCATGGCGGAGTGTATTTACTCTTCTAACATGAATGCACTGATGTGGCAATACAGCAATCGATGCGAAGAGCGCATTGATCCGGACGCGGAACCTGGTCCTGGTGTCAAAACTGTCCACTACCGTTGCAAGTAAGTCTTGCGACGTTCAGAGGTTTTCCTTGAGACGAAATTTAACTTAATTTGCTTGCAGTGACTGCTTCGACTACGATCTGTGTGGAGATTGCTACCCCAAGAGGAAATTCAAGCACAAGAGCGGCAGACATCGGTTCTCGCAGTGCTTATAGAGTATCGATAGCTTCTCTTACTTGGCATGATATTAGGCATCTTATACAGCACGCCACGATGATAGATAGCGCAAAGGCCTTTCACACGTTCATGTTAACGATGTTTAGGCTGTCGATCCTCAGGGAACTCCATGTTCTCGCTCCTAAAAGACACTGAGCTCACAGCGCAGTTTCAGCTTGAATGAGCGCAGAGAAGACGCGCAGCCGACAACGATCGACGTTCCCAAGCTCACCCACATGTTGCACAACGTTCTATAGTTGTAGGCAAGTGTGCTGAAGGCCTGCTGAACATACATTTTGGCGAGAGGCCGAGTTCATTCACTAAACTGCCTCGCAATAGTCAAACAACAAGCGAAAGATCAGGGCGAGACCGCCGTTGATCCAATTCATCTCCCTACTCCTTGAGCTCAAGCGATCATACCAGTACCAATGAGACCCAATTGGTACAAGTCCACATCGGTTCAAGCCACGGCGCCACTATTCAGCTCGCCGTGTCTCTGCTGGCTGGAAGACGCTCGTGGCGAATTCTCCAATGGAGAATATCGTGTTTACTGGCCTTTCGAACACGCAATCCCAGTCCTTCAAGACCGTCATTGTGCAAGAATGTCCAGCCCGTGTGGAATACCAAGCTTGAGATCAACGACCCAAGAGTGGATGTGCTGCCAAAGTCAATTCCAAGTCGGCATATATCGACTGCCGATGCCATTGAGCAGCTAATTATCTCCCCGTTCCAGCTCTCTCCGTTGATTGCTGTACTCCTTCCATCCTTCGACCAATTCAAGCGTCAGTCACGCCGAGCACAGAATCGGCGCCAGCGAGAGCTGAAGGCGATTGAGAAAGAAAATCAAGCGTCGAGAAATGGACAGTTTGGACAAGTAAATGTCCACGAGCCACAATTAGGCAGATACGTTTGACGTAGCATCATCGGGTTAGCGAAGACAAAATCCGCTTGCATGTGCAGTGCTCTCGGAGTAAAGAAGTGTTAGCTTCAGCCGTGAAACAGGGTCAATTATCCTGTAACAACTGGTAACAGCATCTATCGGCTCGAAGTCCAAAGCTTGCAGCGCGCAATCAGTTCGGCCATCATCTGGCCAATCTTCGAGTGGCACTGAGAGGCACTTGATTGATCAGCTTCGGGTTTAATTGAGCCCCGTGAGATGTCACGAATCCTGCAAGAGCGACTCGATACCTGCACCGCGCTTCTAACTTCACAAGACACAATGATGTAAGGAACTCATTGACTTGCAGACTCTCTTTTCCAAGGTGAAGAAGGAAATTAGCACTATCATCATCGTGGCTGATCTCTCCTCCGACACCAAGAAATGCATCTTGCAATTAAGTACCAACATACGCACCATGGTACTAGCGGGCTCGCTCGGTGCCGACTTCACGAAGTCGTTCACGAAAACGATGGAAACCAGGTAGCACTTGCAATCACCGCGTGTGTTAGCTTCACTCGAGCGCATTCTTGTTGTTAGCGAGAGGCCCTCGCTGCTCCCTCGCCGAGGGCAATGGCTTTGATTTCAGCGAGCTTGATTAGTCTACGCGTGGACAAAAGTGCAAGGTGGGAACCGTGGAAAACAGGGGTTCATGCTGCACATTACTTGTAAATGTTTATCACCTAAAAGCAAAACGAGCGCATCAGCTCGTCGTTGGTCTGCTCGTTTGTCGCTTGCCTAGGATATTGCGGCATAGCAAGCTGGTCAGGTTCATCGAAGCCCACTCCATCCGACCCATGCTCGGTGGGAGCCTTGCTGCTGTACAATGGTTGTTGCTGGGTTGTGCTCGAAACGAAAGAGCTGGATGCTACTGTCGACGCTGCATAATTGGACTGATTTGGTCGACTTGTTTCGCCATCGTTGGGTTGCATATTAGCAACACCGGCCAGCCCCGACTGTTGCGTCACATACGGAATATAATCAATACCGCGCGAGTCAGCGTTACTCAGCTTGTGCGAGTGCTGCATACCTGGTGTACGCCTTGAAGCCCGTGAGCCACCACTTTCAGCTAGCAAAGCCCGAGCCTTGGCTTTCCTCGCCCTTTTTTTCTTGAGCTTGCGCCGGAGTCGTTCCTCTTCAGACGACGAAAGCGATGAGGAGGACGATAACGACGATGATGACAGACAGGAAGAGGAATCACTGCTATCATATACCCGTCGAGACTTTGCAGACTTCCGCTTTGCTCGGCGCTTCCTTTCCTTCTCCCGCTTCGTTGCCCTTTTAGCTCTGCGGCGCCTGCGACGGCGGCTTTCTTCATCCGACGATTTAACAGAGGTGCTGGGTGGGAATGACAATGTGTTTGGAATATCCCAGTCTTGACGGTTCTCGTTTTGGTTGCCAACTTGGCTTTGAGACGACTCCGAGCCAGGAATCGAGCTTTTCGAGCTGATTTTTTCTTCGGGAGTTTTGATTTGCGAAGAATACTTGCGGTACACCCTTGAAGATGGCGAACTTACGTCAGAAGACTCGTCCTCACTGTAAGCTTGTCGCTTTGAATGCCTTCTCGGCTTACGATGACTTCGCTTCTTATCATCACGATTTTTGCGTTGACGACGACGCTGCTGCAGCTCCGACGTCGAGTCCGAAGAATCTGACGTTGGCAACGCGTTCTGTACAACTTGGCCCAGCTCCTCCACAGAAAGCCGAATAGTTCCGAACCCAGTCATCCGTCGATCATCAGAATCCGTAGCAGAGTTGACGCCATAAACAGTGTAGTCACTAGAAACGGCCGAATTCACTGACTGCTTCATGTTGTTCTCCTTCAGACTCAATTCACTCATCAACTGAGATGCGATGTCTTCCTCTTCCTTCTTAACACCTCGATTTTTGAAGCTCTCGGGAAGGTCCGAATCCGAGTCCTGTCCCTCTTCACGTTGTTGGTCCTGCACCGCTCGTTGTGCACACTGTTCTCTCCACTTTTCTCTCTCTCCATCTGCTCTCTCAATCCAATGTGTTTAGCCTCGTCCTCCTCCATCGTTTTCCACTTCTCCTGCTGCTTCAACTCCATTTCCCTCCTCGCATTCTCCTGTTGCTCTCGATGTTCCTGAATCATCCGCTGCATCTCTCCCTCACTCGGTTGCGAGTACCGTCTCTCCGGCATCATTGTCTGTACATTTTGTTGTAGACAAATCTGCAGTCGGATTTGCCCCGACGCCTTGTCGTTCTTGTACAAAGGAAACCATTCGTCGACGGTAACTCCAAGTTGAAGTTGCCGCAAGTGGACGACGCAGGCCCCGATGGCCGGACTGTAAAACAGAACATGGTTCTTCACGCGGATCGTCAGGATTTCCGTGTTGGCGTCTCGGACGTTCATCTGGAACTTCTCGTTCCACTCGGGGTTGTCTCTTTTAGCGCTCATCTGCACTTTAGTATGGTAGGTTTGGTGACTGCTCCCTAGTCTGGCTTGCTTCTCCGTGTTCACAAGCGATTTCCCTTGGCCGAAGCCGCCGATCATGGGCGTGTCTCCTAAGTACAATTTACAGTACGAGCCTTGGGCCACGGCCGGCAAGTGCTGCGCTGAGTGCACGCGCAGGAAGAGCGTGAAATTGCCGTAGAGCGACCGGAGGGACGCCCCGCTCACGGGGCGAAGGGCGCTCGGAGACGATTGGTTGGATGGAGACCGGGCCATGGCGGATGTCAAGCCCAGAGCCGCCGTGAAGGCCCGGAAGCGAGACGTTGCTGGGGGCGTGGTGCTGCGCCATGGCGGATGCAGATTGCGGAATGGGTCCGCAGAGGCGACCGGATGGCCCGCCGAAGGGAAAGTGAAGCCAAAGTATACTGAGACCAAGACGTTTCTCGGCGTAGGTTCAACATGTGTGGTAGAGGGAACAGCCGATGGCGAATAGCTTCACTGCAAGGAGCTGTGCTCCAGCGAAGACTCGTGCAGACACTTAAATATCCCTCCCGACTGAAGGTTCCTGATGAAAGTGTGTTCCCCACCAAGCAAGAGCTTTGACCGTGAGGGGAAAAAAACATCCGTGATCCCACGACACAGTGTACCGCCATGTTTTGCACAGCAGCTTAACAAACTACTTCCACAGTATAATACATGAGCTTGTACTTGGGAAACTTTGCCATGGTTGAAGATTTTACTTCTCAAGCTTCATCCACAACTATTTGACCAGTATGTTTCATAGGTTTGGCCTCCATCGATACATGTACAACGATGACCATGATGGTACTGGGGCTCCGCAGGAGCTAAGCTATAATATTTCTAGTGAGCAATTGCCAGTCCACTTGGCTTGCGCTTTGCGCTTTGGTGCGACGCGGCATCTTGGTAATGCAATGTCCAGCAGATAAGACAAGTTAATTTACCATAATTTAGCAAAATATTGTTTTACATAAATTTCACAAAAAAACATAATTTTAGACACGCGCGTAAATTACACCGATAAATGCTTTTCCTCGAGAAATTATAATAACTTCGTCTCCTTTGTATATATACAAAGCGCTGTGGGGGCTCCGTCAACGTCAACCTGCAGCGTATTTCTAATTCACGTATTCATCGTAACTCTTGAAACTATTACTTGCCTTCGTATTAACAATATGCTAACATTAAGGCATGCCATGTGAGAGTCGCACATTTGGAGTGCAGGATGCAACCCCCTAAGAGATACAACATGCCATCTAGCTTTATAAAAACATTTAGCTTTTGTATTTGTGGCATCAGCGCGCCCTGTATAAAAACAAACAATGATAAAGCTGTCGCCTGCACTCCAACCCGAATTATTTTATAAAATACTGACCCATCAGCACCGCCTCTAATTGTTTTTAATACTGAAGTGATTTCGATTGTTTCGGTTCCCAAATGACTTGTAAATTGTATGTGACGATAAGCCTGGCTCCGAAAGTTTGGCCTGAATTCACAGATAAGAAGAGAAAATTCGCTTTTACTATGGAGTTGATGTGGAGGTCATCCAGTGATCTTTGGGACTTGAACGTGATGTCGCTCTTAAAGTACATGTAGCGCGTCTGACAGCAAAAGAAAGTGAAGCCGCGTGATGCTGTCAAAGGAGAGAAACAAATCTGTATAGTCACGCTGCCGGAGTTCAGAAGCAGCTCCTGGGTGTATTTACCACGTTTCACTACCGTGAAGGAATACAAGCGATAGCAATAAACACTGAAATTGACGATGTTTTCAGACACACAACAAGCAATGAAGTTATGCAGGCTATCGCAATCATACTGTTTGGTAGCAGTTCTTCATAGAGTTGCTGTTTGCTGATAAATGAGCCATTCAACCAGCCAATACCGTAGTCGCTCAAGCTAGCAATCGGCATAGGAACGGTAGCTAAACCGGACATCAGAAGTGGCTAGCATAGCAAAGTGACATCAATGTACCTCACTGAAAAACGAAAACGAATACCACAGTCGTTACCAGTCGTAGCCTACGACATCGGAGTTGAAACCGCACGGTAGCTTTCATCTGACTCGCTGCAAAATTTGTACAGAAGTTAAGTACTTCGAAGTAATATAATAGTAAAAACCATTGAAGGACACAGGCATAGATTCCACTCAAATCACGAGAATCCCAATGCAAACTATTCACTCCGAGCACGACTCATTACCCTAAAAGTACTCAGCTGTCGTGTCTGCTCCAGCCAAGCCTGAGAAATCCTGTCCCGCGAAACCTGAGAAGTCTTGTCCAGCCAAGCCCGAAAGATCTTGTCCTCCAAGAAACTGGCTTACATCCGGCACTGCAAACGGAATACCCATGCCTCCAGCTCCAGCAGTACCTCCAGTGTCTCCACCACCAGCTAATTGCTGAACGCTAGTTGCGATCGAGGCCACATTCGACATTATCGAGGTCACATCCGCAGCTGTACTCAGCATGTCGCTCACTGAACGCTTCTGCTGTGCCTGGGGAGGCAAAGGCTCAATGTAGCCAGGAGACTTGGATGTCGCCGCTGGCTGCGTTTGTACAGGTCTCGCGTACGCTGGAGGGGGGTCGCTGTACTTGTTTGTCGGCTCCTTGGAGTAACCGGAGTGATCAGGGCCGTAGGAGTTCGAGTGAGGAGGACCGGGTGTTCGGGGAATCGTGCTCACTTTGCTTTCACGCTGGGACTGAGCTCGCTTCTTGCTTTTCTTATGCTTCCTTGCTTTGCGCTTACGGCGCTCGTCAGATGATGACGAAGAGGAAGAAGAAGACGACGATGACGATGACGATGACGACGACTCGTACCCTGCGGACTCTCGGCGTTCCTTTCGTTTCGCCATGCGTTTTCGCCGTCGCTCCTTCTTTCTAGCCTTCCTTTCCTTCTTTTTCTCTTTGCGACGTCGGCGGCGACGTCGACGTTCTTCTTCTGACGATGAAGTTTCGTCTGATGAACTGGCCGAGTCAGCTATTTGAGCAGGAAATGATCGAGCTTGTTCAACTGGTGCGTTGGGAAACAGCAAGGCTTCTGGTCGAGCTGCCTGGCCTTCTTTGGCACTTCGAGATTGATTCCTGGATCGTTGCTTGCGGCGGTCTTTCGCTTTACGACGATTGTGATGGTTTCGGTCTTCCTCCGACAACGATGAATCCGCCGAAGGCAAAGCATCTTGCACGACTTCACCTAGACCACCCCCGTCAGCTCCACAGCCTCCACCACATCTTCGCGACGACTGCCATCTGGAGAACCAGCAAAACTGTGTTTGATACTAGCTGTAGAGTTCGACGAGCGTACTGACGTCGATGCAGTCACCATATCATCAGCGAAAAAGTAGTTTGGCGCATCTTTGGCCACCTCTTGCTGGCCGTTCATCTGAAGTTCACCAATTTGCTCAGCTAGACCTTCAGTATGCCAGTCCTCCTCATGTTCCATTTGCTTCTGCAAGTAAGCTTGCACCTTCACCTGCTCTTCTCTCTGCATCTCTTCTCGATACGCTTGCATTCTCGCCACCTCTTCGATTCTTGTTCGTTCTCGCTCTTCCGCTTCCTCCCTCTGTCGTCTCATTTCCGTTTGCAATCTCTCCTGCTCTTCAAACTGTCGACGTCGCACGGACTCTTCACCCTGCTGTTGCTGTCGTCGGTCTCGTTCTTGCTGACAGTGTTGCTGGATGAGTCTCTGCATCGGTGACTCGTTCACTGCAGCAGGGGGGGCAACCGTCGGGTTCTTCGGCTGGAGCATCAATTGAAGTCGGATATGTCCCGCCGGTTTGCCCGCCTTGTGCAATGGGAACCACTGCTCGGCAGGCTGTCCCATGGTGACATTACCAAGAGGAATGGCACATGCCCCGATAGCAGGACAGAACAGCATGAGCTGGTTCTTTACTCTTATAGTCAGGATCTCCTTTTGCGGGTCCAGCACATGGAGCTCCAGCTTCTCGTTCCATTCTGGACTCGATTTCTGGTCAGTGTACAGCACTTTCGTGCGAAAGACCCGGTGGGTCGGGGCTTGGAGCTGTTGGGTCTGAGGATTGTTGTCAACTGCCAACAAATTGCTGAAGGACGCGCCCGCTTGAGCAGTTCCGTTGACGACTTCCGTGTTTCCAAGATACAGTTTGCAGTAGGATCCCCGCCCCATTGCCGACAGGTTCCGAGCCGAGTGGACGCGCAGGAACAAGGTAAAGCCACTCTGGGGACATCGTCGGGTTGCCCCAGCCAGCCAACCCGATGCTGGAGCTGGAAGACAGACGCTCCATGGGGCTTGAGAGGTTGACGGCGAATTGCACAATGAAGTGACGAGCTGCTATGGAAACCGGAAAGTGTACCCATCAAGGTTTCAACCGTCCGGGGTGGGTGGGGATGGGGTGTGGGCATGTGGGCATAGAGCACCAGCTGGAGTCTTGCCTCAGGCAAGTTGCCTTTTATCTGGACCTACAAACACGATAAAGGTGGCTACGCTTGTGCACTTTAATGTATTTGACTTTGGCTTAACGGGGGTAGGAATGGGTGACCTGCTGCTTACGAGGACCCGAAGAGGGCCCCCAAAGGTCCGAGACCGAAGGCGCCCAGTGCGATAGAAGCTACCGTGCCCAGTCCTCCGGTCCCAACGCCGGCATTGCCACCACCGTTGAGTTGCTGGAGATTAGCAGCGATGGTGGAGGCGTTGGCGGCCGTTCCCATCATTTCGTGGAAGCTGGGGGCCCTCGACTGCTGCTGGTAGCGAGCAGCGTTTTGCGCCTGCAACTGGTTGTTGAAGGCCTGTTGCTGCTGTTGAATGCGCTGGTTGGCAACGAGCCACGCATTCTCTTGCGCCTTGTTCTGCATCTCAACTAGCGCCGCGATGTTGGCCGGCAGCGGGGACTGGTTCGTCGTGGCTGCTCTCTTTTTCAGCTCGAGCTCCAGTAAGGCTTGGAATTCCGTTGAGTACGGAGAATTGTTCACCGGCGTCAGATTCCGACTCGGAATGCGTTGGTTCGGATTCAGCACCAGCTTCAAGCAGATATGACCGGACGGGTGGAGCTGGAACCACTGGTTCAGTGCCTGGCCTGGCCGCAGGTGGGCCAGGTAGATGTTGCAGCTCGCCACAAGTGAATCTCCTTGGTCTTTCACACGAACTGCCAACACCTCCGTCGCTGGGTCTGTCACGGTCACTTGCAGCTCTTCGTTCCACTCGACGGGCTGGTTGCCGCGAATCCGCTTGAGCGTTGTGCACTTCGGTTTGCGTCGTCGACTTCCCGAGACCCCCTTTCGACGAGTTACTCCACACGAGCATCGTGCAGAAGGCAGCTCCAGCTCGCGTCGATAGATTCTGCGCGGACTGCACGCGCAGGAACAAAGTGAACGTGTCTTCGCCGTAGCTTGTCATGATGGCGAGTGCTCGAGTTTGAGAATGGCCGATTCGGGCCTGTCAACAAAAGTGTAGCCAAGAAATCTGCGCATCCAAGCTCGCTGGATCGTCTGACGGTTTGCGGGAATCGAGCGATGCTCTCTCAAAAGTCAGGTTTGATTTTGAGCAAAGTTCGGACGTCAAACTGCAAAATATGCAACATTGATATTGAACTATTCCTCCGACTCGGAGCTCGGCGACCCAGCGGTACTTGCGTATGGTATATTCCGTCCATTCACGATAATACACAACTCGCGCTAGAACGCGATGGCCCCACGATACTTCTCTGCTTTCACGTTCTTCGTTTCGTCAGAATTTATCCTCGAGTGTTCGAGCTCATTGTGCTTGTGCGGGCGATTCTCCTTCCCCTGGAGTCTCTCCGATAAAGTCGAAGCCGACGAAGACACGGACGAGTCGGCCAGCACCACCTCCGGTTCCTCGTCCGAGTCGAGCGAGTCGTCCGAGTCCGAGTCCATTTGCAAGTCGGGAATATATTTCTTCAGCTGCGCCTTAAGCTTGCGTAGTCGCGCCGTCTCCTTCCTCACCTGGCGCAGCTTGACGTCCAGTCGTCGCTCGTACTCGGACATGGGCGACACCATTGGCACTTCATTCTGCTTCTCACTAGTCTCCTTCAACTGCGCAGGGGTGCCCAACGGTGGCAGAATTTTAGGGGACGACACTCCGGCTGGGGGCGGCCACGTCGAGTTGTTGCCTCTCTGATGTCGACTGTGCAAGGTCACGTCGTCGGTTTTGCGGCTAACTAGATGCATGTCTTCCTCGGGTCGTTTCACCTCCACCGGAGGTCCACTTGACGAGCGTTCGAGTCTCCTTTGGCGGCGCTCAGCCTCCTGTCTCAATTGCTTGTCCACAAGCCTCTTGATGGCTTCGTCGGCTTCGTGATTGGCCGCGCGCGCCGCCATTACGTCTTGGTTTGGCTGTCTCCGTCTTGGCAGCGCAACGACCGCGGTCTTGTCATCAGGTGCAATGAGCAGCAGCACCCGAATACGCCCCGCGGGTTTGCGGCCCTTTTGCAGCGGGAACCACTGCTCCAGCCGCTCCCCGGGGCACAAGTTGGCCAGCGACACGGCGCACGCGCCGATCACGGGGCAGAAGAACAAATGCTGGCTCTTGACGCGGATGCTTAGGATCTGGGCCGCCAGCTCGGCCCCGGGACGCAGCGGCAACTCGAAGGCTTCGTCCCAGATGGTCTCAGGTGGCGCCAGAGCGTTCGGCTGCTGGTGCTGCGTGCGCGTGCGCCGCACCTCGAGGTACAAGGCCTCGTCCACGTCCTCGCTAGAGGTAGACGAGTCGTTCGAGTCCTTCTTGCTCAGCGCGCGGTGGCTGCCGTCCGTCACGGCCGCGGGCCCCACGTAGAGCTTGCAGTAGGCACCCTGCGACGATGAGTGCTGCAGGTCCTCGGCGCTATGCACGCGCAGCACCAGCTTGTAGCGTTGTGAGTCGGCTGCCGGCGCCATGACTGCGTCACGAGGAAAGTCAGCAAATGAGGCCTGAAGAGCTGCAACGGACAGCGCGAGGGGCTGGTACACCGTACCGATTTATCAGATAGGTACATATTTTTTAGCGAAATTTTAGCGGTGGTTGAACGGCGCCCTCCGATGCGGCAATGGCCGCCGCGTGCTCACTACGAGGAAGGCTTAGCGAAAGCCCGGCATGATCGTTCGACGTTGCCCATCGAGATTGAGTTTGCAGGATTCACGCCGCGCTGTAGTGGCGAAATTTTAAGCGGAGCGGTACCGTTGAATATCGAAATGGCTACACTCGACAAGGCGGGCGACTTGAAGTCGGCGACTTATTGCAACGACTCTAGTCATCTTCGTTACTGGCATTGACCTGGTTGAGCTCCTGCAGCAAGTGGCGCAGCTCGGCCTCGCGGCTGCCTCCTCGTCCTGCCTTGCCACCGTCGCTGTTGCCGTCCTCGTGGTCGAGCCGCCTGAAATCCAGGCTGGATATTCGCGACGCCTCGCGCAGAGTTGACCTGGTTGACCTGGAGCGCGTCGCGTCCAGCATGGCGCGGATGGGCGAGCCTGCTCCTCGCTGCAATAGAGAGGAGACACACATCAGCACGAAAGCGAAGCCATTCGGCAACGGCGAGAGCCTACCTGGGAAAATTTCGGTGGCGTCGCAGCGCTGTTGCCATGTGGTGTCTTGCCACTCGCGATGGCGTTGAGCGAGCATCGGATCTCCTCCATGCGCTTGTCAAAGCCTAGAAATCAGTAGCAAGAAGTCAGCTAAAAGGTCAGAGGGCAAGTTGAAGTGCCCAAATGGGTTCACCTTTGAAAATGCTGTCTGTGTCGCTGGGCTCGCTGCATTTGGCCGAGAAGCTGCCGCTCGGCAGGTCTGGCAACGAGCTCGCGTCGCTTACGATGCTCGAGGATCGATCGCGGGTTCTTGTGCCGAATGTGGCGCTGTCGCTAGGCGCAACAGAGTCGGCGTCGTCTCGCCACCGAGAGTGCAACTGCGACGTCAAGTAGGTGGACGCCGTGGACCGCACCGAGTCAGCCACGACGGGGCTCGAAGGATCCGCGTTGTTGTCCTGAGATGATCCTCGGATACTGGGCGAGTGCTCTCTGGTGCTAGCCCCATCGTTGCTGCTGCTGGCGATCGATATGAGGTCCTGGACATCGCTGTCATTATCTCCCGGGACTTCCGAGTCTTTCAGACTCGCGTCGTCATCATCTAAGACTTGAGTATGGCTCCCTCGTCGTAGTGATGCCGGTTTTCTGGTTGGCCCTTGTTTCCTTCGTTGCCGTGGTGGTGCGGTCGACGGCTCCTCCGATCGCTGGAAATCCTTGGCGAGCCGAGTGAAATGCCGGCGCAGATCAGTAAGCTGTTTGAACGCTTCATTCGCTAGTTGCTCCGATTCTTGGTGCAATTCATCGTTGAAGACTGGGCTTCCGGTGCTGGGGTCAGCCTTGAAGAACGACCGGTGCACGTCCACCATGTCCTCCACGCGGATGAACACCTCGCGCATCTGCTTGCGAAAAGCGTACAGATCCTCTCGTAGGTCTGTCATTGTCGATTGAGACGGTCTCTGACTGCTGGTAGACTGCTTTGACGTGTTGGCGGACACCCTACTGGCAGAAGTCCTGTCCGTTGATATCGACGAGCAAGGAGAAGAAGCCCCCAGTCTTCTACTTCTTGATCTGTCGGAAGCAACTGGAGATCGAATCGACGGCTTTGAGTATCGCTCTCTGCTTCTCTGGGTAGTTGAATCGCCATCGGAGTCGGGAGTAAAGGGCGGAATCGATGTCTCCGAGTTCGTCGGACTGTGAGGCTCATCTTGGTCTTCAAATGTTGTAGTGAGGGGTGACGTCCTGATTTCCAGTGCCTTACGAATAGGCTCACTGTCATCGAGCCTAGAACCCCTTACTTTAGACGCTATTCGGGTCGTATTAGGCGATTCGGCCTCGCGGATGGAATCAGCTTTGCTGTCGTAGACACTCGCCTCGATATCGCTGTCAACTTTTGCATTTCTGAGGGAAGTGCGCGACCTGGCGGAATCTGTTGTCGAAAAGGCTGGCATCTTCGTAAAATGAGTTTCACTGCGCTCGCTTGATGGTCGCAAATGACTTTGAGTTGAGCCCTCCAACCTCCATGGTTCACCCTCTTGATCCCAGTCAGTTGACCCATACCGGCCATTAGCGTCGCGTTGGTTGTCACGACAACTCCTTACCTCCTCATAATCGCCCATACGTGATGAGTTAGATCTACTTTCACGCGGGTATTCCCTTCGGCTTGGTATTGATGTGAATGCAGTGTCAAACGCGCTACCTTTGCTGGTACTGCGTCCACTTGAAAAGCTGCGCAGATCAAAGTCAGAGGTACGTGAAGCTATCTCCTCGCGTTGTGGAAGAGATTCCTCCCTGGCGGAAGTTTGCTGGGGTCTATACTCTTCTTCTCTGATAGAATAACGGCTTGATGGTTCACGCGTCTTGTAATAGTCACAGTTGGCGGCATCCCTGGACGCCGCTGATGAACTTCGACAACGGTCTCCTTCTTGTACACAGGGAGGGCCTGATGAATCTACGCCCCATCCGCTCATATCCAATTGGCGGGGAAGCGGCCGGCGAGAAGCACGACCGTCATTTCCTGCAGGCATCGTAGTCGTGCAAGCTGAAACAATCGAAAACTGCCCAACAGGCCACAAAGGGAAAGGTCGCTAACCAAAACGAACGATAATTGTTAGTTCCAACGGATTATCCATGATCATCTTCAACGCTAGAACGAGTCACTGTTACTTGCAGCACTGCATTAAGCACAGGCACGGAAAACAAATTAGCTTAGTGATAGTCAGTGGTCGACATCGCGGCACGTACCTTGATTCAGCGAATGACCCCCCTGACAACTCCAATTCGTGGTCAGACTCGCTGGCATCGCCTAGAAGCTGTTGCCTCACTCGTTCCTCCTCCTCCCGCGTCTTGCGCTCGCTTTCAGCAGCTTCCAGCTCTAATTGGCGCTGCTTTTCAGCTGCTTTCCTAGCGAGAACTCGCTGTCGATACACGTCGATGACGTTTTCATCCTCCTGTTTCTTCGCTTCTTCCGTTGTTTTTGGTAGTTCTTGTTCCTCTTGCTCGGGGAGAGTCGCTGGTAGTTCAGGTATGACGACTGGAGTATCACTCGCCACCTCATTGTCTTCTTGATCGGGGTCGATATTGTTCGCATCTGTCTCTAAGTCGTCGGTGGCTGGTATGATCTCACATGGAGATACCTCGCTCATCCTATTTTCTCTAGTGTTTTCATTTCCAGTCGTGGTCAAATCCTCAGCGTCACTCGAACAGACTTCAACTACGTTGGTGCCTGGTTGTGTATTCGAGTCAGCATCATCGACTTCAACACTGGACTCTTGCCACGATGCGTCTTCGGCTGCAGTAATGATTATGGTTCGTTCTGCATCCTCGTCTTCCTTTCGCTTTCCCTCTTCTTCTGCTAAGCGCAATGCATCTTCTCGTAGACGATCTTCCTTCTCTTGTTTCTGCCGAGCTTCTTGGAGAGCTTTCGTCTGTTCTGTTTCCAATCGGGTACGTTCTTGTTCCTCAAAAGTTTTTTTCAGCCTCAATCGCTCATCTTCGGCCTCACGTTCCTGCTGCTGCGCCGTCTCAAGTGTCTGCTCTTGGCGCATTGCCTCAATTTCTTCGCGGAACTGGCGTTCTTCAGCTAATCGTTTCTCCCTGTAGCTTTGCTCGTCTTGTAGCCGTTGTTGTTCATCAACCAAGCGCTGCTCCGCTAAATTTTGTTGTAACTGCGTAGCTTCTTGTACAGCTGCGCGTTGTCGAGTTAGCTGCTCTTGTAATTTCACTTCCTCTTCAGCTTGTTTACGCTTTCGCTCCTTTTCGAGTTTTTCTTCCTCTTCGATACGCTCTTGGCGCCTTCGTGCAAAGTTTTCTTCAAACTGTTTGTGTTGCTCGGCGAGTTCGCGTTCCTGCTCCTCCATACGGGCCTGCTTCTTTTTCTCGTATTCTCGCTGTTCTAACAGCTCACGCTCGATACGGAGCTGGTCCTCTTTAAGACGCTGTGCTTCTTCTTTGTCTTCATCCGGTAATTGAGCGGCTAGTACAGCAGTAGACTGCTCAACCACCCGCTCCAGACGATCAGTTGTCTTAGCTTCTCGAGCAGGATTATCGCTTCGATCGCGCCGATTGTCAACACGTAGTACGTCACGCTCATCTTGAAAGTTCGTCATCATCTCCATCATTTTCATCATGAATGTTCGCTCATTTCCTCCTCGTATTTGATAGTCCGGTGAGCCTGAATCAAACGTATCGCTGCTGGCAGCACTCCGTTGCGCCCGGAAACTCACGATATCCCTGGGAGCCCCGTGCTTGGCGTTGATAGTTGCTTGAGCTTGTGTCAGAAGCGAATTCAGACTTGCCACATCGTGTCGCAACGATTCTACGTGAACCTTCTCGTCTTCATATTGACTCTGATACTTTTCCGCCGCGGCTTCGGACTCGGCTAAGCGACTCTGCATTTCCCGTACCTTTGCCAGTAATTCGTTTTCTTTCCACTGGAAACGATCTCGCTCTTCGTCCATCAGCTGCATGAACCTTTTCCGCTCAACGACGATAGCATTTGCTTCGTCAAGCTTCATGTCTAATACTTGTTGCTGCAGCACTTTCACTTCCCCCGCCAAAAGCTTCATCTGCTCTTTTATCTCTGTATTTTTCTGCCTGTAGCGGGATAGCTCGTCGTTAACCAGGCTTTTGTCAGCCATTAGCCGGGCATTGGCAGTATTAGCATCGTTGAGATTATTTTTCTGCTCGCCAAGTTGCAGTTCCGTGTCGGTCACTCGTTCTTCAAGTCGCAGCCGATCTTTTTCGAGCTGTACTGTCAAATTTTGAGCAACACGCAGGTCGTCTCCCGATTTCTGTCAACAACAATAGTTAGTATCAATGCCAAAATCATTTGTGAGTCGAAGCAAGCACAGTGAATCGTACCGACAGCGCCGCCTCTAGCGCAGCACCCTCCTGTTGCAAAGCAAGAACTTGTGTTTTCAGCGTTTTCAGCGTTCCCGTCTCAGTTGTAAGCGATTGTTCGCGGTCCGCTAGCTCGTCTTGCTTAGTCTGAATATCATGGAGAGCTTGTTGTCTTTCGATTTGCCAGGAGCGTTCTTTTTCGCGCATCGCTTGAGCGACGATACCCTCCAGATTAGCTTCCTGGGTGCGTACGCTTTCTTCCCACAGCTGAAAGCGTTGTGTCTCGCTGGCAAAGTGGCGGAAGTCACTTTCGACTTTGACTTGCAACTCTGCTTCCTTCACTCGTAGTCTCTCCATGTCTTTGAAGAGCGACTGCCGCGTTTCAAAGAGAGATGTCTCCAGCTCGGTCCGTCGGCCGACAAATGCGAGTTCTAACTCACGCTCGCGCTCTTGGAGACGGTCTTGCTTGCTACGATACTCTTGCAGTAGGGAAGATCGAAGGCTATCCACTTCTCGGACAAAGCGCTTGCGTTCTTCTGCTCGTACCAATGCGACTTCCGTCGACTTATATCGCTCTAATTCTTCCTGCAGACGTTTATCACAAATGTCGTCATACTCTCGCTGGTACTGCACCATACGCTCTTCCAGAGACTTCTGTGGCTCAAGCTTCTGGGCTGCACATTCAGCTAGGTATGCGTTCTCTACTCTTCGCAGTTGATTATCTACAGGAACAGCATACGATAGAAATGGTTTGCAAAATCAATACTTGGTAGGAGTTTCGTAGTACATGTACACGTACCCAACACGATGCGGTGGTCAAAGCAATCCATAGCCGTCTGCGTCCCAGAGTCCATAGTAGCAAGCTGAAATCGCCGTACGAGCTCCTGCACAAGAACCAGCAGTAGCGAATGTCCTGTGTTTGCCCGTTGCATTTCCTACCACCCAGAAAATATTATTCAGCGAGTGAGCCATCATAATAAAGTCTGAAGAACAGGCTCCTCCTTACGAGTTGACTCTGGACGCTCGAATTCACGTGCAGCATCTTCTCATTTTCGTGCACATAACCACAGTTAGGCACCTTCAAGCCATGGCACAGCTGCAAGTACAAACATGCATAAGCGACAAAGCACACCTCTAGAATCGTCGCGCTGTCCATTTGGTTCCGTGAGCCGCCGATTTCGGGGACAAAAACTGCCAGCGTGTTCTCAAGTCCCTTTGTCGCTAGGTATTCTGCCACAAGGCCGTGAGCTAGTTTCTCATCAGGCGTAGAATTCGATACGTCGCGATTCACGCAGCTTGCATCATTTTCGCCATCATCCCGCTCATTGTTCGAGTGACGCTGCTGCTGGAGTTTTTCAATGAACCGTCGACGTAGCTGAGCCTACACGATGATTGAGTGATGTCCTGTTTTTCAAACCTAGTCGAGAGAAATCCTTACCCTGATGAGCTCCACAGTTCCATTGTCACGGATGGAGTGGAACATGTTCTCCTTCAGCTCCTCAAGCGACATCAAGGCGTTCCCATCTGCATCCCGCGCTTGCGGACTCGCCGCCACGTTCGCTTCCATGAAGATCCAGCCTATGAAAGGTCGCAAGAATAGCACCGGCTGAGGCTCAGCCTGAGCAACCAAGACAAGGGCTTGCGATACTGCTTCCTGTGCCCCCACAAACATAATGGCAGATCTACCACAACATGTCGGCGCACGTACAAAAGCGGAAGAATTCGTCAACTTAGCACACGCCGGTCCCCACCTACCAGAGTCGGAATATTCATCCTTCTTTAAAGCAATCACATCGAGAATACACTTCATACTTGGATCTACACCATAAACCATGCGTCAGCCGGCTAGTGCATCATTCCACCCACCCTGATTCACTTAAATCCACAGCGACTCGTCGTCCTCGTCGCTGTCATCGGAGCTGTCATCCTCGTCCTGGTTGCTGGCCAGGACTTCGTCCCTCAGTTTGGCAAGCTCCTTCTCCCTCTCCTCATCCTTCTTGAGCTCTTTCTCCTCATCCCTCTCGGCCTTCTTCTGCATGAGCTTGTTCACCACCAAGGCGGATCGGATCTTGTCCAGAATCTCCTGGGGAATGTCGTTCTTCACGAGCTGCACCATCACGAGCGACCTGTTCTGCAGCACCGCGTCCAGCAGCGCCTGGCCTCCTTCCTCTCCAATGCCGTTATTAGCCAGCCCCAGATATTTCAATGAAATGTTGTACGGCAGCACTTGGGCCACGGCTTTGGCGCCAGCGTCCCCCAGTTTGTTACTGGAGAGGCCCAAGTGTTCCAGGGACTCGTGGCCGTACAGGGCGTCGCTGATGGCGCCCGCCCCCTCGGCCGTGATCTCGTTGCCGCGCAGGTCTAGATGCTGCAGAGTATTGTTCGCCCGCAACATGTTGCCCATGGACGACGCGCCCGCGTCGCCGATCTCGTGGTCGGGCAGCAGCAGCCGCAGCACCGTACGGTTAAGCTGGAAGACACGGCCCACGAGGTCGCCCCCGGATGGCCGCAGCTTGCGCTTCTTGACCGCCATGTCCTTGAGGTCTAGCTCGCGGATCTGGTCCTTGTTGGCGCGGATCTTCTCCAGGATCTCTTTCAAGGTGGCGGCGGGGCGCTGCGTCACGAGGTGGTCGTCGTCGTGGCGCACCGTCATGGCGGACAGCACGGACGTGAGCACGTCCACTTCCGAGTTGGTTGCCATGATGCGGGATGGATACCTTGCTGAGCAGGACGAGCTAAATCGCGGAATGACACGGAAAGGATGGAACAATGGGTGAAGGAGTGATGGTTAATATTGGATTTCAAAGGTATATTATATGCCGTGGTGTGGGAGGAGGGAAGTATATAGGGTGGAGTATGTGGAGGCATAGGTATGCTGTGACATGAGAGATGTAATTCGGAGGGCTATGTGGTATTGTGGTAATGGATACAAGTTGCGAGACGTTGACCTGCTCCGACTCATTGGTGTTGCCGGTCAACTCAATCTACCTGTCGACTTGATACGTGCCACATGCCAGCAGGACTCTGAGTTGGGCTTGTCATTGATATGCTGTGCCCTGCGGGCATTAACCCCATCGTCTTTAAGTTAGGGCCAAAGTCAAAGCGAGTGAAATCTTTGCCGTATGCTTAGTTGAGGTGTCCGAAGGCAACATTGAAAAATGCATGTGCAACCGTTTGTCACGGGTCATATATGTGTCAAGTAGACGCGTGCTAGACAATGGTCGACACGTGCCTCCAGCCTGCCGCAGTTTGTCGTGGGGTATTGAATGCGCTGCAGTGACACACCAGAGGAGCCGCTAATCGATTTAGTCGACGATCAGTCTCATTTGTCTAACTTCACTGTTGCTTCGGCTTTGAGTCCGGAGTCCGTACGTCGTGCCTGGGCCGAATTGGTCCAGAGGAAAGTATAAGCGCGTGCCACTTCATGTTGATCTTGACTGCGCGAGGCTTGCCTTCTTTTCGGGACTCATCGATTGCAGAGCAACAAGCGGCACCATGGTCTCCTTCTGAAGCAGTCGTGCTTCAATTTGTCATTCTGCAATTTGCTTTCAAGCATTCACATCGACCCCTACGACGCCTTCGACTCGTCTACACCTCAACATGAAGGCTGTCATTTCCTCTTTTCTGCTGGGAGCTGCCGCTGTGGCTAGCGCTACCAACTGCGACGTCAGCGTGCTTACAGAGATTGCCAACACTGCCGATGCCTCTACCTGCAAGACTACTTGTAATTTCGTGGTCCCAATCGAATTGACCGAAAGCAGTCGCCTCGCCGACTGGGAGTCATTCTGCGCCAGCGATGCATGCCAGCGGGTCCTACGAGACCTCAGCACCATTCACGAGTGTTCGATCGATGGAGCGAGTCTTCACCAAAGCGTTGTGAACAGCATTGAGGATGATTGCGCTAAGCTTACCAGAGCGCTCCGAGCAGCTGATGGGTCTCACGTGCACAGCTCCGGCATGGACATGGGCTCGGCGTCAGCCGAAGCAGAGGACTCTCATGAAGCGACATCATCTTCTACGGCATCCTCGGAGGCAGAGGATTCGCACGATACGACGTCGGCATCGTCGGGTGCGGAGGACTCGCACGACACGACTTCTTCCACCTCCGCTTCCGCTGAAGCGGGGGGTGAAGACTCGCACGACCATGCCGGCAGCCCTACGAGCAGCTCCACCGGAAGCAGTACTACCACCTCTGCAAGCAAGTCCAGCGGTAGCTCCACCGGTTCCAAGGCGACTAGCAGCAACTCGACGTCAAGCACCCAAGCTCCGAGCGCCTCGAGCACGTCGTCGGCGACGTCAATCTCGATCACTTTTGGGTCAATTTTCCTGGCGGCTGCAGCTGCATTCTTGTGATCACAAACGTGCCATCCGTACAGTCACATGTGGCCGTCTTAGGAGCCTGGGACTCCTTGCGTAATACACTTCGCAGCTGTGCTGCTTGAGACTTTTCCATTGTACAGCTTATCCGTTATTTTGCTCAGCAAACTACGCAGGTCGACGATGCCTCGCTTCCGACTGGTGCAAACCAACGACCCATCCGTAGCAGAGCGAGTTGAGGCCAGCGTCGACCACGGGAAAAGCTTCTTTTCATGTCGCCACCGGCTACTTTCTATTACCGGTGGCTTTTTTCCATGAGTGCAGTTACATTGTATTTCGATGGCTATTATTGATTTCGTAGCTGTACGAAATTGATGTAGCGTTCAAATGAGGATGCACAGAGACGAAAGGGCAAGAAGTGCACGTTTTGGAAACTGATTGGAATTTTACATAGAAATTACTTGATAATATCATACTTTATCTGACGATATGTTCTCTATGAAATCTCTGCTCGGCGGAGCGGAGGCGATGTTCACTTCGCATTTGCCATGCGAGCTCTCAGGCACATTCGCTCCGCCGTCAACGATGCCTACGACGGCATCGGGCGCCTTCGACAACAACTTCGCGATGCTGAAGAGACGATCCGACGCCAAGCGCGCGAGATCGATATGCTAACGACCTCGCTGCGCCGGATCAGACAGGGCCGCGAGCTGGTCTCTGAATCCGCTTCCGACACGGAGGACGAAGAGATGTGGGGCTTTCCATCGCCGTGCCGACCAAGGACACCGGAATTCGTCGACAACTTCAACTCCACCACGCCAAGCCCAAATCTTGCAGGCTATTATAGCCAATCAAGCGACGACGAATCTGAGGATAGCGATTGATTCTGATTGGGTTGTAGCCAGAAAATTTCATTCATTGCAAATTTCATTTTGTTCGTTTCAGTACATTGTAGGGTAGTAACGTTTAAGTCAAATTTCTTTCTGGCGTTAAAAAATTATCTGTGCTGCTTACAATGCGGTTTCTACTAAATCCAGATAATATACCACAAAGAATTTTCTGAAGCTCAATAACTGAAAACAAATGACATTCGTGCGCTATCCTTCCAATATAGAGCGCCTTTGCAGCTGACGTCTCCGTCGGCTGCTCACGCTCGCTGACATGCGTTTGTGTTCTCTCGTTGGAGTCTTGCTCACTTTCAAATTAGCCTCAAAGCAGTCTGCCTATAGACTAACCGCTCAAGTTCCAACCGATCCAGCCACAACAGAAGCCTCCCACCACATCAGCTTTCCGCATCTTCCCTTGCTGTCAAGTTGCTCCGCTTGTTGTGACCCGCTAGGCTCCATGCGCTCGCGTAGAGCTCAAAGAAGGCATTCCCGCCGGTTGGTGTCAGCTATCAGCAGCGACGTCCCCAACACTCAACCGGCGACGGCCGTACCCTCGCAATCACCGCCCCGTGTCAGTGATGCTCAAAGTAGTTCACGGCGGTCACTGTCGTCAAGCAGCAGCGACATTCCCACGACTCAACCCGCTACCACGGTGCCCTCGCCATTGCTCCAAAGTGCGCGTGAAGATAGTAGTACACCGACTCCGACTAGCCAACCTGTGATAGCTTCGTCATCCAGCGAAAGCGAGGACTTTGCATGTGAAGTAACCCCGCGACGACAACCACCTGCATCAATTGGAAGCAGTGGCAGCGGCAATGAACTGTTGCAGAGCCATACAAGCGCAAGTGCTGCTGAACTATCGGCTAGTGACAGCAATTATTCGTACGCGAGTGGTGGCGAAGAACACGAAGGTGTATCTCTCGTAGCGAGCATGGAATCCGGATCCAGCATACCTCACAGTCGAGAAGAGTTTGTTCACCCAGTCACATTCATAACGAAGGCCGAAGCCCGGGCGCAGCTCGACGGGTTGGAGAACGCTCGATTTTCTGTAACCGGCAACAGTCGCTTCTCCACGCGATTGTCGTGTACAACTCATGTTGATTGCACTGCAGAAGCTCGAATTAAGAAAGAGCGCAACGGACAGTTCCGCCTTTTTCGAAGTGGGATTCACACTACCGCAAAAGTGGCTGTGATGGCGCAGCGCACTGGCATCCACAAGCCGTTCCTTTCGGAGATTGACAACCTACTTCTTGGTGGTCAGGGCCCGCGTCAGTGCTTGATCACACTGCAAACAAAGTACATCGACAATGAAGATACATTGACTTTGCTGCCTTCAGTTACACAACTGAAAAACCGAGCGCATAAACTCCGAAAGCGAGGTGATTTTGACATTACGACATATGCAGACATCATGGAGTGGGCATCGCCAAGAATGTGCTTTACCAAGACCACATTTTTCAAGGATATGAGGTACTTTGTGGAGGATGACGCGCTCCGGGTTAGCCACCAGCCCTTGCAATACCAGAACGAACTGCTCGTTTTAGACATCTTTACGGACGCATTGGAGATTGGACAGACTTCCGTGGGGATTATCTTCACATCGAGGCGATTATTTCGAACGGTTACTCGCATGTTGTTGGGCCAACGGAAAGAAGTACTCATGGCCACCGATGGAACGTACAAGCTTCATTTTGGTGGTTGGACCCTTGTCTCCTTCGGAACATATGGAGTGAGATATACTGCAACACACCAATATCAGCAAAAGTTTTACCCGGCTGCGTTCATGTTCGTTCGGACTGAGACCGCGTACGCATACGTTCGACTTTTTACAGTCGTCAAGGATCGCACCAAGGAATTTTTCGGGGGAATCCTGGACGTACCGTTTGGATCAATGGATCATTCTTCGGAGATTGCAAATGCATTCCGCCAGGTGTGGCCGGACATTAAGCTGTTGAACTGTTGGCCACATTTGGATCGAAATGCTCGACGAAAGAAGAGCCTTCTAACAGACTCTGACCGCTACGAGAACATCATCAAGCCGCAGCTCGACTATCTGAGTCTGTCGCGGTCGTTCGACCAATTCGAAGCACTATCTAACCTGGTAACATCGAATTGGGCTGCTCTAGGGGAAACGGAATACGCTCATTGGTTAGAGGACCAATACCTCGTTGATCCGTGGGATCTGTGGTTCTTCACAGCCAGTGACGAGCCTGGGATCGTGCCCAACCAAAACCCAATAGAGTCCCATCATCACGCCATCAAAGCAAGTAGTGTCATGCACCTTCGCGCTGCTACTGGCCATGTATTAGCCGGGACGTTGCCAAGAATTCTAACGCAATGCGCCATGGACTTTGGCTCGGAAATCATATGTCACTACGCAAGTGGCCCGGTCGGAGCAGAGATACTCCAAGCTGCAATGAACCTTTGTGCTCATGAGAACCACTTTCCGAAGCACCGAGGAAAATCGAAACGAGCAATCCTTTGCATCGGCGAGTACTACTTCAACGCTGATTACTACGTGGTTCAAGATGACAACGTGCACGGTCTTAACGTCGATACAGCACGAACAAAGCTGTATAAGCGTTCTCTCGGCGGAATTATGAGAGCGCACGAGAAGATCGAAAACGTTCAGCTTCGATATCTATCTCTCCACCGCGTGACAATTATCGAGCGAGTGTCGTTTGAGCATAACTGGGATTCTCCGTCTTGGTGTGTGGATGAAATCAAGACAATTCGCCAAAAGTTCAAATGCGACTGCAAGTCGTTTTACCAATCTGGATGGCTGTGCGCACACGTACTAGCTTGTTTAAAGCTAGTGGACGCAGTGGATTTGAGCGCAATGCTCCGGGGTTTGCCAACTCGTAGACCGCCTGGGCGTCCTCGAAAGAAAGCTAAGTGTCTGGAACGCGACGGTCTCAGGAGGTCACAATATAGTATGACCGCACTGATCAAGAGATTAGTCGATAAGCCCGCGAGTGTTATCAACTGGAGTGTTCTGGGAACCTGGACCAACACAGGTGACGATGGTGTTGAAATCAGTCGGGACTTCGTCGGAACAATCAAGCCACCGTTTTTGCGCGGTGGTAAACGTCACTGGGATGTGGATTTTCACGAAATTGAGAAAGAGGAAGAATATGAGGCTGAAGAGCTTGCCACTATGATCAACTACTCGTTTCGGATGGGGCACATCATTGTTCGAAGCTGATCGGTAAGTAGTGTGTGCACTACCGCGTCTACATTTGTATGCCTGCATTTCATTCAAAGCAAAAAACTCAGAAAAAGAAGATAAAACAGAAAACACTAGAAAAAAGGAGTTGTTCCACCCACCTCTCCAAAAAAATCTTGTGTTAAAATCTGACATACAATTTTGCCGGTGGCATACAATAACACCGGTGGCATACAATATCACCCTCCGCATGGAAAATAGCTGGCGGGGAATAAAAAGAAACCGAAAATGCACGCAATAAAAAATAGCCGATGAAAGCATGAAAAAAAACCGCCCCCGTCGACCACTGGGCGAACTCGTTTCGCCAGCAACGGCGTCCGTATGACTCTGGAATGTACAGTCCATGGATCAGTTTCGCTGCCAGTGGAAACCTGCCACAGCGTGACGCCCATGGTCTGTTTCCAGGATTCTTTTCCACGGCTCAACGTCTCAACGATGCGTTCTGACCTTACTGTCTAACCCGCAGGTGTGGGGAGAGTCTACCGAGAGCCACATGGCCTCGCACTCTCTTGCTGTTTGTGTGAGGATAACATCAACCGCGCGGTCTCGACAAATCCACCTTCGCATCGCTCACTTCTCAATTCACCTCGAGTCCCCACTCCGGCCAGACCAATCTCCCAAGATTCTGTCCAAGATGCCATCCCTGACTTCGTTCGTACTGATCGGCCTCGCAGTCGCTGGTTCCGTCAACGCCGAGGACTGCTCCACGGAATCCTTGATGAGCCTTGCGAGCAACTCGAATCTGGCGAACTGCACGAGTGAGACGGGTATCAGCGTGGCGACCATCTCAACGCTCTCGCACGACGACATCATGTCGGTGTGTGAGAGCTCGGCTTGTATGGCACTCATGAGCGACGTTGCTTCGTTGGGACTTGGTGACTGTACGATCCCCGGATCCAACGTCTCCATCCAGAGCGACGTCCTCGACTCCGTCACTTCAATGTGTGGCGGAAGTGGCTCAATGGGATCAATGGACATGGTCGGCTCGTCATCTTCGACGGGAACCACTGGCGTTGGTGACAGCTCGGCTAGTAGTGACAAGGTTGTTGGAGGAAGCAGCTCAAGCTCCAAGAGCGGCGCTGCGACTGTGACAATTGGCTACGTTTCGACGATGGCTATGGCTGCTGTCGCGATGCTGCTGTAGGAAGTTGGGAAGAGCTGGTCGTGCATTCCGTTAAATCTCAATATATGTATGTCTTCTTTTTGATTCCGATTTCACAAAAGCAGCATGACTTGTTTTAAAGCAAACTTGATTGTTGGCGAATGTCGAGAACCACAGATCTGTACTGCTTCGTAAGTAGACCGTACTACAAATTGTTGAACACATGAAGTTGCGGATCGCTAAAACCAGTCGTTTTCTATGGCAGGCTGCGCGACAAAGTAGGTTCGTGGGGGCTTGGCAAGTATGCGGGAGCGTTGCTCTGACAATGGAGAACCATAAACGCTGTTGCAGGATTCCCGGGTTAAAATTCGCTTGAGAAAGCAATACCCCGCAGGCAATCCTGCCGGTCAAGATCCACCATAGTAGAGATCTCGGGGATTATCCAAAGCTCTGTCCTGTTGAAATCACGCATGCACTCCATACCATTTGCTTGCGCCAGGTAAGGAATTCATCCTTCAATCGAGAGCAGCTGTGGTGTTTGACTACTGTTTCTACTGGGGTGACAGCACCAGCCGACGATGCGTACCATACGGCTGATGGTATGGGCGCCGGTACATGTATCGAGACGCCGCGCGGGTCACCATCACTCGCACGTTGTTCATACTGCCTTACTCTTGAATCCACCGCAAGCAGCTCACACCACTTCGACCTACCAGGAACCGCTAAGCAATGCTGTGGTCGTCTCCACTTGTCGTGGTCATCTTGGCATTGGCTGCCATCGTAAACGCTGAAGAATGCGCCACGTCAGAGCTGATGACCATCGCAAGCAGCTCACACCTAGAAGGATGTACTTCCACACTGGGCTTCAGTGGTTTCTCGGCCATTAGTTCCCTTTCCGACGCGCAGGTCCAAAAGGTTTGCGAGACTTCAGCCTGCATGACTTTAATGGACGAGATGAGGTCGATGGGTTTTGGTGACTGCAGGATTCCAGGCACCAACATCTCGCTGGAGTCGGACATTTTGGACCCTTTCGCAAAGGAATGCAGCGGGAGTGGATCGGTGGACCTATCGTCAGGCAGTATCAGCGAAGAATCAGTCGGGTCTGCGAGCGGCTCAAGCGGTGCAACAATGCTGGCACTCACCTGGGTCTCTACTGTTGCGATTACGATTACTATGCTGGTGTTGTAGAATATAGTCGTCTATCTAACAAACGTTTGGAGTAATGAAGTCCTACAGCATTGATCATGCGTCTCTTGAACCAAAAAGTCTCAACATGTGCCTCTCCAACCATATTCCGCTTGAGTCGTACACATGGCCATTTGGTTGCTACGATCTTTACATGCTGTCGGACGCATCGATCAAGGAACCATGATTTGAACTTCCCACTTTCGTAGGTAGACTGCGGTTGTAGTCCAAGACTACCGATAATCATTCCTGTGTGGCTGCTTGGTTTGAGTAGTCTAGTTCGATCTGAGGGGTATTGGAGAATGGCAGGGTAATATTTGAGATGTTGGATGGGCTGTTTACTCGGTCGCTGCAGCATTTCCAGGCTTCGTCAATCTAGGCTTTCATACCTACTGCCTATATTAATATCTTTGTGTAGTGTATCCCGGGTCGGAAGATCCAAAGGTGAACACACGGCGATGCGGGGGCTAACCCGCACGGAACTCTAGCCTAGTGTATTGATGGATAGATGGAAAGATGAAGAGTGAGCTCTGGGTCTGATGCTAACCAGCCCGTCGCTCAGAGTCTTCTCGAACAACCGTGTCCAGGAGCGTCCTCCCTGGGTTGATCGAGAGAGACGGTTGTCTGGGGCAACGACAACCAGTAACGGCTAATATATAGGCTAACATGCAAAGTCCCTTATGCAGCTCCAGGTCAGGCACGGACAGCCAGACTGGAAGAACATGCAGACCCAGTGTCGCCAGCACTGGTTGCCGTACGACACAGCTGGGTCTCTGTGATGCAATCTGTGTAGACTAGTGAAACCCCAGGGCAGCTGGAGGTGGTGAGTCAGGCTGAAATATCCGGCACCCACTACACTTTGGAGGTACTTTCAAATACTTAGTTTAGGCAGCACATGTATTGTATGCAATTTAACTTGAATTGGGCCAAAGCACTCATGGATCTATGCAATGCCTTTGCAAGCTGCTGCTTTGAGCATTTCAAAAGTGCTACGTCGCATCCATTTCTCCCTACAAAGCGAAATCTGAAGTCGCGTTCGATGCTTCCCCTTCCTGCGTTTAGAAATACGTTGATCCAGCCATGACAAACGTGTTGTACGACGAACCACCCTTGCCAATAGCAAGGTGCTATCCAGAAACAACCGAGCGAGCCATAATGGCGTTGCAACGGGGTACACCGACGTGTACCCATGTTACATAAAGAGTGACGGGATGTCTCTCTTTTGTGCCCATGGTACGTGGTACCGGTTGGCGGTGAGCCAGCCATTGGGCACTTGTTTAGCTTTTACTATAGCTGACTTAGAGTTTGAGCTTGGCTCACCTATAAAATATATTCAGTCTTTAAACCTACCGTCTAAATCGTAGTCGGTTCCCTTAGACCGGGAACCGTGAACTTGTTGTTCACCGAGAGCTTACACTCTCTAGCACTTCAAGGTGCTGTGTACCCCGTCACAGTCATCGCCTTCGTGGGCCCTTTACAAGTGCCTACACTCGAAGGGTTCACCTATCTGCGTATCACCAAGGTGCAAGGAACGTTCGCGATTGTGTGTCCAACGGGACCTGATGATCTCGAGGGACAAGCCGAGTTCGACGTCAAGAATTTTAGTCTACGCCACCGTATCGTCAATATCGCGGGGAGTGAGCTGTGGCCAGGTTCAGATGTCGGGCACCCGATCGCCGTCGTACAGATGTCCGGTCAAAATGTCGACTTACAGTCTCGTCACTCGATACAGCTTGCAACATGACACAGCTCTGATCCATACACGCTTCGACGCGCAAGTACTTAGGATCCCGCTTACAAACCCTCCTACCGCAATCCCGGCAGACCGCCTTAACTACGTCCTACGTACCGGCACAGCCGCCAACGAGATGGTTCCCAACGCGCTTGAACTGTTGGATCAACAGAACGAGATTATGGTGGCTTGTGGCAAGAGCAGATCCGGCCTGCCTACCATTGTTTCAATTATACTCAGTGTTCCATTTGAACCTAATGGTGGCGTGCCGCTCATTTGCCCCGACACACTCGAAAGCGTGTTCGTTCGGCGTCAACACATCGTGGCCTGCGAGATTGATACGCAGAGCAGTAATCGCGTGGGTGTCTTCAAGGTTCACTAATATCACAAGCGACGTCGTCAGAGGCGTCAATAGCTGCCTGTCCTGATCTTACCACAGTGTTAAAAATGCTAACCTCGCATTCAGTATTTTAGATGATGTAGAAAAGCGGACGTGCCTCAGCTAGCCCAAGCTGACGTCAACGCGGTCCGACTTGAGAATTGATCCCTTCGCAAACGTGCCCACGAGACTGATACAACAGCCCATAATGTTCATCTACCGGAAAATGCTGGCATGCCGGCCTTTCTCCCATGGAGCGAAGCCCAAGCCTCCTTTTTCGACATCGACCGTCGAGAAGTTCGTCCATTATGCT
This sequence comes from Phytophthora ramorum, assembly GCF_020800215.1. Classification (NCBI taxonomy): domain Eukaryota; phylum Oomycota; class Peronosporomycetes; order Peronosporales; family Peronosporaceae; genus Phytophthora; species Phytophthora ramorum. Next base: position 674,650 of record NW_027150658.1, read on the forward strand.
ACGGCTCACACGTCATTTCTCGGTAAGAATCCTCGAGTACGACTTTAGCTTCAGTATTCGCGGGCTCTCGCTAATGTACTTTCGACCCTTCATTAGCTCGAAGAACAACCTACAACAGGATCAGTCCACATGGTGATCCAACGCTCTGCAGCCGGTGATACCTCCAGCGACGATTTCGAAGGTCGCTGGGGCCTTCAATACTCTGATGCATTTTGCCAAAGGCTTTTACAACTAAACTTATGCAACTTCATTAAAACCGGAGCTTCATTTATAAAGAAGTTCGCTGTGCTCTCACAGTCAAACGCTGCAACCTGCAACCTGCTAATATTCTGGATAAACTCCAAAATCAGTAGGTTCCGCAGCGAGATCGTTACATCGAATATTCGTACCGCCGCACGTTTCGGGAACGAATTTACACGAAACGGCGATCATATAATGGAACTCCAACACGCTCTACAGGAACGTCATCTCGCCGCTCCGGAGACAGTGAAGATCCCTCGATTTTCATCTAGCACGCGCTCGACCAACGCATGCAACCCTCTTTCGGCTAAGCCGCCGACCGTCCCTCAAGAATTGCTCTCGGAACTACCTAAGGACGATGTGCATGCGGTAGTTGTCGAAGAAAGGATGTAGTGGTCCAACACCAGGCCACTGCTTCTGTCGTTACAAAGCCCACTTCAAACGTCGGGCACTTCCCTTCGGTACCAAGACGTTCATCGACAAAACCTTCCTCGGTCTCGCGCCAGCATTTCAGGACCCATGACGCCAAGACAAAATTCCGCCGCGTACAACAACCATCGATGAGCAGGTCGCAGCAGCAGGAGACCACACCTGTAGTCCACCGCTGGAAACACCAGCTTCGGGAGTACACGGTCTTGAAAATAAATAGAGGGGTACAAAAGTACAGGCTCTCGATACCTTACAGATACAACCTAGAGTACATGTGCTGAGTACAATATCTCCGGGGGTACAGGCTTCCGGAAATCGGTCACGAGCCATTGCACCGTTATCAGAACATGTTACTCATTATATTCAACAGCACATCAAGGCGGCCCAAACATTCACGCAACCCCAGCTAGCAGCCCGACAGATCATGGCAACCGACCGAAACAGACGGTATCGACAGTTTGCAGCCAGGTTCAGAGTGGGTGTCCCTCACTAGACATCCACGTGGAGCATTACCGACCTTCAGCGGATACGAGCGGACTCTTAGCTTGCTAGATCGTGTCGGTTAGCATCACACGAATTTGTGCTAATCTACCGTGATCAGGCACTGAGTAACCCACGGCCAAACAAACATCTATTCGAGCTCCCTCTACCTGTCGAACCCTATCAGCGCAAATTGACCGAACGATGGAACTCGATCGTCCGTGAAGGTGTTACACCAACTTGGAGTCCTACCAAACCTCATGTACAAATTGATGGTTCTCCCAATCACCAATTGATCAATATCCACATTCAACAAGTGCGAAATCACGTTACAAAGGGGCAGCGGTGTTGCTGGACCAATGAACGCATGTCTTCACCAACCCACTTGAAGTGGTTGAAAAGTCGGGATCGTTGTGTGCTATTCGTGTGATTAACGAATATTCCTTTTCGAAGGGTACTTCTGAGAACGACTTCAGTGACCGCACCAATTACCTGGAGATTTCATACAACCCACCACGTGACATCACACGCCGCATCTTTAAGTTGCAGGCTTAATTTCCATGTCACCCAATCTTGGTGATGCTAGGAGACGTGTTTGGCCCGTTTCATCACATCCCGGTCAGCGTACAACACGTCCATATGTTCGCCTTCCGATTCGACGAATTTATTCTGATCGGTTTTGACCTTTGGCTTCGGTTGGTGTGGATCACCGGCCTACTACTCAGTTGTCGGGTCACTTATTAATTGTTTGTGCCAGCAACAACGACCTCAGCGATTTCTGGCACCTCTCGATTCGACTCGCTTAGTGAGCAACATCTGGTGTGACGACCATACGTGTGTCGAGTTAGACACAGGCATCAATTGTAAAGTCGCGTATCTGGAACTTCGAAAAACAGTGGGTGTAATCCTCGAACCAACGGTAATCAATGAAGAGAAGTTTACAGAATGATCAACTACGCTCAATGCATTGAGATTGCTCTGGACCACAGCCACTGGCTTCGTGTCCGTATCGGAAGAGAAACTCACGAAAGCTTGGATTAGCGTAATATATCTACACCTGTACCGGATCCATGATCAACAAACTGCTGGGAAACCTACGCTATGTATCGACGTGTTTTCCACCAGCGAGGGCGTGTTATCAAAATGTCCAAGTTTCTGCTGCTTGCTTTCCGCACCACCATGCTTGCCGTTGCGTGGCCCAGGATGTTCGGCATGATTTACGATGATTTCTGGCTGTATTGTCGCTTCATCGAACGTTTAAATGCCAGGCATGTCTTCGATCACCGTCACAACACGTTACGATGGACGCCTCTGACACAGGAGTCTGTGTTTTGGAACCCCAGCTGGAGCAGTACATTCACATTAAATTCAGTAAAGCAGTTCGGGAATCGTTCGCCGCCTCTAAAGAAGGTAATTCGATCAGCGTTCGCGAGTTAATGAGCGCCACTCTAGATGGCCACGTTGGGGGTCGGCACGGGCAGCAATCGGACGAGATTAAACTCGCATTTGCATGTGGATCGACAGCATGTGTGGAGTTACACGGTAAATCGCCATTCAAGCCGCTATCCTGTCGCGCAGATATATAACCCACTGATTTCGCTGTCGGAGTCTCAATTAACGATCGCATGCTCCGCGGTACATATACAAGGGGAGCAGAATATCATAGTGGATGCTAGGTTCAGAGCCTGTAGTTTAGATCACCTATTGTATTCGGTATTGACTAACTTGTCAGCTTGATGGACGCAGGTTTAAATTAGGCCACCGCTCGACGATCTTTCGAAACACGTATTGCAAGATCTACACCCGGTAAATACCACACATATTTGTGACAATGGTGTGTGTTCTGCAAATGGCTCGGCTGTACACCCTGGCTTTCACAATCTGGGCGGCTCTCCAACAGCAAACTAGGGTGCTTCGCAGCATAGTGCTGAAAATATGGATGGAACAGAGTGAGTCGAGGCAACACGTTCGGCATGATAAAGCTCAAACTTGCACGCGTTCGGTGGTATCACCGTCGGTATATCACCGTCGGTATTTCGGAATCGACTTGACCGCTTCGCCGGGCTTCACGCTACTTTTACACGACATCAAACACTTATAACCTCCGGTAATATAACCTGCAACCGATAACGCTAGCTTTTCTACGCCTCCTACATCGCCAGCTCCACCTCCAGCAGCCGCACCAACAAATTCTGTGGGGTAGCGTCCTTATTGGTTTATTGTTCCTGCTCCGAAGGTCAGAGTACCTACGAATTGGGCGAACATTCGGTTGCCACAACAAGCACAACATACTTTATATTGTTTATTGGTTTCTTTCCACTACTTCTGTCTATATGCAACCTCAAGATGCTTCAAAACGTCACAATCATCATAATCAGAGAATGGCTCTTGATCAAAGCGCTTCTTCTTCATTATATTGTCAATTCTTCGTAATCGGTAACGATAAATCGTTAGATCGAACATCTCTAATTGCATTCGAGAAACGCCGTATCGGATTGTATGACATCTACGTCACAGCGTCAATGACCCTCATTGCGCTTACCATCACCGCAATCACCATTACCAACACCATCATCGTAATCAAAAGATCAGACTTGATCCTGGTGACGCCGGCAAGCGAATACACATAATTTCGCAACGGATTGACAACGGAGGGTACCTCTGGTGTACACTTGCTGCTTCAATTGACGGACGTCCTGCAACAGCAATGAGTAAAAGAGTAGTTAGCACGACGCATTGGTTTTATTACGGCAGAAATCGAACCCACTAGCGATGGCTCTCCACATCTCTGCAAATCGTGAATGGCGTCGTCCGAGGCTGGCAACTGGCAGCTCTATGGATTTTCCTGTACAACGGTAGGAGCGTATGTTGAATGTCCAGGTGGTCCCCAGACAGCCAGATCACACCTCGATGTCAATAAGTTCAAAAGAGGAAGTGAGGTTCTCCTCGCTCATCTCGCTATGTCTATGCATCCACGTTCCTATTATCATGAGCACCCGAAGTTGGTCGCAACCATTCACACCTCGGCCCCCGGTGAGATGCGGATCTCTAGGTCCAGAGCAGCCGCTCACCATGCACAGATCTAGTACCTTTCCAACTGCGCATCCCTCCAGGATGAGCGCGTTATGCGAGTAAGGCGACCAAGATCCTGTAGTCCATTGCTTAGCACCACTGCTAGATGATCTGTGCGATTGACGTCCATCGCCTTCGTTGCACCACCACTAGAGCTTTGTATGGAACTTCCTCTGAATAATTGCTGAAGTGGCGGCCAGGCGGTTGTGCACAACGTAGAACTCGTAGAGTGGTAGAGTGGTGAACACCCTATGGTGCCGGGTGGAACGCGCACAAATACTTGAACTTTGTATACGGTTGACTTGACGTTTGTGTTCCCAAAATATTGAATACTGGCAACTGGTGCAAACGACATCAGCATGATTTAGCGAGTTACCTGTAAATACCGGTGCAAAGACAAATTTGCGGCTACACGACTCTTCTACTCTTTGTTACGAACTGCGAACATATTGTTTTTTACGAAATGTGAATTCCATAGCCGAGGCCGAAGGGATTGTAATTTCCACCTCGATTATTGATATACTGGTACATGCTAGTTTGCACCCAAAGTCGGGCCACGCGTCAGGAGCCATGTAACGAAATGGATCACTCTCTCCGATTCACAATGACATTTATCCTGGATGCCGAGGCTATCAACACCAAATAGTTCACGAATTGGAGTACGCACCAATGAATACTCGATCTCGAGTTTGACACGGTGGCTCCATACCGGTCTCTAAAATCGACAAATGCCGCCGTATCGTTGCCTCCGTGGACAATACTAACGTACTAACGGGCAAGGCGTACAGGTCCTTGGTGGGGACCCTCCAAAACGTGACCACCTGTACCCGTGCTACTCGCACCTTCCTTAAATGGCAGCGAGTACGCGAGAGAGAACTCAGTCGATTCCAGCGCGTAACGGTCACGGTTGAGATGAAGGCGGATCGGTTGTGGTGGTGGATACTGATATACACTCCTCACTTAAATGACATGTCACTAAAATATTTTAACACACTACCTGCATGATCGAGATGAATGCATCTGATTTAGGACTCTAAGCACTGGACTCACCGGCAAAAAAAAAAACGTTGCTGTATCGATTTGTCCTGCACGAGCGGCCCACAATTTCTAGAATTCCAAACAGGGTATGTCAACAGTTTTGATATCTATTATTGCGAGCTACTGTCAGGTGCGTTTGAAATCCATGGATGGGGCGTGAGTTCGGCCGTGAAAGATTCCATAGACAGCCAGCCCTACCAGTTCCACTTCCGCATAGACATTGTGTTGGCTGTTGCACGGAAAAATGAGCTCGCGCCCGTAACCCACGTGCCCAAGTGATTATATGTCTTCTTAGCTGGAGCGAAACACGGTTTTATCTGAGGTTTTCTGCCTCGCATGTCCCCAGTGTTGAAAACATTTGCGCTGGCACCGGTGCCCGCACCTCTGCTAACTCGTATTTTGTCAAGTTATTTACGTCGCTATCACTGGTATGGTTGCCGGTTGTACTGGCGGTGGATATTCAAGGTATGCCTAGTCTCCGGAAGCGTATCTCGGCGTTCACGCCGTTGCCGACTCCGCATTTGATCAGTAGAACCGACCCACCAACAAGTGACTGTCTTGGAGATATGGACTTCAAGACGCTGGGGTTTTGCCTCGCTGACTGGTATGTTTGCGGTTGATCGGCTTCAATACTAGTCGAGGCATGTGAGGCGAGGCAGGTGAACGCCTTTATCGTCCAGGGTGTATAGCGCACGCACGCCAGAAGACTCGGCCGATCAGGAAGCTTAAACTTCGCCTTTCGGAAAGCCCAATGGGGTCAGACTACCTCCAAAAGTACGGGACCTCCGGAAGTAGCTTGGCGTGTGACCTTGTGTAATCCCTATAGGTGTCGTTTGTCTTCGGAAGACCGGACTCCACCTGATGAGTTGTTCCTACACAATCAAAATGAATACAAGAATACAGAGTGCGTACGTTCACTTCCCGACGCAATTAGTACAGCTGAGGTTAGACCACTAGCAAAGCCTTCCCAGATGACCAAATAATACAGAGAGTTATACACAATATACAGCTGCTACTTATTCTTTTGGACCCTTGAGCAGTGGGTCCGTACACCAGTCTACTTGTGTTTCACCTGGAAGACTGGTCACTTCCAGATGCACCCTTGTTGCGCACCACTCCCAGAAGGAGGATTTATAACTCCTTCCGGAAGATAACTTTCAGATATATCCAAAAGGAAAATCACTTCCGGATCACTCAATATACAGTCCTATCACACAGCAGTCTATTCGATCAAATTCCGGGGGGTGACTACTAACAACCTCCTGAAACGGCAATTACTATGAAATGGGGGGTCTAGAGGGCACACTCCCAACTGAAATATGAAATAGGACAGATCACGTACGAATGCGCGTCACTCGGTCACCGCCTAATTTGGTCTTGAGCCTTTCGGAGAGTTCCACGGCGGTCTTCGCGATCACGACGCGTCCAAACGCAGGCTGGGTGAACCCGGGTCCCCGGAAATACACGGCGGCTTGTCCGGCGTTATCCCAGCGTGCTTCCAGGCCAACTAATAAGGGACCTGGAAAACACTTGCGCCCGTGGTGGCAAAACGAACTCTCTGTTATTTTTAGTCTCTTCTGTCAAGGTCTCTGCTGGAAGTCTTCCACATGCACATTTGTCTTGGTTTCACTATAGGGTTCTTTGGCGTAATCAGCATCCGGGAGGCTGACACATCCTGGTCGCAAGCCGGCTCTTCATGCATAACATATCCGGCTGGTCGTCTTGGTCGGTCGCTAATATCTTGGGCTTTGTATACTGGAAAATTGGAAAGGTCTTGGTGGGTACAAATCAGGAGCGTCTGGTCGGCCTCCGCACCCGGAACGTCTGGGTCATCTGCGAGTCGCATCAGAAAGGAACTTTCGGAAGGCACACGTGACTTCCAGAAGTAACTCGACATTGGGGGGACTTCTGGAAGTCACTTAGCCTCAGTATGCTGTGGGAACTTGTACTAGTTCTCCGTTCATCCTCGTTCTTCCCTGTCGCGCGCATTTCTGGACCAATCATCACTGCGAGTACTTCCATGGGAAATGGGAAACGACGCTCGGACATTTTACGTCCAGTCGCCACGTGTCACATGCTCCGACTTGAAGGATGCTATCTCGCTCTGGGCATCCTTTTCTGCACTTCGTATTTTGTGCTGTCCTTCTGCTCTGAGCTAGGAAGAACCTGACAGGCGGTATCTCAGCTGCCGTACATGTCATGTTGGTGGAAACCAGCGTGCATATCGACTACCGATATGGCAGAGGCGATAAAATGTACGGTCGTCAACACCAGCAAGGTCCGCAGTCATTTTAGCGCACACTATCTTCGCTCCGGTGACGCAACGAACATGCATCGCTCAGATGCTGGCGCCCTCACGTATCCGTTTCACGGCCAATGGATTTCCGACGCATGCAAGGCCTACGCCAGCATCGGTAAGAGTTATTTACCACGTTATCCGCAGCCATGGTGGCTGGTTCACGGAGGGATTCGACGTTCCATTAGTGGGGTTGATTGTTGGACCTTTTTCGTGCACCTCTCTCCTCATCCCTTATCGGACTGAGCGGATAGTCATCGCATCAGCTTCATTAATGTAGCAGTTGATTGACCCCAAAACATTGTCAAAACAACCTTAGAGGCGTTCCTAACTGGGATCGTGATCCGAAGGGATAGGGGGTGGCCCCGAGAATGTGGTGGCGTCGCAATCTGGTTGTTCCTACCCAGATCGCGATCAGACCCACATAGCGCAGTAGGGCACGCAAAAACGATAAGAAAAAATGAGATATCATGTATTTGACTTGATTGATCTGTGTAGCGTCAATAGGAACGTACAAAAATATACTCGAAAGCGCAGTATGCAGCACATGAGAGTCTCTAAATAGCAATTATTATCATCCGAATAAATAATCCCAGTGCTTAGGGCGTTCTTGATCTGTGATTGGTCAATTTGGACCATTAGATCTACATTTATTTCCGAATTGGTAACCTCAATGGATACCCTGCGATCCGAGTCTGCGATCGGTCGATCGCAAGGTGACTTCAAATAGAGAAGAATCAAAAATCAGTACATGTAAATGTTCTCAACTCCGTCAATTCCATGTGTGGCGGAAGTGGCTCAATGGGATCAATGGACATGGTTGGTTTGTGTATGTCTTCTTTATGGTTCTGATTTCGCTAGTTGAATGGTTTGTATTAACCCCAAACTTGAAACAAATTTGGTGGCAAATGTCGAGAATCACAGAGTCTGTGGTTCACACACTCGCACGGAGACGTTGGAGCCGGGGGTCGTACAGTCATCAAGTCCCAACGAAGAAACGTCATCCATGAGAGTCATGTGGCACAGACCTTTACTGTTCTGTAGACCATACTACAAATTGTAGTACACATAAAGTTGCGGATCGCTATAACTAATCGTTGCTCAAAGGCGGGCTGCGCAACAAAGTAGGTTCGTGGGGGTCTAGTAAGAGTGTGGGCGTTGCTCTCACGACGTCGAACCATAAACGCTGTTGCAGGCTAGCACTGGTAAGTTAAATATAGGGTTAAAGTTCGCTTGAGAAAGCAACAAGATCCACTACTGTCGAGAACCTCGATACCAGGACTCTATAGTTTCTTAGCTAAACAAATAGAGGACCTCTTACCCCCCCCCCCTGCTGTTGAGAACCTCTCTACTATTATAGAGATCTCGAGGATTATCCGTCGAAATCACGCACTCCCCCATACCATTTGCTTGCAGCAAGGATTCACGCTAGGGATTTCATAATGTACTTCAAACGAGAGCAGCTGTGGTGTTCGACAACTGTTTCTGTCGGTTTGAGTCAGGGGCCGCTGACAGCACCAGCCGACGATGCGTACCATACGGGTGATGGCCCCATACTTAAGTACCAGTAGACAGCCACCGCATGTCGAGCGGGCAGTGATGGTGAAGATTCACTCGCACCTTGCTCATACTGCCTTACTCTTGAATCCACCGCAAGCAGCTCACACCACTTCGACCTACCAGGAACGCTGAACGATGCTGTCGTCGTCTCCACTTGTCGTGATCATCTTAGCATTGACCGCCACCGTAAACGCTGAAGAATGTACCACAGCAGAGCTGATGACCATCGCAAGCAGCTCGCACCTAGAAGGATGTACTTCCACACTGGGCTTCAGTGTCTTGTCTGCCATTAGTTCCCTTTCCGACGCGCAGATCCAAAAGGTTTGCGAGACTTCAGCCTGCATGACTTTAATGGACGAGATGAGGTCGGTGGGTTTTGGTGACTGCACGATTCAAGGCACCGACATCTCGCTGGAGTCGGACATTTTGGACCCTTTCGCAAAGGAATGCAGCGGGAGTGGATCGGTGGACCTATCGTCAGGCAGTATCAGCGAAGAATCAGTCGGGTCTGCGAGCGGCTCAAGCGGTGCAACAATGCTGGCACTCACCTGGGTCTCTACTGTTGCGATTACGATTACTATGCTGGTGTTGTAGAATATAGTCGTCTATCTAACAAACGTTTGGAGTAATGAAGTCTTACAGCATTGATCATGCGTCTCTTGAACCAAAAAGTCTCAACATGTGCCTCTCCAACCATATTCCGCTTGAGTCGTACACATGGCCATTTGGTTGCTACGATCTTTACATGCTGTCGGACGCATCGATCGAGGAACCATGATTTGAACTTCCCACTTTCGTGGTAGACTGCGGTTGTAGGCTAAGACTATCGATAATATTTCCCTTCAGCTGCTAGCAGCAGTCTGGTTTCGTCTGAGGAATACCATAGTATTGGGGAATGGCAGGGAGATTGTGGATTCTGCACCTTCCATTTGGCTCTTATCGGCTTCGTTACGTCTGGTTTGCGGGTAGATCAACACTAGCTATCCGCAAGAAATGGCACAATCCATCTCGCCAGCTAGAGGGCATTAAAAAGTCCGACCAACACGCCACAATGAAGTCCCCGTTGGCAACGTTTCTAGCGACCAGTGTTGCGCTCGTTCGTGCTGTCGACTCCAGCGACGAGTGCCCCACATCGGTGCTACTGGGCATTGCTAGCAATCCACACGTGGCTGGATGTTCATCGGCTGCGGGTTTCAGTAGTATCTCTAGCATCAATGAGCTTGCTCCCGAAAAGATCAAGGCGATATGTGGCAGCTCTGCTTGCATGAAGCTCATGGAAGACATGGCGACAATGGGTCTCGGCGACTGCAGAATTCCAGATAGTGAGATTCATATTCAAACGGACATCCTGGACCCTTTTGCAAAGAGATGTAGCGACAGCGGATCTACGGAGACGTCAAGTACAGGCAGTTCTGGAAGCAGCAACAATATCCGGGAAGGAAGCAGCTCAAGCGAGACAAGTGGCACACCTGCGATTGTCGTCGGCTGCATCTCGGTGATCACATTAATTGTGACTACCATGTTGGAATAACGCTCTTTGTAGTGAGTCTTATCAATTGAGGCGTTTGTTTAATGGCTGTCCTACATGTACACCTTTGTTTTTTTCAGTTTAGAATCACTATCTTTTGGATTGTCATTGCCAGCCCGGACACAGACACTGCCAATGGCGTTATCTGCTCACGATTAAGAAATCTGTGCCTTACAGCCGACAAAATACTTTTCATCTTCGGCACGCGTGGGCTGCTTGGAGAAATGAGGCAACTAATCGTTTATCCCCCGATAGTCTACTGTAGACTACAGTTTGCCACTGGTGTTTACTGTCCAGTCAAAGGTGCGGATTCTTCTCCTTATCCGCGCACTCTAGACATGTGTCCTCTCGTAAAACAGGTTCTCTCAACATATTTGTTGTAATCATACGCACGGCATCGGACACCCCACTGATCATTGGACGGTATCGATATGCTGGGACGGGAATGTATTAAGAGCTAATGCATGGTAGCGTTAAATTGTTGAGCAACGCTCGGGCCTGTTCAACAGACCCATGTTTCGCCTCCAGCACATACGATATTTGGTCATCTTTCACGAAAACCAACTGAAGGCCATGAATACACATGCGTAGGGCGATGACTAGAACGGACTTAGGAAGGCGTAAGTGACATCAATGTACCTCACTGAAAAACTAAACAAAAAGGAATCCACGTACTTCGTAAACAGGCTTGATAGCTGCTTCTGAACAGCAGTTGATGGATCAAGTCGAGGGGGACTGGAGAGCAAGCACCGCCTCGAGGACGAGCGTCAGCACACGGTGCACTGTCAAATGGATGTGAGAGTGCCCTTGGTTCTTGGCGACAGCGGTAGTCTCCTGTCGCAACGTCGTGGTCTTGGTCTCTCCAGACGAGACCACCTTCTTCGCATTCGTAGTGGCATCGATCATGGGTAAGTCTTCAGGTGTATCGGTGCCTTCCGTGAAGTCGACCTCGCACCACACATATTCCGTGTACATCTCTGTTGATTGAGATCTCCCACTTGGGCATTGCGCGTACACATCGGCTTCGTCGAAAGCCACGTCATAGCAAGTTCCATCGGTGAATTTTACTTGGAAGGTGCCCCAATACACGTCCGTACCGCATTCCGTCCGCACGAAGCCTCCACTGGGAAACGTGACGCAATCGCAAGTGTCGATGGTAGTGATCGGGTACGCGATTTCATCTAGCCCGTCGTTAACAACCGCAGATCTGCGCAGGTCGCGAGAGGTGTGATCGGTTCCTTCGACAACCGAATGGGACGTGGGGAGCGATGGAATTGAGATGCGAGTAGGATACACCTCGTTAGCGAAGGTCTGGTACTTCGGGTTGTATATTTGTCTGCTTGACCAGTATAGATTGGTGGAGACGCCGGTGTAGCCGTTAGAACGCGCAAGGTTGACAAGAGTCAACACCATGGCGTTGGCGGATGGCGCGAGAGGTAGGTGTGTAGTAGGAGTCCAAAAGGGAAATGAGCAAGACGTTCGTCCAGTCTTTGGGGGCAGACTTGGTCGCACGAAGGAAGGAGTGGACGCTGATCTGTCTTCCTCGACTTCCACTTAAGCTTTGTGGAGAAAAATGGAAACTGACATTGATCTCTCGTCTTCTCGGGGGCGAGCACAGCTGGCCCCCACATGCACACTCACTACTCAATGGCTACAAACTAGATACTTCGAAGTACTTTGCAGCCTAGGTACATCATGAGTGCACCTCTGGGTGTAGGTACAACCCAGATCATTTCCCCCCTCGACGACGGCCGCGACCAACTTGGCGAATTTCAGTTGTCTCAATTGGGTCCTTCGGTGCCAATATGGCCCACATACGACGTGCCAAAGAATTTGGCGGAGAGGAAACTACGAATTGGCGAACAAGCTGAGGAACATCTTCGTACATTACGGAAGCAGGTTCCCATGAAGCTTCGTCAGGGTCGAGGCCAATCCACTGGACAAAGATCTCCCACTGATGAGAGACTTGACCCAGTCGGCACTCCAACAATTTATCCACCAAATGTCCTCCTTCGCCATGTAGAGCGTGCGCTATCAGATCTTCAGTAACACCACGCTCAGAGTCCCGATAAAACTTAAGTCGCGATGCGTGACGAACCATGATGCCGTAAGGCGCGCACAGATCTTGCACCTCGAACGTATAATCATTGAGGGAGCGCACAATTCGCTTCGGACCACGCCACAAAAGCGCTAGTTTGCTGCCGCCTTTGACTGCTGAAGCTGCCATCACAAAATCGCCAATTGCAAATTTTGCCAACCGCACGCCGGGTTTCTTCGCTCTGCGACCCCGTGCTTGGGCATTTTTGCGCGACGATGTCTCTGAACTCAGCTGGTGAATAGCATCCAAAGCTGTGCGAACCTCTCGCAGGTGCTTTTGCTGTTGCTCTTCGATCCAGGAAAGAGAACAATTCTCTGCAAAAGTAGGCGGAAATATGGCATTAAGTTGCGACGACCCTGGTAATCCAGTAAAAGCTGTAATTGGCGCGATTGCCCCGATTCGGTCCGAGGGCATGCCATTCAGCGCTGCTTGCACGAGAGGTATAAGGGTCGGCCACTGTTTAATTTGCAACTTTAGCTCGCTGGCCATGGCCTTCAGACTGCGCAACAGTAAACGGTTCACTACCTCAACCGAGCCGTTTGCCCATGGAGAGTATGCCGTGACAAAGTGGTGGTGCGCTCCAAGTATATGGCGCAACCTGTCAATCACGTCGCTAGTAAAATGAGGTCCTTGATCTGAAACCCAGGTGTGAACAACACCGAATCGCTTAAACCAGTCGATCAAGCCTTGGTACGCGAATTCCGACGTAGCTCTCGCGCATTCAATAAGTTCAACATACCCGCTCATGTTATCTTTAAGGACGAACACGTAACCAGTCGAGCGTTCACTTCGAGGCAGTGAAAGAAAGTCGAAATGAAGAACTTCGTTGGGTTTAGTGGCTCGTAATGTTTCACCGTAAGGTCTAGGCACTTTTTTCCCTTGGGTGCTAAGGCAATGTATACAACCCGCCACAAACAAAGCCATATCGGTGGAGAGGGTATCCCACACGAAAGTATCACTCAGGATTGAAGTCGATGCGTCCACGCCACGATGACCACTAGCTCCTGCATGTGATATCACGCACAGACGCTGTTGCAAATCGGTCTCAGCGTCCGGAATCCAAACTCGTTTATCCTTGTCCGTGAATGCTCCACGAGAATCGTCCCAGCGAATGTTGTTTTTCACTTGGCGCGAAAGAGCAGCTTTCTGCAAGCGAACAATTTCCTCGTATGTTGGCCACTCAAATCCAGAATTTTGAAGAGGAGACACTTGATCAATGATAGCGAGCTGATGCATGCGAGCCGACGTCGAAGCGTCCAAAGGAGCACCCCACCTCGATAATAAATCACCCCACACGTTATCTTCACCGCGGATGTGCTCAATTTCGTACTGAAAACAGGTAAGCGACATCGCCCAGCGTTGCAGCTTGTCTGCTTGATAGCGCTGCATGTTGCTGTCCATAGCGTAAGGGTTAAAAATGTAAACAAGGTTACGATGGTCTGTCAGTAGACGGAATCCTCGCGGCCGTAGAAGCAAATACTCCAGTCTTTTGCACGACTCCACCAGAGCAAACGCCTCCTTTTCGATAGTGGGCCAGCGATGCGACGATCCACGAAAGTGTCCACTGAGAAATGCTAAAGGCTGATGCCGCTGTTCCAACAACGACTTACTTGCGTCTTCGGGAGGCAGTTGAGTTAATACTGAGCCCCAATGATCTAAACTGGCATCAGCTACCAGTACAACGTCCCAGTCAGCTTTTGGATGAGCAAGTGGCACAATCCCAAGAAGTTTGCTTTTAACTTGCGCCAAACAGTCCTCTTCTTGTTCACCCCAACTAACGCTAGCCAGCGAAACTTTGCCAAGCTTACGCTTCGTACGCGCACCGCTGAGTTGCATTGCTTTCTCGAGAATATCGTAGAGTGGGGCTGTGACACGGGCAAACTCGGGAATACTGGCTCTCATCCAATTGATGGCACAAACGAATTGCTGTAGTTCGGCAGCCGTTGTAGGAGACGCTAAGTCAACCAACCCTTGAACTCTTTCAGGACTGTGCTTCACTCCATCGGCAGAAATGACTTTCCCGCACCACGTGACCTCTTTCACGAAAAATTGGCACTTTGCAGGATTGAGCTTAAGGCCAAACTTGGCGCAACGGTGAAGAACTTCTTTCAGCAGTTCCATAAGTGCTTCTTCCGACTCTGCATAACCGAGGATATCGTCGAGCCACACAAGAACACCACGATACAACAAGTCACCAAAGATTAATTCGACCACACTTTGGCAGTAAGCCACTGCATCTTTGGCCCCCATTGGTACACGGGTCGGAGTATACATGCCACGGTGTGTCATGAAGGTGAAAATCTCCTGAGAGTCTGGATGCAACGGAAGTTGCCAATACCCGCGAAACCAGTCACAAATGAAAAATACTTTCGCTCCAGCCACGTGTGTGATAACTACGTCTAACTGGGGCATGGGCCACTGCATTCCAATAGTTTGATCGTTGACAGCCCTCGAGTCAATGCACATTCTGAAGTCTGCAGGGGGTGGCTTGGGCACTATTCGTGGTGCTGAAGCCCACCGACTGCTGTAGTTTCTGTACACGAGCCCCAAATCTTCAAGTTCAGCGAGGTGAGCGTCCATGAATGCTCGCTCCAATGGAGCATAACGCCGCGCAGAACAGCGAACTGGGGTAGCGTGCGGCTTCAGTTGCACCCGTAACGGAGGCACATCAACGGGTGGATACAGCCCAAATATCACACAGAAGTCTTCTTTATGTTGCTCCAGCGAGGTTGTCAGTCTGCTCAGCGCTTCGCCGCACAAACCTCTCTTCCTCGCATCCTCGATCGCACTTAACAGACTGTCGCGAACTAGTTTGGCATTTTGCTCGGCATTTTTTGTCTCGGGTAAGAATGCCCTTGATTCAAAACTGTCGTCCGCTACTGAAGTTGCACAGGGATCTCCATCCGCAGCACCGTCATCATAGCAAGAAACTTCGCGCAGTTGCTGAGCTCTCATGAGAGGCGACAGTGAGACATTGTTTCCACTGGGGAGCACATACTCTGTCTGTTTCTCCAGCGCCGAAACCAACAGTCCGTCCGTCGAGTATCCTAACGTCACCATCACTGAGCGACCCACTGTCAGCGCCATCGTAAGGTCAGTATCATCAATCCAGCACTCCAAGTTCCGCATCACAAGCGGTCCCGCTGACGTGTGCAGGACGACTTTGTCAAATTTGGCTTGCTCGTAGAGTTTCACAGTACCCGGACCAAAAGGCTCAAATTCTTTAGGAGTCTCACGGTTGATAAGAGGTACAAATCGGCCTTGCTTATGCAATTCTGAGATAAATCCACGAGACACCGAAGAAGCATCAGCGCCGGAGTCAAGCAAAGACGCTTGCACTGTCAATCCCATTACAGTAGCATCCACTGTTCCGTGATCACCGAAAACTTGGTTGTCCACTTTCTCCGTCGCCGTACTGGGATCGTTACTGCTGCAATCTGCGGCTGTTAAACGTTTCATTGCCCCTGCAGGCGGCTTCGTGTCCTTAGGGTCTTGTTGGCGAGACGCATGAAACCCGTCATAAAGCTGCTTTGCCTCACCAGGCTGCACAAGCGGGCAATCTCTCACCCGATGCTCTCGAGACTGACACTTCAAACACGGCCATCGCAACTTCTTTGCTGAGCTTGTTCCCTCTGAGGAGAATGACTTAGCTGCCGATCCTTGTCTCTGCGGAGTGGGCTTGGAGGCGGCGGCCGCTGAACTGGGAGGGGTAGTAGCATTAAATGCCGAATTGCCTCGTCGAGTGTTCTGAGTTGAATTCTGATGCTGTAATTTACTGAAGCCAGTCTGCTGGAGCAGTGGTTTCTCCCAAACCATGAAGGAAGCCAAAAGACTGGTTAGCCACCTCGAAAACTCGATGACGTCCCCTTTGTACTTCTTGCTCTGCTCTTGGTCAATTCGACGTTGAACCTCAGCTTTGAATGTTGCAGGCGCGAGAGCTGCGACCAGATACTTCACCAGTTTCTTTTGCTCGCGCTGGAACATGATGTCCACCATGTTGTGATTCTCCAGGATCTTGTAAAGATTAGCTTGCAGCCGGTTAACACGAGACTCGGCCTCCGCTAACGTCGTATCCATACTCAACTTCTGCATGTCGGCATCCAGCGCAGCATAATCTTCGAACGCTGTCTGCTTTGACTGCAGGAAATACGCAATCCACTCATCCTCGGTCACATCTTGCCAATCTTTTGCAAACGTGAACCGCGCGATGATCTCCTTCGTGCCCTGCTCGATGCACGAACCCACGGGTTGGACAAAAGGACGATTGTGCTCCGTCTGGAAAGCTCTCAGCGCAGCAAAATAGGTGTTATACGCCCGTAGGAAGTCCCGACGCTCTTGCATGGTGCTTCCCTTGTAACGAGGGGGCTTAGGCAGTGCCGGAGCGTTCATTACCGGCCCGAAATCACCACTCACATCCTCCATCGTCACGTCGCTCTTCGCCGGGGATGCTTGGGGGATACTACTCTGGCTAGGGCGACCATCGAATGGGTTCACAATAGGCGTCAAAACCCGACGCGTCTTCTCGGCTCCCGTTCCTTCCGTCCTGGCTGCAGCTGCCCTGCTTCCTCGGAGACTCAGCCGTCGAAATGTCTCGACGAACTGGTCTCCCTCCGACATAGTCTCCTAGTCAATTCCGATAGGAACTAAAGTATACTTTGATCTGTCTTCCTCGACTTCCACTTAAGCTTTGTGGAGAAAAATGGAAACTGACATTGATCTCTCGTCTTCTCGGGGGCGAGCACAGCTGGCCCCCACATGCACACTCACTACTCAATGGCTACAAACTAGATACTTCGAAGTACTTTGCAGCCTAGGTACATCATGAGTGCACCTCTGGGTGTAGGTACAACCCAGATCAGACGCTACAGACGAGGTCACACCCGTACACAGGGTTCACCGGAGCGGAAAGTAAATGTTGTCCACGTTTGGAGATGATTCGTAGCCATCGTTACGAGCAAGTCCAGTCGTCGAATCCATAGGATTATTTTTCTGTGGGCAAGAAAGGAAGGACCTTACTCTCCGGCCGAGAATGAATAGCTCACGCGTAGAACATTGCCCCCCCCCCCCTACACACACACACACACTTACCACTAATTTACATATTAAAACGGGCAGAAGTCTTCACGAACAAGGAGCTCACCTAACTAGATTGCTCAATGCAATAGCTGGACGCATGAAACGCATTGGATTCCAGTGCACCCGGGCACAGTCTGTACTCATCACCCGTCACCCAACCAGTCTACCCAGTTTCTTGTCCATTCATGGTGAAGCCGTTCGCACCGCCCCCGTTATCGATGCCACAGCATTCGGCAATAAGGTGATCTGGACTTGATTTCACTACCAGTGACCGGATTTCAGAGACGAAAAATCAGTAGGTCCTCGTATCGAGTAGTACTAATAGCACAACACACAAACGAATTCGACAAAAGATGGTGTTGCCTTGGTTGACGTACATCAAGCAAGTCTTTGCCTCGGTGACCTCGTACATGACTAACCGAAGCATGAAGTCGAGCGTCGAGATCAATCTGCTGGAAGCATGTACGAACGGAAACGCTGCCGATGTTGATCGAGCTCTCCAAAACGGAGCTGACGCGAACGCAATTGACTCCAGGGGCTGGCCTCTTCTACTCATCGCGGCCGAACTTGGCTACGACGACCTCGTGCGGGTTCTACTGAGTCGCAATTCGAACATCAACGAGAAAACACCTCATGGTTCTACAGCATTGAAAGTGGCTGCATGCGAGGGACACGTCGCTGTCGTTCAAGTATTACTGGAAGCTGGCGCAGATATCAACATGCCTGCAGGCGACAGCTACGCGCCGTTGACAATCGCCACAGCGAACGGCCATGCTGACGTGGTGAAACTTCTTGTGAAATTCAAGGCCAACCTCGATATTCAACTGTGGTGCGGTAGTACTGCTCTCAAAATTGCGTGCAGCTTCGGAGCAGTGAACATTGTGGCCACACTTCTAAATGCTGGAGCGTCGGCAGACTTGGCTGACGCTGAAGGTTGGAGCCCATTACTGAGTGCTGCGATTAACGGTCATTACGACAATGTTTGCCTTCTGCTGGAACACAACGCCAACGTCAATGCCAAAGGACCTGGGCAGGCAACAGCTCTGCGAGTTGCAGCTGAGATGGGTCTCGCCAAAATGGTGCGGGCGCTGGTTTGCGGTGGCGCATCGATCAACGAGCCCAGTGAAGACGGCGTGACACCTCTCATCATTGCGGCCAAGATGGGCCATGATGAAGTCGTGCAAGTACTGGTGAACCAAGGTGCCGACCTCGACCGGCAATCTAACACTGGCGCCTCGGCCCTCTTAATGGCTGCAATGTACAATCGCCAAGAATCGCTTCGCATCATATTGGACGCGGATGCAAACGTAGATTTGGAGGACTATTGCGGCTGGACGGCGTTGTCGATGGCGTATTTCAGCGGGTACCCCCAGCTAGTTCACCTCATTCTCGAGCGACGACCCGCCTCAATGAGAGACCCCACTGTTGAAGCACCATTGGCAGCGGACTCTACTCGGGGCAATGAAATGCAGTTGAGGAAGTATGAGCTGACCACTGAAACTCAATTGGAGGTTGAAATGATGCCGCAGCAAAGTGTGGAAGTAGTGTAACAGGTTTGTGGATAAGCTTTCCGCTGGAATAGCAGTCATAACGCAGTTCGTAGTAGCCCACAAAAAATTGAGTCGAATCTCGAGTATTCATCCATCGCTTCGTGTGTTGCTTTAAAGCCCGAAGGTTGGCAACCCCAGCCTCTTTTTTCCGAGTTCACGCTCGACAATTAGTGCCAAAAGTGTTGTCTTAATCCTTGCCGTGGTTCTGGTGTAAAGCGCCACTACCGCAGGCCGCAACGCATGTCAAGTGGATCGCATCGTCAACTTTTGGAACGAGCATGAGGCACTTGAAAAAAAAATCAGTTCATATTCGTGGTTCACAGTCACTGCTCGCTTCTTTCTCCTCGTCTTACTTTGGCAGGAAAGGCTTGGCCTCTCCTCCATGCAGCATGAAGTGGTTGTTCTCGGCGTAGAAGACGTAGTGTTGCAGGATAAACACCACGTCCACGATAATGCTCACGAATCCCAGCGAGAACTTGACGGGGTCCCCCGTCATCGCCGTCCAGTCGTCCGTGGCCGCTGCGTCCAGCACCTGCTGCCCAATGGACAGCAGTCCTCCAGCAATGTCCAGCAGCACGTTCCAAATGGTCCACCCGACCGTAGACTTGCGCTGGTAGTTGAGTGCGATCTGCGGGAGACACTTGACGAGCGTCGTCATGAGCTTCACGTAGCTCAGCAAGTACAGTAGGTTGAGCGTGTTCACCACCGAGTCCTCCTTGTTGCCAGTGAAGAGCACTGCAAGGCCGAAGAGCACAGCGGCGACGACGGTGCCGCCCGTCCACAAGATAGTGGGCTTGCTGACCGTCTGTCCGCCTCGAGGGTAGATGGTGCACTGGAAGAGCGACACGGCGACCAGCAGCGCCGCGTGCAGCGAGAAGAAGACGTCGTTGAGTTCCACCGCATTGCGGTGACCGTCGTGGCGCCTCATGTACTGCTGCTGGACGCTCTCGCTGTAGTAGAAGGCGACGTTGAAGATGGAGTAGCACGTGAAGCCCAGCATGTTGAGCACGGTATAGTCCAGCGACAGCCCCACGACGCTGTGACGCTGGCGGTTCAGAAACACTTGCGGGTAGAAGCTCACGCTCCAGCAGAAGAAGTAGATCCAGCCGATGATGCTGGACACGCGGTTCCAGGGCTTGGGGATGTGCGCATTGGCGTCCAGTGAGAGGCCGAAGAGCAGCCCGAAGAGCAGGATGAAGGCCGACACCACGACCGCGCGGCGGTTCACGGACAGCTCCATGAAGGACGTCATGGCGGCTTGGGGAGGAAGGCGTTGTGATACATTCCGGCAGCTGTGACGATTGAAGTGTGACGTCGGTATACTGGTAGCAGCGGCGAATCAAAGCGCGGGGTTGGTCGACGTGGGCGAATCAGAGACGGATACGCCGCATGCGTAATCCTTACGGGCAGCGCACCGGTATAGCGGTGAACCTGTAGACGAATTCATTGCCGCTTCATGCTCCATTGTTTCTCTTGCATTCGTCTACCATGTATGCCAATACGCTGCCACGGCACAGACGGCCTGGTGTCACCCTCGTGGCTAAGATCTCACACCGACAGCGCTTCGGGCCCCTAGTGTTTCCGTTCAAGCACCAAAACACAGAGGACATGGTCGCCCTCTTGTGGACCTGTTCTCCATCGCGGCGAGAGGATTTGGTGACCCTCTTGCTTCCATGCGTGTCATGCCGAATCACCCGGCCTAGCCAAAGAATTTCCTGCAAAGGGGTCGAAGTTTGAATCTTTAATACTGTATTACTACTAGTAATACTATTTGTATTGTTAGCTTTACTTTGCTACACTACTCCACGCGTGTATGCACGTGGTACCGCGTTGCCACCAATGCCAGAACGCCCTCCAAACTTTGTCAGCCTCGTAGTTATGCATCATACTAATGTCACAACGTGAGGAAACCGTCCATAAAACCATGATCTACGCTTCGTAGTAGCTGCAACAGATCAATGCACACCAATGGAAATCACTGTGCAATAGCTATTGAGCCTAGGGAAATATATTTCGGTACTTATCGCTCGGTAGAGCAAAATGTAATACAACCAATGCATTACTCATCTCGAGCTAGTCGATTCCGATACACGAAAACCAAATTTCATCACCATAAGCCACCTTCAACTCCTCGCCCGGATAGATGTCTTTTGTTGTCACGACAGCGACTTTCACAGATCTGCGATTCTGTAGTTTGCGGAGCGCAGTATTTGCTGAGTCGGAGTGGTTCACAAATCTAGCGATGCCGCCGTACTTCGCGGCTTCAATGAAAATGAAATGACCGCGCTTGGTAGGGCGCGTTCGCAGCAACATGGGGTACCCCGTGTTGTGTTTGATCATGGTTGGTCCAGGCTTGTTCTTATCAACTCTATCATACGCGCGTAAATTTCCACAATACTCTGCAGCAATCACTCCTGCATCCATCGATGTGACGGGAGTCACACAGCACCTTGCGCTCGAGGAAGTGCTAGGAGTATACAAACTCCAAGTGAACGACGGTTCACTAGTTCCCGGTCTTGGGGAACGGTTGACTTAGACAACGTAGTTTATAGACTGATATATTTATAGTTAGTTACCTAGAGATCGTCTTGCAATACAATTCCTAAGTCAACTATAGTTTATCCTATATGTTTTATGTATGGGTGGCTGTGGGCCACCACCACGTGTCAGTGGTGTTGGGTACACCATATACCCAACCCGGAAGAGTGACGGGCACTCTTCAGGTAACCCCGTTACATCCTCCCCCACTTAGACTCGATCTTATCGACCAATCGGGGCGAGCGGGAAGTTTCTCTTACTTCCTCGCTCAGTCGATAACCATCGACAAGAGGCCGAGCGTTTCCGCTCGCGCTCTCCGCTCTTCCGGAGCGCTGGGGCATTCCCAAACGTGCTCCCTGGCCTCCACGTCGGCCTGGCAAGATGCCTCAGAGGAAGACACCTCGCGACGCGAAAGCGTCCAAGACTAAGCCCGCGAGGGCGAAGTCAAAATCGGCCAAGCCTCGCGGCAAGGCCTCCGCGTTGGGGGAAGCCGTTGATGCGGCTTCCCAGGCGATTTATTCGCCTGGCGACGCGTCCGTATCCGCGTCTGCGAGCACGCGCTCGCGACGCCGTGGTTCGCCCGATGTACCACCGGACGACCGTCCAAACCCTCGGTTTGTACATCGGGACCGCAGTCCCGGGTCGCCGAGCGACCTTGAGCACTGCTCCTCTCCTGGAGCAGTCTCACACGACGAAGGTGACGCGCCAAGTCACAAAGGCGCGTCTGAGGACGTGTCCTCGGTCCATGGGGACCTGAGTGGAGATGGGGACAACGTGCCAAAGTCTCCTGCGGACACTGGGTCCACGAATGCCAGCGCCGCGGGTGGCCAGATGGACGGCGACGCTAAGGCAGCGTCGCCAGCCAAGCGCTTGACGCTCGGCGAGGGTCTCCAGCGAGCCCGTGACGCCAAGGCCAAAGAGGCCGCGTCGAAGAAGCGAATCGCTTCTCGGTCCCCTCCCAAGGGCCGGACTAGGGGGCTTGATGTCATCAAGTCCCTGTTTGACTCCTCGGAGTCAAACTCGGAGGATGAAGAGGGACAGGTACATGTCCCGGAGGAGGTCGCTAATGCGCTCGACGAGCAGCAAGAACGCCTCCAGGAGGCCCGGATGCGCCAGCGCCTCTCGCCTCCGGCGCCGCAACCAACTCCTGGCGGGGGTGCTTCGGGAGAGAGGGAGTCCAAGCACCCCAGGGGCTACTTCCCGCCCGATGAGAACACGGGTTCTCCGTTGTTCCTTGAGAGGCTCGGCGCCCCTCGTGGCCTCATTGGAGGCCCCACCTCCCGAGGCGCGTATGAGCGCGACTTGATCCAAAAGGTGGACTTGTTCACCGAGGATATTGAGGCGGCTCGGTGCGTCCTCCTGGCTCCGCATCGGATGCCGCTCAAGGAGTTCACCACCCTTCGCAAGAAGGGTGAGAACAGGGGTGGTCTCCACCCGGTGTGGGGTTACCCTTGGGTCCAACCCGAGAACACTTACACCGTGGCCCAAGCTGAGGACCTGTTCTGGCGGTGGGTTGGCCTGCGTGGGTATTCCGCCCAGGAGCTCGATGAGCTCAAGGAGGATCGCCTGCTGCATCGAATCCTCGATCAGCGCGACCTCCGGATTCGGTTTGCCCACCTCGTGAGTAAGCGGAAGCTGTACTCCGAGATGGAAGGACTGAAGCGTAGAGCTCAGTCCAGCGCTCGAAATGAGCGCGGGTACGGTGTTCATGCGTCTGCCACCGTACCCCGTCCGTCGGCTAAGAAGCCGCGGACTACTTACGAAGCTGTCGCCGCTTCTGTTCCCAGATCGCGACAGCCTTCGGGCAGTCAGCCTGGAGCCGCTCGATCGGCTCCCATGAGTTCTGTGACGAGGGATACCCTCGCCACTTCACCAAGAGCTGGCGCCTCCTTTGGCGGCGCCGCTCACGGAGCACACGCTCCACGTGGTAGTGGGTTTCCCCATTACGGTCGAGGAGGGCCGGCGGAGGCCTTGCTCGACTATGCGTACGATGCTCCGCCACAGCGTGAGGCTCCGAGATCGTCGGCGCGATCTCCCGATCGGTCCGTGCTGCTTCAGCAGCAGGAGATCCACGATCTCCGTGATCGAGTGTACACTCTGGAGATCGCATTGGGTCTCGGCCCTGGTGGGCAGG
Source organism: Phytophthora ramorum (assembly GCF_020800215.1). Taxonomy (NCBI): domain Eukaryota; phylum Oomycota; class Peronosporomycetes; order Peronosporales; family Peronosporaceae; genus Phytophthora; species Phytophthora ramorum. The sequence goes on from NW_027150658.1 coordinate 698,689, forward strand.
CTGCCGCTCAGTCGGGAAAGCCGGGGTCTCTTCCCCTCCTTCGTGGGGATGTGGACCGACTGAGCCAGGAGTGTGGGGATCTCCACTCCCGGGTCGATCGTCGTGCGTCGTCGTACGACGTCGACTGTCTTCGCGACGAGGTGGCTCACCTCCGTTCTGAGATCCAGAACCGGCCGAGCTATCCGGGCTATCGGGAGCCGCAGTCCTATGCGTACTCCCAGCCGTACTACGGTTCCTACCCGTACGGCGGGGCGTCTTCGAGGTCACAGGCTTACGCCTACGACCAGTCCCCTGCGCCGGCTTCCGCGTGGCGGTCGCCACAGCGGGAGGCGGGCGCTCGGTTCGAGGTGGTGAACTCGCCACCTCAGAATCCCCTTTCGCTTCCTGCGGGGGATCAGAAGCCTGAGGGTCGTGGTAGCGCTTCAGACGACCCACATAAAACGTCGGGTGGGTCGTCATCGACTTAGGCAAGTCGATCGTGTAGGCGGAGCCATGCCTGCTCAGGACCTCAAAGGGTCCGATAAACCTGTGCTTCAGCTTATTGCTGAGCACGGAACTGACCGAGTTTAGTGGTAGGTTCCTAGTGTCGAGTAAGACTAACTCGCCCACTTTAAACACGTTTAAGTTTCCTCTTCCATGTCGGTCAGAGTACTCCTTTTGTTTATCTTGGGCGGCGGCCATTGTGTCGCGCACCCGGCTTATCACATTAAGCCTGTTGTCGACAAAAGTCGACAACTGCTTCTTTAGGGAAGCCGGTGTCACGTCTGACACCTGGGAGGAAAGAGCTTTCCGAGCCTCTCCCCCACTTACGACCGAAGCCGCGGTGTCACCACGGAGAGTGAGTGGCACCAGGGGGTTCCGGAGCCCGTTGAGGTAGAACGGGGAGAACCCCGTGGACGCGTGTACCGCGTTGTTGAGTGCAAACTCAACCATCGGCAAACTGGCCGACCATGTGCCGGGAGATTCGGCACAGACACTGCGTAGAGTGTCTTCCAGGACGCGATTGACGCGCTCCGTCTGGCCGTCCGTCTGCGGGTGGTCGGCCGTGGACATGAGCAGCCGTGTTCCAAGCAATTGGAACAGCGTTTTCCAAAACGCAGACGTGAACCGTGGGTCACGGTCAGAGACAATAGTCTCAGGGAGGCCATGATAGCGGAAGACGCCATCCAGGAACAGCCGTGCAGTCTGTTCACCGGTGACTGAGTCAGCCACCGGAGCAAGGTGTACCATCTTGCTCAAGCGGCAGACAAACACCAGGATGCCGGTGTTGCCCTGGGCATCAGCCGGCAGTCCGAAGACGAAGTCAAGACTCATCGACTTCCAGCAGTCTTCCGGGACTGGCAGGCTCTGCAAAGGAGCCGAGGCATGACCAGCAGGTTTCACTCGCTGGCATGTCTCGCAGGTCCTTACATACGTGGCGACCCACTTGTACATGTGGGCCCACCAGAAGACCTGGGAGACTGACAAGAAGGTCTTTTCGCGGCCAAGGTGGCCGCTGGAAGGCACATCATGCGCCTCCTGAAGTATGTCATACTTCAGATCCTCATCGTTGGGGACGACTATCCGCGGAGGATCGGCCGGATCCACGCGGTAGTGGAGGAGGCCATCGACCCACGCATAGCGATGGAGGCGGGCACGATGGCGGGGCGTTAGCCATGCATGCTTGGCCTCCTTGCCAGCGGTGAGGAACCGCACGATGGGGAAGAGATTCTCATCATCTCGATACGCTAGCCGTATCCGATCGTACAGATCTGTCGTAACCCGACTAATGTGCGCGAGCTCATAGTCGGGTCGACGGGATAACGCGTCGGCAAGCACGTTCAGCTTGCCCGGCTTGTATTCTTCGCGGAAGTTATATTCCGCGAAGAATGACAGCCAGCGGGCCATCCTCTGAGACAGATGCGGAGAGTTGGTGGCCGTCCGCAAGGACGCGTGGTCTGTATAGATCACAAAGGGCTCAGAGCCCAGGAGGTGTACCCGGAACTTGACAAGGGCATACTTCATTGCGAGGAGCTCCTTGTCATGGACAGGGTAGTTCCTCTCGGCGGCTTTAAGCTGCCTGGACTGGAACGAGATGACTCGCTCGTGTCCATCCGCGTCGTGTTGCAGCAGCGCGCAACCGATGGCATAGTCGGAGGCGTCGCAGACAACGCTGAACGGTTTTGTCTCGTCCGGCAAAGCCAGGACCGGCGCGCGCTGCAAGCTCGCCTTGATGCTGTTGAATGCATCCTGATGACGGCTCTCCCAGCGCCAGTCGGCATCCTTCTTAAGGAGATCCGACAGGGGTCGTGCCAGCCCGGCATACCCCGCACTATACTTGTGCAAGTAGTTGGCGAGACCCAACCACTTGCGAAGATCCTTTTGGGATCGTGGTGTGGGCCAGGCCGCAATGGCCTTGACCTTCTCAGGATCGGCTCGAACGCCGACGCTGCTGACGAAGCAGCCGAGAACTTTGATCTCTTGTGCCGCAAAGACGCACTTGTCGATGTTGGCATAGAGCTTGTTTGCTCTCATGACCATAAACACTCGACGGAGGTGCTCGAGATGCACCTCGATAGCCGTCTTGCCTTCCCCGGCACGGCTATGGACGAAGATATCGTCAAAGTACGTCTGCGTGAACGCACGCAAGGGTCTAAACAACTGTGTGACCAAGCGATTGAAAGTCGCTGGGGCATTTGATAGGCCCTGTGGCATCACTAGCCACTCCCAGAGCATGCCGCTCGGGGTGCTCACCGCCGTGAGCGGGATGTCGCGCTCGCGCATCAGGATCTGGTAGTATCCATCCACCAGATCCAGCGCGCTATAAAGCTCGCAGCCCGCCATGTTGTTCAACAACACATCCTTGCGGGGAATGGGTGTCTGGGCGGGCACCGTTGCGCTGTTCAGCTTGTTATAAGCATGAACCAGACGCCACTTCCCGTTCGGCTTGCGAACGCAGAAGGTGGGCGTCGAGTGCGGAGACTTCGACTCACGCACCATGCCTGCCTTTGCCTTCGCGGCGAAGAAGGCATCAATGACCTCGCACTGTTCGCGAGGCAGTGGCCATTGCCTGGTCACACAGTACTTTGTGCCTGGCACGAGATCAATCTCGTGCCTAACTCCTCGGTCAGGTGGGAGTTGGGACGGCGGGTCCTTGGACACCACGTCCGAGAACTCCTTCACCAAAGGATACACTGGATCCTTGGGGTTCTCGAGGATCGCAGAGCCCGTGCGCGTTGCGCGCTTCTTGCCAAGCTCGTCCAGGACATCCTTGTCCATAACGGAAGAGGAGCTCAGCTCTTCTGGAGAGGCCTCCGGCTTCAGGAGCACCATCTCCGCGATTGCCTCGGCTTTCAGTTGTGCGAGGAAATCGTCCATCGACATTTCCTCGAGCTTCAGTAGCTCTGACACCTCAGGCAGGGCTGCCAACGTTGTGGAGCCCGCCTTGACCGTACACCCGGTCTCGCCGTCGAAGAAGTGATAGCATTCTTCGGCCGGCCGTGCCTGAGGAGAGTTCTCTCTCTCCGAGTCGCTTGTAGCGACTCCAGTCTGTCTCACCAGACTCGGCTTACGGCGGCGACGACGTCGTCGATGCCCACCACGGCATGGTCCTTTGTTACCCACAGCCGGTGGTGACTCAAGGGTGGAGTCGGGAGTTCCATCGACTCCGTGTGGCACATTGTTACCCACACCAGAGGTGCTCCCAGCAACCTCGACCCTGGCCACGGTCTCGACCTCCTTGGTCTCACGTGGGCTCGTTTCCCTTGGGGAGTTGACTTTCCCCGGCGTCGATAAGGCCGAAGGCCGTACGGTGCCATAGTCAGGAGCGGTGGGTACTGCTGTCATTGCAGTTCCCCTCGCTGGACTCGACGTCCTGTCCACCGGCATTGCCTGTGGCGGTCCGTTGCCCGCGGTGGACGGTGTCATGACACCCGTTGCGGCTCCTGCCGCAACTAATTCTTCGGAGTCATTTCCGACTCGGCTCCGGTGGTAGGCCCGGCTGCTGACAGAGGTGGGAACATGACTCACCAATGCTCTGTCAGTAGCAGCAGGCCGGCTAGCCCCGATGGCTTTGCCGCGCCAGTCTATCCAGGGCTCATGCTTCTCAAGCCATGGCATGCCCAGGATCAAGTCGTACTTGTCCATATCAAGAACGAGGAATCGTTCAGTGGAATTAAAGTCCTCAACCTTGACGGACAGGTCCATAAAGACCTTGGGCACCTCCACTACAGTCCCGTCAGCCAGTCTGACTAGGACATGCCCGTTCCCTTTACTTTCTCGTAAAGCATCGGTGAACTGGTCGCTCTTGCGAGCGACCGTCCGGCGGCGTGCAAAGTTCTTTGACGCCCCAGAATCGATCAAGATTCTCATGGGATGATCGTATCCCCGTACACTTGCATGTACTACAAGCAGCCCTCCGCTGCCCTTCTCCGCTTCGAGAGTACAGAGACTCTCAGGGGCTAAGCCTTCATGGTGCGCACCACCCGCGCACCACTCATGAAGACTTAGATCTTCCCCAGTAGGGCGCCCCGCCCCTACTGGTTCCCGGCGTTCCCCTGGCCACGGGGTCGCGGCTTTTGCCAGCGACCCCTAGGACCAAAGGGCTTGGGAGGAAACCGCCGTGTTGTTCCTCCCGCGGGGCACGCACGTTTCATGTGCCCCAGTTTGCCACAGCCGAAACAGCGAATGTCGTGCTGTTCGGCAAGGCTTAGGTCCATCGGCACAGGACCGTTGAAGGGGCCTCTACTTTGGGGCCCGCCCTGAGTGGAGCCTCCAAGCCACGCAGTGGCAGGAGTGCGAGCCTGTCGATGGCTGTACTCCTCCTGAAGAGCGATTTGAATCGCTTCTTCCAGGGTGCTTGCTTGCACCCGAAACAGCTGCGTTCGCGCTGGGCCTACTCGCAGGCCGTCCATGAACACCGTCACCTTGATGTGTTCATGGAGTGGGTTTCCCACCAGAGATGCGGTGAGCTCCCGCATCTCCTGGATGTACTCGTGCAGCTCACGTCTCCCTTGCTTGCACGCAAGGAAGCGTGAGCGCTGGCGATACTCATAGTTCGCCGGGAGGAAGGCGGCTCGAAGCTGTTCACACAGCTGAGCCCAGGATGCAAAGCATCCAGGCGTTGTCGCTTCACGCGTATACGCCCAGCTCTTTGCTCGACCACTAAGGTGGGAGAGAGCAAAAGCGACGCGGAGTCGCTCGTCCGAGACGAGAGCCGCGTCCATAGCGAGCTCGACCTCTCGGACCCAGAAGTGAAGGTTTTCCCCTTCCTTCCCTTCGTAGGGGTTAACCTTCAGCCTCAAAGGCTTGGGCTGAACTGGTTTTCGTTCAGCCACAGGGGCCTGTAGGCTCCCACGTACATGGGCGATTAGCCCTTGCTCGTACGTGTCGAAAGCGCTTACGCGCTCGAGCTGCTCGGCAGGTGTTGCTGCCGCCAAGCTCTGGAGGGCATCCATCCCGAAGATGCCCGCCATCTTCCGAACGGACTCGAACTGCGAGTCGTTCAAGTGAGGAAACTCACTGCGATCCATGGTGGCTCAATGCTTGAGACCACAGAGGATTCAGGTAGTCCAATCTTACCCGCGTAGGCGAGGATTGACTACAAGTGCTACCAAGTGTGACGGGAGTCACACAGCACCTTGCGCTCGAGGAAGTGCTAGGAGTACACAAACTCCAAGTGAACGACGGTTCACTAGTTCCCGGTCTTGGGGAACGGTTGACTTAGACAACGTAGTTTATAGACTGATATATTTATAGTTAGTTACCTAGAGATCGTCTTGCAATACAATTCCTAAGTCAACTATAGTTTATCCTATATGTTTTATGTATGGGTGGCTGTGGGCCACCACCACGTGTCAGTGGTGTTGGGTACACCATATACCCAACCCGGAAGAGTGACGGGCACTCTTCAGGTAACCCCGTTACAATCGATTTCCGCGCAACCATTCTGCCTCCCTTCATGCTTAATTATAAGTGGCCAATTCTTCGTCTGACTATAATAAAGCTAATTGCCCACGAATTAGAACTCAAAAAATAAATTTGCAGTCAATCGCCGTTCATTAAAATGATTTTATTATTGTGCCTTGCAGAACTTTTGCTCACCGATTTATGATTTATTTCTGAGTCCGAAATAATTAAATACAATATATATTGGTCAGAAATAGGAGTCGGAGGGCAAACCACACGTATCTTTAGTGAAACCAAGTGGTTTAGTATCTGACACCCGCTATTAATACGGTAGTCATTCGTTTGGTTCCACGTCGACTAACTATGCTAAAAACAGTGGCGCGGTATGACCCATACATACCACATCAGTGCAAGCCCAGTTTCTTTTTCTTTTCCTGAGCTCGCGATTTATGGCGGCGAGATAATTGGACGGCAGGACCGCCGAAAATAGCATGGCCATAACAATAATGGTCCATCATATCATAAATAAATGTATTGCTGGCTGCCGACCCAGCATTTATCATAATTTATGTAGCGAGACTGCTCAATATCATAATTTATGTAAGAAACATAAACCACAATATTACATATGTAAAACCTATCATAACCCATCAAAAATTCTGTGGGTTTTCAAAGCCAACCGTTCCAACGGTTGGTCGCAGAGTTGGCTGGCGCTCAAGAGCGTCAAGATACTTATAACACTCATTTTGCAAAGTTCCTGTAACCCACTCCCCGCAACCCAGCCTTCCTTCAATGGTCATCGTTTCCCGACCTCCCCGCTCAAGTCACGGGGTTCTTTATCCAACCGTGCCGCGACGACTTTGACGAAGTTATTCTTGAATACTTCCGCTGTCGCTGTGGCACGGTTCGAAAACAGACCCGCCGCAACGGCTTCACCAACCTCATGCAACACGTGACGAGGGAGCATTCCAACTTTGAGGCCGAAATGCTCGAAGCCACGTCAGGAGAGACGGGCTCATTGCTGAGCTACGTGCGTCGGTCTTCGCATAGCCTGTACGGGTGGTTATCATGAGCAACCTACCACTTGCCTTCTGTGAAAGTCGGACGACAAGGCGGTACGTTAATTGTGTTTTTTTAATTTTGATTAAAAATTTTAACATTCGGCATAATACGTGAATTTTGTGATTAGTTACACCAACCTGGACCCTGTCTGTGTCGAGATACTACGCGCTACAATGGAAGGCGTCTCGGTGACAGTGGTGAGGGCAATTGCTGTAATGGGTCTGCTTAGACCCACTACTTAAGCTTACACGTGTGCGCACGTGTATGAGGAAGCGTAGGGGTGATTTACTTAAGTTCAGTATACTTGTGTCCGCAAATATACTTAAACCTAGACAAAGAAACCGAACGATAGCTTTGATGCCAAAATGAGAACTGTATTGATTGTAAATGGGGTTTCCTCCTAAAACTGATATTTCTAATGAGAGATTCTGCCATTGGATGGCTGGCAGAATCCCTATCTAATGAATGACTCTCATTGGTAGAAATATGTTGCTTTCTACCAGTCATATGATTTTGCTATGAATGTGGACCACCCTGTGGAGTGGTCAACCTGAATGTATCCATTAGTGCATGTTGCACTAAGGTAGGAGGTGAACCGACTGTATAGCCCCACTACAATTGCGGCTGACATGCCTGACCGTTTTGGTCTGATTCTCGACGGTGGACCCATTTGGGTGAACACTACCTTGCCGTTTTTTGCCCTCTACGAGGTGGGTGGCAAGGTACTGACACCACTGCTGTGTATGGCCCCTCTCCTCCACGGGGAAGATGATGATCTGTCGGCTGCTGCGCACCGAGAATTTCTTGCCAATATGCTTCCGCGCGACTTTGGCAAGCAGATCGATCAGTGTTTGTACATTGTGGGCGACAACTGTCGGGTCAACAGACGCCTCGCGACTCTCGTTGGTGTTCCTTTAGTGGGATGCGCCTCGCACCGACTAAATCGTGCGGTGCAGCACGAGCTGCAAGATCACGAGTCCGATCTTGCGGGGGTACAAACTCTTATGCTCAAGCTTCGAACTCTGAGTCAATCAGCTAAGCTCCGGTACGTTAAATTTAATTTTGGGGAATTGTTGCTTTTTATAGATATTTACCTTACCATGTACACTAATTTGTGACCTAATTGGTTATTTTGTACTCTTTTAGGCCTAAAACGGACCTCAGACCCGTAGTCCGCCAGGACACCCGGTGGAGTTCAGCATTCACGATGTTACATCGGTACTTCCGGCTTTTAGAGCACCTTGACGTGCAAGATGATGCGATTGCCGACCTGCTTCCTGCTCCAGCCTGTAATCGTCATCTTCGAGCCCTCCTGAAAGAGCTCAAGGATGTCGAGTCCGTGTCGAAGGCTCTTCAAGGCGAGGAGGAGGACCTGCTTGATGTGCGTGGGTGGTTTGATGGGCTTATTGCCATCAAGCCGGGCTACGCTAACTGTCTTGGTAAGCTCGCTGTGATATACGCTATGCTCAAGTCTTATACTAACCCTAGCAACTTTGTGTAACAGGGCCAAGAGCTGATATTATTCACAGCCCTGACTTCGAGTCAGGCTGCGTTCGTGTCATGCGCGGCAAAACCAGCAGACTTACCCGGGCCGAGAAGGCCCCCTGCAGCCCTTCGCTGCGAGCACCACCCCAGAGCCCCCCAGTGAAGACGATGAAGGTTCTTTTATTGAGCGCTTACAGAAGCGTCGTCGGCTCGCTCAGAACCAGCAGCAGTACGACGTGCTGCGCAGCATTCCACCCACTTCCAACGTGGTTGAGCGATTTTTCAGTGTTGCTCGCATCACGCTCGGGCACGAGCGCAACGGCCTGCACCCGGTCACTCTCGAACAAATTCTGTTTCTACGCCAGAATGCAAGTTATTGGGATGCTAGCACTGTAGATGGGCTACGTAATTAGGCAAGCGCAACGCAGCTCATATCGGTCATAGTGCCATAATTGATGTACTGCTAGCTCAACATGACATTATGTATGCAGCAGGTTTGCCTTGCCGTGCGGCATTATTTATTTGCTGATGCTGTCCTCATAAATATCGGCGGCCCTGTTGGACGGTCCTCATTTTAAAGCGGCAATTCTGACAGCTGTCCATATAGCGGACTGCGATATAATTTTTTGGACCCAAGGGTCATATAACGGATACCTTCGCCCAAAATAACTGCACGCCACAATAGTCAATAATTTAGCAATCCATCACAACAATTGCTAAATTGTTACTGTTTGGTACAATTTTCGGATTGGTTTAGAGATTATAATTGTCTTGGAAGTGGCGGTGGCCTCATTAATCCTTGAAACAAGCTCGGCAAATGAACATCTGCCGTCGAACCGCTCGAAGCAATGCTACCAGATCTGCTGACACCGGATGTGGCCATGATATAGCTCCCGATATCGGACTGGATGGCAAGTTGCTGTTAGCAACACCCAGATCTGGTAACGTCTAATGACTGAATCCAAAATGCTGGTGGTACAGATCGCTTTGCAAAACCCATACATGCCGTGCATCAAGCTACGACATGCTTGCCATCGGGTCAGTCGTGCATGCAGATTGCTGCTCTAACGAGAGCACTGCTGCTGAAAGCTGTCAGCGAACAGTTTGTGAGCGACATCACCCCGTACGTTGAGCCCTTTGCAGCACAAACGAGACAGCGGCCGAATTCCTGCCAGAAGGGAACAACTTGTAGCGGTGTGCTGCCGATTCGGCAACGAAAGGCTTCGCCGAAGTGTGGATCACAACAACCTGTCGTCGACCTGATCAATCCAGCGACGCCTCCTCAAATCGCACTTTCATCGCCGGTGGTCGCAAGTTGCAGACTGCAACACCGCGAAACAGAAGGCAGCTTGCAGCAATGGTCGGGGATGGCATTCGAAGAGACGGGTGCGCTCTCCATGGCAAATTGTCGGTGGTTAGAACTGCTGAGCACGTTGCTTCGGTAGGATCCCTTCCAATTCGTACCCGTCGGAATGCTAACGAAGCGCAGTTTCTTTTGCGGCGCTTCAATCTGCGATCCGATACGACCAGGGTTCTCATGGCGCATGCAATGGGCTCCGTCCAACGAGCGAAGAGAATTCGGCCGCATTCGGCAGCGCGAGAGGCAGTCCTGGGCGATTTGATGCCTGCGCTCGCACTGCGGCAGGCTTCCGGCGGCGCGCACCATGGGAAGGCTTGCCTGAAGCAGCCTACCTGTCAAATCGCATCGCACCTGCGCTCGAGCTTCGCCGAACGCCACCGAACACGATGCCGCAGAACGCGTGGTTGCCAACGCCTCGAGGACGACGAAACACCTGTGCGTCCTTGAATTGACCGTCAAAACTCAAACCGCCATCCGTCGGCATTCGTCGATTTCATTCGAGTGTGTTCTTTGCCTCCGACATTTTCGATAGACTCTATGGTAGCACCCAGCGCCCCGCTCGCACAAGACCTCACTCCCCGTTTTGCGTGCTCGACGTAAAGTCGTTTACCTCGCTACAGGCCGTTTACCTCGCTACAGTATCGTGCGATCCACAACCATGGACAACCAATGTGGAGAATCGCTCCGGCGCTGCTGCCGAAGGACGTCGTGCCATCGGCGCAGAGCCCACCAGCATCGCCAGGCGAAGCACTTGGCACCCCGCGCCCGATTCCTTCTCGGCCCCACCGCCGTCGCCCTCTTCACGTACACGAGGAGGCAGCACCCCGTTGAGAAGCAGTCTCAATTCAATGGGGGTACTGACGATGACTTCCGACACGACGAGGTCGCAATTGACAGCGAGGACATCCAGATCATGCGCGACTCAGTGGACTCGATGCAGCAGCAACTGCGTCGTGGTCTGCGCGATATCCAAGAAGTCCGCGCTCTGGTCAAGCAGGCGGTCGCTCTGCAAGAGTTCGAGAAACACGACATAAACGTACGAAGAGCAGACGCAGAGGTCAGCAAATAGGCGCTAGGCATGCATGCTAGCGTAGTTGAAGTCCTCACTCTATCGATAATTGTGCGAGGTCCTAAGACGTCGTGCTCCCCCATCAATATCAAGTGTAGCGTATACCTTTTCAAGTCACTGGTGTGTCCCTTCATCCGTTACTGTTTTTCCACGTTCGACTAGTACGGAGCTATGACCAAGCGCTCTCCTTATGAATTGGACGGCACCGTGTCGCTAGCTGGTGGCTCGCAGCGAACGAGGAAGAAAAAGCGGCGAGAGGACGCAAGTGATTGTGATACGGAAGCCAACAAGGCGTGGTTGGCGGCCATTTTGCACCCGGATCAACAGAATAGCGCACTTCCAGCAGACATCCAGCACAATGAAGTCGTTCACAAACAACAATTCGTGCCGGAGAAGAAAGTCGTGCAAGCTCAGGTGCGTAGTGTGGGCAGATTGATACCTGAGGTGACGCCAAGATCATTGGTTTTGAGTTTTCGTGCGGGTTTGTAGATGAGTGTGGGGATTCTGGAGCAAAAGAAGATGCTGCTGCCATACCTCGACAAGATTGAGTACATTAACTGCCAGCTACGGTAGGCAAGTAGAAACATGTAGCGTTAAAATTGGCGGTGATCGTGGTAAGCTAAGTGGTGTTGCTGTCTGTAGACAGCGAGGACTGTTGCCAGCAGAAGAGAGACCTCCTGTCGCGCAAGTTAGTAGGGGTTCGCATAGCAAATCAACGAAGCCGCCATCTCGGGCTCTCCCCGCCACGGCGGTGACTCGGAATCAAGATGAACAAGGTGCCGAGGCAAATGCAGTTTCTGCTCCAGTCATGATGTCGACACGAATGCTGAGGTCGCGCTACCCACGTTTTTTCGAGGCTGTTGCACCAGCGGACACAGCAAAGATGTCACTGCCGAGACAGCGTGGGATCAATTGGCTTCTCCGAATAATTGAGGTCATCTACGATGCGCTTTCAGACGTCCTGCTTCTGAAAAATGGCATTGCAAAGGCTGAGGCTTCTTCGGATGTGTGGGTAAAACCTAAGAACAACCGCGTGGTCAACGGTGGACGACTAGCCATGCCGTTCTTCACTCGCAGATACATCCACCATACGCTGGGGCTGCCAGAACTCGCCGATCAAGAATGCATGGACCTCATGTACAACATGGAGTTAGTACGCGAGCAATATCCGCAGGTGGCCTTGTTCTCATCGTTCCTGAGAGAAGTCTTTGACGAGGAAACACTCGTCTTCTTTTTGTTTGTGCGACGCCACCTCAAAGACGAGTTTGATCTGGATCTGGCGGCTAAAGAGAAGCTGGCCCATTCATCGAACGCCAGTGGCTCGAAGAAGTACATTGCTGTGAACATGTTGGAGCTGCGCAATCACCCGTTCATCCCAGACGGCACGAAGCAAGTTTTCTTGTCTAAACCAGCGTGTGAACGCGTTATGCAGCGTGTGTTTGACTTTTCTCGGTGCCTTCGCTTCGATGGTGCTCCGCGCCTAGCAGCCCCCATCCTTTTGGCGCAGTACATCGTCCGAGAAATGGTAGTGACTCGACTCCAGGCCGATGGCAGTCGTTTTATGGTCTCTACGGAGGTCTTTTTGACAACACTGGTCGAGTTGTTCGGTGAAGTCGCGGAGGACATCCTGGCTCAGTTCAAGTTTAATGACGACGGAGAATCCTTATCAAGTCTCATTCGTCTTCGAGACACCATCACGTTGGACTCGAAGGTGGACAAGTGGGTGACGCTGTACGCAGAACAGGAGAGAGCGTTACGCAACCAGAGAATCGAGTTGATGAAGATGGAGCGCAACAACGGTAACAACCAGTTTCGAGTACAGCTTCGCCTGCTAGAGAATCGGATCCGTTTACAAGAACAAGAGCTTCAACACATCCAGAAGAAAATCACGGACGGCGAAAACTTGGTGAACAACGTGTGGAAAGAGGTGGTGGCAATTAAATCTCCATCGGAGTCAATGGCAAGAGGCCCAGGTGAAGAAACTAGCGCTTCTGTGGCTTCAAAGGAGCTTTTATCAGTGCTTGGTCGGTTCGAGGCGCACATCGGACGACTTCAGAAAAAGCACGACATCGCGGTGAAGGCGTCAATGCTTCTAGCAGTGCCGTGGCAGCAGCAAATGGAAGAGCTGAGGCTTCGCATGGTGATTCGAGTCCAGCGTGCCTATCGTGCACGAAGACGCGCTCAGCAAACCAAGACGCAGGCTCGAGACAAACTCTCTGCCCAGCTCCGTGAACGAGAGCTCAAGCTGAAAAACCAGGAGTTGGAGAGGAAGCGACTCGAAGCTTTGCGCGAGAAAGACATGGAGCGTCATCAAGCGCGATTGAAAGCGAAAAGGCAGCAAGAAGACAAGCAAAAGCGCGAGCTTGAAGAGAAGCAGAAGAAGCTGGTACAGAAAGCTCGAGAGGAAGAAGCCACTCAGCGTGCTGCAGCAGCGAAAAGGAAAGAGCTTGGACACGTCGTGGAGCAATGGAAGTCGTTCGTGACGAGGAAGAAGAACCGGCGAAAGGCAAACCTGTTGTTCTTGAAGTTTAAGCTCATGAAGTGGAAGCTGCACGTCGCTCTGCAGAAGCGGAGGGCACACGCAGCGAGGACGATCCAGCGCTGCATTCGGCAGAGGAAGGAGCACGCACAACTTCGCAAGCAAATGAACTTGCGCGCAAAGCGCAATAAAGTGGCGAAGAAGTACCTATTGAAGGTGCAGTCACGCATGGTCAACCGATTGTTCAATCAGTGGGCTGCCTTCACCGCGGAGCAGCAGAGACTCCGAGACAATTTCGCTGTAATCATCCAGAAGCGAGAAGGCCACTGGCTGCAGCGGTGGGTTGGCTTTGTCGCCTTGATGAAGGCTCGAAAGCTAGAATCTGCTATCTTGATCCAACGACAGTACCGAGGTCGAGTAGCACGCCAAGTGTTCCACTTGCAGCGCGACCGGCATCGAAAAGCGGTCACCATTCAGCGAGTGTATTGTGGACATCGAGGGCGAACTATTGCGAGGAAGCGGAAAGCGGTCAAGTCCATTCAGGATAAAGGGGTGGAGGCCATTTTGCGCCGTGCCCAGAAGCGACAAGTAGGTCTGTGCTTTGACATGCTCGTCCGCTTTACATACTGGGAGCTACGCATCAAAGAGATGGTGCACACTCGAAGGCTTGCTACCGAAAAGGTTACACTGCTCGCTTGGAATCAATACGTCTCGCGTAGAAAGGAGAAGAGATCTGCACTGCTCCAGCTCCATAACCACAGCGCCTTGATCATCCAGCGCAACTATCGCCGCCACCGCTGTCAAGTGCTTTTCAAAGAGGCATTGCGCTTCCATCGAGCAGCGATTGTGGTCCAGCGAGTGTTCCGGGGTTATCTGGGCCGACAAGCGGCTAAGCGCCGCCACTGGGAAATGAACGCCGCACTCCACGTACAAACGGCTTGGCGGAGACACAAGGCAAAGAAGTACGCAGCCGCTGTGCGAACGGAGAAGATCCTGCTCGCAACGTACAAGGGCGACTACACCACTGTGAAGCGTTCCATTGCCCACGGGTTCTGGTATGTCACGGACGCTGAAGGTAACGGTATTTTCCATCTCGCGGCGGCGGCAGGACACAAGCGACTCGTAAAGCTCTGTCTGCGCAACTCGTTCGACATCAATCTAGTGAACTTTCACAGCCAGACTGCCTTACATCTCCTGCTCGCCAACCTTCCTCCTCCGAGCGGTGTCGTTGACCCAAGCGAAGTGAGAGCTCGCGACGAACGGGTCGCACTAGGGGAGTATATGATCGAGCACGGAGCGTGGCACGAAGCGCCCGACAACGAGGGGTTTACTCCGCTTTTGCTGTGTGCGTCTTTGGGTCAAAGCGAAGCTGTCGACATGCTGCTTAACCATGGCGCCGACACAGAGGCCCGAACGTCTGGTAGTAGTTTGAACGCACTTCAACTAGCAGTTGAAGGCAATTACGCAGCTACGCTCAAGGTGCTTCTGGAGTCGGGGAGCTTTGACGGTGGTGAGAGTGGTCGCATCACAACGTTCTTGGTTCACGCTTGTGCTGGGCGAGGACTGGTCGACTGCGTCCGGGTACTGGTTGCTCACATTCGACAGCGACTGGAGGTGTTTGACTATGACGCTCTGAATTTGTGCGATGTTGAGGGGTACACTCCGTTGATCTACGCCATGAGCAATGGGTATGTCGACGTCGCCGAGTGTCTGCTGGCCGCTGATGCTGGTCCTGATGTGAAGGACTTCTTCGGCCGCTCGCCGCTTCACTTTGCGCTTATCTCCGGTGATGCAGCTACGCGGGAGGCACTCGTGAACTTGCTCATCCAGTACGACGCAGACGTGAACATGAAAGACACGGACGGCGACGCACCTTTGCACGTGAGCTGCACAGCAGACGATCGGTTGGCGTGCACGCACCTCTTGCTCACAAGCGGTGCCTTGATCTGCGCCAATGCACTTGGGAATCATCCGACTCACATCGCAGCTTGCAGCGGCGCTGTCGACACGCTCAAGCTGCTCATAGACTACGGTGGGGACATGAACCTGAAGAACTACGAGGGCAAGACTCCGCTGGGTATGGCGCGGATGAACGGCCAACGAGCTATTGTCGAGTTCGTATCAGCATACTTTGCACAAGAATCCGCAGTCAAGAAAGAGGAGGATAGCCCTGAGCTCGATCCTGCTGAAGCTGTTGAAAACAATCAGGAGGAGCTTGCGAATTTGCCTGACAGTGAAGACTCCGACGAATCTGTTGAAGATGAAAATCGTCAAAAGGATCGAACAGCAGCGGAGTGGACTACGGCAGTCTCGGAAGCGTATTGCATGGGCTCCATCGCAGAGTGGACACAGTACGTCGACCCACCGACCGAGGTGCCATTCTACTACAGCATGGGGTCGTCTGGCGAGCTTGTGTACACTTGGGATACCCCAGTAGAGTTTGACGCTGCGATGGGGGAAAATTGGGAGATCGTGCGAGGTCCCTCAACGGCAATCGCGATCTTGGATGGCGAGCAGGATCCGTCTTCTGCTCGGAAGGCTGCTGATAGTCGCTACTATCTGTACCACAACCGCGTGACGGAAGAACTCACGTCAACCATTCCACCCATTGACTTTGCACTACTACAGGATGTGGTGCAGAATTCCAAGCGTATGAAGCTTCTACGCGCTCGCGTCCGAAAAGTATCAGCAGATGAGCTCAGCGCGTCGGCGATGGAATACATGCGGTTCTTCCGTGGGTTTGAAGAAGAGAGCGCCCAAATCCGCAAGGAAATGCGTGCTGCAATCAAGATTCAACGCCATTTTCGTGCTCGAAGGACGCGCTTGATGGTCAAGGCGTTGCTTCATCAAAATCGCTGTGCTGTAGACTTGCAGCGGGCATTCCGCGGTCGTAAAGCTCGGCGAGAAACTGACCTTCGTCGAAAGCAGCAGACTGCGGTCGTTAAAATTCAAGCAGCGTGCCGCGGTCATCTGACGAGGAAGCGAGAAGCGCGAGGTCTTCGAGCTCAGCGTCAAGTACATCTCAAGCGCAGACTTGCAGCTCGTGAAGTTCAGCGCGTATTCCGTGGCTACATGGGTCGAAAACTCGGGTATCGCGAGAAAGTCATCCAGCGTCTTGGTCCCAAGGGATACTTTGAATGGGAAGCGCTTCGGAAGCGAGCCACGGTGGTGCGTTCATTCAAGGTTTGGGACGAGATGGAGGCGCGCGCAGATTTCCCAGGCGTGCTGTTCTACAGCCACCAAGCGACTCGTGCGTGTAGCTGGCAGAAACCTCCACCCTGGATTGAACACGACCACGATGGCTTCAAAAATCGGCAACAACTCATGCGTTGGGGGTATACGGAGCAGATGCAACAAGCTGCACAAACGCTGCAGACGCTGTGGCGAGCACGCGTTGCCCGGGTTTCCTTCCAAATGGTACTGCGTGCTGTTCGGTTAATGAAAACGTGCGAGCGAGAATACCTGGAGGATCCAACGCACATGGCCAAAATGGGCAACTACGTGCTGTACTTGCACACGATCGCCCACGACTACGATCGGGCTCGACCGCTTTACGGGAGACTCGTGCGCGTCATGGCACAGCGAGGACCCGACATCCCGTTTGTGCTCTTTTCGTACGGCATCTTCTTGTACATCACCCAGGAAGAGGACACGACGCTGGTGGAGGAGATGATCGTGCGTGGCAAGATGGCAGACCCGACGCTCGTCAAGTACAAGGTCGCGTTCCTCGGCTTCTTCCGACAGGCGATACTGCAGAATCCCGACGACGCTGAAGCGCACATCAACTATGCGGCTTGCATTCAGTGGCTGTACGAGAAGTACGACGAAGCCACCACGCACTACCTTCTCGCGTTGGCCTTAGCACCACAACGCAAAGGCACGATGGAGATCTTCCAGAACATGCTTGACCGACGGAGACGCATCGAGCGCGCCAAACTCACTCCTCGTAGTCGAAAGGCATTGACCAAGATGGAGGATGCTGGTGTCGACGAGCAATTTGACGCCTTTGCGCGATTCCGACGATGGCAGTCCAAACAGGCCGAAGACGATGATCGGGTGAGACGAATGGCCCTGGAGGCCGAGCAGGATGTTGCCAAAAGACTCGCAGCTGCACGGAAGATCCAGGCACGCTATCGTCGTCGAAATGCCACGCGGAAGGTGACGCGACTTCGACTCGAGTACAAGATAGCTGCCGCCAAAGCGGAAGAGGCTCAGCAGCTAGCTCTGTATGAGAGAGTGACAGTCGCGTTTGAAGACGTGGTCTCAAACTCTGGCAAGAAGAAGAAGGGAGATGTCGCCACCGTCTTGAGCCTTCCTGTCGCTCAGCTCGACGCTCTCTTCATATCGCTTCAGATGGGGTTCACGGAGGCGCAGCTGAACGCCGTGAGCGCCAAGTTCCGAAAGGACCAGCCAAAGCTCAAGCACGTGAATGTCATGGACGTTTGTCGTTTTGTCCAGTCCCAACCACTGCTCCAGGAGAGACTTCCCAACATTTTTTCGTCTGCAACCCCCAAGGCATCATAAGCATCCAAGTTGCAGTCATCACAGCGTCCGTCCACCAGCACAAGTCATATCCATCACCACCAAGCGGCAAAGCTCAAACGACCAATTACTCAAACATGCAGGCGTATGTTCACTTTCACTTCTTTCAATCAACGTGAAACCTGTTCGAAAGCATTCAAAACGTCGAAACGCAGCAATCCAAGCAAGTGCAGACACTTTCCAGGATGTTTCGATCCGTTTTTCTCCAAGCATCAATGCAACTAGATGACGTGCATCATTGGTTCGGGAAAATCAGGAACAATGAGCAACCAAGAGATCATTTCCGCGGGAAACCCAGGAAAAGCTCGCACGTGGTGGCACTTATTGGCAACGTTATCGGAAGGTTGTAGCCACCTGACAGGATTGCAAATGCCTTGTACAGCGAACACGTCTCCGCCTGCAAAACGTCAAACACTCGCCCCTCGCTCATGCCGTCGCGACAATATATTACTCGTTCTGGCTTGCGACTTATGCTCTTGTAGAAAGCAAGAAAGAGCTCACCCTAGTTGGCAGCTGGTGGATGTCGCTCGAGGAGTTATGCGCAGTCACTCGTGCAGAATACCGAACGGAGTACCGATCCACTGGTGAATAAGCGGACCCGTGCCAGGGCGTGGGTGCTCCACATTCGTTCCGATGATAATTGTCAAGTTCTTGCCTCTGTTTCATGTTCATTTTCAAGCATACGTTCGCGCAGTACTGTGGCGTAGGGCTGACAGCTCTTTCCCACCCTTCAGCGGCTCGTCGAGAAGAAGCTGCGACCCAGCGTTGGGAGCTCAAGCATCGAGCGACCACATTGAAGGCTTGTAACACTGGCCTTACATTCACGGCCGGATCTTCGTAATTCGCTCGTGAAGTTGCCAAGGTTGGATCAGCTAGTTTTATCTTCAGAACGAACTTGTGCGTGGTTCTGCGGCGTGTTTGACTGTCATTTGGTGCGCGCTTCGGCCGTTAGGCACGGTGACGCTGGATGTATCGACCATGGTGACGACGAGGACAACTGGGACAGTGTCGTTGCTGAGTCGTTGTCTCTAACCACCTCATTGCAGACAACCGTAAAGTTCCCTTTGAGTACGTTGTCGCCTTTATTGCTGAACAAGTCGTTGTCGTCTGCCGGGTGGATTTGTCCATTGCATTGTCATCTTGTCCAGACCGTGAAGGCGACACGAGCGCATTTCTGGCGCAATGAATGTTGAAAACGACTTGCAAGGCAGGTCTTTGCCGCAATTTGTTCCAGGCACAGCAACAGGGATGGCTGGCCGCCGCTCACGTGGTCTACGGAACGCAGCAGCCACGGAGAATATTCAAATACATAATATTTGGTACGATCGCTTGAGTCGATATGCATCTAGAGTACTTGGTGTTGTTTGGATGAATACACATGTCACACATGTGGAGCAAGGCATGAGGCAGTGTCGAGCGCCTACGCGTCGAGGACCCATCCTGCCTTGCAGGCTTCCTCGCACGAGATGCGCTTGCTCGGGTCGGAGTGCAGCAGAGACGCCAGCAGGAACACCGCGTGGGGTGATAATGTCGACGGGAAGAGCCACGTCGGGAACGCTACGGAACGACGCGGCTGAACGCCACCAGCACCAGCAGCTCCCGCCTTGAGCATACTGGCGTCGCTCGAGAAGGGACTGGTGCCGCCTGCAGACGGAGAGCAGGCTCCGGCAGCTTGGCTTTGGCTCCAGAGCATATTGGAGCCGTTGAGCATGAGTCCCAGCATCGGCGGTGTCGCGTGGAAGCTCGGATGCGCCGGCGACAGCTCGCTCGAGCCAGTGGAGCCGCCTCCGACCTGGAACAAGTTGGCGTCGAACAGCAGTTTGCCCGTGTGCGGGTCCGTGGGTAGCGACCGCAGCCACTCGCCGAACTTGAGATACCGGGGACACGTGGCCAGGTCGCGTCCGAAGGGGAGCGCGCCCACCAGCAGTCCGTATAGGATGACACCGCTGCTCCACATGTCGGCTTTGCGGCCGTCGTAGCCGTAGCGCGCGTTCTGCAGCACCTCGGGCGCCACGTAGTGCGGCGAGCCCACGATCGAGTTGAGTCGTCGGAAACGCGAGGGCGCCATGAGGTTGGTCCCGTTATTGTCCTGGTCGGCGCCGCTGCTCACGGCCGCGATAAAGTGTGCCGAAAGCCCAAAGTCGGCGATCTTGAGCACGTCGGCGTCGCTCAGCAGCAAGTTCTCGGGCTTGAGGTCTCGGTGCACAATGCCGAGCTGGTGGCAGTAGCGCACACCCGCCAGGAGCTGCGTAAAGTACGTACGCGCTACGTGCTCGTCTACGCCGGAGTCCCCTCGGATGCGGTCGAAGAGCTCTCCGCCAGCCGCGAGCTCCAGCACGAGGAAAATGGTCGACTTGGACGGCTGCACGAGCTCCAGCACGTCGTACAGTTGCAGCACGTTCTCGTGGCCGCTCCCGATGCGCTCCCCGCTCACGCTGTTGCCCGTGAGCTTGTGCATGTGCGCGATCTCGCGGTAGATGCTCTTCCTGGCCTGCAAGAAGGCGCGGTACTTGGCCGGCATGGCGGGGATCACATAGGCCACGTCCTTGACCATAACCACTTCCTCTCCGTCCTCCGCAGCGTCCTGTTCCTGTTCTTGAACCTGTTGCGCCGCTGCACTAGCGGCACCGGCCCCTCTGGCGCTGCCTAACTCGCCCACAGGGTCTTCTCTGTCTGTGGGGCGTCTGCTGCTTCTCTGCAGCTCGTCGTGGTGGTCCAGCAGCCACAGACTCACGCACATCTCGAGCGTGAGTTCGCGCAGCCCTCCGGCCGCCACGTAGCAGGCCAGGAGCTCCTTACGGCGTGGGAGATGCACCCAGTAGACGTTGTCCAGCGTCATGCCGCGCACGTGGCCCACCACGGGGACGCCCGGCTTGATGACGTCGGCGCGTCGTAGCGCCCCCGCGCTCGTGAGCTTGTAGCCCACGGGGTTGAGAATCTTGACGGCCACGGGCCGCTTGGCGCGCTGGTCGAAGGCCTCGTACACGACGCCCGCGATGCCCCCGCCCAGGTAGTTGCCCAGGAGGAAGGCGGCGGTGGTTGGGTGCGCCGAGAGCGAGATGCGCTGGCCGTCGTAGGACGCCACGCGCTCCGGGGACACGTCCGCCTCGCTCAGCGGCATGTACTTGGACTTGAGCATGCCTGGCGTGGGGGATTGGATGGGGCTATTTATTTATTCGCGCGGACACTTCGCACCCGGCGAGGCGGAAGCGCAAATGGAAGAAGGAAGCGGTTCGGTTTTTGGCAAGATTTTAGGACGGTTTATGCGCCGCGCCCAATAATAAGGGAGCTCCGGGCTTGGGCTCCGTGCAGCGTGAGTAGCTGCTGTAGAACGCCGAGACGCGTGGCCATGGAGTGGAGGCCGGCAGAAAGATGCAGCGGTGGCTCCTGGAGCTGGGTCCAGATCGGTGCGCCCCGCTGACTCCATGGGCCATTAGACGAACGCTGCCGGATGGAAAGCGCGCATGCAGCAGGCTAATGTGACAGAGAGCAGTGCAGCTCATGGGGAGGAAGTTCCGACGCCGATGCTGCGCAATCGATCGGCCATCGCAAGCTTGAGACACCAATTACACTGCAGAGTGGACCGCGATTTACAACGCGGATTAGGCGTGCTTTTAGAGCTGCACTTGGGAATTGTATGCGCGCTGACTATCCAGCTAAAAGTTAGCGAGTCAGAAACGCCGCATAGACGCGCGCGCCGAATCGATCTTCAATCGCCGCGCTCCGACGGCGCTGTGCTGGCAGCTCCGAGCGCCTTGCCCCATGGCCGTCTTCCTTTGCCGACACAATGGTGTATGCGCGCTGTAGTGTTCTCTTGCAGCAGCGCCCCGGCGGGGTTTCTCTCGTCGAAACAAGGGCGGTACCAGCCAGACGCGCCTGCTCCAGAGCGCGCCTCTGCCAGCCGCGTGGAATCCACGGTGGATGCCTGTAGCCGTATTGTACAAATTTGTGTATGAGCTCCGGTTTCGGCCTGAGTTTCTCGGCGTTCTCCGGTTCCGCTCCGCACCCGATTGCTAATTCACCGCTCGTTCGGTGGAGACGGGGAGCGGCAGTGAAAAATCTGCTGGCTGCGGGTGGCAGTCTACAGCTCCAGTGTCTGGCACCGGAGCAAATGCTGCTTGTGCAGACTCCCGGCACACAGCAACCGCGACCGCAATCATCCTCCATGCGCAAATTTGAAGGCCTGGCCGGCAAATCTGCTGCTGGACAGCCCTGCGCCGCATGGCAAATGCCTGGTGTTTAACACCACGCAATGCAAATACATTGCCATCACACGTCACATATGTTCGCTCTTACACCTCTGAACCACTTGCCGAGCACTTCCACTCGAACGACACGTGTCCCTTTTCCCCCAATCAGGATCGCCGATCCTGGCAATCGGACGAAGAGCTACGCAGTCATGGCATCGGGGCGCGACGTGCGCGAGGCGCTGCGGGCGTCTCTGGGCTGGGACTTCTCCTTCGCGGCATCGGACCCTGCGGCCGCACGCTGTCTCGTGGCGCACCCGAAAGACGCCGCGCGATTGGCCGAGTGGCTCGTGCGCGAGCTGCCGGCGCTGCCGACCCCCGTTTCGCCTAAACAAAGCCCTAACACAAAGGACAATGCCCTAAATCAACAGGAAAACGCGCTTTCCGGGGACTTGGAGACGCTGCTGCAGCGAGAACTGGGCTTTGGGGGCTTTGTAGAGCTGGTGGGAGCGTCTGCGAGCAAGATCCCGCAAGAACCGGAGCAGGACGAGGCCTGCGAGCTGCAGCAGGTGCGTCGATGTAATTCGAGCAATAATTGTTTTGCAATATGTCGTCGACAATAATGGCTAAAATGGGGTTGTGGTATTGATATGGTGCGAGCAGTTGTCGACGCGCGAGGTGCTGGACAGGTTATATGACGAGATCCCTTCATATACGTGTCAAGATGTTGCCAAGATCACTCGCGGGCTCTTTGATAAGCAGGCGATACCTCGCAGCGCCCATTTGCCGACGCTGCAAGGGCTGTTCACAGCTTCAGAGTCAACTTCAACATGCACGTTTGCGGTGTTCGAGTACGACGCGCAGTCGCTACAGGACGTGTTCAAATACAATCGAGCAGTGCTGGAAGGCCACCAGGATGTGGAGGTGGCGGTCTCAGAGCCGCGGACAGACGAGAAGGAGGACGCACTCGGAGACCTCAAGAAGCGGCTCGTGCTGTTCCAGTTGCGTCGTGTGCTGGAATTCCTCCACGAGCGCGGCTTGGCCTGCGACGGCTTTTCTCCTCGTGATCTGCACCTAACCGACACGTTGTGGCTGCATCTTTCAGCGTTGCCTCGGGTGCTCGAAGCATGTGCTGCCACCCGCGTGTCGAAGGAAGAGGATGCAAATGCTAGTGTGGCAGTGCCTCGTGACGTGGAGTCGAGATCTTCGAAGTCGATCACAGAGCGATGGTGTACTGGCGATATCAGCAACTTTGAGTATTTGATGACCATCAACTCCGCGGCTGGACGGCGCATGGAGGACGGCGCGTTTCACCCGTTCCTGCCTTGGGTTACTGACTTTACGGCAGGCCCGCATGGCGGCTGGCGGGACCTGGGCAAAAGCAAATTCCGTTTGACAAAGGGGGACGCCCAGCTTGACCGCACCTTTGCCAGCAGTGCCGTACCGCACCACGTTACTGAGAGCTTGTCGGAGATCACGTACTACATTTATTTGGCAAGGCGCACTCCAATGGCGTTGCTTCGCCGCGTCGTGCGAGGCAATTTTCAGGCACGCGAGTATCCATCCACACTGGAACGTATGTTCCAGTGGACACCTGACGAGTGCATTCCAGAGTTTTACACTGATCCTGCGGTCTTCAAGTCGCTACACGTTAGTGATATGGACGATCTGCAGTTCCCGCAGTGGCAGCAAGAGGAAGGTGGAGATTGGACCAATGCCGCAGAGTTTGTACGATGCCATCGCGCGATGCTTGAAAGTGATGAGGTGTCGACACAGCTGCACAAGTGGATTAACTTGAATTTTGGTGTCGCTCTCAGTGGCGAAGCCGCTATTCGTGAGAAGAACGTCCCCCTCGTCGTGCATGCAGCTGGTAAGAGCCCTGGATTCGTGCAGCTCTTCGACGTTGCACATCCAAGGCGTCATCAACAGATTGAAGCCAGTAAATCGGCGGTCAGGATGGAAGCAGAGGCATCGCGATCCGTTCTGCGCCCACAGGGCACGGCGAAGGAAGTAAACGCAATGCTATCGCGGGCGATGCAGGTCGTGGCAGATGCGCAAAAAGAGCTGCCACCATTGGCATTGAACGGGGGTAACAGCTTGGGTGGCATGAACGTGCTAGGCGGGGGAGGGCGAGGTGCACAAGAAGTGGAAGTATCGCGCTTCGGTTTACTGCATAGTCAAAGTGTTGTAGAAGCTGGAACGGGCTTCAGCGGAGCAGGGGCTAACGCTGTGAACATTTCGGCGGCTTCACCCAACGAGGGCACACGTAGTCAAGTCATCATGCGTAACCTAAAACAACGCCGACGGGGTGGCAACAAGCCTCGAGCACGGTCGCACGCAAATGTACCTGGAGCGGAGCCGCTTGTCTCTCCTCCGGCATTTCTTTCGGGCGGTGGGCGCGAAGCTGTATCACCCCCAGCGCCGTCGCCTGGTTCAGGATCGAGTGGGTTGGGCACGTCAAGGTTGGGGAACCTTTTCCATTCGGATTCTTCCTACCCGAGCAACGGCAGCAGCAACACCAACAGCATAGTTGGCGGTGGCAAGCCTTCGGGCGGCGGGTTCCCTATCGGATCAGATGCGTCCGCTAGTCCCCCGAACTCCATGGGGCCATTTACGAACTCCACTAACCCAAACAGTCGAAGCTTCACGGGAAACACCGGAACTACAGAGCACCTACGTGTTCTCACCATATCTACTCCTCAGGGTTATGTCAATGGGGGGCTTGGTGGGTCAGCGGGGGAGCGTGGAGAAGGTGCTACGTCCTCGCACCATGCACGTCACTCGTCACTAGGAGGCGGTAGCCCCAATACCGGATCGCATTTGCTGCGTGACTTGTGGCAGCAATTGCGCCAGCCTGAGGACGACGGGTCAACTGCGAACAATGGTGGCGTGGTTAGTGGACATGGACACGGACACGGGCATGGACATCGTCGGAGTGCTAGCACAGGCCACGACCTCATGCTGTCGCTTGGTGGAACACCAGGAGATATGCAGCTCTCGGACCTAGACGCTGTGAATGACACCGGTGCTGGTATCGACCCTTGTGCACCGCTGGATGACGTGGACCTAAAGCTTCTTCAGCTTGGGCTCCCAATCGTTCTTCCTGGGGGTGGGAAGGAGCATAAAGTAGACTCTGAAGCCCAGACACAATCGACGCTTGAAGCCGGAACATCAAGTCTCAGTGAGCTGCATTTTGCTGATGAAATGGTGGACCCGGTTTATCGGATTCCTGACGAACTTTTGGGGCCTACTGCGCAACTGTTGACCCCATTTGAGCGCGCTCAAGCTGCCGATGTGTTCTCAATGGGCTGCATTGCGGCAGAGCTGTACACGCAGACACCGGTCTTCTCACGACGTTCTCTAAAAGACTACCTCACTGCGTACTCTGGACATCAAAAACGAAGCAGCCCTAGGCAGTCAACCAAGAAAGAAGAAGGTGGCTGGATTTCAAGCATACTGGCTGCTCAGTGCAACCCTCCACCAAACCAACCGGAGCTTTCATGGAACCACACTGTGGCTGAACGACTAGCTGGGCTACCACTCAATTTGAAACAAGGTGTGTTGGACATGTTGCACCCAGACCCACAAGAGCGGCTGCTTCTCGCCTCCCGTATTGAGGGCTTAGAATCTGTTGCAGTGCTACGAAGCTCAGTCCTGGAGAATGAGTCTTGTGTGTTATCGACGGTGCCGCAGGGTGCGTTTCACGCGGCGCCGTCTGCGTTGTTTCCGAAGGACTTAGGCGTTGTGTACAAATTTCTGACGAAGCTGCACAGTGCCCCAGAGCGCGATTGGCAAGCACGGTTTACTGTTGCCAGGCAATTACTGTCGTCTCTATCGAGTTTGTCGGAGATCCTGTTCCGCGTGGCGATGCCCGAGCTCATGCGATTTTTCCGAGCGAATTCGCATACTGAGACTATTCGTGCAGAGCGTGTGGCTGCAGCTGTAGTTTTCCTGCTTCCTGAAATGGCGCGGCAGCTTGGTCGAGAACGAGCTCGGGCCGAGTTACTTCCTGATGTAGTGCGTGTCTACGAGAGTAGTGAGCTGGGACGCTCACTACCCCTCAGGTGCTGCTTGGGGGCTCCAAGCGTATTGCTTTCCTTGCTGCGTGCGTTTGGAGCGGCTGCAGTGCTCGATAGTTTTATTCCAGTGGTACTCGAATGGCTTGTGCCACCTACCGCGGCGGATTCCAATGCAGAGCTGAGGTCATCGCTGACACCGCATTCTGTTCGTTCACTGCCGTTGCCGCCATTTGCTTCCGAATCTGCAGCGCTCACTGCTGTGACCTTCGGTGAGTTATCGTCCCCAGCAATGCTAGGCTCGTCCCTGACGGCCAAGTACTTGCTACCAACTTTGTTGACCCAGCTAGGACGCGTTAAAAGTCGGTGGACTCATCTCGCGGAAGCCAAAACGCTTCGACGCACCGACAAAAAGGCCAGCTTGGCGCCTGTTATCCTCGCGGACGGCGCGCTGTCCGAAACGGCCGAGTTCCATTTGACGTTCCTGTCGAAGTCGAAGTTGTACGAATCACACCACGTTGCTGATGCTATACTTCAAGTGTGCCGAGAGCTGGGCGAGTTCCCCGTGGCGAATATGCTGCTTCCACGCCTTTTTGAGGTACTTCCGCGACTTGTGTCTCTGTCCGAGAAGATCGGATCTGTCCGCATTGAGGGAGTTCCGGTACGTGCGTCTCGCCATTGTGTTGCTGAGATCTTGTGGGGCTAAGTTTTCTTGCTGTGTTTTGGCTACGCATCATCTGTAGGAGGAGCTTGGACGCGAGATCTACGTGTTGCTGCGCATTCTGAGGCACGTAGTTCGTACACTGAACGATACGGCGTCTTTGCAAGATGTCTTGTCCCGACGTGCACGTAGCAACTTGATGGAGCTGCTAGCACAAGCTGCCCCACCCTTCCTACACCCTCGCGTGGCGACTGCGGTTATTGCTGCCGCTACAGCGGGCTCACAGCCATCTGCGTCAATGCGCGCAACGTCCAGTGGAGTCACGACTAGCTCAGCAAAGAAGAAGGTGCTACGCAGTCTGAACTTTATGAAGGACGCAGACCACCGCAATCTTCGAGCTTTCACAGTTGTGGGTCTCTCGCGAACTATTGTGGCTGTGTGCCAGAAGCTCGGCGCAGAAGCTACGGTGGCAGACGTGACCGTTGTAAACGGCATAAACCGCTTTCTCAAACGCTGCAGCGATGTGTATGCCGAGTTAGAGGTCTCGAACTTTCAATGGGACCTTGCCAGCGAATTGGTGAGCGAGCTGTGCGTGCCGCTACGCACATTGCTTGGCAAAGAGCTGTTTAACCGCAACTTTTCCATCGTAGCAAACAGCTCGGTCCTTCAGCTACTGTTGTTGCCGATAAGCAGTACGGCTGGCGTCGATGGCAGTGGCGTCGGAGCGTTCAACAGCCGTGCGGCTAGCAATGATCAGCGGAACCTCAGCTCTTTAGATGACCGATTGGCGCAGTCGCAAATTCAGTTGCGTCAACGGATGCCCATGCCAGAGGAAGGAGCAGGAGACGAAGAAGATGACGCAGACGATGAAGATGACGATGCAGATAACGCGTCGGCGACTTCAACTCCTGTGCCGGAAGATCCTACGACATACCCACCCGAGCTGCTGCGATTCGCATACCATGCCGTCCGCTTGCATTCCGTGCGTGCAACCAGTTTCCTCCGTGTACCGTCAACAGTTCTGATAGGCACCGGCAAGAAAGCTGCGCAATGGGAGACTGCCCTCAGCAAGGAGATGTTGTTGTTGCAAGAAGCTCGTCGTCAGCGCAAGGTGTTAAGTGCCGCATTGGCGCCAGAACGCGCTGGTGCTGACGCTATTTGGCTTCGACCTCGTGTCCGTCAACCGTTTGAAATTCGCCGCGAGGAAGGAGTGCCTCAAGCTCCCACTGGCGGCTACGAAGGTGGAGGTGGTGGAGGTTTTTTTGGAAGTTCGTGGGCTCTGAGTGCCGAAATCCGACAGTCCATTAAAGCTCACTCGAGTTCCGTGCGCTGCGTGAACGTGGATGCTGACGAAGAGCTGCTCCTGACTGGAAGTCGGCACGGATCGTGCCGGGTGTGGCGGCTTGCAGGTCATCCAGTCCAAGCTCGAGCAGCAGCTCCGACCGGTGTACCTGACAACCGCCCGATCATCGCAGTGGCCCGGGTTGGTCGGGCTGGGCCTTTATCTAGAGGCGGGAGGGCCGGGGCAGGTGATGCGGACGGAATTGCGGTGGCGGCCTCCGCGTCCGGCGTAATGCTCTGGGACTTGCGAACAAGCCAGGAGCGGATGCGTCTACCATTTTCTGCGACTAGCGAACCGGTTGTGTCGATGACTACAGCTGCTTGTGCCGCCGACGTGGCTATTGCGACTGCGCGGCGTGTAGTCTGCGTGGATGCCCGCACCGGCCCACGCGTTGTTGCCGAGTGGCACGCGGACGCTGCCGGTATTGGATCCAGCTCGGCTGCTGCGGGGTTGAACCTGGCTGCGGTGGCCTCCTACATGGACGGCACGGCGTATCTCGCAGTCGGGACTGCAAGTGGGCGTGTGGTCCTCTTAGATGCCAGGACCGGCCGCCAGGCTGCGCGTTGGCAGGCGCTAGACGCCGGAGCTCGCGTCGTTCACCTGGTTCAGATCTCCGAGTCGCAGTTGCTGGTGGTCGGCGCCGACAAAGAGGCGCGCGTGTGGCGCGTGATGCTGCGTAGCCACGGTCACCCGCAGCTTCGGATGACCATCACAGGCGTGCCGGAAGGTATCTCCGCGGCGCAGATCTCGGTCCACTCCGCCGTGGACACGACCGTGCTATACGTCGCCAACAGCGCCCGAATCCACTGCGTGCAGCTGCCGACGGAGCCTCGCGCAGTCGTGTCAGTGCAGTCCCCAGTGACCGTGCGGATGGAGTCCTGGCAGCTAACGGAGCCTGGCGGAGTCGGCAGGAACAATAGGAGTCGCGTCGTCGCCCACAGCATAGCGGTACTGTCGATGCGTCAACTTGTGTTGCTGGGCACGGAGGATGGCTGCTTGAAGTGCATCATCTAGAGAGCGATTAAAATTCTACGTACAAATGTAAAAGGTGAATTCAACTTGTGAGTTAACAAATGCAGCGATGGACAAGAAGAACCAAAATAAAGAGTTTTCATTTCGCTCTAACCCCCTCCATCACGGCTGGAGAAGGCTGTCAAGTAAAAGTACAGCGCTGAGCTCGACTCGGCTTCCTATCCTGCATCGTCATGAAGGCTGCAGAGAGGTGCCGCGCCTGTCGAGACTTAGTTGTTAAGGCCCTTGGCCTCGTTGATGACGTTCTTGTGCATCGTGGCGATTTTGCGGCGGTGCGACTGCCACTCGGCGCCGGTGTCCTCCTTGTAGCGGAAAATGTCCTGGCGGTTCTGCTTGTTCCAGTTCACGTCCGGGTGGCCGGCCAGGTAGCGCACGCACTGGGCAGTGCACAGCGCGGAGGCGGCGACGCAGGTCACGAGCACGGGCCACGTGCCCTTGTCACCGAGCCATCTCTTGGCAGCACTCTGAGCAACACGGCCAGACATCTTGGAGGTAGGTCTTGGAGGAGAGGAGACTGGGTGGGGCTTGCGACGCAAATTGCAGAATGAAATGGGCCAACCGAGGTGACGGCAAGCGGTTGCAAGCGAGAGCTGCTGACGTCAGCGTTTGTACCTCTGATACCCTGCAGTAATGAATGTTCAGACTAGAGAAGATCAAGATTAACAAACCTGTGAAATGGAATATAATGCGTACAACTAATAGTCATGCATGAGTGGCTGGAAGCCACCTCCCCCTCCTCTCCTGTCGTCCGCAGAATTCGGTCCAGTCCCTTGAAACGCAAGGGCCTGTATTGAGGTGCAGTGTGAGGCCCAGGACGCAACGGCGTCGTCCCGATAGAGTTAAAATAGCGATCTCGAGGCGCGGAGGTGACAACGCGGGGCTCACTTGAGGCGCTTGCTTCAGCTTTGCGCATCAGGCGGTGGGACGACTTGACGTAACGGCCGCTCTCTTGGGGTTCGTATGTGGTTTAACTGTCGGGTGGCAAAGATACGAGGGCTGAAGTAAAACTTTTGGCAAAGGGAACCATACAAATGCCAAGTGCAATCTTGGCCGTGCGCGTGTCTGTAGCGTTTAACGGATCAAAGCTCGGGCAAATGGGAAGTTTGGGAAGGCAAAGCGCGGTGCAAAGAGATTCATGCAGGTGTTACGACTGCAGTTTTCAGTCGTGGTGGGGTCTATTTTGATGGCTCGGCGACAGCGGAAGTTTCAATCGACGCGACTTGGTCGGGTTTCTTCTTGTGCACGGGCTCGCCGGTCTGCTCCTCTTCGTAGGCGTCGTGGTTCATGAAGAGCAGCGGGATCATGCCGATCAGACAGCCGGCCGTGATGCCGCCCGCGGACGCAAAGAAATTGCACCAGTGCGTGACGGACATGTTGGCCTGTGCCTTCGAGAGCATCGGGTCTGGGATGCCGAGGCGCCGAGCCATGGACTCGACGACGCCACCCAGACTCAGCCCCACGACGTCGGCCACGGTATTGCCCAGCGCGGCGGCGCACAGCATGGACATGGCGTAGGACGAGTGGAAGTGCGTCTCGATGGCGTCGCCCGCGATCAACAGGATCAGGTTGTCTACGAGCCCGAAGCCCACGAACGGAATGGCCGAGCTGATCATTACCAGCCTTAGCTGGCGAGAGGTAGGCGGAGCTAGCGCTCGAGACGATAGCGACGCCGCTGGGTTGCTGCTGGCCACCGGACGAAGACGGAAGCGAGACGTGAGCAGCCCACGCAGCTGGTCGTAGCTGAGCAGGCCGTCACGGTCCGTGTCGGCCGTCTTGAGCACTTTCTCGAGCTCGTTCGTGTAGTTGCTCGCCACGCGCGTGATCACGTTGTACCGCTGCGCCTTCGACAGCGACTGGAATCGCTCCACCAGCGCATCGACGGTGCTATTTGGCTTCGGCTTGCTGCGCACAGTTGCTTTCGGCGTGGACGCCTTGGGCTTGACAGGCTGATGCATCTGGGCTATAGCCGACGCCCCCCAGAGCATTGTAGTGGCCGATCGTCCAGGTGGCGCTTTGGTGCGACAGATACCTGCGATCGCGGCATTGGAGCGCTTGCGGGTCTTGGGGCTCGCGCATATATTTCGAAAGCGCCTCATAGTGTTCGTAGCGGGCAGGTGAGGGGGGTACAGCGATACAGGTCAGCTGCACGCAGGAAGTGCCGTGTAGCGTAACGCGAAGTCGAAAATGGCGGGCCAGGCGGCATCTCAACCGAGCACCACGCGCGTGGGTGCGCAAATATAGGCAAGCTTCATAATCACGGTTGGTGGTGGTAAGACTGCGAGTTCAACCGGCAGAAATAGCTGTACACTTGAGTGCACAAGCTTGAGGTCGTCCTCAAAACTTGAGGTAAAATATATCTGACCGAAAATTACTTGAAAAAATACACTCGTAATATCGACATCATGCGCTACAGGTGAGCTTCGCTTGCTTCACTCTGTGGATCCACCACCTTAACGCAGTGCTTATCCTGTCCTCTAGCGCAGTTGCCGGATCCCTCGCCGCGCTGGCGGGTTTACTGGGCAAACTCGGCGCCGATGGGGACTCGAACGCGTTGCAGTACATGGATACGCAGTGTCAATCCTCCAGCTTGTCCGGGTCCTGCACTCTGGTGTCGTCCGTGGTGCGCGCGCTCTGCCTCGTGCTCATGCTCAGCGCCAACGGCCTCATGCTCAACTTCTTCGTCAAGGGGCTGCACGAGACGGACTCGCTCACGGCCACCGTCACCAGCGCCGCCGTGAACTTTATGCTGTCCGCTGCTGGCGGTCTCTTCTTCTTCCAGGAGCATCTGCCCACGCGGTGGTTCTTCGGAGCTACCGTTATCCTGGTCGGGATGGCGTTCCTCCTGCATGGCGATGCTGCAGTGCAAGCAGAAGACGATCAGAAGACCAAGAAGGAGTAGAACTATACATTGTGCAAAAGCTGGTTACGGGTCTATCTTACTTGATAACTAACTACCTCTTCAATCTTCCAAGTCGTCGGTGATTCCATTGCTACCGCACACGTTGATAGCTGCTGGCCAATGACTCAGTTGTGCTAGCTCCAGCCACGGGTGGGAAGGATACCCGGCCTCGCTGAACCAGTCGGTGAACTCGCGTAGCGACACCTCTTTCATCAGGTCCAATTCGTTCTTGTCATCATCAACCGACTCGAAGGACTGGAGAACGGCGTCCGCGCCCAGCTCGGCTGAGTACCGCGCCACCTCGGCACTGAGCGAGCTACTCATGCCGTAGAACGCCATCAGGAAGCACATGAGACTGGACTTGATGGTCTCCAGCCGCACCGTCGGGCCATCGGTTTCCTCCTCATTGCCTTCGCCCTCGCCCTTCAGAGCGCTCTCTCGGTCGTCGTCAGAAATGAGCGCTGCGCAGCACTTGAGCTTCTCCAACATGGAGCCTTCGCAGACAATCAGAAGGCCACAAATCGCCGCACCAATGTCGATCGGGTCTTCCGACTCGTCGTCTTCGTCGCCGTCCGTTGTGATCTGCTCCTCCTCGTCGTCAGAAGAAGGCTCGCGGACAAACACACCAAATAGACGGTGCAGCATGTCTGTTCCTTCATCACTGAGGAACCCAGTCTGATCTTTAGATCCACTCGACGGGGCAAGAAGCGGCAGGGTTCCACACACTTGCTGCAGCGCACGCAGGAACGTGCTGCGCCGTGTCAACATGATGCCATTGCTGCAAGCAGTGGGGAAGTCGAGCGCCTCAAGCACAGCACCCTGCAGCTCCCATGACGTCACCGTGTGCAGTTGCGTCTGGCGCAAGAACAGCTTGAGTGTCGAGATGTCCTCGTTGAAGAATTGCAACTCGGCAGCATCCTTGGCCACAGCGAATACCATGACAGGTCCATCCGAGCTCAAACTCATAGCACCGGTTGACTCGCGAGGATCGGGCTTTGCATCTCCGTCGTTGTCGGGGAGACCGCGAACAAACGGGGTTGACACGATATCGCTCTGTCGCACTTGCCGTCGACGCGTTACCGGTTTCGCAGTTTGCTGAATCGGCTGCATCGGCTCAACAGGCAGAGGCGCTGCTGTAGACATTGGCCCACGGCTTTGTGAGCCCATTACAGGGCTAGTACGCTTGCTCTGGTAGGTGGAAGATGGACCTGCCATCGACGACTGCTCCTGGAAGTCTTGCTGTTGCTGCCATTTGCCAACGTCGAGCAGCTCCACCCACGAGATAAGCTGGTAGCCGCCTGTATTGTACCATTCACCAAACTGCTCGAAGGTCACGCGAGCGCGTGAGCGAGCGCTGCCGTAGCCCGAGACCGCGGTAGCAGCTGTTGCATTGCCACCTCCATTAGCCGTAACATCAGTCATGAGGTCACCCATTGCTTCTTCGATGAAGTCGTCAGCTTCCACGTAAATTTTCTCCAGACCGAGGCGGTAAGTTCCATCACTCAGAGCCATTAGTGCCAGCAAAAACGAACGCAGATAGATGAACAGCACCGAATGCGGAAGTGCATTCAGCTCAGCCATCGATAGGGGTTGCGTCTGGCGATTCATCCCGCCTCGCATACTCTGGGAAGTCGATCCGAAACCACGAGAACTGGGGAAACCAAATCCACCAGCGCCGCTCATCGAGAAGTGATTGCTTTGAGCACCACCGAGTCCGAATCCAAATCCACCGGTAGCCGTTCCGAATCCACCAGATAGACCCACCGCAGTGCTAGGAGGAGGTGGCGCGTAGCTTGCAAGTGTTTTGTGCCGCTGCTGCCGCATCTTGGTGATGAAGTCAAACGCTAGTGAGAGCTTCTGGCTTTTAGAGCCTCTACCTAGAATACTGAGGCCGCAAGCGAGCTCTAGCGCGTTCACACGACCGCAACGTTTGCGATCGAATACGTTAAACAGCCTGGAAAGCAGCTTGGACGAAGTCTGTTGAGCCTTCTCCGACATGCCATCTTTCGCTACCAGACTACGCACGCATTCGTAAAAGTTGGCACGAGTGAGAACCAGGTATGCCCCTTCATCTTCTTCCACAGCTGCGTAAGAGTACATCTGACCCCGGCGGCTCTGGGTCCCAACTGCCTTGGACATCTTAAGTGCCTCCTCTGCTGATGGGGTAGCATACGCCAGCAGTGCATCATACACTTTGCTTACACTCAAGTCGCCAAGCTTCGTCGAACGCAGCATAAACAGATACGTCGAGATATCACTTTCCGTGAAGTGCAAAATACTGCCTTCTTCCAGCATATCGAACGCGTAGATGAGAGGCTTCTCCCGCTTACTAGCCTCGAAAGCTTCCTTGGCTGGCCACTTGGACAGGTCCAGCAGCTCCAGCCAAGGGCAGTCCATGTACCCTCCTGCTGCATACCACGCAGCAAATTCTGCGAGACTAATGGAATCGGGCCGTTTACACGTGACCTCACAGAAAAGCTTGGATACAACAGCACCAGCTGCACGCTCCGCGATGGAGTTTGTGCTCCACGAACTCACAGAGCTTGTGTCATTTGAGTTGCCCCTTGTAGCATTGTAGCTCGAGAAAGCGAACAGCACCACCAGGATAGACTTCAGCATCTCAAAGAGACGGCGTCGGGATACGTGGCCGTCTCCGTGCGAGGCAAAGAGCTTGAAGAGCACACCAAGCTTCGCACTTTTAGTCGTTCCGCAGAATACACACATGCCAGCGACCAACTGCAACATCTCCACGGATATAGTGTTGATACCCACACCACTAGCAAATCTGGCGTTCTGGTCCTCGCCATCCTCGACGCTACCATCCTCAGTCACCTCGCCGCTCTGCAGGACGCTTTCACTTTCGAAAAGTGTGAAAATGCGCAGCAAGTGGAACGACAAAAACTCCTGGTCCTCGTTCGACAATTCGTCGCGCGGCACCAGGTCGCGCATGGCGCGTAAATACCCCGGCTTGGTGAGCGAGCGATTATGAGCATGCTTCTTCAGCAAGTGTACAAGCTCACCGCATGTCATGCGACTGAAGTTCATGCGTTCCGAAATTGTGTACACAATAGCGACGTCTTTTAGCCGAATGCGGAGCGTCGTGTTGTCATAGCTCGTCAGCTTGAATTGTAGAGCCACTGAGGAAAGATCTTTTGTTGCTGCCCTTGAGGCAGTAGGAGACGTAATAAGATGAGAAATGCCGCTGACAGCATCCATGCCTGCTTCCACAGCGTCGCGGTCTGCCGTTCGGAAAGCCGTAGTGTCTAATAACGTCATGTCAGACTGAGGGAAGTTGGCCCGCATAGATTCCTGTACACGATGTGTGCTCTCATTAGACGACACCGTGTCATTAGACGACCCGGAACCTGTGTCCTCGGAGCCCATTTGCGTGGCATTTTCAAGTGCATGCTGCTGGCGACTCATGTATCGAAGAATCGCGTCGGATACCGAGCGACTCACTTCCGGCCATTTCTTTGTGTCCAAGAGTTCAATCCAAGCAATGATCGTATATCCGTGCTGCGAGTACCAAACAGCAAACTCTTCAAACGACACGACGCCTCCACGAATAAAGGCACTGCCAGCGCCAGCACCTGCCGCACTTGTTGCTGCACCAACAAGATGAAGGTTGCTTTCTTCAGGAAACGATCCGCGGTGTTCATAGCGCCCCTGGCCTCGGTGGTGGCGCGAGGTGCTTCTAAATGAGGCTGTATCGGCTGACATAGGCATGTCCAAACTGTGTCGTTGGCTTCCTTCTTGCATGGAACTCACGGACTGTCTGGTGCTGAACGTTTTGTCAGTGTCCTTGAAAATGCAATCTGCAATTTCGATCGCGGTGGTGTCCGCCACACTAGCAATAGCTTCTGCGGATAAATCAGATCCATTTCCCAAAGCTAGCAGCATTGTCAAGAAAGACCGCAGGTACTTCCACATCTCCCGGCGGGTAAGACATCCATCACCGTCAGCATCGAACAAACGGTAGGCGAAGGCGAGTTTTTCGCTTTTAGATCCCGCACAGAAGATGGTAAACGCCGACACAAACTCAACCAGATCGATCTTGCCTGTGCCGCCACGATTAAAGGCAAAGAATAGCCGACTGAGGGTATCCGCCACCATTTTCGGATCCTTGCCACGTCCAACGCTACGAGGAGGGACGCGTGTGTTAGTGTTCGCACCAAACGCAGCCGCGACGCTAGGAGCTACGTTAACCGGGAGTAGCTTCCCCACGCATTTGTCAAATGTGCTCTTCTCGATGCACGACGAAGCCGGATCCACCATAAACGGCTCAAATACATCGTACACTCGGTACAGCTGAACCTGGCTGAGCTTTATGACTCGCTGCAGTTCAAAGTACTGAATCAAGTCGCCATTGTCGAAGCTTAGGCTTGTCAGTGGCAACTCTGTGATTGCATCGTCGTCAGCGTCGAACGGAAGGTCGAACTCTAGTACAATCTCATTTTTCAAACATATAGCAGGCAGTGTTGCAGGGATGCTGCTGTTGTAGGACCGCACTGCTGTAGAAGATGACTCAAACGATGTTGACGCAGGGGAAGGGTGACCTCTATCCAGTGCCAAGCCTGGCTCCTCATCGTCTTCATCATCCTCTTCATCGATAACATCCGCAAACGTAAAATATGGTTTCTTGGCGCCTGGAATTCCGTCCGGAGGGTCTACGGCGTCAATGTCCACCTGAATGTTGTTGGCCGTATAGTAGTTGTTGCTTGCCACGATCGGGTCTACTGACCGAGTGTCAAGACTCTCCAAATCAAAAGAAGGTGATACAAATACCCACTTGCGAAGGTCTAGCAGCTCTAGCCAGCTCATGCCTTTAAAGCCTCCGCCATTATACCACAATCCAAAGTCTTCAAACGTATAAAGACCCAGGCGCATGTCTGAGTTCGCGCGCGCGCGGTCCCCGTCAATTTCATCCACGTAACTTTCATTGTCTTCACTTTGCACATTGCTTTTCTCCTCGTTGTCCTCGTCGCCACCTTCTTCTTCTTCATCATCGTCATCATCCTCTTCTTCAAAAGGAAGACCCTCCATGATGGCTTCTAAAATCTCCTCCTCTCCTTTGTCCACAAGCTCGGCCAATGAACCGAATCGATGTAAAACAACTTCAGTTGGAGGTGACAAATGAAGCAGCGTGATAAGAACAGACCGCAAGAACCGCCAAAGCTGCTGACGGTTCAAGTAGCCTTTGCAATCACCATCGAAGTAATGGAAAGCAGACGCGAGTTTGTCACTCTTTGAGCCCCACGACATGAGACTGAAACCAGCGGCGATCTCGAACGCGTCCACTGTGGGGCAGTTTTCCGGCAGGAACGATCGGAAAATCGCAAGCATGCTCTCCAAAAACGTGTTATTCTCCATCAAGTGCGGTTTGTCCGTCATGCTGAGCAGCTCCTCGATCGCTTCCAGAAACGTTTCTTCTTCCAGTAGCCCGTCACCTGTGTGCTGCACGAACGTTTCGTACATTGCCTGGGGATTCACACGCGTGAATGCAGATTGAACCAATAGGTCGTACAAATCGATCGCTTGCTGCTCGCCAATTGTCAGCACGCCGCCATCCACACTGGAGAATCGGAAGCTCAACTCGGCGGTCGCATCGTCCTCATATTCTCCATCGTCTTCTGCTTCGTTCGTCGTGGGTGGCTCCTCCGGCAGCCCCCACTTGGTAGGCGACCCCTGTGGAGTCGATGGCGTCAACTTCTTGGAGCCGGGCCACTTCTTCTGGTCCAGTAGCTTGACCCACGGGGCAGCTTTACTCGAACTGCTATTGGTCTCTATCCATGGCCAAATGTGCTCTTCGAACGCGGCAAAGTCGTCCTTCGCCAACGAATTGGCCGCGAACATGCGCGCCACCGTCTCGTCCACGCACGTCGTGACAATGGACGCTGTGGACTGTAGCTGATCTGGTGTCGCTGTCTCCAGATCAAACACAGCCGACACTGACAGCAGTAAACAGCCCAAAGCTGTGCGTACAATGGACAGCGTAATCGGGTTACCCCCATCGACTCCGCAGCCGCAGAGACTGAACTGGATCGCGATCTCCACTTTGCGCTTCACGTCCCCAGGCAGCAGCACGAGGCAGCCAGTGGCCAATTGGTAAATATCCGTGCGGTTTGTGGCCTCAAAGGAACGGAAGATGCGCTCCAGCGTCTCCTCCATGGGCTTGAACGTCTCCCCAGTGCGCAGCTCCGGCAGAGCGCGCACGAGCGCCACCAACTCGTCGGCTTCGAGCCGTGACGCGCTGTCCATGGCCGCGCGCGCGTCAACGGCGGTCACGAGCGTTTCGAGGCTGCATGTGGCCAGTTTGGACGCCACCAGCGCGTTGCGCACGGTCCACACGCGCTTGGACTGCAGCGCCAGCGAGCAACTGGGCGTGACGAAGGGCAGCGCCACGAGGGTGTCGGCGCTGGCGGCTGTGGGGGACGACGGCAGCGACGGGGCGTCCTCCGTGCTCATGTTGCTCTGCAATGGGATGTCGATGACGGGCAGCTCGCGTTTGGGGCTCTTAGGCCGATTGGGCTCGGCCATTGCGCAGCTAGAGGGGGATTTACACAATGACACAAGGAGGGTAGGTAGTTAGGCGCACCTGCGCTGGGTTTCCTCCCACGTCGGGTGCGGCTTCTTCCTTTGACTCTCTGGCTCGCTCTCTACCGCGCTCCGCTCGTGCGTGTTGCCGATGTAACCAACCCGGAATGATCTTTTTTCGGCTCGAAGAGGCGTAGTCGTATCGGTTTGAGAGGGGTTTGGTGTATCCATGTCGGATAGTACCAAGGGGACCATGGCCAGCCGGCGACATGCGCTGATCTTGGCCGTCTGCACCATCGCCATCTGCCCACTGACGCGCGCGCAGCTGGGAGTGCCTACAGGGAACCTCTGCGCGTCGCTGAACAATTGCAACGGGCACGGACGCTGCGACGCACTCACCAAGACCTGCGAGTGCTACCAGGGCTACGGGGCCTCCTCGGACATCACCGACTACCGCTCGCCCGACTGCTCGCTGCGTGCGTGAACTGCTTTGCATTCGACCGCTGCATTGCGCTGACCCAATGGTAAACTGTTGCAATGTTGTGGTGCAGGAACATGCCCCGCAGGCCCGGCATGGGGAGGCATCCCGACGAGCCCAACGGCGTCTCATATCAAGATCGAGTGTTCCGGTGCGGGAGTCTGCGATCGATCTAGTGGTACATGCATATGCTACTACGGATACGAAGGATCAGCCTGCCAGAGGAGTACGTTCAGCTGGAAGATATCGGTAGAGTGCGGGTGGTAATTGAGGCTGCGTTTTCATGCAGGTGGTTGCCCGAATAGCTGCTCCGGCCATGGGCAGTGCATCAGCATGCGCGATATGGCGGCGGAGCCCAGTGGCTTTCCACTTTCCCCAGTGACTACCTACCAGGGCGACGTGATGGGGACGACATGGGACCAAGACCGCATCCAAGGTTGCTTGTGCGACTCGTCCTGGCCCGTCGGTCTCGGCGCTGACGAGTCGCAGCTCTCGCAGTGGTTTGGGCCCGACTGCTCTCGACGTAAGTCGGCGTGGCATGTGTCGTTTATATTTTGCTGTTGCACTCACCAAGACTGCTGCTGCTGTAGAGCACTGCCCGTCCGGTGACGACCCCATGACTTCTGTAGTCGAAACGAACTGCCAAGGAGTCGTCGCAGACGGTGGTGCCGGTACTGGCGCAGCAGACAATTTGTGTCATGTCGATTGCGCGAATCGCGGCATTTGCGACTACTCCAGCGGCGAGTGCTCGTGCTTCCCCGGGTTCTACGGGTCCAACTGCGCCAGTCTGTCTCCGCTCGTGTAGCTTGTCGTGGACAAGCTAAGTTGCTGTTGAAGTGGTGCCGGTGTCGTAGGGACCGGTTATAGCTGCTCCACCAATCAACGCCGCTCAGAATTAACCGCTGAACCGTTTCACATCGCCGTTTCCTAGCCACTCGTGGGGTTCTGAGCTTGCGGCTCCAGCGAGCTCACTACGAAAGTCACGACGTTGGAGAAAGGAGTAAGTCGCAGTTAGGTTGAAGAGATAGCTCCGCGCAGTGCTGTGTTTTGCGTTTCGTTACCGGCTTGCTTGCTCAACTATACGGTCTCGTTGCACTCTCGGTGGTGACTTGGTCTGAGCATGGCGAGCCCATATCAAGAATGGGGGTCGAGGGATCCCTTCGGATAACCTGGTGAAGAAGGGGTTTTCACGATCCTCTCCATACTACAACAATCAACTGCATTTCCATAACGTAGTTGCGCTTTGCGCTTTGCGCTTGGCATACTGTAGCTCTAAGCTAGAGCTCTTCTCGTGCAAAGTGAGGCTGCGTGTGGAGCACACACAAGGTTTGCACTCATACGATTACTGTACCAGCACGCCAATAGCCGTGGTCAGGCGAACACGCCCATGGATCGCTACATCTAGAAGTACGACCATGACGTGAAAGCGAGTCTCGCACGCGCAACTCTGGGGTGGAGCCATTAACTTTCATGCTGGCACCTCCTCCAGCTATCATGAACCAACCGACTCCACTTCCTTTACATGTAATGACGTTACGTGCGTGCACTGTTCTCGCTCGTGTCGGCTCATTTACATCTCGCCACCGAATCGGTGCGGTAGACACAATTCTCGATAGTGTAGTGACACTGGAATCTGACTGTATTCCATGCTCACTGGAGAATCGCCCCAAGTGTCCTTCATTTCTTTGATTTTGTTGTGTTTGCCGATAGCTACTTCACCACCGTGAGCTTAGGAGCGGTCGGCGTGGCGCGCAGCCGCGTACTTCTCGAAGGCCGTTTGCTGCGAAGATTGCCTGAACAACGCATACCAAGTTACCAGGTCAGCTACAGGTAAAAAAGGCGCTTCGAGCGATCAATGACTAACATACCAGAACGATGCCGCGCACATGGCGGTACCAGCAGCAACACCCGCGAGGACACCCACTCGCATGCTCTGCTTCACCATGCCGGGCACGACGCCCACGAGAGCGCCACCCACTCCGGCGTTGATCGCGTCCTCCTTCTGACGGATCGAAGCCGACAGGTACTCGCCCGTCGAGAAGATGCAGCCCACAGCAGCGAACACAAGCTGTAGCAATACACGGCACGATACAATAGTAAGTCGGTCTTAGCGTTGACTTGAGCCTAGTAAGGGGCATCACGTACCGAGCGCGTGCCCAGGTGCTTGAGTTGGTTCGAAAGCTTGGGCAGCTTGGCACCTACAAGCAGCAACAGCAATGATGAGAGATAAGCATTCTGCACCTCGGCAACAGGGAAGAGCGAGGCTACGCACCAAGCTTAGGGATGGCCCACACCGACTCGACGGAGCCAACAGCAGCGCCAAAGAAGGCGCCGGTGGCCTGTATACAGCGCAGAAGACAGCGCAACGAGTTAGATATTCATAACTAGGAGTGAGGAGGGGCAGACGTACCGTCGTGTACATGATCTTCTCGCTTCCGGCGGGTCCGTCCATTTTCCTAGCTTGGCCTTGGTGTCGTGCGGCTTTCTGAGGCTGAGGCGATACTAGGTGTTGATTGGTCAAATATGTGTCGATTCTGGGGGTTCAGTATCCGGAAACTGCCAGCTGTTCGTGCGGATGTTACAGCAGTATAAACTGTTTAGATGGTCTGTAGATGCTTCTATCTTTGTGCTTGGGGCAATACGATAGTGTGTGAAGCTCTGCTGATGCATCGTGATTGCTAGTTGAAAACTACTCCAACACCCGTGAGAAGGCCACTGGCCGGCTCCAATTTCTGTTTTATCTCCCAATTCGGGAGGAAAAATGCTAAAATGTTATCGACAACGTCGTTTTTTGTGACGAATTCATCATCCACGTAGAATACTATGCAATTTCTATAGTTAAATACAGCTCGACCGAAGGTTAATTCAGGTATTATTCCCATTGGAGATCATCACTATATTGGTCTTGACCTGGCTGATAACGTTGGATGTATGGCGGTGATGTCATTGGCAGCGACTATTGCGGTGGTGGAGGCGAATCACTCAACAAAACGACAAACATCCTTCCTTCTAGATATAATTATTTTTGCATTAGAGAAGATTTATGACTGATGAACAAGAGCGAGTGTTCGCAACTCGGTACGCTTGCTTCGACACACGATCCAACTCCTAGATCGTCCACCGAATATCGTAGACTCCTCCCACATATGACATACCATCTTCGGGAACACCCACTCGATTGTTCTACCGTTTTG
Organism: Phytophthora ramorum; assembly: GCF_020800215.1. Lineage (NCBI taxonomy): Eukaryota > Oomycota > Peronosporomycetes > Peronosporales > Peronosporaceae > Phytophthora > Phytophthora ramorum. The sequence continues at coordinate 740,915 of NW_027150658.1, forward strand.
CAACTACAAGGAGGGCCATGTAACCAGCGCCTGATCGTAATCGCCAACGCGGCTACTACATGACGTTCACATAGAGCCTCTATGTCCAGCCGAGGCATGCTCCAAGTTATTCATGATGTTTTTACTATCGGCAGCAACTGGATCATTGACGGAACAAAAAAATGTATATTTTTGTACATGATGGGACGGAACATGGCACCATTTGCAGCAAAGTTCTGTATCGACTTATCAGACGCACTTTGTCGTCCCAACTGTATTATAGACGATTGGATGAACAATTTGTTGTAACCGATTCTGGACTGAAGTCCAATACCGACTGCACCATGGTGCAGTCGTTCAAGTTTACCACCCTTCGAGAATTTCTCGTAGCGCTCCTGCGCCTGGCTAATCCGGTCGCGATAGCCAGCGGTGTTTTTGCTGAAGTTTTCAACAAAGGCACTCCAACTCTGACAAAGTGCCTGCCACTCGGGCACTTTGCTTCTGCGAGAAGTCTTCTTGCTCGCAAACCATCGGAGCTCCTGGAAGAGCCCGATGTAGTAGTCGCGCCTTTGGTCCGTCATCGGATCAAAGTGTAATCGCTTCGCGACGTCATCGTCAACGATGGCGTTGCACGAGTGTAGCGCGTACGGATTCGGTGGCACGGTCGCACCGAATCGGCTGCTGATCTCAAACTGAGACGGCATCCACGGCTCGCGCACTGGCTCAGTGGCGAGGCCGCAGCAACAACGGACGGAGTGGAGTCATCTCCACCCCGCGGAGTCATCTCCACCCCGCGGAGTCGCTAAGGCTCCAGCGGCAGCGAGCGGTGTTCCACTGCCGCTGCGCGAACGCTTCGAGCCTGAAACGTTCGAGTCGTCTTCGCGTGGACGACGCAGACCCACATTGGAGTCAGTGTGGCCCGGAGACAAGGTGTCCTTGTCTCCTTCGAGTTCCCCCTCCTCGACTTCGCTTCCGTAGTCGAGGGGAACTCCCTCTCCACCCGGAGAGTAGATACCCACTCCGGTTTCGATAGCAATGATCTTGCCTGTCTTGTTTCGGATGACATGTTTCTCTTGCCATCTCGAGTGGTACCCAGCAACAGAGTGGCGACTCTTTGTTGCCGCGCTTGTCGACATCGCCGTCGCGGCGATGCTAATAGCGGTTGTGGCTGAGACAGCGGCCGTCGTCGTCATTGAGGCGACGACTGCACTTGCTACTGCCGAAGCAGCCGGCGTCTTAGCTGAAGACATTGTTGGCGTGCTCATTGGGAATGAGCACGTGTTCTCCTGAAGAAAATACGGATTGACGTGTCTGGACCGGTATGTCAAATCATAACGCCCCGGCAGGACGACCCGACGGCACTGCTCTACCCCGAATCTCAGTCCCCCGACGCCCAGACCGACCCCCCCCCACCACCACCACGAGAATCACATTCCCGACACCAGATGCGGCTAGTCTGCTGCAGCAAAGCCTCCGCGGTCCATTCTGCCACCTCCGCAGGTCGTGCTACCCCGATGCACCTGCGGACGCTGCTGCCGCACACTAGCTGCCCGCGTGTCATGCGTGTTTGATCTCTGCTCATGGTTCTCGTTGGTTGCGCGCTAGGGCTTCGAGTCTGGAGGAGTGGATTCAATTCCCGTCGTGGGCTTCGTGCCTATGTTGGTTTTTTACACAGTACATATCGACACGTGCAGCCTTCACTCACTACTTTCCTGTATTGATCGCCAACATAAGACTGGCTTTACTGATATATAATTTATATGCATCGAGTACGTATCGTGCGTTATGAATGTCATCTATCAGGTGAAGCGAAGGAATGTGGGTAGCGCAGCCTTCAGAGCGAGAAGGCTAAACTGCTGACTTGACACTTCTTGACCCGCCAGTTACCACAGTCGCCCATTCAAAAATGCTGTCGCAACGGCCTCAATTCACGGCACCACGTGTCTGCTTCATCTGTTGCAACTCCCGTGTCATAAGCTTCCTTCTCATTGCAGGTAAGGGCGTCGGTTATCTGGTGTATGAATACGTGTAAATATACCTCTTATGCTGGATCTGGTTGAACTGTTTTTGTTAATGTTAGTGCGTTGGTCGTGAAAAAGTGCATCTCCCACGTGAATAACGTCATGGACAAACACTTTTCGCGGTTGCGAAGTGTGTCTCTTCCTTTTTGCCCCATATTTGTTAGGTTTAGGTGATCTGCGTCATTCCCCGCGTTCGTGCCTCTGCCACCACCGTTATTTTCGATAATACTGCTCACTCCAATAGGAATGGCGAACTCAACCAATTGCTGATTAAAACGGTGCATCACATCAGGGCACCGCCAGAGTGGATTGTGCATCGTAGTCAAAGGATATATGACCAGGAGGATGTAGAGTAAATGCCCTCAAATGTGCTAAAACCTAATGCCATACATCTATTTGCTCTGCTAGAGGTTTTAGCAGACCTCTACGTGGAGTGGGAGCGAAGGGTTAACCCTGTTGAACCCTATTTAATACCACCCGATTTACCACAACGTCCCCGATGATCATAAGGCGAGGCGGGAGTCTTGTAATTGCTACAACTAGCACCAGTCAACAATGCAAGACGAGACGTCGAGGCCTTAGACATAACCAACAAGCCCACCACAAGCTTCCTCACCAAAGACATCGCTCTGCTTTGTCTCAAAATGTGCGTGTGTAGGCGAACCCATTATGTGAGCGAATGCAACCTCAATTTATATCATCACCAGCCATTTCTGTTCTTGAACGAGCACGTCTTTTTCTCGACGGATGGTGAAGTATGGGCCGTGCCGAATCCACATGGACGGTGCGGCGTACTACAGAATCATTGAAGACCTCTTGCCGTCCAGCTTCAAGTTGAAGGCCGTCATGGTGAAGTGGTTGCACGACCACGGCGTGACGTTGGTCATCACGGGCTACAGGAGGACTGTTGGTGTGTGTAGGTCTGGTGGAATGGAAAGACTGATAGTTAGGATAATGAAAAAAACTACTTACCATTCTTGTACCGGTACAGGTTGGACACAGTTCGACCGAGTTAGATTTTTTTTGGATAGCGTGAACAACGCCTTCGTCCATATGCTTGGCACAACACAAGTCGATCAGCAGATGCCCTGAGTTTTGAGTGACTGGAAACGAAACGACGGCGCATGGCTACCATCCCTCGCCGCTCTTGACACGCCAGTTTTTGTCCGCGCTCAGAAGATGCAAAATTACTCTTCGCTAATACCATGTCGTTCGATGATATAGCGCTCAACCTGGACGAAGACGTCGCTGATGTACTCACTACTACGCTGTTCGTGTACTTCATTGATATGCTGCGCCTCTGTGAAATCAGCCCGCTCATCATCAAAATTAGAGAGATCACGCATGTTCGAGGCATCGGCTCTTCAGCCGTCGCAGTAAGCACAGCATTGAAGTCACTTCGACACATGCAAAACCTGGGAAGACTTGACGGCCACATCACATAGCTCCACGGTCGAGTTGAGCGTGGTGATGTTGTTGACCCTACGCCGCCTTCTGCCTTGCCAGTTTTCATTCGCCTGAAACCTGCGTAGAGTTGACCAATACATTGCACAATATACTAACGAGGAATGGGGTCAATCAAGCATCACAGCTTCGATCATCATTAGCAGTATCACCGAATAAGAAGAATCAACAAGAAAAACTGGGGTCGAACTCAACATTCATTTCTTCACACTAGGTATATTATAGACAAAGCAACAACATCAAGATAGAGGGTGGCATAAACTCGGTGAGGCAGATAAAGAATAAATATTTACCGTTGTGCCCGTGGTATTGGCGCTCATTGTACCGCTGTGACGTATACGGAATGAGGCGCCGACGGGTCCAGGGCAGAAGACGTCGTAGAGGCGCACGATGCGGCAGTCGAACTCATCACCGCAACTGTAGGCGTCGCTGTCGCTGTAGGGCCCACCGTCAGCGCACCAGGAGTCGTAGTTCTCGCAGCAGTTGTAGACGTTGACCTCTCAGTCGCCACAATGGACGCCATGTTTGTCGGCGTCTCGATCGACTGCATGGTCGTTGTAGGAGCTGGCGCTGTGGTGCATGAACCTGTCATTATTGTGACGCTTGCTCGCCACCGCATCTGTAGCTTTAGACGCTGTAATGGGTCTGCTTAGACCCACTACTTAAGCTTACACGTGTGCGCACGTGTAGGAGGAAGCGTAGGAGTAAATTACTTGAGTTCAGTATACTTGTATCAACAAGTATACTTAAACCTAGATAAATGAACCAAACGGAAGCTTTGGTGGTAAATGAGAACTGTATTGATTGTAAATGGGGTTTCCTCCTAAAACTGATATTTCTAATGAGAGGTTCTGCCATTGGATGGCTGGCAGAACCCCTATCTATTGAATGACTCTCATTGGTAGAAAGGTGTTACTTTCTACCAGTCATATGCCTTTTGCTATGAGTGTGGACCACCCTGTGGTGGTCACCTGAATGTATGCCTTAGTGCATGTTGCACTAAGGTAGGAGGTGAACCGAATGTGTAGCCCCGCTACACCATCCCCCCGTTAGGATTTGACGTGCCGGTCTCGACACGTCAATCCGTATTTTCTTCGGGAGAACACGTGCTCATTCCCAATGAGCACGCCAACGACGTCTTCGTCCAAGACGCCGGCCGCTTCGACAACAGCAAGTGCTGTCGTCGCCTCCAAGGCGACGACGGCCGCTGCCTCAGCCACGACCGCTACTGGCATCGCCTCGACGGCGATGCCGACAAGCGCGGCAACAGAGAGTCGCCTCTCTGTTGCTGGATACCACTCGAGATGGCATGAGAAACATGCCATCCGAAACAAGACAGGCAAGATCATTGCTGTCGAAACCGGAGTGGGCATCTACTCTCCGGGTGGAGAGGGAGTTCCCCTCGACTATGGAAGCGAAGTCGAGGAGGGGGAACTCGAAGGAGACAAGGACATCTTGTCTCCGGGCCACACTGACCCCAATGTGGGTCTGCGTCGTCCACGCGAAGACGACTCGAACGTTTCAGGCTCGAAGCGTTCGCGCAGCGGCAGTGGAACACCGCTCGCTGCCGCTGGAGCCTTAGCGACTCCGCGGGGTGGAGATGACTCCGCGGGGTGGAGATGACTCCACTCCGTCCGTTGTTGCTGCGGCCTCGCCACTGAGCCAGTGCGCGAGCCGTGGATGCCGTCTCAGTTTGAGATCAGCAGCCGATTCGGTGCGACCGTGCCACCGAATCCGTACGCGCTACACTCGTGCAACGCCATCGTTGACGATGACGTCGCGAAGCGATTACACTTTGATCCGATGACGGACCAAAGGCGCGACTACTACATCGGGCTCTTCCAGGAGCTCCGATGGTTTGCGAGCAAGAAGACTTCTCGCAGAAGCAAAGTGCCCGAGTGGCAGGCACTTTGTCAGAGTTGGAGTGCCTTTGTTGAAAACTTCAACAAGAACCCCGCTGGCTATCGCGACCGGATTAGCCAGGCGCGGGAGCGCTACGAGAAGTTCTCGAAGCGTGGTAAACTTGAACGACTGCACCATGGTGCAGTCGGTATTGGACTTCCTTGCGCAGTGCCTTATGACACTGCTTGTGAGTACTGCTACCCCGGAGCAGTACGCATCACCGAGCGGGACGTCAACGGGTACACGTCCATGTGTGTACCTGACGACCTCAAGACCCTGCGCGCCAGTTTTCAGGCGCAGGCGTCTTCTAGTGCTGCGGATAATCGCAGCACTTATCCGAGTGCTGTAGGCGACTACAGCGCTCGCCCAAGTTTTACGCCCTTCGGCGGAGGTGGCGGTGGCGGCCTTCGTACGCCGTCACCATTTCCGGAATGTCCTCCATCAGGACATTCCGTGATTCCCACGTATCGTGTTGGGGAGGAAATCCTCTCCAACGAATACGAAAATGAACCGGACCTTGGGTCTGGTTCCGATGACCAACAATTCGCTGGACGATCCAGCGAGTTGCCCCGCGTGCGTCTCGCAACGGGGGTGGGGGGGGCGGGTAGACGCCCCGGGTTTGGTCAACCAAACCTTGAGTCTCGCTTGGAGGCTGTTGAGCGTCTCCAAGCGTCGCAGTTCGCTGCTCTGCGTCAGGAGCTGAGCTTGTTAAAGGCTCAGCTCGCGGAGGTTGCGCAGACGACCTCGAACGTAAAGGTCGAGGTCGGGACGAGACTCTCTGGCGTCTCGAAGCGCGTCGCCGCGCTCGAGAGCGCTTTGGCGAGTCACCAGACGTAGGTGACTCGTGTTGCACGTACGGCTTCAGTCGCCCAACGTAAAACGTTGGGTGCAGGCGCATGCTGGACGGTATGTCCAGTGTGTACGCGTTGCCATGCTTCGCCAACACGGTGAATGGCCCAATGAAGCGCGGAGCAAGCTTGCTTGCTCCGAAATCGGAAACTGCATGTTTAGCTAGGTTCTGAGTAGCTAACAGAACTAATGAACCAACTTTGAATTCATTTGTGTTTCCCCTGCCGGTGTTATCGGCATTCAGCTTCTGTCGATCGACAGAAGCTGCTATTGCATCTTGGACAAACCGGATTACGGCTTGTCGACGCTGGACAAAGTCCATTGCATCCGAGCTGAACCCCTGGTTCAGTTCGTGTTCCTTGTTCGCAGCAGGCCCAGCCTGCGCGTGATGTTCGTTGTCGTTTAAAGTGTCTACGCCCGTCGTAGATACTGTCTTGTCGTCGCCATGACTGCGCGCAGTACGTGCGCGAGTCGTTACAGCTGATACATTGCTTGTATCAGCGTGCTTATCCGGTTGTTTTGAATTAACCGGATATCCTCCCCCACTTAAGGAAGGAGCTACCGCACCGAGTACGCTCGGTACGCGTGGGTGCCTCATGGCATTCACGTAGAACGGTGTGTGTCCTGTCGAGACATGCACCGAGTTGTTGATGGCGAACTCCGCCATCGGCAAGCAGTCGCTCCATTGATGGAACGAGTGCGCGTAGCTCTTCATGGTGTCAACCAGCACGCGGTTGACACGCTCTGTTTGTCCGTCGGTCTGCGGGTGATCCGCAGTCGACATGGACAACTGCGTCCCAAGAAGTGTAAACACTTCTTGCCAGAATCGCGCTGTAAAGCGCGGATCCCGATCCGACACGATGTCGAGTGGCATACCATGGTGTCTAAACACCATGTCGACAAACAGACATGCCGTCTGTTTGGCTGTCACCTCGGCTGGTACTGCAGCAAGATGCACCATCTTGCTGAAGCGGTCAACAAAGACCACAATACCAGTCCTCCGCTTGTTGTCTTGCGGAAGACCAAAAACAAAGTCCATTGAAATGGACTGCCAGCACTCCGACGGAGTCGGTAGTGATTGAAGCGGAGCCTGCGAGTTGGGCGCAGGCTTCACGCGCTGGCATACCTCGCAAGCACGAACGTACTTGCGTACCCACTTGTACTGGTGACTCCAATAGAAGTCACGCGTGAGAAGCAAATATGTCTTCTCACGGCCAGGATGTCCCGATGTCGGGGCATCGTGGTACTCGTACGTGATCTTGAGCTTCAGCTCATGATCATCCGGCACGACAATGCGATCTGCGTTGTCGTCGACTGCGCTGTAAAGCAGCAGACCGTTGTGTACACGATAACGGTGTACACGGGCACGAAGGTGTTTGGCCAGCTTCTGACGAGACTTGTCAGAAGGTGTGGAGAAATACTCCACCAATTGCTTCGCATCCGCATCATGTGCGTATGCGGCCTTCACTTCGTCCAGCAAGGACGACGAGGGTGTAGTCGTCCTGACGACGCCAACTGCGTTGGCGTCGGCCTCTTGCACCGCATAATCTGGTCGACGCGAAAGCGCGTCGGCCACGACATTCAACCTTCCAGGTTTGTACTCAACCTGGAAGTTGTATTCAGCAAAGAATGACAGCCACCGTGCCATTCTTTGTGATATGTGCGGCGACTTGATCGCCGTACGCAACGATGCGTGGTCGGTGTAGACCACGAATGGTCTACTCCCAAGTAGATACACTCGAAACTTTGCGAGTGCATACTTCATGGCAAGGAGTTCCTTGTCATGTACCGGGTAATTGCGCTCAGCTGGCTTCAGCTGACGCGATTGGTAGTAAACCACACGATCACGACCTTCGTGATCGAGTTGCATCAGTGCGCATCCGATCGCGAAATCGGATGCATCGCACACCACGTGGAATGGGCGATCTTGGTCGGCCACCGCCAAGATCGGCGCCTCAGTCAAGCCCTGCTTGACTGCTTCGAAGGCCTGCTGACAATCAGCAGTCCATTCCCATGCAGCCTCTTTCTTTAAGAGCTGCGACAGCGGGCGAATCTTGCCCGCGTAGTTGTTCACGTACTTGCACAAGTACGTGGCGAGTCCAAGGAACTGCCGCAGTTCCTTTACGTTTGAAGGCGTAGGCCATTCATTGATCACTCTGACCTTTCCTGGGTCAGGGCGTACGCCGTTCTTCCCCACGAGACACCCAAGTACGGGTATCTCGGTCGCCCCGAAGATACACTTCTTCAGGTTCGCGTAGAGCTTGTGCTTTCGCATGAGCTCAAGCAACTTGCGGAGATGCTCTGTATGCATCTCCACATCCGATCTCCCATTCACAGCCCGGCTGTGAATGAACACGTCATCGAAATAACTCGGTGCGAAGTCGCGCACCGAGCGCAACAAGTGCGTGACGCACCTGTTGAACGTCGCTGGGGCGTTCTTCAGCCCCTGCGGCATCACGAGCCACTCCCAGAGCATGCCGCTCGGAGTGCTTACCGCCGTGAGAGGGATATCACTCTCACGCATGAGGATCTGATAGAACCCGTCTCTCAGATCCAGAGTACTGAAGATAGTACTCGAGGTCATCGAATCGATGATCACATCTTTTCGAGGTATCGGCGTCTGTGCCGGTACCGTCGCATCGTTCAGCTTGTTGTACGCATGAACGATGCGCCACCCGCCCTGTGGTTTCTTCACACAGAACGTAGGCGCGCTGTGCGGGGACTTCGATTCCCGCACTTGTCCTGCATTGCGACGACTTTCAAAGAAGTCGTCGATTGCCTTGACTTGCTCACGCGGCAGTGGCCACTGTCGCGTGACGCAGTACTTCGTTCCTGGCACGAGATCAATCTCGTGCTGAACACCCTTGTCCTGCGGTAACTCCGCAGGAATGTCGTCCGGGAGTACATCCTTGTACTCACGCAAGACCTTGTAAAAGGGGCTCGCCTTGAGCGAGTCCCAGCCTTGCTCGTCGAAGCGTTCCTTCTTCGACTTCGCGCTGAGGGCGTCCGCGCCCTCAGAGATGAGCTGATTCAGCTCTTCTGCTTCACACGTCATCCTCTCGACGTCCGAGAGGATGCAGATCTGCTCGATGCGTCCATCGTGCAGTTCGCGAGCGAAACGCTTCCAGCTTGTGACTGGGAGCGACATCAACTCCGACGCTAACGTCGGAGGATTATTCAGCCTCATCTTCTTGTATTGGAGACCAATACTCGTACGCGTCAAGACATTCAATGTCTCGACGGTCGTCTCCAACTCCTGTGTCTGCCCGGCAGACACTGCTTGTAGCGTCTCGGTCCCTGACCGAGACTTGCGCAGCTTTTCTCGCTTGCGCCGTTCACTTCTCGTGCGGAGCCCGGCTCCGCGAGTTCTTCTTGTCCAGGCCCGGCCGTGGACAGTTGTTCCTTGTATTCGCCGGCGGGTTTTACCCGCGGGCGCACGCGTTCAAGCCCGGCTTGATCGCGCACCGCTTCGTCGTGCAGCCCGGCTGCACGCGAGCTCGCAAGCATTTCCGGTGCGGGACGTTTGCAACCGTCCGCACTGCTTGCAGCGTCGGCTCCCAGAGTCGACGCGTCTTCTTTACCTCTACGCCTAACGGCGGAGTGTCTTTCGACCAATTGTGTGTCGACATTATCTGTCGACACGACCGCGTCGCCCCGGACGCTTCGAGACCCTCTCGAATCGGATTGAACCAGGCCCTGCTGATTCATTTCACATCTTCTTCCAACGACTCTCGCAGTCGTTGGCGTTCGCTTCGGGTGACCGGAGACAGCCGCATTCCGCGCTGTCTCTGGTGGAGGGCCGCATGCACCACGTGGTGCATGTGCTGCGCCGACAGGGCCATCGCTCTCTGTCGCGCTGCTGCTGCTCCCGAAGCGCACGATCGTGCGCTTCATCCAGTCGATCACCGGATCATGCCGTGCAAGCCACGGCATGCCCAACACCATATCGAACTTATCGTCCAGTTCCAGGACGATAAATTCGTCGACGAACTCCTTCTCTTGGTACGAGAAGCGTACGCGTACGATACGCTTCTCGGTTCTAACAACGACACCCGTTGCTAGTCTCACTTCCAATAGACTTCGAGGTGTTTTCACCTCCTCGAAGTCAAGCCTTGGAAGGCTCTGCAGTCGAACAAAGTTGTTCGACGCTCCACAGTCCACTAGAGCACGAAGAGACTTCTCTCTCTTCGAGCTTACTTTCAGGATGACAAGGTTCGGCTTGTCATCTTGCTTCTTGCAGTGAGATTGACTCTCACTGGGGGCAGCGATCTTCATTGCAGCGTGTCCGATGTCGACACGCTCGATCGCATCACCAGCAGGGCGCCCCGCGCCTGCTGGTCCCTTTAGTTTTTTGATTGCCCGTGGCGATACCCAGTATCGCCACGACGGCTCCTCGCCGCGTGCACAGGTGCTGTGCACTCGCGGGCGTAGTGACCGATGTTTCCGCAGCGGAAACAACGCACATTCGTTGATCCACGACGCTGCTGGGAACCAGCAGCGGTCGCACTCGAGAGGTCCATTGGTTCGGGACCTCCCGACGGCCTTGCCACCGGTCGTGGCATCAGCCGTGGGGCGTTCACATGCAGTTTAGCCTGTCGCAGGCTAAACTCTTCTTGCATTGCAAGCGCAATTGCAGCCTCGAGAGTATTTGGATACTCTCGGAAGAGATAGGTCTTCACAGGCCCATCTCTAAGGCCCTTCATGAACGTGACGACCTTTGTCGCCTCGTCAATCGGGTTGGTCACGATGTTCGAGACCAAGTACCGTGCCCTTTGGGCGTAAGCATGCACGTCATGCTTGCCCTGTTGCAGATCGAGGAACTCCGCCCTCGATCGGAACTCGTTTTGCGGGGGCTCAAACGCTAGTTTGAGCTCCTCCTTGAACTCTTCGTACGTGCTAAAGCACGTAGGATCTGTGAGTCGGCGTCCGTACGCCCAACTCCTCGCTCGTCCGCCAAGACATGACATGGCGAACGCAACCTTCGACAACGGGTCGACGATACGTCGAGCCGTAATGGCAGTGTCGACCTCGACAAGCCAACGGAGGAGAGGCTCCCCCTCTCTTCCAACGTAGCTGCTTACGTGAAGTTTCAATGACTCCACGCGCGGTGTGGCCGATGGCGACACCGAAGTTCGAGCAGCGGTTTCACGCTGTTCCTTCACGATGAAACCCAGAGCAACACCGTGTTGCTCCGTCGGTGATAGCGTTCGCAACATCGTTGCTACCGCCGCTTCCCCAATGACTGTTGACAGTCGTTGGAGGGCCTCCCACTCTGGTTCCGACAGGTGGGGGCAGTCTGCACGCGCAACATGCGTTGCAGACGTGTTTGGGCTACCCACGGACATGTTACTGTCCGAGGGCAGGTTCTCAGCCCCGCGTTCGTATTCCATACGAACGTGTTAGTCGGTCGTTGGACGGACTACAAAGTGCTACCAGGTGTAATGGGTCTGCTTAGACCCACTACTTAAGCTTACACGTGTGCGCACGTGTAGGAGGAAGCGTAGGAGTAAATTACTTGAGTTCAGTATACTTGTATCAACAAGTATACTTAAACCTAGATAAATGAACCAAACGGAAGCTTTGGTGGTAAATGAGAACTGTATTGATTGTAAATGGGGTTTCCTCCTAAAACTGATATTTCTAATGAGAGGTTCTGCCATTGGATGGCTGGCAGAACCCCTATCTATTGAATGACTCTCATTGGTAGAAAGGTGTTACTTTCTACCAGTCATATGCCTTTTGCTATGAGTGTGGACCACCCTGTGGTGGTCACCTGAATGTATGCCTTAGTGCATGTTGCACTAAGGTAGGAGGTGAACCGAATGTGTAGCCCCGCTACAGACGCTGCCGTCGTCACTCATGAGCCTTCATTATCTTGTTCCACGTGCTACAGGTCGTGAGCACCACGCAGCGACCGCCAGCGTGCCCGTGACTCTCCACGCTGCACGGCCGTGTCCGTATGAACCGCCTTCATCGACAGACAGGCATGTCGGTACCCCGCCATCCTCTCGCTTTCTGTGGTCTCGGCCGTGCCTGCCGCTGCTGTCGCTGGTTTCTGCTAAGTGAGAGGGGGGGGGGCGAGGATCACTACCACTAACTCTCCAGTGTACCCAATTTTAGGGTACAGCCAGTACCGTACGAGTTGGACTACAGTTATATCCGTTTGAATCTTGACGGTCCTTTACATAATGCATGTAAATATGAACCTCTAGGCTATGATATCCTTAATTGCAATTCAATCCAAAGAAGGATGCGGAAACTGCTATACAAGGTCAAAGACAAACATGCCTCGATAAAAACTGTGACAGGAGTTACACAGCACCTTGCGCTCGAGGAAGTGCTAGGAGTATACAAACTCCAAGTGAACGGCAGTTCACTAGTTCTCGGTTCTGGGGAACGGTTGACTTGGGCAACGTAGATTATAGACTGATATATTTATAGTTAGTTACCTAGAGATCGTCTTGCAATACAACCCCTAAGTCAACTATAGTTTCCCCTATATGTTTTATCTATGGGTGGCTGTGGGCCACCATCCACGTGTCAGTGGTGTTGGGTACACTATGTACCCAACTCGGAAGAGTGATGGGCACTTTTCATGTAACCCCGTTACAAAAACAAAAAAACTGAAATATATTATAATTAACCACTATGGAAATTGCCTTATGACGACCAAATCCAAACATCGACTTGTGCTGTTTGCAATCCTTTTTTCGGCCTAACTCATACTATCTAAAGTTCGCTGCAGCCCATGCAGCCCAATAACATCTCCCCTTTCAGTCCATAGGAAAGCTGAGCAATCCTTCCGATAGTGGCTTATATATGCAGCAATACTGTCTGCAGGATGCCTTGACGCTTGCTGATCGTGTTGGAGGACAACATGCCATGGGGTTGGAGGCGTTGCGAGCGATTAGTAGAAGCTACCTCGTTTACAAGGTTGCTGTATTGTTTGGCTGGACTTATTGCAAAAAGCATAGCCAATATACAATATCATAACTGTAATTCCTCCATTCAGTATTTTAATATTTATTAAAATAAAAAAGGCTGCTATCAGAGCAGAGGGTCATCTATAGAGGCAATCGAAAAAGTGGAAGACGAAGCTGCCAGTGCTCGGTAAAGGAAGCATGTGATTCTTGGAAAGAGGGTTTGATTGCTCGGTATCCTGGGCAGCCTTGAAGCGCATCGACTCGCCGCCGGAGTTACGTGCTACGTGCTCAAACTACTATAATACTACTAAATGTATGTAGTATTTAGCATTACATCGTACAATACCAGTTGTTGTGTGCGATGTTGCCCGAAGTTCAGCTCCGAACACGCACTGGGCGAGGAAATGTTAGGAACAGACGTTGGAATATGAAAACACACACCATGTACACCACACAATACGGCATCGCTGGTGCATATCTGAAGGCGCCCGGTTCTGCGTCACGTCGCGCGCTGTGAGGGCGAGGAAAATGTCGAGGTTTTCCGAAGGTGGTGCGAGTGAGACAGCAGAGCAAGGCCATTTGGCATTCAAACCCGCCCCGTCAAGGCAAGTCGAGCCGCCGCTGTACGCGCACCCAGCACCTGTACCTGCGCGATGGCGCCTCTTTCCACCACCTGAGGAGCTGTGCGCCGACGATACGATAGCGTAATATTCGATGGCATTCGTGTGTGGTGATCCAAGAGGATATCGTGAAGCCGTCGTTCTGAGTGTTGATGCCACCGGCGGCTCGAGCACGGCGTTCAAGCTCGACACCGGAGACATCATCGCGCCAACGATCATGTTGAAGCACCTGGTCGACCGCCCAGGGAAGCGGATTGCTCAGGAGATGTCGCTGTGGCACAAGTTGCGGATGTACAAGTTGGTAACTGGTACACATGAAGCTCCGACGCGAGACAGTGCGTTTAATCGTGCGGTGCAGGGAGCAGTTCGACATACATATGCCGCTGCTCACGTCTCCAAACATGCTCCACGTGAGGAGATCCCCTGTGCGGTCGCTGAGGGCATCGACATGAGCAGCACCATGACGGTCGCGGCACCTGCGAGTGATGTCTCAGCATCGAGCACGCCGAGGTCGCGTGAAATGTCTCCGCCAAGAAGTGAAGCAGGCACAAGAAAGTTCTGAGCACTGTATTGGCTGTGAGGATTCGCTGCCTGTCGAAGCCGACGTCGCGACAGCCCTGGTACCCACTGGCACCGGAGACACAAGCGTTGCGCAGACAGCCAGTAGTACTGCGGCGGGTGTAATGCAGCATCAGCCTAGTGGAAAAGCACCACCAACAAGTGATGAACGCCATGCAAGCGAGGCTTTGACTTGCAGTGATGATCGAGAGCCCCAACACGCGGGCGCGGTGTACAACCCACAGTTGGTGGATTTAAACGACTATTTCAGGTCTATCCCAATCCGCCTAAAGCGAGCAACATCCGCCACTAGGCCAAGAAGAGACCTGAAAGCTGGCATGTTCCCCGATCGAGAAAGCACCGCTACCAGAAGAAGTGCGCTGTGACTCGCAGCAGTACGAATATATATCACGCACATACTGTGAAAACTCGAACGACAATGGAAACACTGCCACGTCCTGGCGTCAAGGGGCGCCTTCGAACTGTTCATGTTCGGCGACCAACGTTTGCCGGGTCCAGGACAGAAACGCTGGACCTGGTGAAGGAGGCCATGTGGCCAACCTCCGTCGGCCCATTTTTGAGTCTCAAGTGCCCGAGGGACTCGAGTTTGCGGGCATTGGTGACGGTGATCTCTGCCAATGCTTTGGGGATTGCTTTATGGACTCCTGTAAGAATGCCCTCATATCCATCTACTACACCCCCGAGTGTTGCAGCTTGGGAGGAGCCTGTAGCAACTCATCCGAGCCTTCAATTGTGCGACACCTGCCGTGTGAGCCTTGGCGTGCACACCGCTGCGTATATTGAGGTGGGTGATGTTGTAGGCGAGTACGTGTGGTGACGTTTCGAGTACCCCTTCGTTATTGAAGGCCAGCCTCCACACGCCATCAACCAAAACAGCGGATACACCATGCTGCTCAACGCCCAGTCGGCGTCGGGCATGCACGTCTACATCGAAGCGCTGAATTGCGGCTCGACCACACGGCTCATGAGCCATTCCTGCGACCCCATACGTGGAGTTTGTGGATATGCAGAACGGGACCAGCGTGAAGGTGGTTGCGAGGATGATCAAGGCCGTTCGGCCTGGCACGCAGCTTACTGTCAACTATGGTGACGAGGTCTGGTTTAAGTGTGCGTGCAGCTCGTGCTGGGTTGACTCCGATGATGATGAAGAGTAGGTGAAGGCTTTAGCCAGAGAAAGATACGCACTTCGAGGATAAAGCTAAGTCTTCAAGCACATACATAACTATTCACACGAGCGTCTGACCTGTCTTCTCCGAGCGAGGACATTATCCAATCTTCTTTTACTCACGTGCGCTAGTTCGACCTGGGCGCGATCATCACCTTGACGACCCTTCGCGCTTGGGATATGCGATGCACAGCTCCAGGACACATTTGAAGCAAACTCTCACATACAAGTGACGACTAGCTAGGGCAACATCATTGCGTGCACGGCTCGTCTCTGATTATGCTTACCTGTGTCCTAGAGGTTTAGAAAGTGAGCGCTGGACCCACTGACAAAGGTCTCCCTCCTTGAAGCGCATTAACTGTCTGCCGCTTACGTTTCGACTTCTTGCGACTCATGAGCACCTCATTCCTGGTGCGGTCGATGTAGCCCAAACTCCAAATTGCGTAGAGCACGTGAATACAGGAGCCAAATGCGAAACAGTAGCCACAACCGCACGATTTGTGGTCAATATCTACGACCCATCCACCCCAAGGCTGTCCTTCTACTTCCATGCGGGCATAGTTGGAACACATCTGAGCCAATACTGCGATAGCCTCTCCCGAGCGTTTGCTCGGAGCGACGCTGATGCGATCAACCAGACGTGACTGCACCTGAAGGGTGCGGGAGACTCCAGCACCTACTATTCCTAGTTGCTGATCTCTCCATGTGCCCAAATATCCTTTGCGCTCCATCTCTGAGGTTCTGCACGTGAGGGTTGCGGGCGGAACAATGTCAAAGCGAAATGGGTGACCTGGTCCTCGCAGCAGTCCTTTAGCTCCCTCAGCAGTGCTCCCATTTTCAACCGGCGGCGAAGAGTGTAGTCTCGCTTGAGCAGGGCATTGAATGTCTCCACATGATTGTTTGTAGAGGCAAAACCAATAGGTGTAGCACGTACTAAAGCGCCCAAAGAGCCATTGGGCGCACATGTAGTCCCGCATCTCGGAAAACGGCATCTCGCTCCGCGCGAAGTGTAAGTCGTACATGTCTTTTTGGCTATTGCACTCGCCACGAGTGAGGGAAATCCTATGATCGAGTTGTAGACCTTTTCCATAACATGAAAAATACCACATTAGTGTTTGAAGCTTGTCCAGCATTACCAACAACGACAGCCAGCGCGTTGAACTGAGCCTGATCAGCGTCTGACATGGTGTACTTGATCACCAGTTCGCGCGATTTGACCCAGAAATGCAGCCTGCCCAGCGCCATCAGCGCGCGCTGAATTACGTCTTGTGTATCCTGCGACACAATGACGAGATCCACGAGATGGAGACCACGCGAGCGATCAAACATTCCTACCACGAGCACCGGGTACTCGCGGGAATTCATCTTGTACGTGGCATCCACGAGCAGGATGAAACTCTCGGGTGGAACCGTGAGCCTCTGAATGAGTGCCTTGGTTGTGAGGCCAGTAACGAACGGCCGTACATCAGAGCCGTTGACAATGGTGGGCTTGCCATCGCGATCCAAATCCCAACCAAAGGTGAATGCCTGCGTTACCGGTTCCTCTCCTCTGAAATCTCTTGCATGGATCCAACCCCTCAGGTCGTCGACGCGGTCGTTGTTCACGAGACACGTTTGCGAGTAGTGGTTAACGAAATGCTGCACTGTGGTCGATGCTGGAAGCTCCTTTAGCGCTAGCTCAAACTTCCGAGCCATTGCGTGACGAATCCCCATGAGGCGGAGGTGGTGGTTGGTCAGCTCGTGACAGAACTCCTTTTGCCTGCTCGTCATCTTCTTCTTCTTTGGTGAGGAGACCCTAGAGGCGTGCTCGCCGAACTCGTAGATAGACACCTCGTCGCTTTTTAGACATCTCAGCGTCTTGCACCGCCACGGCCAGGCAAACAGACAAGCAGAATCACATGTTTCAGAATTGCATGCCAGCAACCGATAGCGCAACTCGAAGTCCGAGCAGGCCGTGCAGGCTATGGCGTTGCTCTTCGTGATCTCGAAGGACTTCATGTCGCCCAGCACAGTGTCCACGTCCCCCGCATCGATGCCGAGCGTCACCTCTCGCCAAACAATGCGCTTGGGCATGTTTGCTCGCGTTCTCGGCTGGAAGGGAGAGCTGCGTCTGCCGATCGTTTGGCAGCCAGCTGCGACATTTGGGCTCCGCGAGCGCTGGTTGGCTGCTTGAGTCAGCCACTCGACTTACCGCAAAAGTCTGATAAATCTGGCACTCTACTCTAAATTACATTTGCCGGGTGTCAAGTCTTTCGGAAGTTTGCGGTTGTCTCTGATTGGCCAATGATATTATGTATGTAGGTGGGTGGACAGCAGTGTTTTTGTCAAAACTAGGTGGGGCGTTTAGGCTGGCATGTTGGCGCCATTCATACTCGTAAAATACCGCAGCACCGCATCAAGCTTCCTCACACGATTAAATTCAAGATCAAAACGAGGACTTCCTGTCATCGAGCGAAATACGAGTGAGCTTCTGCGAGGGACGGGTGCTTTCCCGGGCGACAATACAGTACTGGGAGCACCACCTTGAAGAAATGAAGATAGCTGTTCAACACAAAAAACGAGCCAAGAAGTTAACAGTCGGCGGAAGCGGTCGGGTTTCGCCATCGGCTTGCGTTGAGGACTAGCTCTGCGGCTGGGTCAAGGACGAGCGCCGAGAAGAGAGATCCGTGTCTATTGACTGCAATATCGCGCAGTGTGCGTCGCTACTGCCTGGTTTTATAGAAGGTAAAACGGATTCACGGAGAAGGTCGTGGTGTGCCAAGTTCATGCGCCGCAGCGGCCATACGATCAGGCGAATCTCTCACTCTGGGCGCAAGAAGCACCCCGAATTGCTGGCGCTGTGCGATGAGTTTGCATGCGCGGTTACGTAAATGCTAATGGATGACTTTCTGGACGCTGTTACTTCGACCCCGCCGCCGTGCGTGCTCTACAGTATGGATCAAACCGCTATCTACTGCGACGTAGGTGCCAGGACAACTGTGGATTTCGTTGGGGTGACGAGGGTGCCAGCGCATGGTGGTGGTAAGAGCAGTTATCGATGCACTGCAGCACTGCTTGCGTGCGTGGATGACCGCATGCTGCCGTCGCACTTTGTGTTCACCAGAGAACCTGACAATGATACCCATGATGAGGTTAACCGTTACTGTGACCCGTGGGTTGCAACGTTTTCGGTGCAGACCAAGGCATGGTTCGATGAGCGTGTAATACTTGAGTGGATCGAACAGGTGTGGCAGCACGAAGTGATCGGGCCTAGTGTCCTTATTCTAAACTGTCTCAAAGTTCACACGTGCAATGCGGTGCGCCAACGTCTCGCTGAAATGGGCACGTTCACATTTTACGTCCCTGCAGACTGTACATACATAACCCAATCTCTTGACGTTGGTGTGATGGCTCCTTTCAAAAGCAGCTTACGAGCTCGTTATACCGAGCTGTACACTAGCCGCCCACCTCCTCGCAACGCCCACGAACGCCGCTACGACATGTTTCATCGCTCAATACATGCTCTTCGAGCTATCACTCCAGAAACAATCAAGAGCTCATTCCTGAAGGCCGGTCCGTTTATTCCTTTTGGGCCCACACCAAGCTCTTCTTCAGTTGTGGTCGTCTCGGCCACGGAAGTAGTTGTGTAGACACATTATTATGTAGCACATTTTTATATGTGGACCACCTCGTTCTAAAACACGGTGGGATAAAGTCGAAGTGCGCGCTCATGTTCGCCCAGAGAATTGGCAGATATCATAGACCCGACAATCGTTTTGTGTTGCTACCGCAACGTGTGTCATTTCGCCACATTTCGGGTGCTGCCTCATAGTTTCGGTTTCACTTTGAACTTTATGCGGTGCGAGTCACGCGTTCTCCATTGGGCCGGGCTGGATCGTCTTCACAGGGGAGACAAAAGCTGGGCTCAAATAGAGGGAATTTGTGCAGAGGTGCGATGGCTTGGACTGCATGAGCCTTTCCAAAGCCCAAAGACTGTTGCACGTGCCACACAATCTTGTATTTGTAAAATGTTAAGGGCGTTCCTCGGGAATACTGTAGATTTCATGTCGACAGCCTTGCTTTTAGTTTCACATTTCTTCCCTCAGCTCGTGTCAATGCCGTCCTGGAAACCATTTACATATATCAGTGCATGGTATAGAGAACATCTATGGGATGGCGATTATTTGAGTGAAGGTTCGGCCATGTGTGCAGCAGTTCCGCCGATGCTGCGCTGGCCATTGAGTGAGACTGGCGTGCTCCAGTGTGTTGTCAAAGGCATTTGTAGTGGTAAGAACGTGGAGAGGTTGCTTGCTGCGTTTTTGTTGTTTGTGGGGACATGAAGAAGGTTTCGTCACCACGAGGTCACCTAGATCCGGCTTTTGTTAGCTGGAGGTGGCCGCCGCAATGCGGCAGTTGGTACGGCAATGTGCGGGTCTGCCGTCGGCAAACCGTATCCTGGAGAGGCCATCCGTCCACCCAAAGCTTGAGCATGTTGACCAACCACCAAGCTTGTTCCCGCCCGCAGGTACCGTACCGGTAAGTACATTTGACACCTCTACAGTCAGGTTTGCACGGAGAGCAACTTGAAAAAGATGAAGCTCACGATGTGCGTTGTGCAGCCGCACTTGCCGGGCAGGAAGAAGTGGCATGGCTACGAGGAGCGCATCGAGTCGAGGAGGCTGCAAGCGGGATGGGATTGTGAGTGTCAAATCACGAAACGAGCTAATTTTCGCGGGAAGCTTCTAAGCGCGCAGCCCTCGCCCGAACGGCATGATGCGGCGCGGCAGATCGCGCCCCGCTAGCAGTGAAATAAGTGCCGGTGAGAGCGCACTGATAGGGTCCGACTCGGACAGCGCGCCGAGACTCTTGCCTGGAGAGGCCCCCGTTTCAGGCTCATGTCGCCGCAAAATCCAAACGCTTTTCGTCTTGTCTGCGGAGTACCGCGCCTGCAAGGTGCAACCGCGCCTCACTGTCGAATCGCCTCGTTTGTTGTTGCAGTGGCCCTCGCGCCGTGGGCGTGGGTGGGTGTGGAAATCCTGTCGACGAGCAAATACATGCTGCAGTCTCAGCGCTTGTGGGTTAGCTGGACTCGTTTGCAGGAATTCAGGCTGACTTCTGTTCTGTGAAAAGCGTACATCGAGTCCTACGAAATGGCCGCGACATGCATGGATATCTGCGACTCTGAAACGGGCGCCGCTACATGTAGGGTAGTATAAATTCTGTATGGAAACCGCTAAATGGTGGTCTCTGATATTGAAATCGAGCGCAACACGTTGCCAACATGCTCAATCTCAGAGTTTGCCAAGTGAATCTGGCTGCGCCTCGAGGAGAATCTGCCGCGAATAGGCGTTGCGCGATTCCGCCTGGGCCCCCACGACTCGGTGATTTACCAATGGTAAAGCTGGCCGGCTTTCTCGAGATTTGGTTGTTGTGGGCGACGTCGGAACGAGAAGCAGAAACAAGCAGCCCCAAACACACCTAGCACTTGCAGCTGCTTTCAGGCCACGGCCATGCGGGGCGCTCCTCTAGTCGATAGCAAATTTGAGTCCAAAGCCCGGGATCGGTGCCAAATATTCCAAAACGCAGCGCGGTTTCGCGCTGCTGCGAATAGCGCTGTCTGGGTGGCAAAGCAAGCAAGGGACCCCACCAGCAATAGCTAGTCGCTCGCCGACATGACGGCAACGGCGTCGGCGCGGTTGGTTTGGGTGAGTGTCGCAATGGATCGTCTTGTTTGGGCTCCACTATGTTCCGGGCCGTTATTCAAGCGGATCAGCGCGGCCTCTCTCGTGCAAAGCCCGCAGCCTCGCTCTACACGGGCCGCTGCTCTCCACTCGCCTCGTTTGCACCAGCTGGCCACGTTCACCAAAGACGGCCCGAGCTACCGTCAAGCAAGCAGAGCTCACTTCGCTTTTCGTTTGGCTTGCCGCACTCCGTATCCTCGCAACCACTTCCAGCATGACCCAAGTGGAGATCCGCAGCGCCAGCCCCATCGGCAGCCCCACGAGCCCGAGCGCCATGGCCTCGCCCTGGACCAAGGACGAGACGTACATCATCGAGGCCACGCGCAAGGCGCACGCCTGCTGCAAGTCGTGCGACGCCACCATCGAGGCCGGCCGCCTGCGCGTGGGTGTCGTTTACCAGCACCGCAACGGCTTCGTGTGCATCAACTGGCACCACGTCGAGTGCTACAAGGCGGTGCGCCAGATCCCGCTGCAGTGCCTCGAGGGCTTCAGCGACCTCGACCCGCAGCAGCAAAAGGTGGTCGAGAGCTACCACCTCGCCCAGCACGAGCCCCAGTACCTGCGCGCCTGCTCCGCATGAAGCAGTGACCTTCCCCCTATTTGTTCGTCCCCACGCGAGTTTTTGACGTGACGGTCCTGCGGAAAGCCGTCAAGCAGACCCTACGCAGCGCTGTCACTGCGACGCCGCCCACGCAACGAGGCAGGCCAAGCTAGTGCAGTGCGCCGTAGGCTGCGAAACCTATTTAAGTAGTTATCCTCAATATGAACACAAATTGCCCAAACACACGAACATCTTGCCGCTATACTACAGAATAAGATCGGGAGAGGCAAGTCAAAGCAGTAGCACAAGGGATAGAGCGGCGCGGATCTTTTGTTGTTGGACCTGCGACGCTGCTTCAGTTTCGGTCTCCCGCGGGCAAGTTCACCACAGGCACCGCGCTGCGATGGATTTCACTCAAGCGTATGCAACTTCTACTGCTTCTGCTTGGCGCATTGCTTGCCCGGTCCAGTGACCAACGTCAAAAGCATCGCAAACATGCAGCCATTGGCATCGAGGTCGACAAGCTCGATAAATCTTTCTGCGCAGTCGTGGCTCGGGCCACGAGCCGGTCTCCTTAGGCAAAGCACCGGCATGAGCATGTATTCGGCCCAACCTCCGCGCTCTCGTTGCCCCCACCAGCTGGACTCCGACTTTAAAATTTCGCCCCGTCCGTAGCCGAAAAACAACAATAGGCAGGGTCTATTGTTGTTTTTTGAGGTCCGCTGTCGAGGCCCGAAGGCATCAGAGAAGACCTTCCGCCCTCTAGTCTCTCGACATCACCATGGACGTGCAGATGGACGGCGGCCACGAGGAGAAGTTCCGCGTGTACAACGAGGCGCTGTTGCATGCGGCCTCGTGCCCTGAGGCCAAGTGCGAGGCGCTCAACGGCCGCTGCCACAAGGTCAAGGCCAGCATCGACCACTTCGTGCGCTGCTACGGCCCGCGCCGCAAGATTTCCCCCATCGAGAGGTGCGTTTTAGCGCCAACTGCGCGTCGTTTTAGGCCGTGTGTTAACGCCCTTGTTGCTTGTTCTTTGTAGCTGCGAGATGTGCTCCAAGATCTGGGGCCTGCTCTGCTTCCACGCTAAAACGTGCCGCACGCCGCGGGGTCAGCGCTGCGCTGTCTCGCAGTGCGACTACTTGCGTGACAAGATCGCGCGCAAGCTGGAGAACGACAGGCGTGAGCTGCAGGAGGCCAAGGCCAAGGTGCAGGACAAGTTCGAGGAGTGGCCCGTGGAGAGGCGCATAGCGCAGGTGGAGGCCGACAGACAGCAGGTTCTGCAGCTCATCGCCAACATCCGCGCGGCCAAGGCGCGCCAGCCACAGATGGTACAGCAGCCCATGATGTCCATGAGTTGAGGAGCTATGGAAGGAAAATTCTGCTACGCTGACCCTCCATCGCTCTCTCTCTCTAGGTGTGAGGCTGCATTTTGACCAAGCTACAGCCGGGAAGAGGGGTCGACGTGGTGGGGGGCTTGCGAATGGAATGTTATTTGCTTTTTTTATTTTTTACTACTCGGTTTTTGCATTGCCTGTTCATGAGACTGACATGGTGAACCAGATGAGTGAGCTCTTTTCATTTTGTTTGTTTTGCTGGAGTTTGATGCGTACGTCACTTGGGAGGTGGAAGTCCGTTTTCAAATGCGCCATCGGTACAATCGCGTTGCATGCGAAGATGACCTTTTGGTGATGCTGCTGTCAAGCGCGGACTCAATGTGGAGCTTGCGGCGGTTGTGGATGAAGAGACGGACGCCAAGGGTCCGATGCCAATATTGGCTGGATGCAACTAGTAACGAACGGGACCCCTTGGTCGGTTATCCCTTGGGTGCTTTAACGGAGACGTCGCTTACGGCTGCAATCGCCTTGGAAACATAGTCTACTGGTCGGAGTAAGTGTGCCGAAGTACGCGCGACCTCCAGCTTGAGAGGCCTTGATTGAACCCATCCAGTGAAACAACAGAGGAAATGACAGATATCTATCGCGTTGGTGAGCGGGTGGACGGCCTGTACGATGAAAACACCGACGATATGTGGTACCCAGGGCGAATACGATGCGTTCATCTAAGTGAAGACAACGATAGCGCAGATAGCCCCACGTTTGAAGTTTTATATGACGACGGAGAGGTGGAGATGCACGTGCGGCCTGAATTTCTGCGCCAGCATGTGCCTGGCACCATTTGTGTTGGAACGCGCGTGCTTTGTCGATACGACGGCGGTGAAGAGTTTTACCCGGGCCAAGTTTCTGATGTTCAGGAAAACGGGATGTACACCATCGCGTACGATGACGGAGAGGTGGAAGAAGACGTCCCCCCAGTGCATATAATGGAGCCTCAGGAAGACGAGGGTGCAGAAGCAGCGGGAAAAGATGAGGAACCAAGTGAGACTACAGATGATGTGCCAACCCAGGAAATGCAGCAGCAAGAGGATGCTGAAATGGAGGATGTCCAGGATTCTCCTACTAATTCAGCGGATGATACAGGCGGCGCTACCGATATGTATCAGGGAAGCGACGAAGGCGAGAACGGAGAAAACAAATTTGACGAGCCCGTGGCTACTGAGCCATTGAAGAATGTCGAGCAACCGAGGGCACAAGAGTTCAACGACGATGAGGGTCCTCAGCGTGCTCTTCAAAACGAAAATCATCAGGAACCAACGCCTGGTGGTGTGTCAGTTGAGCGCGCGTACATTGTAGAGTCTCTTGAGTTACTGGAGAAGCGACTCGGCGATGCAGCGTCAACAAAATCAGTTCTCTCGACGTTGGTTAAGCAGATGCGTGCGTATCCCCAGATCACGGCCGACGCGGTACGTGAACGCGGTGGTGAGCGTTTGATCATCGACTCGCTCAAGTTTCATCAAGCTCATGCCGTCATTCAGTGTTACGGTTTCGTACTTTTACGAAGACTTTGCTTTCTGTGTGTGAAAAGCACGCACTACCTGCTGCGCAACGGGATCGTGGAATTGGTCATCCAAGCAATGAATGCGTTTGCAGAGGATGCTATTCTTCAGGCGTCAGCGTGTGGAGCTCTGGCAGTATTTACTAGGGTTCATGCTGGCCTGAACAATCTCATTGAGTACCAAGTCGCGCAGTTGGTGCTATCAACTCTTATCTATCACAAAACCTACAGCGTTCACACGCGACAAGTTCACTATTACGCGTGCGAAGGTAAAGTGCTCATTATAAAGGTGATTCGGGAGGGACTGATGGGATTCTAACTAAGTCGCTTTTGTGAATGTTTGTGTGTATTGCTCACAATAGTTCTACTCGAGCTTTGTGAGCTGGACGATCTCCAAACGTTGAATCTACTTTGTGGTGAGCAAGAGGAAGACTTTACGGGTGATATGTCTCCAGTGTCGCTCCTGCTCTTCTTGTTGCGGCAAGGTCTCTCATTAGATGACAAGAAAGCGTGCTGTGCTGTTGGCAGCTTACTTATGTGGTACGATCTAGTTAGCTAGGTCGAATCTGAAGCAGTCGTCATGGTAGGATCGGCTCATGTGTGATGTGCCATGTGTTATATCTAGTTTGGCTGCAAGCGGCCGACGCGCGGCTGCACTAATCCTGAGTCTGAACGGGTTGGCTGAGCTTTCAACTGTAATGGCACGATACCCAACCGAGCCGAGCATTCAGAAGTACTCGACCACTGCCTCGAAGCAGATTGCACTGTGTAGTGTTCGGCAATCGCCAACGAAGAGAATCAAGGATACAGCTACGGAGATTTTACGAGAGACTGAGTCGTTTGAAAACTCCCCCAGAGACAGACAACCTCCAAAGAGAAGTGCTCCTCGAGGTCGGTCGACAAATATCGGGAAACGCAAGAGTAACCCTACGGTAGGCTATGGGTCCCCTGCACATCCGCGTGGAGCAGCTAATACTACCGGCACACCCTATCGAAACGGTCAAGGTTTCTCAAAAGTGTCTTCTCCATTCGGACAAGGAACTCCTGGGTTTGGCAGTGAGACGAATTCTTTTGGCTATCCCGCTCGTAATTATCCCGCGTCATCAACTGCACCTCAGCAACCGAGCAGCTTGGTTATTCTCGATGGAAGTCTTGGTATGGACAGTGGATTTGGGTCGACCAACAAGCGCAAGCAAATTTCCAAGGAAGACCGTCAATCAGAACTTTTTGACGCCTACGGCATCCAGGGAATATCCAACAGTGCAAACGGAAGACCGTATGGTACGAAACGCGCGCAACTGAAGGCTCACCTTGCATCTGCAGAGTCAACTTGGGCAACGCCACAGCAGCATGAAATGTTTCAGGGCTCTTCTGCTAGCAAGCCCTACTCGAGTCGATCCGAACATCTAGACCAGGGTCCAGCGTATTCACATCGAGATTTCATGCCGAGGAAACAGAATCGATGGGAATATGGCGATGACGAGCCTCAAAACCTGGATTATGATCCTGACATGAGGCAAAATCGAGGCGCGAAGAGGAAAAAGAAAACCCCAGGGACCGGAACTATGTTCCAAGTGCGGGTTGAAAATGATAACCAGTTGCGCGTTTCCAGAGAGACGCGATCTCCATATCCATCTCCTCAGCGTTTGGGTGCAGCTACTAAGAGAGCTGCAAAGGCGCGTCAAAAGCGAATCACGGGTGGAGCCCATTCGTCCCTGATCGGTAGGCCCAACAATACTTCGTCAGAATCATTGAACGACTACGCCACCCAGTTGTTTCAAGACAATGCAGCTCGAGCTGGAACTGGTATTCTCACTAACTCAAAGTTGACACCTCGGGAGAAGGAGGAGATTCGAGAACGAGAGAGACTGAGCTTTGCGGAAAAGCTCCATAAAATGATCGACAAGGCCAAATCGACTCTAGCCAACAGTAATACGGCTCCTGTAGATGATGCGGTGCGGCCGCAAAAAATGGCTGCAACTTCTATGGTTGTGCGGAAAACACGAGAACCGCCTCCAGATGAAAAGCGCCCGCTGTCCAAGAAAACTCGCCCAGTAGTCAGCAGCACTCCTAAGAACGTATCGAAGGAGTCTTCTTCACCACAGGAAGCCAAACCAACCTCCGGACTATCAAAGCGTCAAACTGCAGCTGTTGATGCTGGTGCCCAACAACCCGTAGTTCCACGAGCTAAGCCCTTTGCTTCTCGCTCTGTAGTGACGCCACAGGGGGCTACAGACTCCAAACCTCGAGTTGCCACTAAGTCCAGCAGAGCTGCCACGCCAAAGATCGTTGGCGAATAC
The DNA here is from genome assembly GCF_020800215.1 of Phytophthora ramorum. Lineage (NCBI taxonomy): Eukaryota > Oomycota > Peronosporomycetes > Peronosporales > Peronosporaceae > Phytophthora > Phytophthora ramorum. The sequence continues at coordinate 767,870 of NW_027150658.1, forward strand.
GATGCGGAAAAGGACAAGGTGTTTGCTGAATCTGAACCTGGTGAGGTGGCTTCAACAAGTGCTATCGCGATTAAGGAGCCACATGAAGAAGAACCACGTGCAGTGGCCTCTGAAGTGGCGGTATCAGCTCAGTCAACCGAAGAATTGACCTCGCCGTCGGAAACGATATCCGCGGAGGGGGTCGAGCCAACTAGCGAGGTTGTTCAAGTGGAGGCAGGTACGGTATCGGTAGATGTAGATGCGCCTCCAGAGTCGCAGGCAGAGGCAGGCCCAAGAAGTGAAGATGGCGATGCTGTTCCACACAATGGAGAAAATGCCAGCCAGGTGCGTGACCAAGACGCTGGTGAAAAAGAAGCAGTCGAGGGCGAGGTCGTCGCTCATTCTGAAGATGTGGCACCATCGATAGAGCAGGATCCTGCACCGAAAATTGACATAACAGCGGAAGCGGCAATGGAGTTATCCAATCCATCGGTAGATACAGTGCAACCTAGTGTGTCTCTTTTAGAAGAGCCCAGTGGTACGCCAAAGTCTGCTGACGGCCAACCAAGTGGGGCAAGCACAATTGCTGATGCCATGTACGGTGATGACTACAATGAGTTCGACGATAACGGAGGTGACGATGAGGATATGACAATGGAAGCTGGAGTGATACGTATGATGCACATACACCAGCCACGGGAACTTCCGAGCCCGCAACCGATGTTCCATTACACGAAAGCAAGAGAGGTGAAGCGCTATACGACGATGGTTACAACGAGTTTGATGACGACGAGGCCACGGACGAGACTGAGGCTGAAGGTGCACCTGCTTCAGAAGCTATCGATAACCAAGGGACCAAAGGTTCTGGCGAAATATCTAGTCGTACGACAGAGGAAGTGTCAGCTCCAGCAGCAAACGCCTTCGAGACGGAAGCTGAGCATTTGGTAGTACAAGGTGATAGTCCGCCTGTACGTGCTGCTGAGGAGGCTGATTCAGTTCCAACTGAAGGAGTTGAAGGGAAGGAAAGTCTGGAGCCTGATACCAACGTGGATGAACAGAGTGCCAACGCTGGCGTTGAAGCACCCGAGACTGATCATGTTGTTGACGAGCCCGAAGAATCACAAGAGCCACAGTCTGCAGTGGTAGATGACGACTGTTCTTCACATGTGGATGCCCCCCAAACCATCACCGAAAGAGAACCGGATGAAGGCACTGCTACTAGCGTGGACGGCAACTCTGTGACTGAAGTGAATGATAGCACCGAACCAGAAAATGGCGCACATGTTGGCCCAGTAGATTCAGCAGTTGATGAGGATGCTGATGGTGCTCCCACATTAGACAACGGAGCTGATGTTCCTGGAGGAGAAAAGGTAGATGACGCTTACGAGCACGAGGCAGCATCTAAAGCTGAAATTGATGTTGCAGCACCGGCAATGGAGCCTACTGAGACGGAGGGGGCAGTAGAAGTCCCTGGTCTCAGTATTCAGCCGGTTGATCTCGATGGTGAAGTCCAAAGCGCTGACACTCCCCATGAGGCAGTCGATTCTAATCATTCTGTCACAACAAATGGGTTTTCACGTCCCAATAAGGCGCAGGAAGACAGTCCTGACGATGTCAAAGAGGCCACACAGCCAGAGGAGGCCTTGGTGGCAAGCGATTCATCATCTTTGCCGGAACAATGTAATGACGATTCCAAGAAGCTGGCGCCCGATAGCTCCGACGCTAGTATTCAGTCGGCTGCGTATGATGAGGAAAACTTTGACGATGAGGAAAGCCATCACCAAGTGGAACCAAATGAAGCAGTTGCGAGTCCTGTTGTCCCTCCTGTTGAAGAAGTGGTTGATCAACAGCTACTGCAAGCTGACACATCTGAGATCGCTGAAGCTCCTGCTGCGGCTATGACTTCAGACGGAGTTGAAGAGGTGGGGTCAAAGGGGCTAGTTGCAAACAGCTCTGAGCTAAGTGTTCAATCTGCAGCTTACGATGATGATGATTTCGATGACGGCGCACAGGAAGAATCACCACATGAAAAGAATGCTGACAACACTGAAGTTGACGACCAAGAACATGGTGAACACCAGCCAAGTGCAGTTGAAGGTACTGGCGATATTGAGACGAATCTGCAATCGGATCCTGGTGCACCGGTTGATGACGCACCCAGAGGTGTGGAAGAAGGGAAGGCACAGGGGGCGATGGTCGATGGGGAAGTACCGAATCCAGTTTCCGGTAGTAACGAGGACTGGAGGCTTTAATGGCACCATTCAAGACGATGCGCCGTGCGAAGTGGCGACAGAGTTGATGGTAGCAAAAGCTACGCAAGAATCGCCCGAGCAGCAGCAACTGGAGCACAGCGATTCCACATCTAACACGGAGTCAACGCCTCTTCCTATCACAATGGAAAGGGAGGAATCTAAAGAGAGCGTCCAAGTAGCAGTGGCGAACGAGGCTGAAAAGAATGCTGACGATTTACGTGTGGATGCTGCTGATGAGGTTGTTCTTGAAAATGCCAATTCACCTGCTGCTCCTGCCACTGCCACTGAAAATCCTGTCGAATCCTCAGTTACTACTCAAAGCTTCATCGATCCTTCAGCAGAAAGAGATGCCCCTGAGAGTGAAGCACCTGAAATCGCCATCCCGACAGATGCTCCAGCACAAGAGGAAGCTCTTGCCAGTGTGCAGTCGGCAACGTATGGCGACGACGAGTTTGACAACGGTGGTGAAGAAGAGCAAGCAACGCCCAGTGCGACGCTGGATTCCAGTCCGCTTGAAGAGGAACGTACTAATGACTCGCAGAACGGTGAACTGAATACTCAAGCTTCATCAGAGCAAACAAGTGTTGAAGCAGAAAAGTCTGCATTCGAGGAGGTGGGCAGTACTGATGATCCTGTTGCAACTTCAGAAGCATTGTCTGCACCTGATCAAGCTAAGTCGCCATCTACAGCAGATGACTCTAATGCAGGGTCTTCAGTCGACGAAGGGACTGACCCTAGGTCGGAACAAGCATTGTCTGAGGCCGAATTGCAGGTATCTACTCCAGACAAGCAGCCTGATGATCAGGGAGGCTCAACTGTTCCTGATGAGAATCCCAGTCCTAAGATCTATCCTTCAATCCCGTCCGTGGAAGTGCCACCACAGCCGACAGATTCAATCGAACTTGATGGTACTGAGAGTGCTGTGACGGCATCTTCGGATGAAACTGAGGTTAACGCAGTGGACATAACACCGAACACCGAAGCTGCGGAAATGCTGGATTACACTCGCGATGATGCCTTTAGTGAACATCCATTCGAATCTGACCCTGACAAATCGTCAAAAGTACTCTCGGACCCAACTCCAGCTGAGATTTCAGTAGAACCATCCACAGACCCCACAGGCGAGGAAACCCAGTACGGAGATGCTGAGTTCGATGACGTTGAGAACGATGCAGCTGCTGAGAAGAATGAAGTGTCTGAAAATGAAATCGCTCAAAGTGTAGGCGAGGAAATCTCACCCGCCGGCAATTCGAGCGCAGGCGATCTCCCATCTGCCGAGATTGACCAGGCTGAGGGCAAGGCTGCCGAAGTCAGTGATGATACTGAGGCAACTGCGAGCCCAGCTACTGGAATGCAAGAAAAGGAGGACAGGCCAGAGCTCCCTGAAACTGTGGTAGACACCAGCGGCCATGCTGATGTGGTAGTGGATAAAGGTGATGCTGCCATAGAAATCGGGGATATTTCTGACCATGCCGATCAAAACGCTAGCAGTATGACAGAAGGAGAAGTTCAGGATGCTGGATCAAGCCCGGATGATACAGCGTACGATGAAGACTTCCCGACTGAATCACCAGAGACACAAGACGCAGTAGTGGGTGAGGCTGCTTCTCCTGGTGAAGAGGAAATTTTCAGCAATGGCAACACTGTTGCTGAAGCTGATAGTCCTGAAGTTGCAGAGAACGAGCCTGACCTTCCAGACGCTAGCATTGATGGCTCGGCACAAGCTTCAAGTGGCTCTGACACGGCTCATATTCCTCCATCGAAAGAGGAGCAGTATGACGATGAAAATGACTGTGATATCACGGTTGATGCTACCCCTCCTACTGAGGCGGGTACTGACGTTAGTGCTAATGACAATGTCCCTGAAAACAATGCGGTTGCGGGGGCTTCAAACGACAGTGCTACATCCGAAAATGAACAGCTGAACGAAGATCGGAGTGGGAGTGAAAAAGTCGAGCCTACCACCGCTGATAACGGTATGCAGAAAGAAAATGAAGCGAAAGCTGAGGAGAGCGACGGCGGTGACTCGGTTCGAGCGGGATCAGCAATAACTGTAGCGGAACCAGAAGTTGCAGAGTCTGATATTGTGGGTTATGAGGGTATGAAGACCGAGACAGTGGAGCCCGAAGTTGTGGAGCCCAAGGCTACAGCACTGGAATCCGTTGAGATCGAAGCTACGGAATCTAAACCTGTGGAGCCCGAAGCAGTAGAGCCCAGTGTTGTGGAACTGAAATCTGCTGAGTCTGACGTTGTAGAGCCTGGAGTGGTGCAATCTGAACTGGCTGAGTCGAAAGCCGTTGAGCAGAAATCTGCGGAAACTGAAGCTGTCATTGTGGTTTCTGGTACTGTGGATCTCGACGTTAAAGAGGCCGTAGAGTTGGAAACTGGTGAGGCGACAAGTGTGGGGCTTGAAACAAAATATTCTGAAGGTGAAGCGATCGAGGTTCCAACACCGGAAACTGTGGTGTCGGAAATCGGAGAACCAGAGGCCCTAGAGAGTCCTAGCACTGGCCCCGTTCCTGAAGAGCCCGTCGTATCGGAGGGTAGCCAAGAAGAACCCCGAGCCGAGCCTGTAGAAGCACGATCGTGGGCTGATCCCGTTGCTGTTGAAGATGAAGGCTTGCCTTCTGAGCCAGCCGTCGAAGTTATTGTGGATGCCACCGATAGCTCTGGAAGTCCTGTTATTGCTGACAATCCTTCTGATACAATTGAGAGTGCATCATCAGGGCCTGCCCCTGTTGTTTCCGAAAATGTACCAGCAGCAGAAGAACTTTCGGAAGCGTCCAATGTTGATGCAGGAGATGGCACCGATGTTATTGATGAGGTGGCGAAGGATCAGACTACTGACATCGAAGATAAACCTGTGCGGCTTGAGACAGCTACGTCGGAGTCGACAGAACCGATTGCATCAACCCCTGAGGAAACAAAACCGCCTGTGGGGGAACAAGCTTCTGTTCAAGATGACTACGGTGATGTTGATCCGCCTGCAGATGAATCGGTCGTTGCAACGAATGATAGTGCACACGCGGAACCGGACAAGGCTGACGTTGTGGATCCTTCAAACCAAGACGTCGCCAATACTTCTACGGACACCCCGCGTGAAGAGTCTGTGGTGCAGGAGTTGGCAATCAAGGTCGACCCACCTCAGCTTGATGAGGTGGCTGTCGAAAATGCTGCAACGCCTGCCGCAGCGAGCGAGGGGCCAAAGACCGAGGACCAGTACGATGACGACGACGGATACAACGATTTTGATGACCAGGACAATGGGAGCCCCGTTCCAGCAGCTGAGCCCACAATCGAGGCGCCAGTCCTTACTGCTGCTACGGAGGCGCCAGCAACCGACGATGAATATGAGGATTATGAAAATGAAGACTACGGCGAGGATGAGAAACCGGTCGAGGCTCCGATCCCCAAGCCGGTTGTACAACCGAGTTCTGTGCCCCCGACTTCTGCGCGCGAGGAGGAAATTGAAGAAGTGGCAGACGAACCCGAACAAGCTGAAGAGGAAGCGTACGCAGATGATCAGGACGAGTACAACAACGAGTACGAAGAAGACGAGACGCCAGCTCCTGCTCCAGCCTCCAAGAGTGCTTCCCCACAAAGGATTCCCCAATTCTACCGGCTGAAGCTTCCGCTGACGAGTACGAAGACGACAACGAAGAAGAGTACGCAGAGGACGAGATCGAAGAGGCCTCTCCTCGACCCGCAGCCAAAGCCGTTCCCCAGCCTGCCGCATCCAGCTCCGACGTCGAAATGGACGAAGAAGTAGGCTACGACTCTGACTACGCCGAGTCTGACGGCTAAAGTCTCCAGTCTCTCCATTTACATGTTGTGTTTTATTTAACTGGATCCTCTCTCTACTTGCTGGAGAAGTCCCTCTTGCCGCCGCTTTTGTCCACGAGCCGCGTGTCCTCAATCACGATTTCGTGGCTCAGCGCTTTGCACATGTCGTACACGCACAAGGCAGCAACAGAAGCGCCCGTGAGCGCCTCCATCTCGACGCCCGTTTTGTGCGTCACCTGCACTTTGCACTCGACGTGGATGGCGTCGGGCGCCACGACGTGCAGCTGCACCTGGCAGTTCTCCAGCGGCAACGGGTGGCAGAACGGCAGCAGCGAGCTTGTGCTCTTGGCGCCCATCACCCCCGCAATGATTGCAGTGGTGGAGATGGGACCTTTGGGCCCCACGAGCTGCTCGCCGCCAACGCGCTGCAGCTCAAGCAGCACCGCGGGCGGCAAGCGGATCGTAGAGCGAGCGGTGGCCGAGCGCCGCGTGACCTGTTTGTTGCCCACGTCCACCATACGCGGAGAGCCGTCGCTCCCCACGTGCGTCAATTTCCACGCGCCATCGGCCGCTCTCGTCGACAAGCGGCGCAGTGCGAGAGCTCCTCGCATCTCTTTTTTAGGGTATTCATTATCAGGGCTATGGTGAATGTAATTAATTCTATTTTTATCGTCGTTATTTGTAAATGTTAAATTATCGGCTATGTTTACCTTGGCCCAGAATTGTAATTCCATCCCCACCTGGTGTTATCCAGGGCCAGACCAAGAAGCCAGCCATCCAGTGCACGGCCCCAGTCCAGTCCAGACCCCCGACCGATGGCGATGGCTCAGCTCGCGTCGACCAGCTCCGCCGCCCCCTCCAGCGCCGGCCCCGCACCCGCCGACAAGCAGGCGCAGATCAAGGCGCTGCTGGCGCAGTTTGACGCGCAGATCAACAGCATGATGGACTACCCGGCCAAGGACACGATCAACGCGCTGACGATGCTGGCGGAGCGCGCGCAGTTCGCGCCCGAGATTGTTAGCTTCCTGGAGACCAAGATCCACCGGGTAATGGCCCGCCCTTGTAAAAGACCATCAGAGTCTGTTCCCTCCTTCCTCTCAGTCTTTATATTCTACTTGTCTAGCGAGCTCTCTGTTGCCTCTAGGGAGGTTCTTGTCCCTTGAAGACTATTGAGTCTGTAACTGTAGACGATAGGAGAGAGATGGAGGTGGCCAGTTATTGGAGGCGAAGTAGAGACGCTCATTGTGTGCTGCTTGTTGTTATGTTGGTGGTGGCAGGTCGCGCCCAACTGTAAGCTGCCGATTTTCTACCTCACAGACTCCATTCTCAAGAATGTGCGGGGCCCGTACGTGTCGCTCTTCGCTGCCAAGATCGTGCCGCTCTACTGCAACTGCGTGCGCCAGGTAATGACTTGGGCAGCTCAGAGACGGATGAATAAAAGACTTACGTTATTTGGATGTTGAAATGTTGCTGTGTGGTGATGCATTTTGTGTGCTGTAGGTGTCCGGCAAGGATTTGAAGCGCTTCACTCACGTGTTGAATACGTGGGAGACCACGCGGTTGTTTAACAAAGACGCTATCGCCCAGATGCGGACCGCTGCGAATCGCGCCATGCAGCAGGCAGACCCGTCAGCGCGGTCAGCACCCGCAAGCTTTAACCAGGAAAAGTCGACGCAGCAATCTCGTGCTCCAAGTGCCAACTCGAGCGCGAAGCTTGCGCAGCAGCAACAGGACATGGAGCTGCGTTCGCTACTCACCAAGCTTCAGAACGACATGGGTATCCACCCGACCGAACACATGAGTCTTGAAGAAGTGCGTACGAATAACCCAGATTATTACAACCAGCTGCTCGAGTTTCACGCTGCCTCAAAGGTTGAACAGGCAGGCGCTGCGCGGGGGCCTGGTGCCGCTAGCGCACCTCCTCCGAGAGCTAGGCAGCAACCTGTTTCTCAGCAGGTTCCAGTGGCTAGAGACCCACGTCGTCCTTCTCCTCCCCCGCACGACCCGCGTGCTGGGGCAGGTCGAGTGCGTGCACAGCCACAGCAACCAGTTCCTTCACCGGTGCAGCCTTCTCGTGTGGATCCTCGTCGACCAAGCCCGGCAGTTAGTAAAAGTGCTGCTAACGATGGTGCTGCGGCAAAGTCTTCTAATGTTGCTCATTTGATGCAGTTGCTGAAGCGCAAGCAGCAAACGCCTTCCCCACCGCAGCAACCCGTCCAAGAAATCACAAACGATCCGCCTCGTGCCCCGGACGCGGCTGCTGTGATGTCAATTTTGCAGAAACTGAAGGGTATGGCGAATGGAGGCACTCAGTCCGGAACGACAACTCCTCAAACACAGCCGCAACAACCGCAGCAGCCTCAGCAGCGGAGTGACCAGCAACAACAGCAGGCTCCGCCTCGCAATGACAATGCTTCTCGTATGTGGTTCAGCGACAAGGTCGTGGCCCACAAGGATCGCGTGGAGTCCAACGTGCAAAAGCTGTATGCAGCATTGCCGCTTGTGTGTCGTGAGAGTGGACTGCGTTTCCGGGAGCAAGCGCAGCTGGATGCCCACTTGGACTTCCTCTTCCAGTACAACCGCGCGCGGAAAGAGCGTGGCAAGGGTGGCGTGTCACGGTCATGGTATCCGGACGAAGACCAATGGGTAGCAGATTTTTCGGGTGACACCGCGCCCCGCGAGAGTACTAGCAGCAGTTTCTTCGACCGTACACAAAAGGAAAACGAGAAGAACGCGGGCGAGCAAGCTTCCTGGGAAAATTCACGCGTGCCGGTGGATGAGACTATCACCCGCTGTCGAATTTGTGGCGAGAACTTCTCAAAAAGCTGGGATGAAGAAGAGGAGGACTGGATGTACACTAACGCGGTTGCCGGCACGATCCACAACACCGGCCCCAATGGCAATGAGCCGCAGGATACCATTTTCCACAAGTACTGCTACGAGACAGTGATGGCAAATTCGAAGCAAGTCACACCCGCGCAGCTGATTCCTGCAGAAAGAGACGTCGCGATGAAGGGGCCGAACTCGGATGATAGTATAAACGGTGGCAGTAGCGGGGTGAAGCGGTCGCTCGAAGAGGTACGATCCTGTGTGTGTATGCGTCGAGTATCATCATGTCTGACGTCTGCGTTGTTGTGTATTTTCCAGGACGACAGTGATAGTGACGGTGATGACGATGTGAAGCGCGTGAAGACTGACTGAATTTTGGAGGCGTGACCGGTCACATGAAAGAATGAGAAGCAATGTCACGCGGATGTAACGATAAATGAGTGCGGTACTGGTATTTTGTTGGTGTGGTGCTTCGGCAGCGATCAACTGCTTCAGATCTCGTCTCTCTTTTCTCTTTGCCTTATCTCTTCAGCTAGTGTGGCGTTCGTGTGCATTACTCCCACAGCCTGAAGCGCAGCGCGCGCCAAACAATTATCTGCAATAAATACGACGCTTTTGCATTTACTTTTGTGTGTTGTTTCGTATGATACCGTTGTGTTGAGTTGCTTAGCAGAGTGAACCGAGGAGCGCCACGACTGCGGATACGGTGATTCGGTCACCAGGCTCCAAGCAGCACATACGCGACACAAGATCCCACTGCTCGTCGTTGAAGGTTTCCGGTCGAGGCGGCAATTTGCCTCGTGTCACCTCGGAAACTATCACATCTTCGTCCATCGTTTCGCGCCACGGGAATGTGCCCGTCACCGCTTCGATGATGCACATGCCGAAGGAATAAATATCCGACGCGAAGGACGGGCCACGGTCGTAGCTCCCTAGACGCTCGGGTGCCTTCCACCTGATGGCGCCAATGGCTCCAGCGCTCTCTGTCCAGCTCAACTTTTTGGCGAAGGTGCTCAGTCCGAAGTCGGTCAACTTCACCAGGAAATCGGAGCCCACGAGAATGTTATTCCCCTTGAGATCACCGTGGATGATTCCGCGCTCGTGCAAGTGTTGAAGGCCTCGAGCAGCTTCACTCAAACACCTCCAGGCGTCAGAGCGAGACTTGTGCTGGATATCCCACTTGCTGAGGTACTCGTTGAGGGTGCCTTCGCTTGCATATTCGCATACGAAGAACGGTCTTCGATCTGTTTGGTTCGCCGGTTCGTCGAGGCTGCGTGTAGTGATCGACTGTCCCACATGACACGCGCCGTACAGCTTGACGACGTTCGGGTGGTTCAATGTGAACCAAATATTGGCTTCGCGCAAGAAGAGCTTGGGGTCGCTTCGGAACAAGCACTTGATGGCGACGGTAGCATTAAGCCATTTGCCATGGTGAACGGCTCCAAAGGACCCAGCGCTGATTCGGCTATCGATCTCGACTTCGTAGCGCGGGATGAACCACTTCGGCACAACAATGCGCTGTTGACAAGAGAGACCCGCAATACTCGCTGCAGTGTGCTCGATCGCCAGCAGTTGATTGCAGTCATAACTACTGCGGTGCTTTGTTGACTCGAAGACAAGAAGCGTGGCGACCTCGATTCGCTCTTCCTCGTTGCCCAGGCCGTCGACGAGGTTGTCAAGTTCCAGCTGGAAGGATTCCTGCTGATTTAGTCGGAGAAAGCTGCAATGTTGGTTCCAGTCGTGAATGGAAGTCCCTGCTGTCTTGGTAAAGCCACAGCGTGCTACCAAAGCATCGATCTCGCCATGGAACGATACACTGCTATGCTCGACACTGCGCGATGACGCGACGCAAAAGGAAGAGATGCTGCTCTCCGCGCGGTGAATTAGAGACCACTTGAACCGCAGGAGAATCTCCATGAACGAACGAATCGTCTCTATCGCACAAATGGAGCCAAGCAGTTGCTGGTGCACACTCAGAAGACGCTCGGAGACGTAGCTGTCCATTGCGGTTGCTTCGCTCTCATCTTCGTTCAGTTTCCTCGTGATTTCGTGGAGCACGGACTCCGCTGAGACCTTAAACTTTGGATCAACATAGTGCTGGGTGTACGTCACGATCCCTGACAGGTTGTGGGGTGATTGCAGCGGTTTGCGATCCCAGAGATGCCAGCGAGTAGGCTTGGAATGAGTCTCCTGGAGCTGTTTCATGATACAGGACACGTCGCCACGAGCACTTGGGTCGTCGGCACACGCTTGTTCGATGAGTCCCCATTCGTCGCGCTTCAGGAAAGCTGGGCATGACGGCAAGGAAGGAACTGTGGTCAATTGTTCCTGCTTTATTGCCGCGATAGCCGATATCGTCGGCGACGATAGCAGTTCTCCACCGTGAAGCATTACCTTGTGTTCCTTTCCCGTGGAGAATAAACGTTCGAGGCGCAGATCTGCTGGTACGACGTGTCGTTCATGCAGGAACTGGAGCACATGAGCAGTTCCGACGAGCACGTCTCGACTCGGCAATGTCGCTCCTGACTTCTTCACACACTGTGCGCTCTCACGCACCAGGACAATAGAGTTCCCGACGTGGCAGGCTCCAAACAGCGTCATAACGTGAGGGTGGTGCAGATCCCACCAAGCTGAGGCCTGTCGGACACAAAGTTCCTCGCTCTGTCTCAACAGGTGCTCCACGTCGACTTGAGTGCTTTGCCTGGTTTCGTGCGCCGGGACGAACCATTCCGGAATGGTCACAACTGCAAGACCAGAAAGCCTCGTGCAGGTCTCGTACACTTCGCAGATCATGTTGTACTCGAAGTCCGTGTAGGTGTCGTCTCCGTGCTTCTGGAAGTCGTACACCAGCAAGGTAAGCACCTCGAGCTGCTGCTGTTCATCACCCAAAACCTCGATCAACATTGTTCTGTTCGCCATCATAGCCTGGATCCGCATCATTCGGTCTCGACGCTCTTGCTGGAAAACGGTTTGCCACTTGGCCATCCCGCGCGGTTCCGGGATGCCGTACGCTGCAAATGCGACGTCCAATAGTCGACCCAACCGCAAAATCTGCTGCACAATGTATCCGGTCTGCGCTATTTGAACCAGCACATTCGACTCATCTTCGTACGCGATGACAGTTTGCACTTGGTCGTTCACTGCGTTCACAACGCCCTGCAGCACGTGGCGCGACCCGAAATTCGTCCGGGGTCCGGCCAGCGCTTCCGGGAGCCACCCATTCGTCAAATTTCGCACCCGGAAGTCGTCGAGCGCCATGCACCGAGCCACGAGGTGGTCACCGATGCGGTCGGGGGTCAGCAGTCCCAACGTCTCCGGCCGACGCCGTCGCAGTCGACGGTGCTTTTGACTGGACGTCCACGGGTCCCAGCGTCGTGCGGTGGATTGTGTGTGTGGCATTTCGAGCGTTTGTTGCTACGTGCTAGAAATCAAAGTGAAGTGCAATGCAACGTCAAGTGCCTGGTGTCGCCTGCCGTGCCGGCGGTCGATGGATAGGCTTCAACAGACTTGCATTTGAGTCATGCATTTCTTTGCGGTTGGGATTGTAGTTGGGTCCAGTTATAATACTTACAGCTGTGGCTGCATGAATGCCATCGATTGCTATGTCGAGCTCGAAGACAGGCAACACGCTCTTTATTGGCTTTCTTCGACCTTTGTTTGCATAAATGATAGCTGTGACTTGCTGTCCATGAAGGCGCGTTCCTACATGTAGTGTAGGGAATTCCTAACTATAATAATACGTTGTGTAAAATCCGAGGTAGTTGACTGAGTGGATGCTGGTCATCACTTGACAGTGCAGACTGCGTGAGCTCGGCCAGCTCGAATTCTACAGCTTCCGATCAAAGCAAGACATCTCACGCACTAATGTCGAGGATGTTCATGAGTAGCGAGCGCTCCACGATGGCGGCATGCCAGCACTGCAAATATGGTTCCCTGTATGCATACTTTCATTTTGTATAACCTTTATAGATTGATTATATATTTGGAGATTTTGTGTCGTAAATGCATTCTAATATATAATAAGCTTCTTATAAAGCATACTAGTGCGTGTCGTATGCTGCTGCAGCTCTTTGCAGCATCTTGCGCGCCGGTCGATTGCTGCTTCTGACGGTCACCGGCTCGACACAGTGCCTTCAACATGAGCATGAATCTGCTTGCAGGCTTGGCCGCGTACGATCTCATCCGGCGGCCGAGATACTAGTATTCCTCTTTATCACACAACCCCCCTGTTCTGCAGTCCTGGGTGCTGCTGCAATCTAGTAACTTGGCTCGAAATTGCTGTCAGCCAAGGAAAAAGGGGACAGCAGTATATTTGTATGATGCCTCGCTTTGTGAAGCTCCGAATCCCAACGCATTGAACCGACTTGGCACCATTGACAACCTATTAATTGTTGGTTTCACTTCATCGACATTCACTGTCTCGAAATGGAGCATGCTCGTTGCTCTTCGCTTAATCCCCCGCCTCGCTCACTTAGCCTCACGCGATTAATGCTGCCAGCACTGCATACGACTAGGTTAGTTTGCATACTCGAGTTCATGTGCCGTTAACTCACTTGATTGTTTTTCATCAGCCGCCCCCACGATTCCTCCTTGCCCTCTTCGGCACCAGCCTCAAAAGCACCCAAGCGGGGATATAAGCAGCGTCCCCCACCTCGACTGGCGAAGCTTGAGAAGCCACTACAGATCTGCAATGAGCCGAACCAAGCAAAGGACAAATCGCGCTGCATCTGGAAAATAGGTACCAATGACATCAACAACAAGCACCCGAAGGAGGCTCCTCAGCATCTCAGGGAGGAACGAGGTATATATCTCCTAAACGAATCGGGTGCATGCGTTGAGAGCTTCCTGCAGCAATGGATAGCTACGGCGAAGTTGACACTGCAAAAGTTGTTGGTAAGCGTACAGTAGTGAGCGCGATGGTAGTGGCCAACAAGTCTGATAACTCTGTGGTGAATGTGAAGGAAAGCAAGCACAGAGTGAACGTACAGAAGGCTGAGGTACCATTTTTTTCGTGCATGTGTCTTGAAGTCGGCTGAGCTGTGCTTGTGTCTGAACTAGAGTTGCGACGTCAACACTCAGCTGATCCTGTCACGAACAATTGCGAGGCTCCAGCGCGAAGTGGACTATTTACCTAATCAAGATATGCCGTACGATGCGCCTGCTTCACCACAGTTTGGCTTGTAATAACCATAATTTCCATGTATTTGTCTTTTTTCACTAGGGACTGCAAAACTCGAGAGCAAAAATGCCAACGGATGGTGGCCAAGATGGCAGCCATCGATCGGAAAATCTTCAGTTTCTTGCAGCCAAATGCGTTGATATCGACGTGCATCACCAATTAATTCGTGCATTCTACACCGATTTTGTCGTTATCGGATTCGACGGGAAGAAAATGCTTTTCAAGCAGCGGATATCAAGCTGTGTATCGAACGAGAATGATCAATCCAACCAAATTGAGTGTGTGAAACGAACGGCAATGGTGGTGGCCCACCCATCTGATGGCAACTCTACCGGTACACCCTTGCACCCATTTTTACCAATACTCAAGCAAGCGAGTTTACGAAGTGGATTGGCAGGTCAAACTCTGGATTCCTCGGTGTCTGTCGAATTGGCCGCACCCGCACTATTGTGTGTATTGAAATGCACCAAAATCAACGTGCCCTACAGATTGAAGCGTATTCCGCAGTTGGTTACCGAATTAGCACTGTTATACTTCCTGTTGCGTTCGTAAATTTGCCTCGATTCATCAGTGAAAGAGACCGTCTGCGGTACGGTTTGCTTTTCATTCGTTTTAGTTTCAATGTGTTTCTGAATCCATGGGAACGTCGGCAGGCTGAACAAGACCGACGACACGCCGAAAAGATACAAGACTATGCTGAGCAAATTCTCCCATGCCTCGATTGAACGATACTAAAGCTTTACAACGTCCACGTCAGGGTGATGAAGCTCATTTCTGTGTATGCTATTCCTACACGTATTGTCATCCATGTCAGCGCGAGAATATGCTTGACTTTCAGCTTCCGGTTCAATGCCGTCAGGCGCGGATTATCGAACTTTCGCCGCTCTTTTCACAATTCGTTTGGGCAAGGATTTTTCGCTGAAAGTAAGATGTGTTGATGCGCACACCTTGAATGCATTAGGATTTGATGTTGACGAGCGAAAAGATACTCGCTACGACTGGGAGTGGCGTTGAGAGCTGCTCGAGAGCCTCGTGCGTATGTCGACGATTGACCCAAGCATCTGCAATTAGGTTGAGATCACTAACTTCTTGTACTCTACATTGTTTGTAGGATTTACAAAACGACTTTTACCGGTCAGTATGCTGCAAATTGTTCCTGGAGAATACTACGCGTGGATTTGAGCTACTGTATCCGGGTGTTAAATCTAAAGGGCGACCACAACAACATCCAATCGAGCTAGCTATGCTATGAGCACAAGAGGAAAAACTGAAGGAAGAGCGACAAGTGCTAGCCACTCTTGTATCGGTGTCTGTACGCCAAGCTGCAGGCCGTGCTATCAGAAAGCGAGAACAATACGTTGTTTGTTGAAGCTAGCTCTAAGTTGGGTCATAGTCAAATGTTTGCATTGCGGTTGGCTTCCCAATCTCGGCCGTTTCACGGCAAATGAATTCTTAGCTACAATTTTATCACTCCCTCCTCGGCTTTTGGGCTGTCATCAAGCGAGGCCACTTGCAAATATGCCAACGAGAGCTCTAATCGAGCCAAAAGATGCGGTACAGAGATCGCGCTTGCTTTTCCTTTTTGTGGATGCTTGTTCCTTATACTGGTTTTGCTTTGCGATTTCGTGCGATGCAGGAGTATCCACACGTGCCAACACCAAAGGAGTTGGAGCTCTCTCGGCAACTGGTGGATCTCCAACAAGAGAAAGACTTTCGCGAAAATCGATCCTTGGTTCAGATTCGTGATCTAGAGTCACAAGTTCACAAGTGCGAGCCATGGGATGCTCTGTTGGTGCCTATTCATTGCTTAGCTGACCAACAAGCTTGCTTCTGCTGGATCATTTGAGGACAACAGGTTGCAGGTTCGAGTCCACGATCTTTCTCAGATGCTACAAAGCACCAAACGCGATCAAATTCTAGCCCAGCAAGCAGCCGTGGAGGAGGAGCGAAAACGCTGGAAGATAATAGTCCAAGGTCTTCAGGTGGAACTTGACCAAGAGAGGAATGACAAGGAAGCGCAGAAGAATTGGCAGACCAGATTTATATTGCCAACCGCAGTCTCTGAAGACAGCTTCCTCTCCTTCTCGTCTACTTCAAACCCGCCTGAAATCGACCCGAAGGAGGACGTGTTTTCACGCTTTGCGCAAAGTCTCGCACTTCTTCCTGCGTCGCAAGCACCGCATGTGGCTGAAGCTGGAGCACTTCCCTTCCTTGCCCACTTACTTCAACAGAAGATGGGGGACATCGTCACAGGCTCTGTTTTGATAGCCCTTGTGCATCTTGCAATCTACAAGGCAAAACTGCAATGCCATAATTCAGTTCCCATACCAACCAACACGGGGGATATTCGTGAGCAGATTATCAAGGCTGGCATGGGAACACCACTTGCTGATATCCTTGAAAACTCCCAGAACGCTCGGGTTCTCGTCGAGGCCTCCCGTTTGTGTGCGGCTTTAGCCAGCTACGTTCCTAACAAGCGTGTATTGGCCTCAAAAAATGTCGTCCGCTTCCTAATCCAGCATCTCTTACCTCGAATTCCCCCAAGAAACCGAGAGCAGCGCGATGATGATGACGAGGAAGATATCTCCACAAAGCTTGAGAAGCTTCCTTTCCCGTGGGATACTGCTGTCCAGGAAAATATGCTGAGTGCGCTTGTAAACCTGTCCCATGGTGCGAGTCTCGTTGACAGTGACTGCTACTAGTGTAAAGCTCACTCTCGTACGTTTTCTTGCTTGTACTGCCCCAGATTCTGAAATTCTGCGGTCTCAAATCGCAGCTACTCCACACTTCCTGCCGATTGTAGTGCGTTACGTTCGAGAGAGCACAAATGCCGGTGTACAAGCTGAGGCAGCCAAGCTTCTTGGTAACATGGCGTTTAATCACGTGGTCAATCAGAGCTCACTAATGGCAGCCGAAGCACCCATGGCACTGACAGCGTGCCTCACAGCTGCCAACCTCCAACGAAGTCCGCAGCTTGTTCGAGCCGGAGCTGTTGCACTTGCGAATCTTGCTTATACCTCTGTAAACCAGCTCACCATCGGCTACAGCAACGCATCAACGCTACTTTTGCAGTTGCTGGTGGATGCCATTAGCCAACCACCAGTAATTGAGGCGGCGTCCACGGCACTTGCTTGCCTCTGTCACCAGAACCCGCCTAATAAAGCTCGAGTGGTCGCACAGAATGGTCTTCAGGTGTTGCTGTATGCTCTCGGCGCTATCCCGGACACAGAGGAGGACGAGGATATAGGTGGTCTGGGCGCAGCACTGATTGCACTTTGTGAATGCTTCTCCGTCATTGCACACTCCAGGCCTAATCGTCAGCAAGTGATGGAACTTGACGGGCACTTGTTGCTTTGTCGCCTGTGCCAGCGGTGCTCTGCAATGAACTCCCCGAAATTGCTGGAATCTTCAGCACGTGCAATTTGTGCACTTGTCCCGCCTCCACGAGAGCGAAATGCACTAATCGCAGACAACCACGAGAGCAAGATGGAGACCAAATCAATCGCACTCAAGACTCTTGAGCGTGCTCGCCACTTGCTACGGCAGGAGTCTCAGCGTCATACCGAGGACGATGATGCCGCGATGAAAGGCCGACAGGCGATGGCTCACTCAAACTATTCGATACGCTCACCAATTACCAGGCATCAACGGTATCTCCATTAACACTCGAAACATTGGAACAATCTGCGAGCGAAGTCCGATCCCAGTCTCATCGAGTTCCGTGAACGCAGCAGCTTCTCCCTCGAGTCTCTCACTGCCATCCCACCCGACGAGCTGTGCCCCCACTTCTACGACGACTAGAACTTGCACCTGCAATAACAAACCGGAAAACAAATAAACAGATAGTTCTCTCCTCTAGATGGTCTAGATGGTCTTGTATTGCCTCAGAAAATCATCACTGGTCCACCCAGTTGAAGCGGCTTCGTCAGTTCACCGAACCTCGTCCTTGTCCTCCTCCATCGCAGCCAGCAGTTGCTGCAGCTCCTTCCACAAGACGTCACGAGCTTGTCCCTCCACGGCTCCGTCCAGCTTGGCGCTGCGCTCCTCCTCGTCCTTGGCGAACCACACTTTGGTGATGTGCGTGTCTCCCTCGGGCACGGGCAGCGCGTGCTTGTCCTCAAGCCAGACGGGGGGGCCCTTGGCCACCAGACGCCGCAGCTCTGCCTTGCAGTCCGCCTCCTGCACCTTCTTCATGTACGTGTGGAACTGTGTGGCTAGCAGCTGCTCCACCACGTCCACGCAGAAGAGCGCGGCGTGCCACGAGCCGCTGGGGGACGTCTGGAACTCGCAGAAGTTATTGTCCTCCTCTGTGATGTCATCCATCGTCGCCATGCACTCGAGACCCGCGGGAGGCTTGCCGTGGGTCGCCATCTTCACTTTATCGTTAACTATTCGCTTCTGTAGGATTTCAAAGTGCCCTTAATAAGAAAAATAGTGAGGTCAACAGAATTTTTCTTGCCAAGAAAGCTGCCACTTGGATGAAGAAAGTTTTGGCAAAATCTCTTCACCGGATAGTATCTAAAGACGCTGTCATTGTTACATCTATCTACCGTCCCTGCGATTCCAGCAGCTCGTACGTGTCCATGATACTCTCGGGTGTGATCAGGCGGAACTGTTCATTCAGCCGCAGCAGCGCCTGCGAGACCCGCGCAATTCTCCGGCGGTCCTCCACACTCATGGGTGTGGAGGCATGCAGCTGTCTCTTGGCCGTGAGCACCTCCACGCGCGTCTCCATGCTACTGTTGGCGTCTTCGTCGTCACCTCCCAGGGCGGCCATGCTCCTCGACACCCAAATGTACCCGTTCGTGCCGAGGATCGCGTCGACGCCGATGCCCGGCAGCGTCACCATGTGCTGCTTCATCCTCTTGACGAGCGGGGCGGCGACGGCGACGAATTGGCCGTTCTCGAGCTTCCCGTAGCGCAGACTGCGTGTGTGCAGACTGAGCGACCCGTCGTAACGGACCTCCTGGATCTCGGCCGAGATGAGGTCGTTCTCCACGAAGAAGGCGCGCATCTGCAGTTGGTCGGCGTACGTGCGTCGGCGCTGAGCGCCGCCCGGCAGCGTCACGGAGCTGAGCATGAGGCCGGCGTCCTGCTGGCCATTCACATCCACCTTCCAGCGCTTGCTGGCCACGTCAGTCACGCGGCCCACCACGATGTCGCCCACCTCGCCAATGTAGCGGGACACGAGCGGCCGCACTGTGATGAGCTGGTTCACCTTCTCCACGACGCCGGCCACGCTGGCCACCAGCTCGTTGCGGCCGCTCAGGTACGTGCCGTGACCGCGCAGGAACGCGCCCGTTTCCGTGCTGATGATTTGGCCAGGTGTCACTACCACGATCTGCGACTCGTCCGCCAGCTCGGCCGGATCGTCCTCCATGGAGGCTGACAGACGGCGGACACGGACCTCCATAACCATTGACACTTGGTGCTTGGTGCAATTTGATTTAATGGCCTGGAGATTGTGTGGGTCGAACATCAAATAGATGTGGTGCACAATAAAACAAATTTAGAGAAGCATTATTGTGAATTCAGGCGGTTGACGAAACAGCCAATTGAAAACATTATGGTAGAATATCGTGTCCCATCAATTTTCACACTTAAATTTGACAGTAGGAATGACCAATCAGAATAGCGATTGTGATCGTGTTGGCCAATCAATGTAGCTAAACATTCTGGTTTGGAGAAAGACGGAAACTCGGACAATTCGGACATATTTTGTCCGAATTGTTCAAAAATATTTGATATGTCTATAGTGAAAGCGAGAATCTTAAACATTCGAACAATATAGTTAATATTCGGACAACGAACAGGTTCGACAGGGTTTAACAGACGAGACGGCATCACAGCCACTCGGAGAAACGGCCAATGTCGACGAAAGCGTTGATCCCCGGGAACGCCCAAATGGCGCTTTTTGACGGCTCTCAACGCGTTCGAGCGCTTTGCGACGTCTGAGCAGCTTACTGTGAAGGGAGTGTGTGAGTACGTATGTAATGACACGTCCGGGCGTATGCTTTATATTATACTCGACAAATGTGATGTGTACTTAGCTTTCAAAGAAAGATCGAAGGGCTCATTGTTATCTAAGCATTCAGTCACTAGCTATTTTGGCAACGTCAAAAACCATCTTATGGAGATGTTTCCGCGCCTAAATGCTGTATCCGATCGGCGTCTACAGAAAATTGCGTCGATTCTCCACAAGTACTGCTCCAAGCGCGGCACCTTAAGTCCATTTCTTCTTAATATTTGGTGTGCCCGCCAAGGCTGGCTCGCACAGCCTTCAGTCGCTTAGGCATTGAGAAGATGCACTTCTTGACTTCATCATCGTTAATGTTTGCCCAAATACGTCGTAATTTGATCTTCAAGTTATCTATTGAGGAGGCCGAGGTACGATTTAGCTCGCGCTTCATGACGAACCATAGATTCTCGATCGGGTTAAAGTCCGGACTCTGTGAAGGATGTCCAAGGGAGATCAGTCGTAGTTCCCGCAAACAGCCCGTGGTTAATTTTGCGCTGTGTGCAGGAGCATTGTCTTGCACGAAAAATGTCTCGCGTTTCAGCCCGAAAAACGGCTTCGTGACACGGATATTTTCGCGAAGAAAACGCTGGTAGTAATCTCCAGTGACAGAATCCTCGCAAAAATGCGATGTACCAACACTTTAAGTTGTCATGGAGCCCCAAACCATTAACGACTTGCCACTGGATTTGAATGTGTGAAAAACGCACCTAGTATCAAACGCCTCGTGAGGACGCCGCCATACCGATACCCGTCCAGATATTCCGTGCAGCTCAATACAGGCCTCATCGCTGAAAAGCACCATCTTCCAGAAGTTCGTCGTCACCCTTTTAAACTTGTTCGCGTAGCCGAGGCGGAGTTGACGGTGCCTTGGACTCAGATATGGCTTCTTGAGGGCGGAACTGCCGTGAAGACCTGCTTCGTGAATGCGACCGCGCACTAGGAGGTCTGTTAATTTCCTTTGAGACTGAAGCTGCGATGGACTCTGCAGTTCTTTTCAACCTCCCTCGCGATATACAGCGGTCGTGACGGAGGTCGATATGGCGAGGTCGGTCTGGGCGGGGTTTAAGCTCGACGTGGCCGTGCTTCTTCTGGTACCGGACGATCGACTGCACGCTCGACCGCGGAATGTATAGGTGCCTGCTTATCGTGCGTGTGCTGGTGCCGCCCGCCCACTTCTTGGCAACATGAGTGTAGATGTCTTGTGAGTACTGACGTCTTGCCGTACGTGGAAGTGCGCGCGCCATTGCCACATCTAGCAAGGTCAAAAGAGAAGTGAGAGGGCTGTACTCGCGGCAACCAACAACCAGGATGATCTCCCCACGCACAACATTTATCATTTCAATATAAAAACTAAGTAAACTTACTTTTGAGAGATTTGCTCACTTGACACAATGCAAAATTGACGCTGCCATTTTGATTGACGGAAACTTAGCGTATTCCGCCAATTAGCGGCAAACGAGCCCCAGGCGAAAAAAAGATGATTCTGCATTCGTTCCTGTCCGATTGACTACGATTGACTGCATTGAGGTCATTCGGACACGAAATGTCTTGAAGTAAGAATACTCCATATAAATTACTGTAATTGGGGTGAATGCTCATTTATTCCCCCCGCTGTATGTTTTTATGTTGTATGCTACCCGAAGCATCTAATACTCATTGTCAATTATATGTGATAATCCAGGCGGTTGCCTGTTCATCAACTTAAAGCGGTTGGAGTCTGCCTCAGGCTACAGCGCACTGCTATTTCATGATCCCAACGACTGCTCATCGTGAGCTATTCATGGGATGGCTGCAGCTACAATGATGCAATGGGCACCAAGTGAGTTTTTGTTGGACAAACTATCTCGAGACACCCATCAGGAGCCTCCAATTCCCCAGCCATCGCCACCTCTTCGCGACCTTCTCGAGGCTGGAGTCAAAGCTCCGTACGGCACAGAAACTTGCAGCCAAGGCGAAGCCCCCAGAAGTAAAGGCGCTGTTGTCCCGGGCATTCATGCCTATGTAAACCGCGTGTTTCAAAACTGAAGTGCTGTTTGTGTAAAAGATGGCGGCAGCCTGGCAAAGGGGTTGCCTTCCCATTCATTTCGGCGAGGTACAACCCAAAGTGCTAACGGCGACAGCGACATCAGCACGCCGTGGATTCTTGACGGAGGGGGGGGGGGGGGCTTCGACGCTGTGGTGCTGGAGAGAATTCGTTTGCTCCAAGCTCGTCTCTTTGCGACCGCACAAGGATTCTCTGGTGCTCTCAGTTTACGAGACGACGTGGTCGAGGTGCTGACAGCCGTTGTGCTGCTTCACTATCACGACGTGCTGCGAATTGCTCCCTGGCACACCCTACATCAAACGTGCGACAAGCATTAGTTCAGAAGCAGATAAGTGAAACGGAGGTGGCTGCGTGAGCAATTGCCATTCATGGGTCGCTGAAGGAGGATCCATCCGGCTTGAGACCAAAGCCGTCCTACTCGGAACTGAAGCAATTAACCGCGGAGGAGCTTATGCATACGCAGGCCGTCCTCATCGAGCAGCAAACTCTGCTCATCAAAACCTTGGTCACCGAGGTGAGGTCATTGGGCGAGCACCTCCAGCATCCCGAGAACCCGCAATCGAAAGCGGTTCAGCAACAGAGTACGGCCTCTAAGGTGCTCAAGTCTATCTCGGGAAATCCACTCCCAGCGCTAGCCCGGACGCGATCAAGCTCGAAGCAGCTTGCCTCGGTCTTGTACGAGAGGTTCTGTGATCTGTTTCCGCTCACACACAAAGACAGAAGACGGTACCATGAGTGCAAAGTAACTGTGGCATTCATGCGGATTTTCTTACCAAGTGACTGTCAAACCAAAAGCTCGGATTCTGAACCTGGGTCGCGAGGCAGAGACTAACATACATGCTTTCCTAGACGAGCAAAGGTCATGGCCAAAGCACTCGGAACGATAGTCAACATTTTGAAGCGTATGCACGCCGATGGTGAGCTGAACAGTCACATTGCACAGGACCAGCAGCGAATCTAGGAAGGTCGTGTGATCGATGTTACAAATCGATGCACGTGCTTCAGCTTCGCAACGTCTAGAGAAATCATGAACATAACCATATGCAAGTTCGACATTGCATGTATTAGCAATAGCAATCTTTACCTAATATCTCAGTTCTTTCTAACCAACGTAGTGTAGCTCTTTGAGTTCCCGCCGGGCTCGATGGCGCCGTTCTCGCCTCCAATCTATTCTGACGCCTTCTTTCTTTGTGTTACAAGTTGTGTACTACACGTGATAGCACTACTGTAAAAACAATTATTATGAGTTTCATAACGTTGTCCAATTGTCCGAACGTGTCTGAACGTGCACGGTATTGACCTGTGATTTTCACAACGATGGGTGTACAGCACAAGCAATCAATGATTTGCATATTAGCGGGTTGGTACACACACAGCCTCCCTGTACCAGCACACAGGAACAACGAAGCGACACAACCAGAGCCGAGGAATCCACAATAGTCAATCACAAGGAAGCCAGGGGAAATTTTGTTAAATAAAATTCGCAGAAAGTTATACTTTTAGTCAATTAGAAGTACTGTAATCATGTATCTACTCCCTGGTCCTTCCGCTCCCTGGCAGCCATCCCAGCATTATCCAACTAGCCAACTGCCATGAACTTACCCCCTCCTCACGTTCTCGCCCATCAAGATGCCGCAGCCAATTATATGGCGCCCTATGTGTACTGAGCTCAAAGAAAATAACGCACTCATTTTAATGCAGTGCATGAAGGCGTTCAAGATTTCCAAAAGCCAAGTTATCTTTTGGACACTGTGCGCACTCCCAACTCCGCGTGTGATGTGCTACAAGATCCTGAATTGTCGCTGCACGTAGTGCAAGCAGGCTGCTCCCTACGCGATGTGCCCGTGGAGAGACAAATTGCTTGTCATCCTCAACTGCAAGGTTGTCTCACTTTTCGAAAGCGGCGAGCACATCACAAACGCGAAGCCTCCGCACAGCCGCGACATCACCGCTTCCCAAAAGGACTTCGCCAAGCAGATGGCGCGAGCTGGTATGAAGCTAGCTCGGATTCGCACGGCCATGCTGTTGCATTTCGGGCTCTCCCCGAGCGAGCTCCCAGCGCTGTAAAAGGTGCAGGATGGCCTGTGTGTTTACCGCCGCACGAGACTGGGCGGTAGTGACACAGCGGACACCATCGTGACAGCTATTCGCGCCCAAGCATTTAGTGGGGGCGAGCATCCATTCACGTTTGCCTGGGATCAGGATGCTGGTGGCAGAATTATTGTCGGCAACGGGTCCGACGAGAAACCCTTCCTCGTGGGATTCACAACGAAGGCTCTCCTACGTCCAGCCGCATGAGAACCCGAGACGTTTATATTCCATGTGTACGCAATCTACAAGACAAACCAGGTTGGCTATCCTGTGCTTGTCTGCGACAAAATTGTTCCATTTGCTGGCACTGTTCGTCACTTCCCAGTAACAAGAAGGTCATTTCGCCAAGGCGTTTGAGGTACTGCGTTGGGTTTACAGCAATGTAACCAGCGAGGCTCTCCGCGTCAAGTACGTCATGGGAGACGCAGATAGTGTTCAGTACAATGCGTTGTCTACGGTGTTTGGAGGTAACCGCCAGTATGCACATCTAGTGTGATTTTATCATCTAATAACTAAGGTGGTGGATCGTGCGAAAGTGATGCCTAAGGAAATGGGTGATGCTCTACTTCGTGATATCTACAACATGCACTTCAGTAGAAGTGCTGAAGATTTGGCAACAATTCGTGCTGCTGCCGAATTGCGTTGGCAGGAGAACCCTCTGCTTCTAAGCTTTCACGGATACTTCAAACGTGTTTGACTGAATGAGTGATTCTGCCGCTGGCATTCCCCACGGCTTCGTCACCACCACCAACCCCTTTGAACAATTCAACCGGGCTTTAAAGCGAGACTACACCGCGCATCGCATACTGAAGATGGGTGAGCTCCTCCAGCAGCTTGGTGCGTGCTGTCGTCAGCGTTCAATCGACATACGCTCGTTTGCACAGACGCCGAGCGCCTCGAAAGAACTGTTAGCTTGGGTGAAGGCTTTTCGTAGCCAGAAACTGCTCCGCGAATACATCGTCCCCCGCATGAGTGTAGATCTCCTACTGCTGGACTCCTGCTCGGACGTCATGCACGTCCTGTACACCCCGCCTCCTTGAGCTTACAACTCGGTCACGAACTCGATGCAAGAGTCAATCTAAGTTTCAGCCCAGGTTGAAGTGACCACCGCGCGAAAGGAGAGCGAGGACCAGTCTGAGACGGGTTGGCCGGTTGACATGGTGAACCAAACTTGCCCATGCGGCTATCACTTCAAGTACGCCAACTGCGTGTGTCGTTTGTTTGCAATGCAGGGGCGTGAGCGTATCAACGGCAACGGTGACGAGGTGTTGATAAATCGCCGTGTGTTGAAACGAAAACGCTTGCCCGTAGGTGCAGCTCCCACAGCTGCAGGTCGTCCGCCTCTAGCTGGGCACGCGCTACAACGCGAGTGAGAAAGCACGCGTCTTCAGCTCAACTACGATAGTCCACTGCTGGCTAGCTCTAATTACATTACCACATTACAGTGACAGAAAACAGAGTCAGAATCCTATCGCCCGACCTGGACGAATTCGATACTTACATTCTTTGTGAAGAGACATCTGGTTGCCGCTCTGCCCAGCGTCTGACGTCTCTCCTATTGACAGCTCTGGTGTCGAATATATACATATATCAATCACTCTCTCTATTCGGTTCCCTTGCGCATGACCGCCGAGGTACCGCCGTTCGTCAGCTTATGCAGGTACTCCGATCCGCTGGACTGTCCTGTGGATCTAGAAATCGCCGCGTGGTGTTCCTGGTGCGTTTGTGTGTGTGTATGTGGGACACGCAGCTTTCGCACGTGTGGACCACAAAAATATGTTATGTACGCAAATGTAAGAATGTATAACGACTGGTGAAGAAATAATTTGGCTTTGGCTGTGACCTCCTGTGTAATGGGTCTGCTTAGACCCACTACGTAAGCTTACACGTGTGCGCACGTGTATCAGGAAGCGTAGGAGTGATTTACTTCAGTTCAGTATACTTGTATCCGCAAGTATACTTAAACCTAGATAAAGGAACCGAACGACAGCTTTGGTGACTGTATTGATTGTAAATGGGGTTTCCTCCTAAAACTGATATTTCTAATGAGGGGTTCTGCCATTGGATGACTCGCAGAACCCCTATCTATTGAATGACTCTCATTGGTAGAAAGATGTTACTTTCTACCAGTCATATGCTTTGGGCTATGAATGTGGACCACCCTGTGGAGTGGCCAACCTGAATGTATGCCTTAGTGCATGTTGCACTAAGGTAGGAGGTGAACCGAATGTGTGGCCCCGCTACGTCCTGTCTCTTGTGCATGTGCAATTCACACATTTATAGTGCTTGTGACGGATCCGTGGGTGCTTTTCATATATTCTCGCCGCAACATGCAATGTTTTACGTGTTTTCGCGTCAACTTAACGACCTACGAAGTCGGCACAGAAACGAATAGCGGTATGTCAATGCCCGAGAGGCTTCTTTAAGTCTTATATCGTACTTAGATATCCTACAGTTAGTTAAAGTGATTTCGCCTTCGGAAAAATTAAACCGAACGTACAATATATTCGCTAGATGAATATTGCAGTTTGCGTGAAATCGTAACCGTACCTTTTCTCAATATGAGGAGTGATATTCCGCGAAATCGTAAGCGACAGCCGCCTACAATTAATATAACCCACACATTGACTAAAACGACGACTGATCCAAGAATAACCGCAGTGTACAACGATACCGCAAACGAGTGGAGGTAATAAGCGATGCGTGTTCTTCAACAATAATAGCGATCTCAATCTTCTTGAGTTTACACCAAAGTGTTTGATATCTCTTGTAGGTGAAGTTGGCCTTGTTCGTGATAAAGAGAACGATTTTACTGGTCAGGCCCCTGTACCACCACACTCATTCCACGTGTGGGATGGCAAATTTCATGTTCTGCTCAATGACTTTGACTTTCCAAGTATTGCTCCGCTAGGAGCTTGGATGGTATGGTGGTTTGCCTATGCAAGGATGAACATCCCTCAATACCTTCCGACAGCCTGATCACCCACAAACGAGACAAAAGTCCTGCCAGATTGATCAATCATGATACGCCATACCATCAATGAGATCGAAGACTAGCTGCACGCACCAATGGTACGTATTACCGACGAAAGCCACGCCATCAAGCAGTTGAAGATCGGACACGAAACACTAAAATTACGCCTGAGTGAGAGGATGTAGACAGCTCAAACTCATCACTGTGTTTTGAATTATTCGGGAAAGTGGTCTACAACCAGAATACAAGACAAAAGCGTTCAAGCTGAAGAAGTGCCAATGAAATTCCAGCAGCAGTTCCGACACCGCTGACAGTTGTAGCTCCAACACTGCCGACACTAGTGTGGCGAAGTCGATAAAATCTTTACCACCCCAGGTGGGTTCGTAGAACGCGCTCCAGGGATTCCTCCTCCAGGATTGAAGGGGGGGGGGGGGCTTAGGAGTCAACAAGAATCTAGGATTTCACCGCAAAGTGAATCCTGTTTTTTTGGTGGTGTGGGTACCTTTCGGAATCCCTGTCGGCTCGTTTGACTTTGACGAAACGGCACTTCACCGAGTCGTGATCTTGAACTTGTGCAGAGTGTACGTTCACGTCAGGATGCACCTTCAATGACAGGAAGACAGAGTGTAGTCTGGATTTCACACCCAGAGTATAAATAATCCAGGATGCACCACAAAAACTAATAATCAACATGTACAGAGTTATATACAATACAAATACTTATTCTTGTCGATCCGTGGACGGTGGGTCACTCGCTATACTCACTCGAGTCTTACAGTCCAGATACCTAGTCAGTCTGAACACTCGTATAAAACGCGCATCACTCTCAATTAAGAGAGAAACTATCAATTACTATAGTCAGTCGATACACACAGCAGCTAGAATATCAATTCGGGGGACAACTGCTAATGAGTCATCTCGAATACCAAGGGAATATGAAATGGGCAAACACCAGCACGCTAGCGACCCAACTAGAATATGAAATAGGTGGGTCAACCCAGGGTGCCGGAGCGCCTCTGGTCACCACCTAACTGGACTTGATGTTATGAGGTGGAGATGCCACAGACGACCCGTCCTTAATGGTCGCTGCGCCCCTTGTTGTATCGCGGTCGTAGTCTCGGGTCCTCCGTATTTCCGTCGGCAGGCTTGGCCGAATCCACTTGCGCAGTACGGGGTAAAACAAACTATGTTGTTTGATGTAGGCCTTAAACTATTTCTTTCTTCTAGTTTTCGGGTCTGGGTGATTTATCTCGATTTCACTATGGCTTGGGTCAGAATGCCTTCGCTTCAGTATGGTCTGGGTACATTGTCTTCGTAGCTTCAAAAGTGTCGACTCGACAGTTCTGCTGGGTTCTTTGGCAGTAGTTCAAGTGCGTTTCACTTGATGACGTACCACTGTCTTCGAAGTCAACAGTCAGCAGTCGACAGTCAATCTTCTGGTATGCTGGAGTCAGGATTCGGGATTCAAGATACTCATGGGACTTCCAGCGCGCAACTTGGGTGTTGGTAATGGATAATCTTGGTTCAGTATCTTTAGTAGTCCTCTGAACAACTGCAAGATGAGGTGCAGTCTAAGATACGTTCTCAATTCCGCCAGGATTTAGGTACTCATCGTATAGGAAAGTTCGGGGGCTGGACAGAATGCGGGTTTGCAATCCTCGAACACATCTAGGATGAGCATTACCAGCCGGTTGTTTTCATCTGAAGTTAGGCGTAAGATCATTCCAAATATCACTCGCACTCTCTACGTCACCCACGTCGCACGGATATAGCCGAGCCACAGTCTCAATTACATCCAATAATATTCATGCTAAAATTTTAAACCAGAGTCGCCACTAGGCCGCTAACCTAGCCTCACCACAAACACATGTCGCGCATACTGCCTTCAAATCACAAACACACAGCTGCCACACCATCCATACCAGCGTACCACAACCACCGCCACGCACCGACTCCACTCGTTCCAGCGCGCAGTCACAACTCGCCCTACAGCCGACGCTGTCGACGGCCGACTCGTATCAATTTATAGAGGTAGGACGCATCGTCAGCCAGCGAACCAACCCAGAGCATCGTTAGCCAGCAAACCAACCCACAGCGGCACCCAGGACACTCCCTGCCAGGCCTCGCGCACTACTCACTACTGGGGAGCCTCTGCGCAGTGCGACGGATGGCGCAATACCCTTGCCTATCCGTAGTCGTAGTCGTAGTCGTAGTCGTGTCAACAGTGTTCAGAGCACAAAGATACGTTCACAACGAAAAGGACAGAAGCCATGAGTCCAATGCCAAATCCTAAATCAAAGCAAGCAGAGGGCAGCAAAAGGCCCCTTGTAATGGGTCTGCTTAGACCCACTACTTAAGCTTACACGTGTGCGCACGTGTAGGAGGAAGCGTAGGAGTAGTTTACTTAAGTTCAGTATACTTGTATCCACAAGTATACTTAAACCTAGATAAATGAACCAAACGAAAGCTTTGGTGGTAAATGAGAACTGTATTGATTGTAAATGGGGTTTCCTCCTAAAACTGATATTTCTAATGAGAGGTTCTGCCATTGGATGGCTGGCAGAACCCCTATCTATTGAATGACTCTCATTGGTAGAAAGGTGTTACTTTCTACCAGTCATATGCCTTTTGCTATGAATGTGGACCACCCTGTGGTGGTCACCTGAATGTATGCCTTAGTGCATGTTGCACTAAGGTAGGAGGTGAACCGAATGTGTAGCCCCGCTACACCATCCCCCCGTTAGGATTTGACGTGCCGGTCTCGACACGTCAATCCGTATTTTCTTCGGGAGAACACGTGCTCATTCCCAATGAGCACGCCAACGACGTCTTCGTCCAAGACGCCGGTCGCTTCGGCAACAGCAAGTGCTGTCGTCGCCTCCAAGGCGACGACGGCCTCTGCCTCAGCCACGACCGCTACTGCGATGCCGACAAGCGCGGCAACAGAGAGTCGCCTCTCTGTTGCTGGATACCACTCGAGATGGCATGAGAAACATGCCATCCGAAACAAGACAGGCAAGATCATTGCTGTCGAAACCGGAGTGGGCATCTACTCTCCGGGTGGAGAGGGAGTTCCCCTCGACTACGGAAGCGAAGTCGAGGAGGGGGAACTCGAAGGAGACAAGGACATCTTGTCTCCGGGCCACACTGACCTCAATGTGGGTCTACGTCGTCCACGCGAGGACGACTCGAACGCTTCGAGCTCGAAGCGTTCGCGCAGCGGCAGTGGAACACCGCTCGCTGCCGCTGGAGCCTTGACGACTCCGCGGGATGGAGATGACTCTGCTCCATCCGCTGTTGTTGCGGCCTCGCGCACTGAACCAGTGCGCGAGTCGTGGATGCCGTCTCAATCTGAGATCGGCAGCCGATTCGGTGCGACCGCGCCACCGAATCTGTACGCGCTGTACTCGTGCAACGCCATCGTTGACGATGACGTCGCGAAGCGAGTACACTTTGATCCGTTAACGAATCAAAGGCGCGACTACTACATCGGGCTCTTCCATGAGCTCCGATGGTTTGCGAGCAAGAAGACTTCTCGCAGAAGCAAAGTGCCCGAGTGGCAGGCACTTTGTCAAAGTTGGAGTGCCTTTGTTGAAAACTTCAACAAGAACCCCGCTGGCTATCGCGACCGGATTAGCCAGGCGCGGGAGCGCTACGAGAAGTTCTCGAAGCGTGGTAAACTTGAACGACTGCACCATGGTGCAGTCGGTATTGGACTTCCTTGCGCAGTGCCTTATGACACTGCTTGTGAGTACTGCTACCCTGGAGCAGTACGCATCACCGAGCGGGACGTCAACGGGTACACGTCCATGTGTGTACCTGACGACCTCAAGACCCTGCGCGCCAGTTTTCAGGCGCAGGCGTCTTCTAGTGCTGCGGATAATCGCAGCACTTATCCGAGTGCTGTAGGCGACTACAGCGCTCGCCCAAGTTTTACGCCCTTCGGCGGAGGTGGCGGTGGCGGCCTTCGTACGCCGTCACCATTTCCGGAATGTCCTCCATCAGGACATTCCGTGATTCCCACGTATCGTGTTGGGGAGGAAATCCTCTCCAACGAATACGAAAATGAACCGGACCTCGGGTCTGGTTCCGATGACCAACAATTCGCTGGACGATCCAGCGAGTTGCCCCGCGTGCGTCTCGCAACGGGGGTGGGGGGGCGGGTAGACGCCCCGGGTTTGGTCAACCAAACCTTGAGTCTCGTTTGGAGGCTGTTGAGCGTCTCCAAGCGTCGCAGTTCGCTGCTCTGCGTCAGGAGCTGAGCTTGTTAAAGGCTCAGCTCGCGGAGGTTGCGCAGACGACCTCGAACGTAAAGGTCGAGGTCGGGACGAGGCTCTCTGGCGCCTTGAAGCGCGTCGCCGCGCTCGAGAGCGCTTTGGCGAGTCACCAGACGTAGGTGACTCGTGCTGCACGTACGGCTTCAGTCGCCCAACGTAAAACGTTGGGTGCAAGCGCATGCTGGACGGTATGTCCAGTGTGTACGCGTTGCCATGCTTCGCCAACACGGTGAATGGCCCAATGAAGGGCGGAGCAAGCTTGCTTGCTCCGAAATCGGAAACTGCATGTTTAGCTAGGTTCTGCGTAGCTAACAGAACTAATGAACCAATTTTAAATTCATTTGTGTTTCCTCTGCCGGTGTTATCGGCATTCAGCTTCTGTCGATCGACAGAAGCTGCTATTGCATCTTGGACAAACCGAATTACGGCTTGTCGACGCTGGACAAAGTCCATTGCATCCGAGCTGAACCCCTGGTTCAGTTCGTGCTCCTTGTTCGCAGCAGGCCCGGCCTGCGCGTGATGTTCGTTGTCGTTTAGAGTGTCTACGCCCGTCGTAGACACTGTCTTGTCGTCGCCATGACTGCGCGCAGTACGTGCGCGAGTCGTCACAGCTGATACATTGCTTGTATCAGCGTGCTTATCCGGTTGTTTTGAATTAACCGGATATCCTCCCCCACTTAAGGAAGGAGCTACCGCACCGAGTACGCTCGGTACGCGTGGGTGCCTCATGGCATTCACGTAGAACGGTGTGTGTCCTGTAGAGACATGCACCGAGTTGTTGATGGCGAACTCCGCCATCGGCAAGCCGTCGCTCCATTGATGGAACGAGTGCGCGTAGCTCTTCATGGTGTCAACCAGCACGCGGTTGACACGCTCTGTTTGTCCGTCGGTCTGCGGGTGATCCGCAGTCGACATGGACAACTGCGTCCCAAGAAGTGTAAACACTTCTTGCCAGAATCGCGCTGTAAAGCGCGGATCCCGATCCGACACGATGTCGAGTGGCATACCATGGTGTCTAAACACCATGTCGACAAACAGACATGCCGTCTGTTTGGCTGTCACCTCGGCCGGTACTGCAGCAAGATGCACCATCTTGCTGAAGCGGTCAACAAAGACCACAATACCAGTCCTCCGCTTGTTGTCTTGCGGAAGACCAAAAACAAAGTCCATTGAAATGGACTGCCAGCACTCCGACGGAGTCGGTAGTGATTGAAGCGGAGCCTGCGAGTTGGGCGCAGGCTTCACGCGCTGGCATACCTCGCAAGCACGAACGTACTTGCGTACCCACTTGTACTGGTGACTCCAATAGAAGTCACGCGTGAGAAGCAAATATGTCTTCTCACGGCCAGGATGTCCCGATGTCGGGGCATCGTGGTACTCGTACGTGATCTTGAGCTTCAGCTCATGATCATCCGGCACGACAATGCGATCTGCGTTGTCGTCAACTGCGCTGTAAAGCAGCAGACCATTGTGTACACGATAACGGTGTACACGGGCACGAAGGTGTTTGGCCAGCTTCTGACGAGACTTGTCAGAAGGTGTGAAGAAGTACTCCAACAACTGCTTCGCATCCGCGTCATGTGCGTATGCGGCCTTCACGTCGTCCAACAAGGACGACGAGGGTGTAGTCGTCCTGACGACGCCAACTGTGTTGGCGTCGGCCTCTTGCACCGCATAATCTGGTCGACGCGAAAGTGCGTCGGCCACGACATTCAACCTTCCAGGTTTGTACTCAACCTGGAAGTTGTATTCAGCAAAGAATGACAGCCACCGTGCCATTCTTTGTGATATGTGCGGTGACTTGATCGCCGTACGCAACGATGCGTGGTCAGTGTAGACCACGAATGGTCTACTCCCAAGTAGATACACTCGAAACTTTGCGAGTGCATACTTCATGGCAAGGAGTTCCTTGTCATGTACCGGGTAATTGCGCTCAGCTGACGCGATTGGTAGTAAACCACACGATCACGACCTTCGTGATCGAGTTGCATCAGTGCGCATCCGATCGCGAAATCGGATGCATCGCACACAACGTGGAATGGGCGATCTTGGTCGGCCACCGCCAAGATCGGCGCCTCAGTCAAGCCCTGCTTGACTGCTTTGAAGGCCTGCTGACAATCAGCAGTCCATTCCCATGCAGCCTCTTTCTTTAAGAGCTGCGACAGCGGGCGAATCTTGCCCGCGTAGTTGCTCACGTACTTGCACAAGTACGTGGCGAGTCCAAGGAACTGCCGCAGTTCCTTTACGTTTGAAGGCGTAGGCCATTCATTGATCACTCTGACCTTTCCTGGGTCAGGGCGTACGCCGTTCTTCCCCACGAGACACCCAAGTACGGGTATCTCGGTTGCCCCGAAGATACACTTCTTCAGGTTCGCGTAGAGCTTGTGCTTTCGCATGAGCTCAAGCAACTTGCGGAGATGCTCTGTATGCATCTCCACATCCGATTTCCCATTCACAGCCTATTGAGGGTATGGAGGGTTACCGGTTTGGTATCGGTTGTTGACCGTGAACCGGTTAACCCGAACCGGTCCAATCCGAACCCACGCCGATTACGCCACCGACGATTACGCCACTGTCGATTACGCCACCTGTGGGTACAAGATTGTAGGTACAAGATGGGCTTCGACGTGGCGCTCTCTCATTGGCTGAAGTAACTCAGTATCCAGTAAAGAATCAAGTAGTGTGTATCCAGTAGGTCTAGAGTAGCGAGAAGGCTAGCGAGCTAAAGACCTCAATCAATCACTTTCGAATCTTCGTTCTACCCCTCAAGTGGTTTCCAGTCTCCGCTCCGGTCTCGCCCAGAGTGCTGCCCTCCCTCCGCTCCGTCAAGCTTCGGTGTCAAGATCCATACCTTCCATCAGGTTATGAGCCCAAGTACCATGTCCTCTGCCCACGACGCCTCCACCAAGGTCTCCATCGACAAGTTCAACGGAGACAACTACGCGACGTGGAACCGCTACATGCGTGGCGTGTTCCTGACCAAGTCGGTGTGGCATGTCGTGAACCGAGAGACGACGCCGAGCTTCACGGACTCGCGGCCCAAGGACGAGTACGTCAAGTCGAGCAACATCGCGTTCGGACTGATGTTGCTCCACATGGACGCGGACTACCACCATGTGGTCGACGACTGCGAGGAAGCGTGGGTTGCGTGGACGCGCCTGAAGACGCTGTACGGTGGTTCGCAGAAGGCTGGTCGCATCTACCTGAAGCGCCAACTCTTCAGCATGGAGATGTCGGAAGGCGGAAACGTGTTGCATCACTGCAACGAGGTCCTCAACATCAGCGCCAAGCTCAGCAGCATCGGTGCCAAGATGGAGGACGAGGACGTGGCGATCTGCCTGTTGCGCAGTCTCCCCAAGAGCTACGAGAACGTCGTGCTGAACTTGGAGATGAGCAGCGCTGAGCTGCGATCGCAAGACGTCGTGAAGGTGCTGACGAATGAGCACATCAAGCGGCAAGGCGAGAAGACGGCGACGGTGAAGACGGAGGACGCGGCCAAGGCGTTCAACACCGACCGAGAGTCTCGCCAGTGCACGTACTGCGGGAAATTGGGGCACACGGTTGACAAGTGCTGGACCAAGCAGAAGGACGAGAATCGGGGCCCAAGACGCGGCGGCAATGGCAATGCCCGTGGACGCGGGGCCAACAATGCCCAGTGGAGGAACGACGACGCCAGCTACGACTACGGCTACGGCTATGATCGAGTGGCGTTCGCGGTCTCACTGGAGTGTGGCATTTCGACGGGCAAGGATATGCTCGGCATGTGGGCGGTCGACAGCGGCGCAACGCACCACATCTGCAACGACAAGGCCAAGTTCGCCCATTTGATTGAGCGAAACGAGGGCGAACTTTCGGTGGCCGACGGCAACAAGGTGGCCATCATGGGTGTGGGGACCATCGTGGAACGAGTGGTTCTGCCCAACGGTGACGAGCGCGACATCGAGATCAAGAACGCGCTGTACGTGCCGAGCATGAGCAAGAATCTGCTCTCCGTGCCACAGATCAACAAGAGTGGTCTGTTCCAAGTCGTGTTCGACGGCACCCAGATGCGCGTTGCGCACAAGGCCTCCAAGCAAGTGGTGGCGGCGGCGAACCTCGTGGATGGCCTCTACTGGCTCCAGACGCCTCAGCGATCGGCGAATGCAGCGACCAGTGGCAAGACGGTCGACCTGCACGCGCGTATGGGTCACGCTCCGGTGGAGGTGCTTCGCAAGATGGTCGACAACGACATGATCAAGGACGCGAAGGCACCTTCCAAGTCGAGTGGACCAAGCGTGTGTCGCGGCTGCCAGCAAGGGAAAATGGTCCAGAAGCCGTTCCCAAGCAACCGTGACAAGCGTCGCTACGACACGTTCGAGCTGCTCCACTTCGACATCTGCGGCCCCATGGAAGAAGAGTCACTGGGTGGCAGCAAGTATCTGCTGCTGATCGTGGACGAAGCCAGCGGATGCATGAAGGGGTTCTGCCTGCGTGCCAAGTCGGAGAGCGAAGACTGCATCAAGACGTACGTCACGAAGGTGCAGACGCAGTTCGGCAAGAAGGTCAAGTTTGTGCGGCACGACGGAGCTCGTGAGTTCGCGACCAACTCGCTCAAGGCCTTCTACGAAGTCGAAGGCATCGAGCAGCAAACCACGGTTCCGTACGCGCACCAGACCAACGGCACGGCAGAACGCGCCATCCGGACCATCGTCACGATCGGCCGCAGCATGCTGCATCACGCCAAGTTGGACAAGTGTTTCTGGGCTGAGGCGGCCATGACGGCCATCTACGTGAAGAACCGCCTGCCGTCACCCAAGGTAGAGCACAAGACTCCATTCGAGATCGTGTACAAGTCCAAGCCAAGTGTGAAGCACATGCGTGTGTTCGGATGCCAGACGTACATCCTGACGCCGAAGGAAAAGCGGCGCAAGTGGGACCCCAAGGCTCGCGCCGGACTGTTCCTCGGCTACGAAGAAGTGTCCAAGGCGTATCGACTTTATGACATCGAGGCGGGGCAGGTGGTTGTCAGTCGCGATGTCAACTTCGATGAGTCGGCCTTTGGACTTTCGGCGCATACTTCGGATGAAGACGTCGATGATGCTGCGCTGGACCTGGACGCGCTGGACCTGGACGACAACGATGGACCGCGCCAAACGAGCTTCAAGCAGGCGGGGAAGCGCAAGAGCCGACCGAGTGGCGACGACGACACTGCCAGAAGATCGCGCCCCGTTCGCCACCGAGCTGGCTTAGAAGAAGCAAGTGCGCCGGACGTATCCTCGTCGCGCCGAGCTGAACCCGACGAAGAAGAAAAGTCTGGGGACCAAGATGAAGACGACGACTCGACGCCTCCAGTGTTTTGGCGTGCCAGTGCCAACGCTGTGGAAGCAGCAGCCGATCTATCGGAGCCGACGACGTTCCAAGAGGCTGTGAACGGTCCGGATCAAGGTGCACTGGCGCAAGGCGATCCGCGCGGAGCTCAAGTCGATGCGACTGCGTGGTGTGTTTCGAGCTGCCAAGTTGCCCAGCGGCCAGCGCGCCATCGGCACCAAGTGGGTGTTCAAGATCAAGCGCAAAGCGGACGGCTCGATCGAGAAGTACAAGGCGCGCCTCGTGGCCAAGGGCTTCAAGCAGAAGTACGGCATCGACTACACGGAGACGTTCTCGCCCGTGGTCAAGTACGTGACGCTGCGCATGATCATCGCGATCGCCAAGTACTTCGGCTGGCCCCTCGATCAACTCGACGTCGTGACAGCGTTCCTGTACGGAGTCATGAAGGAGGTGGTGTTCTGCGTGGTTCCCGAAGGCGTTGAGCTGGATGGATGACTTCGACTGCCTGGAATTGGTGAAGGCCATCTACGGTCTCAAGCAAGCTTCGCGCGTGTGGAACGAGACCTTCGACGAGTTCATGTGCTCTATCGGCTTCCAAGTGTCGGCCTTCGATCCGTGCCTCTACATCAAGGTGGTGGACGGTCACTGCGTGCTCGTGCTGGTGTACGTGGACGACGTGCTGATTACCGGGAGTTCGCCCGAGCTGATCGCACGCACGAAGACGGACCTGAAGACGCGCTTCGAGATGACCGACAGCGGCAAGTGCGCGTTTGTTCTTGGGATCGAGCTGGTGGACGGCCCGGACGGCAGCGTGACCATGTGCCAGCGTCGCTACGTGGACGACATCCTGAAACGCTTCGCCATGGACGAGTGCAAGGCTGTGGTGAGTCCGGTGGACATGAGCACTCGACTGGTTCCAAGCGACGCGGCGACCAAGGTGAACGCTCCGTTTCGCGAAGCTGTTGGTGCGCTGATGCACCTGATGACCGCCACGCGCCCGGACATCGCGTACGCCGTTGGCTATGTGTCGCGCTTCATGGAGAACCCCCAAGAGGAACACTGGGTTGCGGTCAAGCGCATCTTTCGCTACCTGCAAGGCACCAAGACGCATGGCATCTGCTTCAAGCCGGGCGACAAGATCGACTTTCGTGGCTACTCGGACGCGGACTGGGCCGGCGACCTCGCGGACCGCAAGTCCACTTCAGGCTACTACGTTCATGCTGATGAGTGCGCCTGTGAGCTGGGGAAGCAAGAAGCAGTCAAGTGTGTCGCTGTCCACGAGCGAAGCGGAGTACATCGCGCTCAGTCTGGCTATCCAAGAGGGCAAGTGGATCCATCGCCTGCTGTGCGAGATTCTGGCGGCTGCCAACGAGACGGGACCCGAGCTCATGATCCGTGAAGACAACCAGTCGTGCATCAAGATGACCAAGAACCCGGTGAACCACGGCCGCGCCAAGCACATCGACATCAAGTACCACCACATCCGCGACGAAGTGAAACGCGGTGAAGTGAAGCTCGAGTATTGCGAGACTTCTGTGATGCTGGCGGACATCATGACGAAGGCGCTTGCGGGACCACGCCACACGGAGCTGACGGCGGCTCTCGGCATTCATGGGACTTCGCATTGAGGGGGCGTATTGAGGGTATGGAGGGTTACCGGTTTGGTATCGGTTGTTGACCGTGAACCGGTTAACCCGAACCGGTCCAATCCGAACCCACGCCGATTACGCCACCGACGATTACGCCACTGTCGATTACGCCACCTGTGGGTACAAGATTGTAGGTACAAGATGGGCTTCGACGTGGCGCTCTCTCATTGGCTGAAGTAACTCAGTATCCAGTAAAGAATCAAGTAGTGTGTATCCAGTAGGTCTAGAGTAGCGAGAAGGCTAGCGAGCTAAAGACCTCAATCAATCACTTTCGAATCTTCGTTCTACCCCTCAAGTGGTTTCCAGTCTCCGCTCCGGTCTCGCCCAGAGTGCTGCCCTCCCTCCGCTCCGTCAAGCTTCGGTGTCAAGATCCATACCTTCCATCACAGCCCGGCTGTGAATGAACACGTCGTCGAAATAGCTCGGTGCGAAGTCGCGCACCGAGCGCAACAAGTGCGTGACGCACCTGTTGAACGTCGCTGGGGCGTTCTTCAGCCCCTGCGGCATCACGAGCCACTCCCAGAGCATGCCGCTCGGAGTGCTTACCGCTGTGAGAGGGATATCGCTCTCACGCATGAGGATCTGATAGAACCCGTCTCTCAGATCCAGAGTACTGAAGATAGTACTCGAGGTCATCGAATCGATGATCACATCTTTTCGAGGTATCGGCGTCTGTGCCGGTACCGTCGCATCGTTCAGCTTGTTGTACGCATGAACGATGCGCCACCCGCCCTGTGGTTTCTTCACACAGAACGTAGGCGCGCTGTGCGGGGACTTCGATTCCCGCACTTGTCCTGCATTGCGACGACTTTCAAAGAAGTCGTCGATTGCTTTGACTTGCTCACGCGGCAGTGGCCACTGTCGCGTGACGCAGTACTTCGTTCCCGGCACGAGATCAATCTCGTGCTGAACACCCTTGTCCTGCGGTAACTCCGCAGGAATGTCGTCCGGGAGTACATCCTTGTACTCACGCAAGACCTTGTAAAAGGGGCTCGCCTTGAGCGAGTCCCAGCCTTGCTCGTCGAAGCGTTCCTTCTTCGACTTCGCGCTGAGGGCGTCCGCGCCCTCAGAGATGAGCTGATTCAGCTCTTCTGCTTCACACGTCATCCTCTCGACGTCCGAGAGGATGCAGATCTGCTCGATGCGTCCATCGTGCAGTTCGCGAGCGAAACGCTTCCAGCTTGTGACTGGGAGCGACATCAACTCCGACGCTAACGTCGGAGGATTATCCAGCCTCATCTTCTTGTATTGGAGACCAATACTCGTACGCGTCAAGACACTCAATGTCTCGACGGTCGTCTCCAACTCCTGTGTCTGCCCGGCAGACACTGCTTGTAGCGTCTCGGTCCCTGACCGAGACTTGCGCAGCTTTTCTCGCTTGCGCCGTTCACTTCTCGTGCGGAGCCCGGCTCCGCGAGTTTCTTCTTGTCCAGGCCCGGCCGTGGACAGTTGTTCCTTGTATTCGCCGGCGGGTTCTACCCGCGGGCGCACGCGTTCAAGCCCGGCTTGATCGCGCACCGCTTCGTCGTGCAGCCCGGCTGCACGCGAGCTCGCAAGCATTTCCGGTGCGGGACGTTTGCAACCGTCCGCACTGCTTGCAGCGTCGGCTCCCAGAGCCGACGCGTCTTCTTGACCTCTACGCCTAACGGCGGAGTGTCTTTCGACCAATTGTGTGTCGACATTACCTGTCGACACGACCGCGTCGCCCCGGACGCTTCGAGACCCTCTCGAATCCGATTGAATCAGGCCCTGCTGATTCTTATCACATCTTCTTCCAACGACTCTTGCAGTCGTTGGCGTTCGCTTGGGGTGACCGGAGACAGTCGCATTCCGCGCTGTCTCTGATGGAGGGCTGCATGCACCACGCGGTGCATGTGCTGCGCCGACAGGGCCATCGCTCTCTGTCGCGTTGCTGCTGCTCCCGAAGCGCACGATCGTGCGCTTCATCCAGTCGATCACCGGATCATGCCGTGCAAGCCACGGCATGCCCAACACCATATCGAACTTATCGTCCAGTTCCAGGACGATAAGCTCGTCGACGAACTCCTTCTCTTGATAAGAGAAGCGTACGCGTACGATACGCTTCTCGGTTCTAACAACGACACCCGTTGCTAGTCTCACTTCCAATAGACTTCGAGGTGTTTTCACCTCCTCGAAGTCAAGCCTTGGAAGGCTCTGCAGTCGAACAAAGTTGTTCGACGCACCACAGTCCACTAGAGCACGAAGAGACTTCTCTCTCTTCGAGCTTACCTTCAGGATGACAAGGTTCGGCTTGTCATCTTGCTTCTTGCAGTGAGATTGACTCTCACTGGGGGCAGCGATCTTCATTGCAGCGTGTCCGATGTCGACACGCTCGATCGCATCACCAGCAGGGCGCCCCGCGCCTGCTGGTCCCTTTAGTTTTTTGATTGCCCGTGGCGATACCCAGTATCGCCACGACGGCTCCTCGCCGCGTGCACAGGTGCTGTGCATAGTGACCGATGTTTCCGCAGCGGAAACAACGCACATTCGTTGATCCACGACGCTGCTGGGAACCAGCAGCGGTCGCACTCGAGAGGTCCATTGGTTCGGGACCTCCCGACGGCCTTGCCACCGGTCGTGGCATTAGCCGTGGGGCGTTCACATGCAGTTTAGCCTGCCGCAGGCTAAACTCTTCTTGCATTGCAAGCGCAATTGCAGCCTCGAGAGTATTTGGATACTCTCGGAAGAGATAGGTCTTCACAGGCCCATCTCTAAGGCCCTTCATGAACGTGACGACCTTTGTCGCCTCGTCAATCGGGTTGGTCACGATGTTCGAGACCAAGTACCGTGCCCTTTGGGCGTAAGCATGCACGTCATGCTTGCCCTGTTGCAGATCGAGGAACTCCGCCCTCGATCGGAACTCGTTTTGCGGGGGCTCAAACGCTAGTTTGAGCTCCTCCTTGAACTCTTCGTACGTGCTAAAGCACGTAGGATCTGTGAGTCGGCGTCCGTACGCCCAACTCCTCGCTCGTCCGCCAAGACATGACATGGCGAACGCAACCTTCGACAACGGGTCGACGATACGTCGAGCCGTAATGGCAGTGTCGACCTCGACAAGCCAACGGAGGAGAGGCTCCCCCTCTCTTCCAACGTAGCTGCTTACGTGGAGTTTCAATGACTCCACGCGCGGTGTGGCCGATGGCGACACCGAAGTTCGAGCAGCGGTTTCACGCTGTTCCTTCACGATGAAACCCAGAGCAACACCGTGTTGCTCCGTCGGTGATAGCGTTCGCAACATCGTTGCTACCGCCGCTTCCCCAATGACTGTTGACAGTCGTTGGAGGGCCTCCCACTCTGGTTCCGACAGGTGGGGGCAGTCTGCACGCGCAACATGCGTTGCAGATGTGTTTGGGCTACCCACGGACATGTTACTGTCCGAGGGCAGGTTCTCAGCCCCGCGTTCGTATTCCATACGAACGTGTTAGTCGGTCGTTGGACGGACTACAAAGTGCTACCAGGTGTAATGGGTCTGCTTAGACCCACTACTTAAGCTTACACGTGTGCGCACGTGTAGGAGGAAGCGTAGGAGTAATTTACTTAAGTTCAGTATACTTGTATCCACAAGTATACTTAAACCTAGATAAATGAACCAAACGAAAGCTTTGGTGGTAAATGAGAACTGTATTGATTGTAAATGGGGTTTCCTCCTAAAACTGATATTTCTAATGAGAGGTTCTGCCATTGGATGGCTGGCAGAACCCCTATCTATTGAATGACTCTCATTGGTAGAAAGGTGTTACTTTCTACCAGTCATATGCCTTTTGCTATGAATGTGGACCACCCTGTGGTGGTCACCTGAATGTATGCCTTAGTGCATGTTGCACTAAGGTAGGAGGTGAACCGAATGTGTAGCCCCGCTACACCCCTGCTCAAACGACCCAGTGGACGGTAGTACGCGCCCAGCAGGAAACAAGGCCGGCCGGTGACCGCCGCCTCGCCCACACAGTGCGGGCGCGGCTGACTCGGCGTTGGACGGAGGGGGCCGCTGCAAAACACGGGCGCAGCCGGTGATCGAAACCGGGACCTCTCGCACCCAAAGCGAGAATCATACCACTAGACCACTAGGCCGCTAACCTAGCCTCACCACAAACACATGTCGCGCATACTGCCTTCAAATCACAAACACACAGCTGCCACACCATCCATACCAGCGTACCACAACCACCGCCACGCACCGACTCCACTCGTTCCAGCGCGCAGTCACAACTCGCCCTACAGCCGACGCTGTCGACGGCCGACTCGTATCAATTTATAGAGGTAGGACGCATCGTCAGCCAGCGAACCAACCCAGAGCATCGTTAGCCAGCAAACCAACCCACAGCGGCACCCAGGACACTCCCTGCCAGGCCTCGCGCACTACTCACTACTGGGGAGCCTTCTGCGCAGTGCGACGGATGGCGCAATACCCTTGCCTATCCGTAGTCGTAGTCGTAGTCGTAGTCGTGTCAACAGTGTTCAGAGCACAAAGATACATTCACAACGAAAAGGACAGAAGCCATGAGTCCAATGCCAAATCCTAAATCAAAGCAAGCAGAGGGCAGCAAAAGGCCCCTGCTCAAACGACCCAGTGGACGGTAGTACGCGCCCAGCAGGAAACAAGGCCGGCCGGTGACCGCCGCCTCGCCCACACAGTGCGGGCGCGGCTGACTCGGCGTTGGACGGAGGGGGCCGCTGCAAAACACGGGCCCAGCCGGTGATCGAAACCGGGACCTCTCGCACCCAAAGCGAGAATCATACCACTAGACCACTAGGCCGCTAACCTAGCCTCACCACAAACACATGTCGCGCATACTGCCTTCAAATCACAAACACACAGCTGCCACACCATCCATACCAGCGTACCACAACCACCGCCACGCACCGACTCCACTCGTTCCAGCGCGCAGTCACAACTCGCCCTACAGCCGACGCTGTCGACGGCCGACTCGTATCAATTTATAGAGGTAGGACGCATCGTCAGCCAGCGAACCAACCCAGAGCATCGTTAGCCAGCAAACCAACCCACAGCGGCACCCAGGACACTCCCTGCCAGGCCTCGCGCACTACTCACTACTGGGGAGCCTTCTGCGCAGTGCGACGGATGGCGCAATACCCTTGCCTATCCGTAGTCGTAGTCGTAGTCGTGTCAACAGTGTTCAGAGCACAAAGATACATTCACAACGAAAAGGACAGAAGCCATGAGTCCAATGCCAAATCCTAAATCAAAGCAAGCAGAGGGCAGCAAAAGGCCCCTGCTCAAACGACCCAGTGGACGGTAGTACGCGCCCAGCAGGAAACAAGGCCGGCCGGTGACCGCCGCCTCGCCCACACAGTGCGGGCGCGGCTGACTCGGCGTTGGACGGAGGGGGCCGCTGCAAAACACGGGCCCAGCCGGTGATCGAAACCGGGACCTCTCGCACCCAAAGCGAGAATCATACCACTAGACCACTAGGCCGCTAACCTAGCCTCACCACAAACACATGTCGCGCATACTGCCTTCAAATCACAAACACACAGCTGCCACACCATCCATACCAGCGTACCACAACCACCGCCACGCACCGACTCCACTCGTTCCAGCGCGCAGTCACAACTCGCCCTACAGCCGACGCTGTCGACGGCCGACTCGTATCAATTTATAGAGGTAGGACGCATCGTCAGCCAGCGAACCAACCCAGAGCATCGTTAGCCAGCAAACCAACCCACAGCGGCACCCAGGACACTCCCTGCCAGGCCTCGCGCACTACTCACTACTGGGGAGCCTTCTGCGCAGTGCGACGGATGGCGCAATACCCTTGCCTATCCGTAGTCGTAGTCGTAGTCGTGTCAACAGTGTTCAGAGCACAAAGATACATTCACAACGAAAAGGACAGAAGCCATGAGTCCAATGCCAAATCC
Source organism: Phytophthora ramorum (assembly GCF_020800215.1). Lineage (NCBI taxonomy): Eukaryota > Oomycota > Peronosporomycetes > Peronosporales > Peronosporaceae > Phytophthora > Phytophthora ramorum. Next base: position 812,151 of record NW_027150658.1, read on the forward strand.
TAAATCAAAGCAAGCAGAGGGCAGCAAAAGGCCCCTGCTCAAACGACCCAGTGGACGGTAGTACGCGCCCAGCAGGAAACAAGGCCGGCCGGTGACCGCCGCCTCGCCCACACAGTGCGGGCGCGGCTGACTCGGCGTTGGACGGAGGGGGCCGCTGCAAAACACGGGCCCAGCCGGTGATCGAAACCGGGACCTCTCGCACCCAAAGCGAGAATCATACCACTAGACCACTAGGCCGCTAACCTAGCCTCACCACAAACACATGTCGCGCATACTGCCTTCAAATCACAAACACACAGCTGCCACACCATCCATACCAGCGTACCACAACCACCGCCACGCACCGACTCCACTCGTTCCAGCGCGCAGTCACAACTCGCCCTACAGCCGACGCTGTCGACGGTCGACTCGTATCAATTTATAGAGGTAGGACGCATCGTCAGCCAGCGAACCAACCCAGAGCATCGTTAGCCAGCAAACCAACCCACAGCGGCACCCAGGACACTCCCTGCCAGGCCTCGCGCACTACTCACTACTGGGGAGCCTTCTGCGCAGTGCGACGGATGGCGCAATACCCTTGCCTATCCGTAGTCGTAGTCGTAGTCGTGTCAACAGTGTTCAGAGCACAAAGATACATTCACAACGAAAAGGACAGAAGCCATGAGTCCAATGCCAAATCCTAAATCAAAGCAAGCAGAGGGCAGCAAAAGGCCCCTGCTCAAACGACCCAGTGGACGGTAGTACGCGCCCAGCAGGAAACAAGGCCGGCCGGTGACCGCCGCCTCGCCCACACAGTGCGGGCGCGGCTGACTCGGCGTTGGACGGAGGGGGCCGCTGCAAAACACGGGCCCAGCCGGTGATCGAAACCGGGACCTCTCGCACCCAAAGCGAGAATCATACCACTAGACCACTAGGCCGCTAACCTAGCCTCACCACAAACACATGTCGCGCATACTGCCTTCAAATCACAAACACACAGCTGCCACACCATCCATACCAGCGTACCACAACCACCGCCACGCACCGACTCCACTCGTTCCAGCGCGCAGTCACAACTCGCCCTACAGCCGACGCTGTCGACGGCCGACTCGTATCAATTTATAGAGGTAGGACGCATCGTCAGCCAGCGAACCAACCCAGAGCATCGTTAGCCAGCAAACCAACCCACAGCGGCACCCAGGACACTCCCTGCCAGGCCTCGCGCACTACTCACTACTGGGGAGCCTTCTGCGCAGTGCGACGGATGGCGCAATACCCTTGCCTATCCGTAGTCGTAGTCGTAGTCGTAGTCGTGTCAACAGTGTTCAGAGCACAAAGATACATTCACAACGAAAAGGACAGAAGCCATGAGTCCAATGCCAAATCCTAAATCAAAGCAAGCAGAGGGCAGCAAAAGGCCCCTGCTCAAACGACCCAGTGGACGGTAGTACGCGCCCAGCAGGAAACAAGGCCGGCCGGTGACCGCCGCCTCGCCCACACAGTGCGGGCGCGGCTGACTCGGCGTTGGACGGAGGGGGCCGCTGCAAAACACGGGCCCAGCCGGTGATCGAAACCGGGACCTCTCGCACCCAAAGCGAGAATCTCCTACAAGTAACAGAGTAACCTGTCCGTCTGTCCGTCATTCCGTCATTCCGTACGCACCTCGAGCGTAACGCAAATCCGGACTTTCCGTTGGCTATAAATAGCTGCCGAGCGCAGCGAAGGCGGCCTCCCCATTCGCTATTATTATACTATGAGCCCTCTCATTGGCTATATAGTGGAGCCTCTGCGCTATTGGCTATTATAATGCGTAGAGTGAACTACATCACATCGGAACTAGCCGAATGAAATCACTGCTGATTGGACAAAATATACCGCCGTTCAACAACTTTTCTTTTCATTTCCATTTTCAAAACGACGCTCCGGCGACGGACCAGCTCGACGGAGGACCGGGCGGGATAGCTTCGCAGGCAGGTCATCCCCGCCGCAGGCAGGGTAGGTATAGATTAATCCTATTTAATTCTAATACATAACGATTTCGGGAGTGCCGCCTGTTGCGGATAACTGGTACCTTCAGGGCAGTCGAGGGGTAACCGTGCGTGTTAGAGGAGGATAACCGGAGCCGTGCATTGTGTGGGAAGGGCACAACTGCATGGAGGGATGGGTACCCTATGACGGCCACACTGATGCGGCCTAGCCAGCCCCCAAGAGGATCCCATCCCTGCCCAGCGCGCCAGGTCGACCTCTCTCGAAGCAATCGTGACGGTTACCCCGTATTTTCGGGCTTTCTGGTGAACATGCTATTTTGGGGGGCTCCCTTCACCCCCAGGAAGCATAATTCCAGTTTAGAGGTCCGATAAAAAGATTGCAGCTGGCGCCCGAAATGCGTTCCAAGACAGTCCGCCATCCAACCTGCTCTTCGGAGCCGCGGTGCTGAGGCGCCCATTTATGCCCGCCGGCATAGTGGGAAGTCTCATACCAATCCGGGGGACTGGGATGGGTACACACGGCGATAAAAGCCGGCCTAGCCGGGTCGTCCATCCTAGCCCCGGGCTTGACACCGTGTAATGGGACCGGCCCATAGTGTGGTAACATGCTATTTGGGTTTCTGTGCAGTTACGGCTGTGGCGGACACTTTCCAATCAAAAGGACGAGTCGGCACTATTGTGACAAGTGAGGACCGCTCGACGGTGGCCATTTGCAGTGGTACCGGTGGAAAACCGTTGGTTTGGTGCAGTCTGCGCGCGAACTCGGGGTTTGTACGGCCCTTTAATGCCTATGATGCCTTGCTGCTAAAAAAATTATTAAAAAAGATTCCCAAAAAGCTGACACGTGTCCCTTTACAACCAAAACGGTTAATTGCCTGAGCTGATAAAGCTCAGTGGCATTGAGCGCGACCGGTAGACCTCCGTTGCCAAAGGAAGCAACTAAAAGAAAAGAAAAAAAAAGAATTGAGGTACCGAGTCGCGCTTCAGCACCTCGAACCCGCAGCTGTGTCTCCAAAGGTATTGAGACGCAGCACCAATGCGGGGATGCTTTAAAGGGATAACGGTGGATGTGAGGGACCAGAAACAAACAAAAGCAAACGCGGCAAGGCTAATGAGGTGTTTTACAGCCGTGCAGGACTCGGGTTCGTGGCGAGGACTGTGCAAGACTGGCGGTGCTACACGGGTATCCTGCAGGTGTGTCTCCAGAAGGCGTCTCCTTGCGAATTGCGAGGTACCGGCCGTCCTTTTACTAACGACTGCAGTTTTGGGTGGTTGTTTTCCAATGCACGTGCGCATTTATTGGGAAGTCCACTAACGCTGCATTTGCTGTTGCAGTTGTTGCGGACAGCACCATGGTGAATGTCGGCAGCAAGCGGGAGCGGTACGGCTGTTTCTTGGTTGTTGTCAAGTGTCCCTTGCTCAGTGGTCTCTTTGTTAGTGATGAGCGGCGTCAGGAGCTGGACCAGCGCCATACCCAGGCCCTCGATGCTAACGCGTCACCACAAGGATATGAGTCTCCAGCGTCTAAGAGGCGACGGTTGGGGCGCCGCCGCGCGGCTCAAAGGCGGTTTCGGGTGGCAATGGAGCAGATGGAACAACTGAGCCTACAAGAGGCGGCCGCAGGTGGGGGGGACGTCGTCACAGTTGCAACGGGTGAAACCGCCCCTCCTGTGCCGACGGTCGTTGGACAAGGGGCGACTAGCCAGCTCTCTGCAGGTGCTCCAGTGCAGAGGGCGACTGACCCACAAGCAAATCCACGTCGGATGAGGGAGGCGCAGCGAGCGCGTTCCAGACGAAGTAACATGACCGACTCTCAGCGGGAGAGTGCGCGGCGGCGTGACGCGGAGCGGAAGCTAGCCCGGCGAGCCCAACTCCGTGCCGAGCAGCTTCGGGACGTACGAGAACGAAACCGGATCGCACAGCAGGAACGTCGGCATAATCTGGACGAAGAGGTCCACGCCGCGGAGCGTGAACGCAACAGTGCTTCTCGCGCGCTTCACAGGAGTGTACAGGATCGCACTGAAGAGCGCAGAACAGATCGTGAGCAACACGCGGAGCGCAGATCACAGCTTACGCAGGAGGAACGCGCCGAAGAACGCATGGTAAACCAAGAACAACATGCGGAACGCCGCAGAGAACAGACTGAGGAAGAAGCACTTGAGCAACGCGAGAGAGAGCGATTTCGGCGTAGATCGGCTCGACGTGGAGAGGCGTTGGCAAACCACGACGATTTTGACGTGGCCTACGTCCAGGGCCCAGACGTTGTGAATGGGCGCCATCGGCTTCCTCCCACCACTGTTTGTGAACATTGTGGCGCTTGGAAGTGGCCTGGCGAATCCAAAATGAGCTGTTGTCTGGAAGACAAGGTTCGTCTTCCCCCTTTACGGCCTGCACCTCCAAGATTGTTGCAACTGTACCGGGATCCAGCGTTTCGACAGCACATACGAGCGTATAACCAAGCTTTTGCGTTCACGTCCATTGGCGCTTCGTGCTCCAACCGATCCTTCCAGGACGTCAACCAGGATGCAAGCGTAGCGGGACAGAGGGGCGTGTACACGTACCGCATCCAGGGTGCAATGGGTCACTACTTGGGATCTCTACTCCCCTATATTGATCCCGCCACCGGAGAGCGCACGGATCCTAAGTTCGCGCAGATCTATATTGTGGACCCGGACATGCAGCAGCGCGCCCAACGCCGCAGAGGAATTTTTGCTGACTTGGATCCTGTGGCGTTGATGGACATTGAGCAAATGATGGAGCAGCACAACCCATTTGCTCAGCAGTTCCTGAGTTTCGGAGAGCAAGTGCGCTCGCGAGACACGAGCGACGTCGTGGATATGGTGTTCCGCCTCCACGAAAATATAGCGCATCCTCGGACATACAATTTGCCAACCGTTTCTGAGGTAGGCGCGACGCTCATCGAGGACGGCAACCTGGATAGGCCTCGCGATCTACTACTGTATACTCGGGATCACAGGCTTCTGCGACTGTTCGAGACGCGCCCGGAGTATGATCCTCTTCAGTACCCTCTTCTGCTTCCGTATGGGGAGCTGGGTTGGACCTACACAGACACATACGCGAACGGAGTCAGACGTCGCAACAAGAGCCAGATGTCCCTTCGCGAACATGTCGCCTTCCGGTTGCACCAAAAAGTGGGAGATCAGTCTGCTCTTCATCAAGGCGGCCGTCTCTTTCAGCAGTGGTGTGTCGACCAACGCGCTAAATGCGAGCAGGAGCAACTTCGCTGGGTGGCCTCACATCAGAAGCAAATTCGCGCCGATCAGTACCGAGGGCTTCAGGATGCACTGCTAAACGAAGGAACAATTCAGCTGGAAGCAGGCGAAGGGCTACTCTCCGAGTTTGACAGAGGCGATGGTACGTTGGTCCACCCTGATCGAGGCCGAGGTGGTGATACCCATTTTCTCAACCAAGTGGGACGCCGCGTTATTCTGCCCTCATCTCATATGGGCAGTCCTCGAGCGATGTACCAGTCCTACCAAGACTCAATGGCCATTGTTAGAGAATTCGGCAAGCCTGATGTGTTCATGACAACGACCTGCAGCCCTACATGGGAAGAGATAGTCGAGGCCCTTGGGTCCGATCAACAAAACGCTCAGGACCGCCCCGATATTGTAGCCCGTGTCTGGCAGCAAAAACTGCAAGCTCAGCTTAAAGACCTGGGCGAAGGAGTGCTGGGCCGTATGGAAGCGCGGATTTACGTGGTCGAGTTTCAAAAGAGAGGGCTCTCTCACGCGCACATCTTGATCATTTTGGCTGAAGAGGACAAGCCACGTACTCGCCAAATCGTAGATCGTATGGTGTCTGCAGAGCTTCCTGACAGAGAAAAGTTCCCGCAGCTATTCGAGACAATCATGACATGCATGCTGCATGGACCATGTGGAGCAGCAAACCCGTCATGCGCTTGCATGAAGGACGGGAAGTGTACGAAAGGATATCCGAAACCTTTTGCAGAGGCGACAAGAACCAATGTGAACGGCTATCCGGTCTACAGACGGCGTCGACGAGCTGAAGGCGTCCTGGTATGGAAGGGCAGGGAGTACGACAACGCCACTATTAACCAGTGGGTTGTTCCGTACAACCCGTACTTATCCCAAAAGTACAATTGCCACATCAACGTCGAGGTGTGCACGGATATTTCAGCTGTGAAATATCTATACAAGTACGTCTACAAAGGGTCCGATAAAGCTGTGCTAACTGTCGAGGCAGTTCGCGCGGGTGGAGAGCTCCCTCGGCAAGAGCCAAACGAGATTCTGCGCTTCCTCACGGCCAGGTACATATCTCCAGTTGAAGCCTGTATCCGCTTACTCGACTTCTTGATCCAAGGAAAGACACACGCAGTCACTCAGCTTACCGTTCACGTCGAAGATGCCCAAACCGTGTTCTTCAGAGCGACGGAAGACCCGGAGCGTGTCCTTGGTCGTGGGAATCACACCATGTTGACCCGCTTCTTCGAATTGTGTGCGAGCGACGAACCCGAGAACCAGATCGCGAAGACAATGCTGTACCAGGATATACCCAAGGAATTCCGCTGGATGGGAAACACGAAGTGCTGGGTTCGACGTAAAAGGTACCAGGCTGCAATTGGTCGGATGGTGCATGTTTCACCGCGTGATATGGAGCGCTTCTATTTACGCCTGCTATTATGCCATCGCCGAGGACCGAGGTCTTTCGAAGACCTGCGGACAGTTGATGGTGTGCTGTGTCCCACGTATCGAGACGCGGCTGAACATGCCGGCTATCTGGAGAACGACAGCGAATGGGTTTTGTGTTTGTCGGAGGCTGCCGAGTTCCAGATGCCGTACCAGCTGCGCCAGCTCTTTGCAACAATCTTGGTCTACTCGGCGCCTACGGATGTTCGGGGTCTTTGGGACCAATTCTTCAAAGACCTTTCGCTTGACTATGCGTACAGGAACCGAGAGATGTTGGACCCTTTTAAAACGTCTGTTGTGACGTTCGACACACTGAAGAGTATCCAAGACTTGCTCAGTGTCAGTGGGTACTCCGTCCAAGACTTTGATCTCCCTCGGCTGAGCGAGTTCCCTCGCCTGGTGCTTGAGTCTGTTCTGCAAAACAATCTCATCCGACGAGAGCTAACGGGATATGACGCGTCTGTTCTTGAACAAATTGTGAGCGAGGAGGACCACCTAAACGAGGAGCAGCGCTTCACCTATGATCAGATCACCCAAGCTGTCGAGGACCCACAGGAAGGCAGGAAGCTATTCTTCGTTGATGGACCAGGCGGTACCGGGAAGTCGACACTGCTTCGGAACATACTGGCCAAGGTTCGTCTATCCGGAAAAATTGCAATCGCGGTCGCTTCCAGTGGGATTGCTTCTCTGCTGCTTATGGGAGGTCGGACAGCGCATTCTACCTTCAAAATCCCATTGAAGATAGACGGCGAATCTACTTGCAACATCAACAAGCGATCCCAGGTCACGGAATTGATGAAGAAAGCAAGTTTGATAGTTTGGGACGAGGCACCCATGGCGCATCGGCACGCGTTTGAAGCAGTGGACAGAACGCTTCGTGATGTTTTGGATAACGAGGCAGAACCTTTCGGTGGGAAAGTCGTTGTGCTTTCGGGAGATTTCAGGCAAATTCTCCCGTGGTGAAGGGCGGCTCGGCGACAGAGACAATCGACGCATGCCTGAAGTCATCCGAACTGTGGCCACTTTTCCAGAAGGTGCGTCTGACAGAGAACATGCGTGTTCGCACGGCTGCCACGTCCGATAGTGCTGCAGAAATGGCTGCGTTTTCCGAGTACCTGCTGAAGGTTGGAGAGGGGAGACACGAGGTACACAACGATCTGGGAAATGACTACATTAAGATTCCACGCGACATGCTCATCGACAACCCCGCCGGTGATCCAGATGAGGACGAGGAGATCCGTACCGGGAGCTATTCCGCGAGGTATGCGGCGCATGATCGACGAGATGTACGCCGACATCAACAATTCGGAAGTCGCAACGGACGAGTACTTTGCGAGTCGCACCATCCTCACCACCACGAACGCGATAGTCCATCGTATCAACGAAGCCGGTAGCGGATCGCATGACGGGACCAGCTCGAGAATATGTGTCCACGGACTCAGTGGAGGATGACGAGGACGGGAACTTATTCGAGCAGGAGGTGCTCAACTCCCTGAACATCAGTGGCATCCCACCCCACAAGCTGAAACTCAAGAAGGGGATGCCGATCATCATGATGCGGAACTTAAATCCCGACCTGGGGTTGTGCAATGGAACACGCCTGCGAATCGTCGAACTCAAAGATCATGTCATCCACGCCACCATCATGGCCGGCGACAGGCAAGGCCAGCATGTGTTGATCCCGCGCATCGTGTTCATCAGCGATGGCGACATCCGCGATTTCCCATTTCGACTAAGACGCAGGCAGTTTCCTATCCAGACTGCATTTGCCATGACGATCAACAAGGCGCAGGGACAAACGGTGCAGTACCTGGGACTGTACTTGGCGACTCCTTGCTTTTCCCACGGTCAGCTGTATGTGGCCATGTCGAGGGTTACGTCGAGATCGAGATTCAAGGCGTTGGTCGAGTATCCAGAGCGGGAGGAAGAAGACGGAGTGTACACGGCGAACATAGTGTACCGACAGCTGTTCGAGAGGGCGTAGGCAGCGACTTCGTGTGAATGCATATTTTACGAAAGGAATACATTTGTCACTTTGCATAGCGGTAATTGTTGAGAGTCACCATTCCCCCTCGAGCGCAGCGAGTACGCCTGTGGTTTGAAGTCCGTGTGCGAAGCACGCGGGTGAAAACCCAGGACCAAGCAGTGCATGCTAGACAAGCGGAGGCGAAGCTTGCGAGCCGTAGCGGGCTTAGGGTTCGTACACACGGGAACCACGTGAGACGAGCGCAGCGAGTACGCCTGCGGTTTGAAGTCCGTGTGCGAAGCACGCGGGTGAAAACCCAGGACCAAGCAGTGCATGCTAGACAAGCGGAGGCGAAGCTTGCGAGCCGTAGCGGGCTTAGGGTTCGTACACACGGGAACCACGTGAGACGAGCGCAGCGAGTACGCCTGCGGTTTGAAGTCCGTGTGCGAAGCACGCGGGTGAAAACCCAGGACCAAGCAGTGCATGCTAGACAAGCGGAGGCGAAGCTTGCGAGCCGTAGCGGGCTTAGGGTTTTGATACAAGTCTACTGTAAAATATACTGAGATAAAACATAACACTGTCATAGTAAAAATAGTAGTGAAGCGAGCTGGATGAGCGAGCGAACGGGCACCAACCAACCATGCACCCACCGCCCGCAACGCGGGCGGCGCTCGGCTAGTCATACCACTAGACCACTAGGCCGCTAACCTAGCCTCACCACAAACACATGTCGCGCATACTGCCTTCAAATCACAAACACACAGCTGCCACACCATCCATACCAGCGTACCACAACCACCGCCACGCACCGACTCCACTCGTTCCAGCGCGCAGTCACAACTCGCCCTACAGCCGACGCTGTCGACGGCCGACTCGTATCAATTTATAGAGGTAGGACGCATCGTCAGCCAGCGAACCAACCCAGAGCATCGTTAGCCAGCAAACCAACCCACAGCGGCACCCAGGACACTCCCTGCCAGGCCTCGCGCACTACTCACTACTGGGGAGCCTTCTGCGCAGTGCGACGGATGGCGCAATACCCTTGCCTATCCGTAGTCGTAGTCGTAGTCGTAGTCGTAGTCGTGTCAACAGTGTTCAGAGCACAAAGATACATTCACAACGAAAAGGACAGAAGCCATGAGTCCAATGCCAAATCCTAAATCAAAGCAAGCAGAGGGCAGCAAAAGGCCCCTGCTCAAACGACCCAGTGGACGGTAGTACGCGCCCAGCAGGAAACAAGGCCGGCCGGTGACCGCCGCCTCGCCCACACAGTGCGGGCGCGGCTGACTCGGCGTTGGGCGGAGGGGGCCGCTGCAAAACACGGGCCCAGCCGGTGATCGAAACCGGGACCTCTCGCACCCAAAGCGAGAATCATACCACTAGACCACTAGGCCGCTAACCTAGCCTCACCACAAACACACGTCGCGCATACTGCCTTCAAATCACAAACACACAGCTGCCACACCATCCATACCAGCGTACCACAACCACCGCCACGCACCGACTCCACTCGTTCCAGCGCGCAGTCACAACTCGCCCTACAGCCGACGCTGTCGACGGCCGACTCGTATCAATTTATAGAGGTAGGACGCATCGTCAGCCAGCGAACCAACCCAGAGCATCGTTAGCCAGCAAACCAACCCACAGCGGCACCCAGGACACTCCCTGCCAGGCCTCGCGCACTACTCACTACTGGGGAGCCTTCTGCGCAGTGCGACGGATGGCGCAATACCCTTGCCTATCCGTAGTCGTAGTCGTAGTCGTGTCAACAGTGTTCAGAGCACAAAGATACATTCACAACGAAAAGGACAGAAGCCATGAGTCCAATGCCAAATCCTAAATCAAAGCAAGCAGAGGGCAGCAAAAGGCCCCTGCTCAAACGACCCAGTGGACGGTAGTACGCGCCCAGCAGGAAACAAGGCCGGCCGGTGACCGCCGCCTCGCCCACACAGTGCGGGCGCGGCTGACTCGGCGTTGGAACGGAGGGGGCCGCTGCAAAACACGGGCCCAGCCGGTGATCGAAACCGGGACCTCTCGCACCCGAAGCGAGAATCATACCACTAGACCACTAGGCCGCTAACCTAGCCTCACCACAAACACATGTCGCGCATACTGCCTTCAAATCACAAACACACAGCTGCCACCCCATCCATACCAGCGTACCACAACCACCGCCACGCACCGACTCCACTCGTTCCAGCGCGCAGTCACAACTCGCCCTACAGCCGACGCTGTCGACGGCCGACTCGTATCAATTTATAGAGGTAGGACGCATCGTCAGCCAGCGAACCAACCCAGAGCATCGTTAGCCAGCAAACCAACCCACAGCGGCACCCAGGACACTCCCTGCCAGGCCTCGCGCACTACTCACTACTGGGGAGCCTTCTGCGCAGTGCGACGGATGGCGCAATACCCTTGCCTATCCGTAGTCGTAGTCGTAGTCGTAGTCGTGTCAACAGTGTTCAGAGCACAAAGATACATTCACAACGAAAAGGACAGAAGCCATGAGTCCAATGCCAAATCCTAAATCAAAGCAAGCAGAGGGCAGCAAAAGGCCCCTGCTCAAACGACCCAGTGGACGGTAGTACGCGCCCAGCAGGAAACAAGGCCGGCCGGTGACCGCCGCCTCGCCCACACAGTGCGGGCGCGGCTGACTCGGCGTTGGACGGAGGGGGCCGCTGCAAAACACGGGCCCAGCCGGTGATCGAAACCGGGACCTCTCGCACCCGAAGCGAGAATCATACCACTAGACCACTAGGCCGCTAACCTAGCCTCACCACAAACACATGTCGCGCATACTGCCTTCAAATCACAAACACACAGCTGCCACACCATCCATACCAGCGTACCACAACCACCGCCACGCACCGACTCCACTCGTTCCAGCGCGCAGTCACAACTCGCCTACAGCCGACGCTGTCGACGGCCGACTCGTATCAATTTATAGAGGTAGGACGCATCGTCAGCCAGCGAACCAACCCAGAGCATCGTTAGCCAGCAAACCAACCCACAGCGGCACCCAGGACACTCCCTGCCAGGCCTCGCGCACTACTCACTACTGGGGAGCCTTCTGCGCAGTGCGACGGATGGCGCAATACCCTTGCCTATCCGTAGTCGTAGTCGTAGTCGTAGTCGTGTCAACAGTGTTCAGAGCACAAAGATACATTCACAACGAAAAGGACAGAAGCCATGAGTCCAATGCCAAATCCTAAATCAAAGCAAGCAGAGGGCAGCAAAAGGCCCCTGCTCAAACGACCCAGTGGACGGTAGTACGCGCCCAGCAGGAAACAAGGCCGGCCGGTGACCGCCGCCTCGCCCACACAGTGCGGGCGCGGCTGACTCGGCGTTGGACGGAGGGGGCCGCTGCAAAACACGGGCCCAGCCGGTGATCGAAACCGGGACCTCTCGCACCCAAAGCGAGAATCATACCACTAGACCACTAGGCCGCTAACCTAGCCTCACCACAACACATGTCGCGCATACTGCCTTCAAATCACAAACACACAGCTGCCACACCATCCATACCAGCGTACCACAACCACCGCCACGCACCGACTCCACTCGTTCCAGCGCGCAGTCACAACTCGCCCTACAGCCGACGCTGTCGACGGCCGACTCGTATCAATTTATAGAGGTAGGACGCATCGTCAGCCAGCGAACCAACCCAGAGCATCGTTAGCCAGCAAACCAACCCACAGCGGCACCCAGGACACTCCCTGCCAGGCCTCGCGCACTACTCACTACTGGGGAGCCTTCTGCGCAGTGCGACGGATGGCGCAATACCCTTGCCTATCCGTAGTCGTCAACTGAAAGCCTAAATGACGGATTCGTAATTTTTTTGCCAAATGTCAGCCAACATGGTCCCCGGATTGGTTCCTTTTTTTTAGCCTTTTTGTTTCTAGCTAATGGTAATGAGCATTTTGAATTCGCCCACCCAATATCAGACATTAAGGGAGGTAAGCCGTTATACGTGGGCAATAATGTTCATCAGTGCCCGCGTCAACGCCCGTTCTATAAACATTTCGTTTAGAACGTTGCCCGCTTGAAACTCCACCAGTAATGGTACAAAATCTTCCTTTCGTTTCTTGGTGAAGCGCCTTGGCGAGTTTGGTTTCCGGTGAGTTGCGGAGTAGCAACTTCTTACGACGAGGAGATTTTATTCGGACGAAAATTCGTGTGGACACTGATCGCTTTCTTTGAGAGGAACCGGAAGCTAAATCAGATTCGTGCACCACAACGGGTAGCACGGCACTGCTCGCATTATTCTACGTGCGTCCTGTAATTATTTGGACGCCCCCAACAAAATCTCTGGTGGATCATTCTCTGACGGGTCTCTAGAAAAAAACAACGGGACGTGATTGGGTGTAAAACTAACACAAACACTCTTGCTCTTAGGAACATTTTCCGCTTTTGAGAAATAGCCTTTCTCTGTCACGTGGGACCGAATCATTTTCAGGACGGATCTGCACACGTACGCCTGCTCGGAACCTCGGGAAGGGGGGTACACGAAATGCAGTCGAATCTTCGAGAGAACGTGCACCATAGCCGTGACGAACAAACTATAGGTGACCTCTTCGTGTCTTGACACATGGATTTCCTTCACGTAGCCTTTGTTACAAGCCCGGTGTAGGCACGGATCCGCTCTTTTGCACAAAAATCACGTCATGGGAGCGCGTGTGGACCTCATAATAGGAGAGTAGGAAAGCGAATGTGACACGGCTGTGGGTGGGCCTGTGGAGCCACCGGTCGTCGCCGCTGCAAAAGAGGAAATGAGTGTTCTCCATTCTATCTAGCTATCGTTGGGGAAACCTGCCCGCCCGTGCGTTGAACGGGAAACCAGGGCACCCACACGTACAGCTGCCTGGCTCACGAAGAGACATGTCGCTTCAGTCGATTTCGCGAACAGGCTCATTGAGGGAAGTAATACAGGAAGTTGCCTCTTATGAGATAATGTGAAATATCCACAGCGCTGTGGGGATTCCACAGTGGTGGTATAAACCATAGTCATAAACCACCACGATGGGGGAAGGCGTGACTAGCTGCCGACACCTGCCGCGCTTGCCCCCACCGCGTCGTGCCGTGTTCAGTGCCTGTCCTTTAGCTCTTGAACTGCACGGCCGTCCTTGACCTGCTGCTCCCGTGCCATGTAAGTGCGTGTCCGTGCTGGAGTTCCCGTTAAACCCAGTACAGCGCGGTTGCTAACGTAATGATCACTTTTGTGAACAATTGATCCAGCTCGTTAATACTGGCGATTTCTGTGGTCATAACCAGTCTTTGAGTCATTTTCTCAAAAAGCGAGGGGTCTATGAATCTATACAGACAAGAAGCGTTTTCACTGGCTTCTGCCACCGAAAGCAAAGCTTCTGTTCATATATTTTGTGGAACATGCAGCGACGTCGTTGTCTATAAGGAGTGCAATTCCTTGCCTACAACGATTAACCACGTCCGGACCAAGTGCAAGCTGTCATAGAGAGAGAGGGTGCGGTGGACTTCATGGGAGACTTAAGACAAGAAACGGAAGGAGATGGTGTAGCACGTATTGGTCAATGCACTCTACATTTCAAGTCATATACTACGAAGCTGTCGACATCATCGTTTGTTGCTGCCGGTTCAAGTGGGTGGAAAAGCTGTATTTCCCTCTTAAACAGGTTATGGAAATTCTAGCGGAGCTCCTGCAAGAAACAAACATAAGCTTGCGTTGTGTAGCGTTTGTACAGCAATGCCCACACACAGATACGCAATTATATCGTGACCCAGCGCTTTACAGTGGCGCCTCGATTCAGTCTCATTCGATGGAAATGCTGCCAAATGCGAGTTAGAAGTTCAAAGTGCATCGAGGTCTTCGACATTTGCGCTGGCCTTTTAAACGTTTCGTTTGCAGTACGGGACAAACCATGGGTGTTGTAATCAGAAGGGTTTCTCTGGGCGGTGGCGCGAGCAAAGCTGAACCTTTCATCATACGCAAACTTGCTGGGGAGGGGAGGGGGGGGGGTAATTTTGACCAACCATATCATTTGCGGTAAATCAAGTAATATACGACAGCTAGAGGCGATGTGGGGCTCTAATAGCAGATTTTACACAGCTTTAGCTGCATATTGCATCTTTTAGCGGAGTGTAGCCTATTCTTGAATGTGTAATTTGTCCTGTGAATGTGTATGGTTATGAATTAATGACGTGAGGCGACGTGAGCATGACGGACGCTTTTTTTTACACTTATCTAAAACTAACGAATTAGCCTCTTGTAGTTACTCTGCAGCACTTCGTACATCCATTCCAGGATAAGCATTGTTTGACAATCCCCTCCGCCACCGATGACGCATGAGTTAAGTTCGTATATTGAACCCTTCGTCGATGGATTCAATCAAACTCTGAACTTGGTGGTGCGCCCCTCTCAAGCGTCAAGGGCACTGCATCGATAGTTAGTAAGCAGCCAGGATAATCTTTCATTCAACCAGTTCTTATTTTTGTCGTAAAACTCACACCAGCTTGGCACTTTGAATCGATTCAAAAGACCTCGACCAGGTTCACCCGTCGGGCATCCAACCCAGTCAACTATGTATCCTTCTGCCAAGAAGGATGACAAAGGGCGCTACCTCACGTACTCGATCACTGTACGTGCTGCGAACAAAGAGGAAGGGATAGAGGAAGAAGTAGTGACCAAGAATATGCCCAAGTTCATTGATGGTGACCCGAAAGACGTCTTGGACTGGACGTATCAGATCAATCAACTCGCTAGCTTTAAGCATTGGAACGCCGAGGGCAAATTCCTGAGCGCGACCATCCTACTTGAAGGCGATCTCAGCGAGGCGTTCGAGGATGCAGCCATCACCGATGAAGACGTGCGCATGGGTGAATAATTTCCTCGCGCATTGTACAATGCCTCTATTGTGGCCCCGCCAGATGACTACAGCGAAAAGTTGCAAGAAAAATTGTGGGTTGTCAAGGAAACCGACAGTGAATCCCTGTCAGATTACAGCAATCGATTTCGTGCCATAGTGAACGTGCATTCGCCAAGTTGAGCGAGAACTCACCAATGCGTGAGGACGCTTTGTGTCGCTTGTACAAGCGCGGCCTGCTGTACGAATGACAAAACAAACATGACGCCAGTGGTCAAGTCGACACGACGGTTGCTGCATCAGTAACTTCTTTGAAAGGATAGAGCAAAGCAAACAACTGCATCGCACTGGTGGCTCTGGTGGCTCCCAGGACACGAACCAAATAGCCACGAGAATGTTCAGAACCAAGATTGGCGAGGCAACGTCAACAATCGAAACAACAGTGGCAATCAAAACCGTCTACAAAACCGCGGGTGTGCATGTCGGTGATGTAACACTAACAACAATGGCAACAATTTGTCATGTAACAAGTACTGTACGTTCATAAAATGACGACGCATAACACACAAGACTGCAGAGCACTACGTCATGACAATCAACAAGAAGAACATCAGCAAGTCGACTACGCGCGCACGTTCAACGTAGCAGAGGCCGTAGTTCAGGTCGTCATCGTCAAGATCAAACTCGGGTGGAGCAGCAGATGGATCTTCTAGTGGCGAGAAATACATGTTTGTGGAATTCAGTGTCAATCAAACCGCTGCAACGGCTCCAATGCGCAGCATGCTTGAGCATGGAAAATCGCCATTATGTGTCTTTTGACAATGGTTGCCCCCGTAGCATCATTCGAGAAGATTTTATGAAAACAGTCACAGCTCAGGGAGCCAAGTTTGAAATTTCCACCGTCTCGTTTGACTTGATCAAGGGGACCACGACATGGACTGGAAGCACGACTGTCCGCCTCCGCATTCCTCAGCTAAAGCTAGATGCGATCATTGTTCACGACTTTGAAATTCTTCCCACCCTTCGGGATGAAATGGTGATAGGTCGCGACCTGATGGCAACCTTTGGAATAATGTCGACTTTGGCGTTGGAATAGTGGCGCTGAGCTATCGATTCAGGCTGATGAACGGGCTTCAAAGTCATAAAGTTCGCATGGATTAGTGGAGGTTACCTGGATAAACTGTCAGCAGGCGAGGAATCTGATGTCGCTCCTTTGGATCTGCTGCCACCGCACCTGGAAGCAGCCTTGCAACACTGCTACTTGGCATTACTCGAAGGTTACGTCGATTTCTACTGTGGACATCTTGGTCGTGTTTGACTTGATGATTACATCCTTTCTCTGCGAGCTGACTACAAACCTTCTCATGCAAAACCTTACAGCGTCCCGCGCAGTCAAGGAGATTCTGCTAGTCGAGAGATGCAACGTCTTTTCGAGCTCGATATCTTTGAACCAATGTATAGATCCGAGTCTGCTGCGCCTGCGTTCTTCCTGGTGAAGCCTAATGGTTCGCTGCGACTACTTGTCGATTTCCGCCAGGTGAAGAAGGTTTTGCGCAGCTCTCCATACTACGTGCCGAACCCCCGCGAAATTCTGCTCAAGTTGGACAAGGCCAAGTGTATGAGCATTTTAGACACTAACACGGGCAACTTTGCGAGGCATCTAGCGCGACAGAGCCGCTCTATTGCAGCATTTTGTCTACTATTTGGCAAAATTCAATTCAAGAGATTTCATATGGGTATTTCAACAGCCCCAGACGAATACCAGGCCTATATGGATCGGATTATCAGAGGTTTACCTTTCGTTATCGTGTACTTGGACGACGTTCTTATCTATTCGGAGAACCCACTTGATCGCTTGGAGCACCTGCGAATCGTTTTTGGACCGCTCCGACAGTTTGACGTAATAGTGTGCGCCAAGAAATGCCACCTTTTGCGAGAGAGTATGGATAATCTGGATTTCACATTGACGCCAAATGGCATTCAACCGCGATCCAAGAAGGTAGAAGCAATCCAACAGATTACTGATCCACACAACAAAAAGAGCTCCGACGATTCCTCGGCATGATTGCATACTACCGAAAAATGGTCCCGAACAAGTCAGCACTTACGGCTATCCTTAATCGACTGACTTCAAGAAACATTCCGTTTACAGGGGCGCCAGAAGACTCATCAGCCTTCAAAACCATCAATGCAGCTCTTGCCCGCAATGCATGGCTAGCGTATCCTGACTACAACCGCACATATCACGTGTATGCAGACGCCAGCCGACGACAGATTGGAGGTGTTCTTCTTCTAGGTAAAACAAATCCTGGCATGTTTCTAGATCTGTGACGGACATCCAACGAAAGTATTTCACATGGAACGGAAGTTGGTATCCGTGGTGGAAATACGCAAGGATATCGCACAACGTTGTTGGGACTTCCTTTCATCTTTCACACCGACCACAAGAATTTGCACTTTTCACACGATAATTCACTGCGTGTTAAACGCTGGAAGTTGCTGCTCGAAGAATATCGTCTTCAAGTGGAATATATTCCGGGCCTCGATAGTGTGGGTGCTGACGCTTTCTCACGTCTCCACTGTGATTTCGCTCGGCAAACTACTGAGCAAAAACTGCTTTTGAGGAAGAGAAAGTTGCGATTGGTG
Source organism: Phytophthora ramorum (assembly GCF_020800215.1). Taxonomy (NCBI): domain Eukaryota; phylum Oomycota; class Peronosporomycetes; order Peronosporales; family Peronosporaceae; genus Phytophthora; species Phytophthora ramorum. The sequence continues at coordinate 830,236 of NW_027150658.1, forward strand.
GAGCAGTGATAAAGAAACACCCACTCCATCTGCAAGACCACTATCGCCAGACTGGAGAAGAACGAAGCAAGCACTGGCTACTCACTTCGTCCAGAAGTCGGTGTTGTGCCTTTGCATTTCCGAAAGCGAGTCGTGGTACCTGAATCGCTGCGCCAAGATTTTGTCGAGCTTTACCATGCATATTTGCTCCACCCTGGCGGTGAGAACAGTTCAAGGCAATGGCAACATTTTGGTGGCCTGGAATGGAGGGGAAAGTGGCGAAATTCATCAAAGTTTGTACTGACTGCAAAATAGCTAAACTACATTGTGATCAGCAGCAATATGGGCATTTTCCACCAACGTCGGTTTCGAATACCGATAGGCCATTCGACGTAGTTCACGCCGACCTTGTCGGACCAATTTCAGGTGATTTATATTGCCTCACTGTGATCGAACACAATAATTTCGCTGGCTAAAAGTCATCATTCAACGAGGAAAGACCGCAAGCATCACGTCAATCAGTTTCGAACTGGTGTGGTTATGCCATTATCCGCATCATAGGTTCGTCGTGTATGATCTCGGCACAGAATTCACGTGAGATGCATTCTGGGTGTTGTTGCCTTCGGTGACAATCAAGAGCAAGCTAAATACTGCAAGAACCCACAGACAAATGTTATCTGCAGCGCGTCCACTTGAAGATAATGAACATTTTGCGCGTACGCACCGACCTATATGATCAGCTAGAGGTTGCAGCGTATGCCATTCGCGCTAGCTACCATTCAGTTCTTCGAGCGTCATCTGCTCAATTATTGTTTGACGAGTATATGATCGCTCGCCAGTTGCTCTTCGCTAACTGGAACTTCCTGTTCAAGCAGCGGTTCATGGCGATAATCCAGGAAAACGACCGAGAAAATCTGAATAGGCTCCAGCACTTCTATCGAGTTGGTGACCAAGTCATGCTCCGCATTCCAGCACGTGAGCGAAGAAGACAGACCCAGTTTGAAAGGGACCGTTCATGCTCAAAACTGTCTACGACAGCGGCAAAGTCCTGTTTGACATGGGAGCCACTGGCTATTGTGCCAACATCAGGCGCGTATTCCCGTGCTCAATCAAAACCTCAGACATCCTGGCATCGGGGAGAATGACAACTCCCTCCAGTACCCTGTCGCTAACGATAGTGCATGAGTTCATTTCGTATCTTGAACCCTTCGTTGATGGATTCAATCGAATCTCTACAATGGGGACACTCCTCTCAAGCGTCAAGCTCACTCCATCGGTAGAGAGCAAGAAACCAGGATAATCTTTCCTGCTGGGCACGTACTACCGTTCAGTGGGTCGTTTGAGCAGGGGCCTTTTGCTGCCCTCTGCTTGCTTTGATTTAGGATTTGACAATTAGTGTGAAAATCAGCTTTTTCATAGGCTAAAATAAACTTGGTCGCTTTACGTTAAAACGAACTTATCCTTTGGAACGAACTTCGCCAATCGCATATAGCGCGATGGTAAAGATGTGAGCGCGCAATTTTCGCCGTTTTCAAATCCCGAAGGTTTAGCTCTGAGACCCATCAAAATGGTCATGGGTGGAGTACGCCAAGGACCACGCCCACCGCAGGATCGCCCAACCTGGAAAATACTAACAGCACCATGCAATTAATCCCATCATTCCAGACCATACGGTCTGTCGAGGCTGGGAGAGTGATTGGCTTATTATCGGGGGACTTGGCGGTCGTGCGGGCGGTACGAGATGTCCATAATGTCCACCCCGTTCGCTCTATCCTGCTGCAGCGTTTTCCCGAAGTTCAGGAATTGCTGTTGATCTCCGTCACCATGGCCTCGATATCAGCAATGCATCGGGGTCCAGATCCGCGAAAATTTTCTTGCGCCGGTTAGCGCGCCGCTACATCTACATTTCGCGAGAATGCCCTTGCGTCGAATAGCGCGCTGTTAAATTTCGGGGTCGACTATATAAATCTGAGCGAACTTGGGCGGGGTCCTCCGATTCGATCCATATAAGGTTCCATCGAGCCGACGCAATGGCCAATCGCGCCTTGATTGCGGTACGTGTGCCCGCCTTGTTGTCCCGCTACATCCATGTGGTTTACGTTGCGAAATGTTCTGTCGCTCGAGGAAGCACCGATGGACGTAATGGCAAACGCCTGGTTGTATGCATGGATGTGGGTAACAGAACGCTTTGTCGGCGTACAGCTAGAGACAAAAAATTCCCTCCTACTCGGTCGACGATTTGCGAATGGGTTTGTTCGATCTGGGCGATGCTTTCACCCTCGACCATCAAGAACGGATTTCGAGCCTCTACCTGCCAGCCAGCATCCCCCACTCGACGAGTTGGCTCCATTGCAAGGAAATCTATAGCACTCGAAGAACTTCGTGTGATAGATAGTCTTATTTGCAATCTATCGTCAGACGACGAGCTTAGTTTTTCTGACTCGGAGTCGGTACTGGGTGATATCGAGATATCGATTTAATACTTTTGCTCACGTCACATTTTTTTGCGAAGGTAACTTTTATGTTCGGTGATAGTGCGCCTTTCAAGCCGTGAATATGGGTGTCAGTAAGCACAGAAGGAATACGGCACAACAAAAGAAGCCAATCGGGATCGTAACAATAGATCTTAAGTCTTTTCAGATGAATCCTACGTGAATGTCAACCACATCCGTGAAACAACGCGGCTGGGTAAAGATCGAAAGCGTTATGCAGCTAGTGAAAGGGCCCCGATACCGTTGTTGGAACTGTGGTCGCTTATATAAAGTCCTATCGCTTAAACTATAAGACTTCTAACACATCATTGTAAAATTTGTATTATCACAGCAGGCATTTGTATCGACAGGGAAGTGCCCTTCGTGGCCATTTCGTAGAAGAACATTTGAGAGCTGGGCAGCAAGTCAAAAGGGGAGCGGGGTGACTATCACGGTAATTTTGATGCTCCCCAGTTCGAACATTGTTTCACTGACATGTGTCAACAGCTCAACGAATTACACGGACCATGCAATTTTCATGGACGGAGCTGCATATCATAAGCGTAATATCTGCCTAGCTCACACGACACGTACAGCCAAAGCTGAGATATTGGAATGGTTTCAAACTGATGGTACGGGTGCTGCTCACATTATCATACACGCACAAGCCTAACTCTAATTTTGTGGAGGTGTTCCCTGTTGGACGAACCGGCAACTAGCGACGTTGCTGCCAGTCCTGAATTGCCTGGTCAACGAGGACTGCCTCTTTAGTTGTAGGAGTTTCGTAACTACCGAGGCTGGCAGCAGCACCCTGCATTCTAACACTCAATTCATTCTATATATTTCCTCACCACGAGGACTTCTCCATGTTCCGACTGATCACGCCTGCTGAACTGCGCGCCACGACTGTAACAACGTGCAACATTTCCCACAGTACAAAAATGTTGAAGCCTCAACTGTTGGAATTGGTCCGAACACCATTTCTACATGGCTGTGACTATCGCCACTATGCACGGTCACTGCGTGTACTACACACCCAGTACTACAACCCATTGAGCTCGCGTGGGGCAAAGAAGGGCTGGATAGCTAGTTACCCAGCAAAGAGTATTGGCGAGCTAGAAGAGAAGCTTGATGCAAGCAAAAGGCAGATCAAGCCAGGTGGTTGGAAGCAAGCTTACAGGCACGTTCAGAACGAAGAAAATCAGTACTTGTGAGCACTTGAGGACAACAAGATTGAGTGCGTGAATGCAGGAGAAGCAGGGAGTGAAACGAGTGATAGACAAGATGAAAACCCTTAAAAATTATATTCGTGCCTGAATTTGTGGTGTCTCATTCAACAAATTCATGCTGAGACTTCACATTCCTTTAACGTAAACACCATATGGTTTGCCGTATGTTTTGTTGAATGAGCCAATGATGGCCTTGAATTTTAAATTAATCATCGGTTAGCCCTAATTGACCCCTTCCCAAAGTTTTGAAAGGCTGATACGACTGTTTACAGCGGCTATATCTCGAAAAGCAGTGGGAATTCGTCAAATCCGATTGCAAAATTGAAATCTACGGGCGGAATTTACCCTATATATTATCAATATATTATATTAAAAGGGTAATTTGCACGTGTAGATTTCAATTCGACGCAAACTTATTTGCGTTTTCCATTATTTTCCGACCAATCTTGTTGCCGTATTTATGAAAGAGTACAAGTATTCCGGAACAGAGTGCTCGCACAAAAATGACGTATTTAGCCGCGACAAATCGGTCGCTCGTATATTACGTATTTTTGCCCTGCATCTGCATTCTCTCTCAATGAGAGTCTGATAGCATTTGCGATGCCCAAGAAGTCCAAGAAAGCCAAGCAGGTTGCCGCTGCAGCTCCAGCACCCGTCACTAACGCTCCAGACCACCAGGCGCTAGTCGCAGCCAATGCCGTCCCGGACGTGATGGCAGATTTCCAGGCCTTCTCGCACTACACTCGCAACGGCGCCAACGTTTCCATCCGTGGCTCCCAGTCCAAAGACCTGTCGGAGACCACACGAGACAGCGTCGTGACGCTCTTCGAGAACAACATGAAGACTTTGTACCAGGCCTCGGACTGGGGCTACGACGCTGCAGCTAAATGTATGGAGCTATTCGAGGATGAGGCGCGCTATCTCTTGGCCTTCGACGAGAGCGCGGCCTCGCTTGGGTCGGAATCAGCTTCGCCACTCGTGGGCTTCGCACACTTCCGCTTCGTGGAAGACGACGGCGCCCTTGTGCTGTATCTGTACGAGGTGCAATTGGCCCCGACCGCTCAACGCCACGGACTCGGCAAGTTCCTCATGCAACTGCTGCTGCTGGTGGCAAGAAAGCACGGAATGGAGCTCATGGTGCTCACCGTCTTCAAGAATAACACGGGGGCAATGCGGTTCTACAGAGAGCGACTAGGATTTGAGATCGACGAGACGTCGCCCAGCGCGTGCGGAGATAACGCGCAAGACTACGAGATCCTCAGCAAGAGCGTTGTCCAGAGCAAGTAGCGGCGTAAGAATAGCAAGAAGAGCTGCGTGAGCACCAACGCTTTGCTCGTATAAATAACTGGAAACAATCTTGGTAGACCGCTCTGTGGCAGTAGCACTTTCTTGAAAGCCTGCAATGGGCTCTCCTCGCGGCGGTGGCTCTGGATACCGCCGAGCGACGCTAGGCCCACAGCTCCTGAAGAAAAACACGTTCCAAGGCCTCGTGATTCCAGTGACACCTCTTCAACACCAGCAAGGTGTCCACGCGATCGTCACGGAGGCTCTGGCAAAGCAGCCACGGCTGCGGAAGTTCCAGGAGTTTCCTCGAGCCGCGCGAATTCGCAAAGTAGCCAGCACAGACAATAACCCGAGTGCCGTAAATCTCGTCGAGGAGAGTGACGACAACACGCTGATAGGGGTCGGAGACCGTTTGCTGTATTTGTTGCAGCGTTGGCAGGTAACGAATGTGGTGCTGGTAGTAGCACCCATGATTCGAGTCTGAGTGGGCGTTTGTTGGGCGGTGCTGAGCTCTACAGGCTGGCAACTGAAGCTGCCAAGCTGGTGCTGGAGCAGCACTATCTGGATTCCGTTGCCGAAGCTGCTAAAATCTCGGTCGAGGTTGCTGCAGCAGAAGCAGCCGCATCGCCATCAAAGCAGAATCAAGAGCGGGTGCAGCAAGTGGTCCCAGCGACGTGCGTCATGTCGAGCGACACGGTTCCGACGTGGCCGAAGCACCACCAGCCGACGAGTGATGGCGGAGGTCGCAAGGGTGCCAAGCAAGGTCGTGTCAACCACTTCCGCCACCGAGAGATGGCAGCTGCAGAGCGAAACCAAGAAGCAGAACGAGCCGAGAAAATCGAAAGCATTACGAGTGTCATCAGTGCCAAGAGTACCGGAAGTCTAGAATGGTTGGGGATCTCACGCGAAGAGTGGCGTAAACTTCGCAGCATTCGGGTGCCTGTCCGAGAGCTGCATTACCTCTTCATGTGCCTCGTAGTGCTTTTGGAGCCGCCCATCGAGCAGCGGGATGCACGCAAAAGCAAGCCCACCCTGAAGCAGCACGAGCAATTTGTGCCTTCCGATTTCTCGTGGGCTCACTGTCGCCAAGTGCTGCACAAAGCATCAGAGTGGAGCCACCGACTGCGTGCTGTGCGTGGCTCCACATTGGCTCCGTCCCAAGCCACAGCGTTGCGTGCCATCTTGCAGGAGCCTACCTTCACTGAAAGTGCTTTCGTTCGCATTGCAGGCGGCGCGGGCACTAAGATCTTCGCGTGGCTGCAGAGGCTTCTTGATGAATATGACGAAAGAGATCTCGGTTTGCTGCGGATCGACGTAGCGTCCGATGTGCGTCACAGACAACAGCATCACCAGCTTCTGTCGAAGTAAAAGAGGAAGCAGAAGAAAAACAGCAGCACGAGCAAGGAGAGGATCATGGGCATGGTCAAGAGCAGAGCTCACCGATTCTTCAGGCGCTTCAGAACGTCATTAAGAGCCCCAAGTCGTTCAAAATCGTCGATCCTGGTCGCCTATTTGGCCGACACCATGCAACTCAATACGACTGACTGGTTTTGGTTTGAAATGCTTCATTGATTGTTGTTACGAGGCTTACTTGGTTGCGAGTGCAGAGGTAAAAGCACAGTGAAAGTTATTCAACTGTGTCTAGACGGAGTTGGCATTCGCTGTTTCACGGACCTGGCGCTCAATTCTTTTGCGGATATCATCCACAGGCGAGGCGCGATCTCGAGGCTTCGCCAGCAGAATACCCGCTGTGATGATGCTGATGATAATAATGGCGTAGACAAAGATGTTGTAGTCCCAGACCACGCTCATACCCTTCAGGTAGTGGATCTGCACGCCTAAGAGCGTTCTCAAAGCCGTAAGGCGATCGTAGTCGGCAAATGCTTGGTCGCAGAATTGCACTGACGGGATCGCACAGAGTAGAACTAGTCCGAGGTTGAACACCAAGGAATTCATGTACGTTCCGTGCAGCTTCATCGGGTGCAACGCGATACAGAAGCAACGCATACCAAACTTGAAGCAGCCTTTGACAGCACACGCGAGAAGATACGAACTGAAGATGCCGACGGAGATTGTGCCGAAGAGCGGGAACCAGCGGTCGAACCAGATGAAATACGTGTTGAGGAATGGCAGGAGTGGAGTGTTGGGCAGCATGTAGAGAGCGATGTGGAAGAACCACATGCAGCTAATGATGCTCGCTATGCAGCCCGCGAACAGCTTGAAAATCGGCTTCAGAGGGTTGAAGTTCCGGTACTCCTCGTGGCAGAGCTTCAGGTCGACCGCGTCTCCCTCGAGCAAGTACACTGACTGTTTGAACTTGTTGAGTGTCACGAAATCCAGTCGCCGTGCTTCTTGCGCTCCCAAGAACTCTGCCCATGACCAGGGCGGTCCATGCTCTGTTTGATAGTCCGACCGATCTCCAGAAGCTCTACGGATCGTCGCTGGAGAATCAGCTTTTGAATTGCGTACACATCGGCACTAATGAACTTTGGGCGGTGGAAGAAAGCTCTGTTAAAGCATCAAGCAATGTTAGTGGGTAACGCAAGAATGATCGAGCCGCATGAGCACTTACAGGATGAGGTCCATGGGCAGCGCGATGAGTCCGATGCCGGTGAATATCGAGAAGCCAAACCACCCGATAAAGCTCGTGAGCCCCGTGACGTACACAGGTAGCGACACATCCATTGTCAGCGTGATGTGCTGCTCAGTGATGTTGTTAGCTGTGGTCACGGCGTAGTGGACAGCGTGGTGCCATCGACGTATGCTTGAAACCCTTCACTGGCCGACATGGAGTTTACTTCCAGAGCCCGCATGGGGATATAGCTCTCAGCACTCGTGAGATAGAGCACGGTGAGTAATGCAGCAGCGACGACGACTGTGGCCAACTCCATCTTGATCGCTTCACCCCACTGACTGTTCTTCTTGTTGTCCTCACCATCGTCAGCCTCGTAGTAGAAGATCGCGAACGGGAGCAGCACCACGAGAAAGATCACGATGGACAAGAAAACCATTAGCCACAGGAGATCCATGTTGATGTTGCCGCAGACTGTATTCCAGCCTTCTGCACAGCCGATGGCTGTCGAGTTGTTTGCCACATCCAGCGGCAGCAGGAGCACCGTCGCCTCTGCGAAGAATAGCCCAAAGACCTGTCCATCCAGCAGAGCAACAGGCGTCAGCATCGCTACGGCAACGTTACCGGTCAACATGCGATACACACGTCACCGTACCACAAGGGCTTTGGGGAAGTATGCAGTGTTCTTGTCGTCGTCGTGCTGGAAGTACACTAGGATGTAGATGTTGCAGAGTATCAAAGCCACCGCAATGATGACCACGACGGCCAGAAGGAACAGATCCACCCCCATGTCTGCAAGAGGATGCCTCCGTTTAAGCTAGCACTGCTCGTTCTTCACGCTCCTTTGCCTTTCTCGTTGACACCTGGGCCACACACCGCACCGTAACGGACAGCAAAGCGCATTGCCAGTCGAAACGGACGACCATTTTAGCAGACAACCATATGGAATGCCCGTTGTCGCCGTGCAACAGCTCGCACACGTGTGCTAGAATAATCGGCTGGTTACTCATCGCATAATAGCACTATGAATCTGTTTTAGTTGTGGGCCTCAGTAGGTTCGTTCGACGCATTGCAACAGAGTAGATCTCCGCACTCATGCAGTAATTGGACATTTAGTTAATATCATCACCGGCTCCCACTACAAGAATCCACATGCAAAAACTAACTAGGCCTATCGTACTGAGTCCATGCCAAATCAAAAGGCAGAATGACGCTGCTGAAGCGCGACGGATACACTCCGGCGGCTCTTCTCGTCCAACCATCTGGAACGGTGTGGCGTACATATGTAGGTGTACATCTACTCAAAAGTGTGACGGAGCGACCGGTACGCTGTACCAAGTGAGTAATCGCATTTGGTGAGTCAAAATGCTAGTCAGACATGCTCCGCTCGCACTGAGCTCAGATGCCGACGCCGCCGCGCGCTTCACCCATGCGTCAGCTGAAAGGCATCAAGAGCCGGCTCGGCTTGCTGGTGAGCGCACCTCGGCAAAAATTGCGACGGTGCCGTGACCGCGGATCCGGATCACCTCGCCCAGATGGCACTGCAGACTCACGGCGACACCAGTCGGTTGGCTTCAACTGGTCCGGCATGAGCAGTGGCGCGGTAGCGTTGACGCAGCGCTCGCGGACACCCACGGCTCATTGGCGTCTTCCCGGTTCTCACGCCGAGTCCTTCACAGTGACGAGGGAACTGATGACAATCTCGGTGGCGAGACATCCACCGCTTGATCCTGGCTCCTGCTAAATTCATGAGGAAGACTCTGTCTGCGACGCCATCGACGCGTGCCGCTCCGGCTTCGGACAAAAGCTCCGGCGCGTGTGCGGGCGGCTTTACCTTTGATGCGTGTGTGCTTGTGCTGCAGTGTGCGCGCGCAGATTTGCTTCCCACCGCTCGATCGAAGCGGTCCACTTTACAATGTGAAGTTCACATGCGAGCCTCGCCACGGCGACGAGGACTGCAACACCTTGGTCGCCTGACAGTCAGGCTGACTGTTGCATTGGCCGTGGCGAGCCCTGACTCGGTATATGTACTGGATCGGATGGCGGGGCCGCCTGCAAGTGATTGGAGGCGTGACGGCACTGACAACAGCAGGCTGAGTGCGTGAGCCTCAGAGTGAGGCGCCGTTCCTCGGCGCGAAGCGCTTTGTCCACAGCATGCACATTGCAAGCGCTGTGCTCGGCTGGCAGTCAGCAAGGGCTCTTCTCTCGAGCAATGCGTCGTCGCGTCGCGGATGGGGATGACGTGAGATTTGGTGCTCGATTTACATCTGCGTGCTCCACGCCGACCAGGGCGAGGATACACAGCGGTCGGTACCGGTGTACATGTATCCGTCTCGGGGGCGGAAGCCGAGAGCCCCTTGCAGCCTGCAGTACATGTATTAATACTGCTGTTCGAACCATCATGCGGCGGCAACGGCGGTGGCGACATGCCGATTGTGGACAATGCTTTCATGCGTGCATTTCATTAATGACTTTTTCCCCCATCGTACGTAGCGATGGAAAACTTTCGCGACGATGATTGCATGCTCTCTCGCGGCCCACTTGACGCTGTAACACTCCCGGGTGAAACTGCGCGGGGATGTGATTTACCTGAGGTACAATGTACATGTAACGTACCTCTTCGACTCGAGTTCGAGCGCGTGATTGCCAGCGATGGAGCTGGATCCAGCCACCGAAATGCACCAGCGCTGGCAAGCGCGATTTCGCGCGACTGCAGAGCTACATCTTGGCATCAACACGATGAGGGCGTCGACATGCACATCACACACATCTCGCGCTTTGCCGCTTTTCGGATGCTGCTGACAGCGAGAAAACACCCTACACGTACGATCTTCAGCGGCTGCAGCGCAACACCGCATGCTGAGTCCGCGCGGCAAATCGTACAAGCGAGCAGAGAGGAGCGTGTCGCGCTGCGTGTACACATGCACGTACAGAATTATAAACACACATGTACTTAGCCAACACGCTTCAGCAGAGCTGCAGCCTGCATCTTGTCGTAGATACTGTACCATGCTGCAAGGCCAGCATGGCGCGCGACGCCGCAACCACACGGCTCATATTCGTTGAACTCAAGGAGAGAGAAACCGCGCTGTGCAAATTACACGCCCTGCATTACAGGCTACAAACAGCGCGTGTGATACGATGCCAGCCAGGAGGTTGCACCCCCAGCACAACCCGCTGGGTGCGTCACGGCCCGCTTAGCGTGATGCCTGCGACAAAAGACACGAAGCGCGTTGGTGGATGAGGGCAAGTCTCACCAAGCGAGTGCATGTCTGGACCGCGCTGGCCGGGCCGCCGGAAAACGCATTTGCTGGTGTGCGTCAAGAAAACATCAGCCGCTACATGATTGAATTGTGCACATGTACATGTAGTGCTGAATTGTATCTCTACCAATAACGCCTGCACGCGTTGCTTGCCAGCACGGCTCTGCCTGCCAAGTTGGTCGCGAGTAGCGGGAGAGTGGCGGAACGAATGCGATTGGCGCTGGGTGGGCTTCACCAGCTGCAGGGATCGCCTCCACCAGATGGCCACTGAAACGGGTTATCTTGCTTTTTGTAAGCTGCTGACTTGTTGCAGCGAGTCAGTTCGGGCTAGAGGAAGTCGGACCACGCCCAACCCCATCGAAAGGTGAGGGTCACGACAACACCAACGTACGCCATGCAGGCCCGGCGCCGGCTGGTCCGTTGTCTGTTGGCGTGAACCTCGCCCCTGTCAACAGCGCCATCACCACCGCCGCTCTCACTCTTCATTTTGCGTCTCGGCTTCCGCTTCCGGACCCGTGAACACCATCCGATCGATCGATCGCGTGACTGATTCCACGACCACCGATCCCGAAGTGTGCTCTTGCCTGTCCAAGCCGCCGTCGGTCTGTTCTCACTCGAACCGACAATCGCCTTGCATTCGATTTCGAAGCAAAGCGAATCTCGTGTATCCGCTCCACATCCCGAGGAGCGTTCGTCCCATCCGAGAGCGCGTTCTCCTGGTTCTGGGCCACGAGACTCCCTTCAAGCGGTGCAGCAGCAGGTCGCGTCGTTAGCAACGAGTGAAGCCAGCCCCTTGACTTTCGCAGCGCTCGCCTCAGTTGTAAAATCGAGCTGCTCAAGACAACCACAGGAACGAGCCTTGCAGCCGCCGAACATGTCCATTGAAAGCGTACAAGACGCCGACGCCGCCCAGTCGCGGCCCACCAACATGGTCCACAAGACCGTGCGCCTCCAGCCACCCATGGCCATCGCGCAGCAGACCCAGTACTCGGACATGCTGCTTGGCGACATGGGCATGATGGGGTGCGACGTGGACGCCTGGTCCCGGCCCCAGCAGTACGCTCCGCAGCCCCAGCAGCAGCAGCAGTTCGGCTTCGCCTGCCCTCCCGCTGTGCTCACCCGTCACGTGTCCATGCCAGTAGCCGCGCCCCGTCAGGTCACACCTGTTCAGTACCAGCAGCAGCCAGCGACGTCGTTCGCCATGGGCATGCCGCCGACGCTTGCACGGCATCACAGTCACGGATACGTCTCCGTCATGCAGCAGCAACAGCAGGGATACCAGACTGCAATGAACGTGCCGATGCCTCCTCGTCAAGTGCACGTGAACGAGATGCAGCACCTGTTGGAGATCAGCATGGGCCAGCAGCAGCCTCTGCAGTACCAGCAGCGCTACATGAAGAGCGAACCCATGTCGTCGTCCTCGGCCATGAACGTCGAGCCCATTGCCTTTGCCCCCGCGGACAACAACGCCAAGCTGGCCATGGACGACCTGGACCCTCTCGCCTACGCCGTGTTCGGTAACGCTACCGCCCACAAGCCGGCGCTTCCCGGCATGCCCCAGGACATCCAGCAGATCGAGTCTGCCTTCGACTCCCTCGACCGCCTCCTGCCGGAGATCGAGCAGGAGATGCTCTTCCGGTCGCCAGAGATGGACCAGTTCGCCCAGTCCGCTGTGACTGCTAACATCAAGCCGACGACCAAGTCTCCCAAGAGCATGGCTACCTGCAAGGTGGGCGGCTGTGAGCGTCGCGTGCGTTCCAAGGGCTTCTGCAAGACCCACGGAGGGGGTCGCAAGTGCAGCATCGAGGGGTGCAAGAAGTCGAGCCAGAACGGCGACTTCTGCATTGGCCACGGCGGTGGCAAGAAGTGCAAGGAGGAGGGCTGCGCCAAGGCTGCCCAGTCGCACGGTCTGTGCAAGGCTCACGGCGGCGGCGCCCGCTGCAAGTTCCCCAACTGCAACAAGAGCTCGCAGGGTGGCGGTCTGTGCCGTGCCCACGGTGGTGGCAAGCGCTGCCAGGCCCAAGGATGCCCCAAGGGCGCCCAACGCGGCAACTTCTGCGCCACGCACGGCGGCTTCCGCAACTGCAAGATTGAGGGCTGTGTGCGCACGGACCGCGGTGGAGGTTTCTGCGAGGTGCACCGTCGTGGTCGCCTCTGCAAGGTCGAGGGCTGCAAGAAGCTGTCCCGCAACCAGGGCATGTGCACCATGCACATCCGCGAGGAGAAGCAGGACTCAACCAACTTCGATGCTCCCATGAAGGCCGAGTCTGCTGTCGCTCTGGCTGTCTAAGGATGATCGTTGCCAGATCTCCTATTCTCGATCCTGGAATCCCGTTCTTCCCTCTCTACAATCTCCGCGTCTTCGTCGTCCCTCATTCAAAGGAAGATGAGGAGGGGAAGAACCAGAAGTCGATGTCCGACAACTCGAGCTGTCGTCTATCGCTCGAGTTTATCTGTCTCTATGTCTCCAGTTTGTATTCATCGGCGTTCGTGCCAACCAGTTTAGTCTACGTGAAAGCCTCTGTCTCCGTGAAGTGTCCAGTATTTAACTCATAATGCGCGATGAATGTATGAACCTGTCGACCCAAGCATTTCTTGACTTTGCCTCACGTTTCCTCCACACCTTGCAGCACCTCGACATTTTCTATCTGTTTACGTCGCGTCGATGACGGCCATTCAAGGCAACGAAAATGCGGTCGCCAGGAGCAGCGGCGAGCATTGCAGATGTTGGTCGTTCTCGTGGAAAGCCCCGTTGGCCGCTTCAAGCAATGGTGCCAAGCTCTCCCACGCTGCCAAAGAAGCGCTCGAACACTCTGTCCTACCCTGCTGTATGGCTTGGCGATGGTTGCATGCCCAACAGCCGACACCGATTGGAATAGAGCACAATGCCGATTGCACAACCTCATAATACTTGCATTGGTTTGTTTACGATAAGTGTCAGTCAGACAGTAAGTACATGCTCCGTGGGCTTCGACGACGCTTATGGCACGCCCCCGGACAAAACGGCACTGGTCTTGGGCGACATTGAAGCTGTGGATGACACCTCGTCCATATCGTCGTCCTGCGGGATCTCCAGGTGAAGCACCCGAGCGTGGTGAATTTGACGAATCGGCTGCGGGTGGTCGATCTGCGGCGGCATGGCTGTCCGGTGCGGGTGCGCGGCCTTGCCATGGGTGACGTGGCTGTGGTGGCCCTGCGGCAGCTTGGCACTATGGTGCATCTTGCCGTGCGGCGCCTTGGGCTCCTGCTTGGGCTCCACGGGCTTCACCGGGTTCTTCGCTGGCGAGAATTTCGAGTACAACCCGATCATCTCCTTCTTCATTTTGGCCTGGTACTTGCTGTGCTCACGGCAGTACTCGGTCGTGAAGTTTGCAATGTGCGAGAGCAGCACGTCCAGCTCCTCCTCGGTGTCCTCTTCCTCGAAGTACTCGAGGAAGTGCGCCTTGGCCGCGTTCAACTTGTCTAACAGACCCTGCAGAACAGAGAGCTCCGTCTCCACTTCCTTGCAAAACTGCTTCAACGTGTTCTTAGAAGTCGCCATCGCGTCCTTGTCGGCGTCGCTAGCAGTAGGACTCGGTACTGTAGCCTCAGCCTCGCGCAAAAGCTTCTGCCATCCCGCCTCGAGTCCATTCTTTTCCGACGCAAGCGATGCGTACGCCACCTTGCTGCACTTGGAAATGAGGTCGATGTCATTGTAGAAGTGTGCAAGGTGGGGCACGTCGCGCTCAATCGATTGCACCACATACTGCAAAAAGGTGATGCCACCCACGAAAGCCTTCGTCTGCGAAAACTTGACCAGGGAGCCCAGCGAGAAGGCGTCGACGCCTTGATGTTCGTCATCGCCGCCAAAGTTGAGCAAGTTTCCAATCTGGAGAATATAAATAAATAGTTGGCGTAGTTCTGCGCTTGAGCACACCTGGTACACGCCTCGGGTCACGAGGTCCAGCGACACGCGCAGCTCGTGCACGCGCGACGGGAACTCCTGCTTGAATACTAGACATCCCAGTTTCTCCTGGAAGCGTGGCACACTGCGCACTTCCACCAGAAACTGTTCGGCAGTGCCGATTGTTGACACATCGCCGTTGAAGGCGTTAATGGCCTCCATCTCCTTTCGGTCGGGCCACATGTCCATGAGAGACCGCACTTGCGAAGTCGAAAGCACCGTCGAGTTCATCGCCAAAATCTCGCGCTTGAGCTCGGGGAAGGGCATTTTTACGCGTGCCAGCGTGATGGCGATGTTCTGCGATTTCTTCATATCGATGAGCTGGACCATCGCCTTCTTCTTCTTGGCGGCAGCACCCTCAGATTTCACGGTGGCAGTGCGCTTCTTGCTCTCCGTAAGATCCTTCACGAACAACTTCTCGAGCATAGCACGGCTCTCCTCGGAAATCTGAACCTGCTCCTTCGCCTCCTCCACGGTATCGCCACCCCACAGACTGTCGCGACGCGTCCGGTGTTTCTTCCCTTCCCAGTGCAGCTTCTTGCGGATCGAGTCTTTGCGTTTCAGCGTTTTCCGCTGCGGTTCCTCAACAGGAGCGGCAGCACTCCGAGGACCGTTCAGCTCCGCAGGGTCGAGTCCCGCCAACCGCATCTTTTGCTCCACCGCGCCGCGCGGCAAGCCCATTCGAAGCATCTGGAAGTACTTGTGGTATTTCTTGCGGTGGGCGACTCTTTCCTCTTCCGAGATCTCCGACGCAGCTGCGGGCTTCGGCTCCGGCCTCTTCGGTGGCCCCTGCAGCCATGCCGGGTCCACACCGTCCATGCGCATCTTGTGCTCCACAACCGACGGAGGAAGACCCACCTTCACCATCTGCGAGTACTTGCCGTGTCTCGCCTCGTACTCCTTCAGCTGTGCCTGGTACGCTGCCTCGGCTTCTGCGTCGAGAGCGGGTGCAGGTGTCTCCGGCAGGGGCTTGTTCGGGTCCATGTCCAGAATGGTCGGGTCCACGTTCTCACTCTGCATCTTGTGCTTCACAACAGGAGCGGGGAGCCCCACCTTCAGCATCGTGAAGTACTTTTGATACGTTGGGTGATCTTTCAGCGGGGTTTGGTCACCACCAGCTGCGGGTGAGGGCGTGGCAGCTCCTGCTGTTGCTGCAACAGGTGCTGGCTGGATCGCTTGGCGCTGCTTCAACATCGCAGCCAATGGATGTGCGGCCCCGCTCGTTTCCTCCTGTGCAACCGCTGGTGCCGGTGGGGGCGATGGCGCCGCTCTCCTCGCTAGCATGGCCTCCAATGGATTAATCTTGTTGGTCTGGGTGGGCTCATCGTCCGAGGCTGCGGGCGGCGGTGAAGATCGCTTCGCAAGCATGGCTTCCAGTGCGTTGTTCTGGCTGGCTGGCACCTTCTCCGGGTCAACGCTATCCGTTGGCGGAGCAACTCGCTTTGCAAGCATCTCAGCCAGCATGTTACTTCTAGGTGCAATGGGCTCGGAGATCTCCCGAGAGTCCTCTTCGGGTCTTGATACTGGAGGTTCCTGTCCCTCCTCATCGGCCTCGTCCGGCTGGGAGAGTACGCGATTGACGAGCATATCCGCTACACTAGCGTGTCTGTCGACACCCGCGGGCATATGCCGCTGCGAGAGCATTTCCAGCAGCCCCCCACCAAAAAAGTCCTCGCTGTTATTTCTTGACCTTGCCGGGGACGAGTACATGGAGTCGAGGTCGTCCATCTGATTGTCGCTGTCCTCGTCATCGAGTCTCACGTCGGCCAGGAAGTCGAACGAATCGTATCTCCTACGCTCTTTCTTCTTCTTCTGGGGGGTTCTTTCCACGGGTTCTTCGTCGGGCTGTTCCTCCTCGGCCTGTTGCCTCGCCAGCAGCTCCTCGAGCGCGCTCTGTAATCGGCCACGGCCTCTTACTGCACCTGTCAGTTCCTGCTGGTTGTCTTCAGAAGACGTGGAGGAGGTCGCGGAGGACCCCCGACTCTCCGGTGCATTCCGGTCCACGAGCTCCCGCACATCGATCGCCTTGTCGTCGTTCTGTGCGGCTTTCTCGTCCTCGGCGGCGCTGCCGCTATTGTTGCGGACGTCCCCGCCGTTGGGACTGGTGGACGTCGTGTGCCGGAAGAAGTCCTGCACCTTTTGCCGGTCGTTCCAATGTGTGGAAGTAGCTGTGTGTGTGGAGGTGGCGGTTGCTGTACTGGTGGTTGCGGCCGTCTGCGGCTGGCCGAAGGGCGTGCGCTGGAAGCCGCTCATGGGCAGGCCGAACTGCAGCCCCTCGGCGCGGGCCGACGGGCCCCGCACCAGGTGCGGCAGCGAGGGCTCCGCTGCCGAGGCCGGACTGCGCTTGTCGGCGCCCATGAGCATGGAGATAAAGGACGGTGCCATCTTCACCTAAGCGGCCACGAACGCTCCGAGAGAAAGACTGCGGAGAGGACCGCGAGAACAAAATCGAGTCCAGCAAATCGGGTCGGCCAGACGACGAGGGCAGCCAACAGACAAGACAGAGTGGTGCTTCTCCTCTTGCAAAGTGCCTTTGCCTTTTGCCTTTGATGCCAACGGATTTCGAGCTCGGCGGTCCTTCAGGTGTCTAGAAACGACACACAAAGGGTGCCACTGTAGAGCAGCTGGGGTCGAGTGAATGAAGAGTGGCCGCAATATGCTGTTTAGAAGTTACGGTAAATGGGGCATCTCTGTTCGAGACGGGTACCTTCATCCATTCTGTTTGGAAGGTTAATACACTATATGAGTGTCGAGTTGTGTCAACTGGCAAAATAATTTTCCATACTGGAATCAAGTCACTTGGAAACGGCCGAGTTTTTCAACTCGGAGTTTGGACTTATGAGCCAGGAAATGGCCAGTGAGAATCACTTACACCTTGACTTTGACTACGCTCAGCTGAGCCTCAGCCGGTGTCTACAGCTCTACACACCCCGCGGCTGAGCCACGACCAGCAAGGCCAAACAAAAAGGCCACTTTTTTCGTTGCCTGGCCTGGTGGTGTGACAAGCGGCGCTGGCCAAGTGGCTGCTGCGGGCCCCACATGAACAGCCCTTCAGAAAGCGAAGGCGACAATCGCTACTCGACGACAATGGCGAGCAACAAGCCTTGCGTCAGTGCCGCTGGCTTGCCCGGAACTCGCCGAGCACGGGCCGTAGGCACGCACACCAAGAGATGTGGCTCGCACTTGATATTTGTATGCAATACCGTTGTTTCTCTGACTTTGATACATCTCTTTTAGAACTGCAAAATATGATTTTTGGATAAAGTGAAAACCATTCATTTTGACGGCTAAACAAAATATTCCTCTGATATCCGATGCAAAGAATTTGATTAAAGCATAGTTCTCCGCGTGGTGGACCATATTGCGTATTTATTGAACCTTCTGGCTGTCTCGTCTGCATGTGTACGGTCCACTTTCCTCTCCAAGCGCATACGGCCCGCCAAAGAGCATAAGCGTTCTTGGCCGTGCTGACTTCTGCAAGTGCCTCCTTGCACGCTGACAGCCTCACAGGCTCACAAGGAGAAGCAGGACAACAGGCTCAAGCATTGCCGACAAGCCAGCCATGCTCGCGGGCGGCAAGGTACAACTTGACGCTACATGTATAATATTTGCTGCGCATATCTTATTTGCGAACTTCAACTACCGAGTTGGACGCTTTGGCGTCGACAAGTGATGGGATACACATGACCAACTTCAAGATCCGATCTTCAGTAGCCGGGTGTACTGCCCAGAGCGTATTCGTGGTAGAACGGATCGAGTTCGAGCTGCGCCGCCGGCACGAGGTGGCCGCGCGCGCCCTCGCGAGACGCACCACTCCTGAAGGACGACAAACGCATTAGGACAGACGCAGCGACAAACTTCAACAAGACAAGAACGCACCATTCGTCGTGGAGGCCGTCGCTGTTGACGGTCGGCAGCACCTTCAGTGGCCGGTGGACCCCGTAGCAGAACGAGCGGTGACTGCCGCAGCCACACAGTGACCGCAAATGTTAGGCGTCGACCACATGACCGCACGCTTGCTTATAAAAAAAGAGGACACACCTTCGATACGAGTTTTGGTGCTGCACGCTCGCGGATGAGGTGCGGCAGCGGTACTGGCAGTACTGGAACACGGTGATCTCGGCTGGGTCATTGTACACCGGGTGGTTCGGGTCAGCGTGCGTCAAGAAGTCCCGGCGGATGCCGGACTGATTGCAAGCACAAGGAGGAAAAACAGTTCAATGTCAGAGCGCTGACTCAGCCGCGGGCCAAGTTGGTGGCTTCGCTAGCAAAACGCAGGCAGAAGGCGCAGCCGCAACTGCAGCCGATGCAGCAAACACAGAACGTACGTTGAGCGGGTGCATGCAACAGGACACACAGTGCTCGAATACGTCGCAGCAATGTGGCGGGTTGGTATCGCATCGGTCGCACGTAAACTGCTTTATTCGCGGGAGGCTGGCGTCGGTCTCGTTGCAGCAGCCGGGCTTCATCTTATCCAGTTGCGATCGCGTGCACACGTAGCCTGCCAAATACAATAATTTGACAACGCATTAGCCTCTATTGTCCAGCAAAATTACAGCTAGTGCAGACTCACCCATCGAGTCTGTGAGCAGCTTCACGCCCTGCACCGTGTTCGCACACCTAGAATCGGTGCGATCCAACTTCAGCCCGTCGCCTCCTTCACGAAGGAACATTTGACGGCGTCCCGGCACCGGCGTGTCCACTCGATCCACAATAATGTGCGAGCGGATTTTCTCTTCGTCCAGCTCGTCAGCACTGCACACAAAATTAAGGCCATCAACACTCGTCTCTCGATTGCGAGAGCGCTCCCTGTTCTCACCTGACTTTGGACCCACGCCCGGCTGGGAAACGCATCCGCCCGATAGTGAGCACGATGTACGGCAGCGAGAAGGCCAGCCCCAGCGCCAGCAGCAGGCGCAGCGTGCCGATCTTCTTCTTGGGGTACACCGACACGCGGATCGACTGCACCAGCCAGCGGTCCGTGAACGCGACGTATCGCGGCACGTTGCGCTGCAGACACTGCAAGCCGCGCCGCCCCAGCTCCAGCAACACTTGGCTCAGGAACATGACGGCCACCATGAAGTGCCGCCAGCGCGAGTTCCGCGTACGCCGCCCCTGTCGCTCGCGCTCCTCGGACGCCAGGCGATCCTCCCCCTCCCGCATTAGCTCAGCCAATATCTCGTCGTCCGTCTCGTCGTCCGCGCGGTTCGCTCCGCGCAGCATTCCAACCCGAAAAACGGAGCGGTAATCAGCTAAAACACCCAAAATGGAACAAAAATGCCTACTTCCTCAGCGGGTTCTTTAAATTTAAGCAAAAATACCCAATGGGCTAAACAGTTTTACTTCACCCACCATATTGGATTCTTCGACTTCAACTCCCGATTCTCCGCTACTGGTAGCCAATTACTCCGGAGCCTTTCCACTGGCAAAGTGACTCCTGTACGAGTCGAATAGGAACAACACTTGCCAACAATGTGAGCGGCATGCCGTGGTCATGGCCTGTTACAGTACAGCACGGCCAACTCGATGAAAGGCAGCTCCCTGAAGGATTGGGACACGCTGGGAAGCGGCGATAGCGGAACTAGTGCGAAGAAAAAGAATCCCAATCACAGGCCAGGACACGACGTGTGCGTGCGCACACTACTGGGACGGAGCGGCTGTCGGTCCTCTCTCATATTCACCAATGCCAGCCATTCCCGCTTTCGCACCGTCAGCCGCATCCGAGATGGAAGATATCGCTCTCAACGTTTTTGCTGGACCACTAATGGCCTCCCTTTTCCGAGGGCCCAAGAATTCGACAGGGGTACATGAGACAATGGCAGCGCCGAAGCACTGGAAACACGAGTTGACTGCGGCTGAGGCAACCGTTCTTGTGGCGCTGCCCTTGATAGCTTTGGTCTTGAGCTACGTTTTGCTGCGCGTGATCTGGAAGGTACCGGAATCTCCAGAGCCGCATCAACACACGCTACCATCGTATGGAGCTGTCCCTATTGAAGAGGAATCGTTGCCGCTGGTGTGTCGGCCGAAGACGTCCCTGGTCGAGGAGGGCGAAGTCGCTGGACACTATGGCAAACATTGGTATGGGACCTTTGACTTCGCCTTCCTGGTCGGCATGGTCGTCTACGCTGCCGTGATGCTGGTTCTCACCTTCTTCTACGAGCCGCAGTGGCTTCTCGACCCGCACTTCTGGCTCATGCAGCTGCCCAAGCTCGTGGTCATGATGGTCGTGTCCCTCTTCGGAGGTATCATCTGCCGCTGCTTCTGCGACGTCGACGAGAAGGGCTACATCATGACCAACAAGTCGTCCAAGTTCAAAGTCAACTACACTCGGAAGCTGCAGCACTTCGCCGCCTACATGGTGCCGCTGGTCATCAAGTCCGACTACTCCGGCCCGATCGCCCTGGCCTGGGGCGATCTCTTCACCATGCTGGGCTTCCTCGTGCTCATCAAGCCCATCCGTGAGCACTCCAAGTTCTTCATGCTGCAGTTCAACTCGCTGGATCGTCCGGAGGATCGCCCGAACACGCTCAAGTGGATCATCGTGGGCAACATCGCTCCGGGCATGTTCATCCTCATGTTCTTCAAGTGGCTGTTCGCCGCTCAGGGCGCGCTGACGTTCATCCTCGTGTTCATCACGGGAATCGGCGACGGTCTGGCGGAGCCCGTGGGCATCACGTGGGGCAAGCACAAGTACAAGACGCGCAGTTGCTTCAGCAAGAACAAGTACACGCGCAGCTGGGAGGGAAGCGCGTGCGTGTTCGTGTCTGGGCTGGTGTTCCCTGCGCTGCAGTACGCCGCGTTCGACAACTTCTGGCAGGTGCTGCTGTCGATGCTGATCCTGGCGCCGACGATGGCGTACGCGGAGGCGACTGCGCCGCATACGATGGACACGCCGGTGTTGATGATCGGCTGCGGTGTCATCCTGTACGCCATCGTGAACCTTGTTTAAGTGCTGCAGCAGCAGCTGCAAGCAGCTCTTCAACTTGAAGCGGATCAAGTTTTGACACATGGCTACAGGTTAATCGAATGCAATTGGTTGAAATGATTGCTGAAAGGTCCTATTTTCTCTACAGCGCTGACCAAAAGGCGAAGCATGTTCTTGCGGGATAATGAGCTTGCTCGCGGGGGCCGGCGGGGAGACCGTACGCGCGTGCTGCAGCTGGCGAGAGAGCAACGGGAGGCGCGAGGCAGGCGCAAGGAGCACGAGGCGGCGGCGCAGCAGTTGCAAGCGTTCGTGCGCGGACGTCTCGTTGCTCGGCGGTTGCGGTCGCAGTCGCGAGCCGAGTTCGACCAGAAACTGGGAGATATCAGCAAACTGAAAGCCATTTTACAGCTCCCCAATATGTCGCTGCCTTATGACGCTCTGTTTGAGGTGAAATGTTGCTTAAATTGACCCCCCTGAGCTCCAGGTGAGGTGTGGAAGAGGTCTAACGCGGTGCTTGTTGTTTTATTGCAGTTGCTGCGTCTCGTGTTGTGTTTCTATACTGGCAGTGGATCAGATGCCGAGAGGATGCTGCAGTTATGTTCGCTGTTCGTTGACTCGATGACTACTGCCCTTGACGGGCTCAACGGGAGCGACGACAAACAGCGAGACTGGCAGCTGCGGCGGCTCATTGATTTGTGTCTGCAATGTAGTGACGCTTCTTCATCTACGGTGGAGGTGTCTGTGGGGTTTAAGACTGTACGGATATTGACGGAGTCGTTGCCGGAGATGCAGCACTACTTGCTCTCGGGACGATTGCTTTTGTGTCATCCACCGAAACAAATGGGAAAGCTGCTGTACCATGAAATGCCCAGAGCTTCTGTGACCCAGATCGTCCGACAGGGACTGATATCAGCTCGAGGACAGCTACCCATTTCTTCTCGTGCAAAAGAATCGCCGTACTGCAACGCTCTGGTGGATTTCGTGGTTCATCTTCTCACGACGACAAGCGGAATTCTTGAGGCGTTCGTCATGGAAGTAAGTGGCGATATCATGCTGTGCTGGTTATGCTTTTATTTTTACCTGTTAACATGCTCGTTTGTCAGGTCTTTTCGGTGCCGCTGCTGAATCAAGTGGTAGCAGCTGATCGTTTGCTGCTTCTCACGAACTTATCACTGTGGAATAGACTGCTTGGTGCTGGGCTACACTTGTCAGTATTCGACTTTCCTGCGTCTCCTGTTTCCGGGATTGCGTCGGAAGCCTGGTTTCTCGGAAATCTGCTTTGGATTTCCGATCGGTAAGCTCAGCAGCACCTTTCGTTATTGTTTCGGGAACGGAGGTTTTAACACGTTGTTGATGCATAGTGTGGAAGGAAAGAACGATTTTGTTGTTCTGAACGAGGTTCAGCTGCTCTCAAAGCTGCTACAATCTGTGCCACCCGCAACGTACGCTGCATCGGGAGTGGCTGTTTCGTGGACGAAAGTATCCGAGTCTCACTCCATGCCCGTCGTTTTTCCAGAGGCTTTGAACGAGCAGCTACACATTTTGGTCAATGATCAGTACTTGCGCTCAATATGTAATCACCTTCTTTCTTTCTCCCCGAGCGCGCTTCGCCATCCACTGGAAACCCAACGACCGACACCGATGTATCTTGATGCATCGACTATTGCGGTAGGCGTAACTGTTTAGCTAGTTTGTGCGAACAAGCTGACCAATTTCTCTATGCTTGCTACCTCTTTAGGAACAATTTGGCTTCGGTGACATCGCGTCAGCATCATCGTTATCCACATCACTTTCAGTAACGTGGCAGAAGATGAAATCAATTGGGAAGGCGACGTGGGCCAGAAATTTGTTTGAAAAGGCTGGTCTACGACGTAGACGAGAGGATGGCGAGGAGAGAAACAGTATTAGCGGTGCTTCTCGGCTCTCAAATACTTCAAAGCAAGCACGGAATATTGCTTCGAACGGGATAAACAATCTATCTTCCACGACTCAGCGGGCTGCAACGCTGAAGTTGTCGAAAGGCACCGAGCCTTTCATTCTGGAGAACATCAAGGCACTATCATGTTTGTGTGGCACATTCCTGTATCGATGGGGAAACGATGGCGGAAAGCGCCAGTCACACGCAATGCGCCTTCTGAACACGCTTGCCTTCTATCATGTCGAGGTTACTGGAAACGAAGGAGACACTGTGGAGAATGTTTCGCTGGTCAATATGTTGTGGTGTGTATTACAAGACACCAAGGATTTTGAAGATTTCGCGAAGGTACGGCTTCTTTCGGTAGTGTATGTTCTGTCTCCAACAAACTAACCTTGAGATGCGCGACAGAATGTGGATTTAATTCACGCGCGGAGCTCCGATCCGTACGTGTGCATGCTAGTGCTGTTTTGTATGACGTACGAGCATCTCCTGGTCGTGATGGACGATGAAGAGGTACGTGTCCATTGTTCGATTGAGCTGTCACCGCTACCTATATGCCGATTATTCATCGATTCGCCTTTGTAGATGTACGAGCAGGAGTACCCTCTTCCTATCTGCCAGGTTGAGCGGATTGTGTTGAGCCTGAAGCATGCACTTCATGAGGCGTATTGGACGTTCGCGAACCTTGCCCCATCTTCCGAATCGGTGGCATTTGGCATGTTTGTCGTTGAGACGGGAACTCGGTTGATGAGGGTTCTGTACAACCGGTGCTCTCGTCAGCCTTTTTGCAACGTCACGAGCTGGTGTGTTATTAATGTTGTTGATAGTTATCGGATGATGACTAATACTGGATGGATTTTGATATTGCAGGATCATTACTGAGTTGGATAGCAACCAATTGATTGAAGAAGTGTTGCTGGGCACACCACGTGCGAACAAGTTGATCCAGTCGATGCCATATTTGGTGCCGTTTCCTGACCGCGTCAAATTGTTCCAGCGGCTTGTCAAGGCTGACAAAGACGTTCACCAAAACGAAAGCTGCTCAGTATACCGCATTCGCATTCACAGAGGTGCCATTCTGGAAGACGGCCTGAAGAAGCTCAATTCGATTCGTACAAACCTCAAGAAGCGAATCAACGTGGTGTTCGTGAACTCCGCTGGGCGCGAGGAAGTGGGCATTGATGCTGGAGGACTCTTCAAAGAGTTTTGGTTGGACCTGTCGACACTCGCATTTGATCTGCAGTATGGACTCTTTCTCACGACCCAAGACCAGCTCTTGTATCCGAACCCAAACTCGGCCTCAGACCATTTCTCACGAGAGAGTGATCACCTGACGATGTTCCAGTTCGTCGGCCGAATTTTGGGAAAGGCGTTGTATGAAGGCATTGTGGTGCAGCCAAAATTTGCCCACTTCTTTCTTTCCAAGCTTTTGCATTCGTTCAACCAACTGAACGAGTTGCCGTCATTGGACCCCGAGATTTACAAGGTACGCGCTTTTGAGACGCGATATGCCGAACGTTTTTGCTGACGCTCTACCATGCTGCGAATTCTTTGTGATGCAGAATTTAATGTTCCTCAAGTCCTACGACGGCGACGTGGAGGACCTTGGCCTCACGCACACGGTTGTTCAAGACGTCTTTGGAGAGCAGAAAGAGATCGAAATCATCCCGGGAGGAGGCAATGTGCCCGTGACGAGCCGAAACAAGACGCGGTATATCCACCTGGTTGCGAATTACTACCTCAACACGCAGATCCGCGAACAATGCGCAGCTTTCCGGATGGGCTTGTCAGACCTCATCCACCCGCGGTGGCTCCAGATGTTCAACGAGCCAGAGTTGCAAGTGCTGATTTCAGGCAAAAGCGGCAAGATCGATGTCGATGATCTCAAGGCCAACGCACGCTACGCTGGCGGCTACTACGCGTTGGATAAACGCGTCGCGTGGCTGTGGCAGGCGCTGGCGAGCTTCACGCCCTCCGAGCAGGCTGCGTTTTTGCGCTTCGCCACGAGTTGCCAACGCGCTCCGTCGCTGGGCTTCGGGTCGCTCACGCCCCAGTTCTGCGTGCAGAAGATTCCCATCCGAAGCGACGACGAGTTGCTGCCCAGCTCCTCCACGTGTTTCAACACGCTCAAGCTGCCCACATACTCGTCGTACAAGGTGCTTCGCGCCAAGCTGCTCACCTCCATCTCTTCCGGCGCCGGCTTTGAAATGACCTAGTGCGTGATGCCATTCTGTCCACATCCTTTTGTCTACTAGCAATTGCGTTGCCACAAGTGAACGATTTATGCTTTGGCGCTGCCACCATTTCCGATCCTGGACGGTTGTCGAAAACCACCGAATACAATTTTCAACTCATATGGGAATCGACCAGCTAAACTTTATGGTACCGAGAGGCTTCTTATAAGTTCGAACTCGCATTATACGGTATAATGTATACTCTACATTCCAACAGTACCGACGTCATGGGCAGCTCGCAGGATGAGATCCGGCGGCTGATGAAGGAGGCCAAGCAGAAGCCCAGCACCACTGCGAAGACTCCTTCATCTGCCAAGACCAAGACAGCAAAGCCCAGCAGCGCCGTGCCCAGCCAAGTGCAGAAGCCCGCGCTCCCCGCGGGTTTCTTCGACGACTCGTTGGCAGACGCCAAGGCCCGCAATGTGGACGTGCAGCAGCTGGCGGCGAAGCAGCTCAAGTCCGAGTGGGATGCATTCCAGGAGTTCGCGCAGGAGGTGGAGCAACAGACCGCCAAGCAGGAGCAGGAGAAGGTGGAGGAGAGCAAGGAGCGCGAGGCCGTCGAGCAGCTCGAGAACATGCAGTACGTGGACAGATACCGCGTCGTGCTGGAGCGTGCGACCAGTCTCCGCAGCGGAGAAAATAAGACCAACACGGAGAAGAGAAAACGGCAGGACTCTGCTGACGACTTGGTTGAAGAAGACGGCGAGGCAGAGGGAACCAGTGCCGTTGAAACGGCGGTGAGCGAGTACAAAAAGAAGCACAAGAAAGCTAAGAAGCAGCAGCTCTCGGACAGCGAGGGCTCGGACGACTTTGACCCATGCAACTGGAGGTCTCGGGGCATCTAGACTGCAGTTGTACCATGAAAATAGACGGTAGAAAACAAGGAGGAAGTGCTCATCAAACATGTTTAATGAAAAGGATCGCGCTTGATGGTTCTCTCCTCTAACTGCGGCTGCAGCACTTAAACAAGGTTCACGATGGCGTACAGGATGACACCGCAGCCGATCATCAACACCGGCGTGTCCATCGTATGCGGCGCAGTCGCCTCCGCGTACGCCATCGTCGGCGCCAGGATCAGCATCGACAGCAGCACCTGCCAGAAGTTGTCGAACGCGGCGTACTGCAGCGCAGGGAACACCAGCCCAGACACGAACACGCACGCGCTTCCCTCCCAGCTGCGCGTGTACTTGTTCTTGCTGAAGCAACTGCGCGTCTTGTACTTGTGCTTGCCCCACGTGATGCCCACGGGCTCCGCCAGACCGTCGCCGATTCCCGTGATGAACACGAGGATGAACGTCAGCGCGCCCTGAGCGGCGAACAGCCACTTGAAGAACATGAGGATGAACATGCCCGGAGCGATGTTGCCCACGATGATCCACTTGAGCGTGTTCGGGCGATCCTCCGGACGATCCAGCGAGTTGAACTGCAGCATGAAGAACTTGGAGTGCTCACGGATGGGCTTGATGAGCACGAGGAAGCCCAGCATGGTGAAGAGGTCGCCCCAGGCCAGGGCGATCGGGCCGGAGTAGTCGGACTTGATGACCAGCGGCACCATGTAGGCGGCGAAGTGCTGCAGCTTCCGAGTGTAGTTGACTTTGAACTTGGACGACTTGTTGGTCATGATGTAGCCCTTCTCGTCGACGTCGCAGAAGCAGCGGCAGATGATACCTCCGAAGAGGGACACGACCATCATGACCACGAGCTTGGGCAGCTGCATGAGCCAGAAGTGCGGGTCGAGAAGCCACTGCGGCTCGTAGAAGAAGGTGAGAACCAGCATCACGGCAGCGTAGACGACCATGCCGACCAGGAAGGCGAAGTCGAACGTGTTGTACCAGTGCTCCTCGTAGTCACCGGCCACCTCGCCCTCCTCGACGAGCGAGGTCTTGACGGCAGTGATGGGCTGCAGCTGCTCGCCCGTGGCGCCGTACGAGGGCACCGGAGCGCGCACAGGCAACGGCGTAGGCACGCGCCACACGAGGCGCAGCATGACGTAGCACAGCAGCAGCGCCGCGATGGGCAGCGCAACGAGCACGACGCTCTCGGCGGTGGAAATGTTCTCGGGCCACTCGAGAGGCGCCGCCGTGGGCACGGGGGTCTCGACCGGGATCGCGTCCGCCATCTCTGTCTTTGCTGGGTTCTTGATCCTGTGGTGCGAGCCGAGCAAATTGGGAAGTGACGTCTGGGGGCGGGCGTTTTTGCGAACCTCCAGCGAAAGGATACCACCACGTTTGTGGCAACTCACTCGAGAGCGCCAGGAACTCAGAAACCATAGAAAAGGCAAGTCAAGGCGGTACGTATTCGAGGTGTGGCGTTAGAGGCCGGATCTTTGGACCGCTGTTTCACCACCACTCGATTTGTTTGCTCGCAGTTTTCTGTATTTTGCTGGGCCTGCACGAATTGTGGCACACTCGGAATCCAAGCAGCAGTGATTCTTCATGGGGTATCGGAATGGCAATGAAATGAGCGGCCATGGCAACACAGTTCGGGCGATGGAGCCCTCAACAAGCAGAAACCGGACACTGGGCCTGCAATTTCCTCTTTTCCGTGGCTTTCGTGATGGTGCAAGGGACCTGCGGCTTCGTGCATGGAGGCCTTAGCCGCCAACAGCTTTACCTGCGAGGACTGCCTCAACGAGGTGATAATAGACATCCTCCACGGCGCGCTGATCATGTTCACTGGTGACAACCACACGTTATTGGCAAGGTATCGCTAAATTTAACACGCTGATTTAGGCAATACATACATTCTTGATCCACTAAAGCCAGGGGATAACCCATTCTCACTTTTGATAGGCTAATCCAAAAGCCGTTTCAAGCCGGATTAATCAGACACAAAGTGCACACAAACTGAATCCGCAGATTTCAAGGCATCAAGCGGCTCGAATCTTCGCGATGCACGCGGCGATTTGAAGGCGTGTGGCGCCGCTGGCAGCCACGCCAGCCTGGCTCGCTCTTGCTCAGGATGCGAAAGCGTGCCCTGTCACATGACACCTTCGAGGCCACGGGGCGTTGCTCAGTGAAGGCTCTACTGGATGGCAGCTACGTACGCTCAGAAAGATCACTGTGGATGGCCAGGGGCAAATCATTGCGGTGCGTTATTAGCGTGCGCGTGGCTTCTTGAATCAAGACTGCCAGACCAGGTGAAGCTCAACATGACATACACTCTGGCGACGGAATGGTGGTGTTTGCCTGGCCATGTTGCCTTCCCGCATGCTGAGAAGTACCAACAGCAACGAGGCCGACCAGCGAGCGCCAAAAGAGAAGGGCTGGTGGGGGAGGACAAGAGAGCGCAGTATAATACACGTCTAAGAGCGTACTCGGACGGGATGAAGCACTTGCACTTTAGTGACTGATTGCAGGCTTCCATGTGAGTCAAGTGTACATCCACGTACGCCTGCGTCACATCGGAAATCGTGCTGACGAGCACGTCGCAGTCGCTCAGCAGCTCAACAAGTTACGGTACAGACGAGAAGTCGGTTCCACTCTTGCTGTCCAGGGAGGCATTGTGTGAGAGAGCGAGCGTCGTGTCCGTCCATGAAACTGATCTACCATCTAGTTCAACGCGCATGTTGTGTTGAGGAGACAACGAAGCTTGGGTAGTGAAAGTGTTGTTGTCTTGAGGACGATAATTGGAGAATGAGACCAAGTTTCGTGGTCGATCGAAACCGTGGAGAGTCTCCACCCAAAAGTGACTTGTAGCCATCTTGGTTTGACACGCCGTCAAATGTGTGGACCACATCGCTGCATGATTGCCTGCCGCCGATTTCCATCCACACGTAACTAACATGTCGTCTATTGCCTTGCGCCTTGGCCGCCGTGGCTTACTCTCGTCTCGCAATGCGCTGAAGCCTCGCGCTTTTGCCAGCACCAAGACCGCCTCCGGGTTCTCGTACCCTGGCGCTCGCTCGCTGGAGCAGCTCGTGAAGCTGGAGCTGCTGGAAAACGAGCAGGCCCCGCAAATCCGCAGTATCTGGGAGGATTTCCACGCCGGCAAGGACGACGCAGTGGCCACGACGTTGTCAGCCGATGAGTTCCAGTCCCTGGTGAAGCGCGCCGAGGCCGCGCCCTACTTCATCTTCCCCGTGTACCGTCAGGAGGGATTTTTCAACATGTTGTGCCAGTTCCAGCAGTCCTGCTTCCTGATCACGTACCTCGAGGCCTTCAAGGAGAACCCCAGTGCAGCGCCGCCCTGTGTTGCCGTCTCGCTGTACGACGACCTGCTGGCCGAGAAGGAGTTGGCACTTGTGCGCGCTGATGTTATCAACATGCTGGACAAAAAGGAGTCGCAGCTCCTGCTAAACCAAATGCTGGCCAGCTACCAAGACGACAAGCTCTACGAGCACGTGGACAAGTTCAACAACCAGCCGGATAAGTTTGACTTTGAGGGCTTCCGGTTGATGCTGAAGGACGTTATGGCGTAGGCGTAGACCTGGCAGCTACGTGTGGAAGCAACCACGCCCATTTTGAACAAAAAATGTAGTCTTAAACCCATATCACTCCCCTCTCTCTCTCTCTCACTCTGTCTTCCTCTTCAGCATAGCTTCTGGCGCTAGCAATCACGGCATGACAGGAAACTATCGTCTAGATGCTCCCTTACTGCTGGGTCTTCTGGGCCTCAGCCTCCTTCCTCTTGGCGTGCTCCGCCTGGAAGAGAACAAGAGCCTGCTGCGTTGTCGCGTCAGCCTCGAGTCCCAGAGCCTGGTACTCAGGAGCGTGCGTCTGGGCAAAACCCTGCAGCGAGCCCAGGAAGAACTCCACCTCGTCCACCTCATCTAGCAGACTGATGTAGTCCTCGTCACCCTCATCGTCATAACCGAACTGACCCTCGGCTTCCTCACGCAGCTGGCGCAGGATAGCGTAGTACTGGTCGTCCACCACGTCCTCGGCGTCCTCATTGGAGGCGTAGCCACCGTTCTCAAGCAGCTCATCGAGGTGACCGCCGTCCTCGTCATTACCCTCGACCTCCTCGCCGTCCTCCAGGATACCCGGCGCGGGGTTCTGGATCGACTCAGCGAGCACCTTCATGGCAGCCTGGATCAGCTGCTTCATGTGCGGGCGCAGAGCGGCCGGGATCTTGTCGGCCGGAGCGCGCAGAATCGACATGGCACCAAGCACGAACAGCTTGCGGTCCAGGTAGTTGTCGTAGCGGGACAGGTCGCTCAGCCAGATCTTGAGCACGCCGTCAGCGGCACCCAGCGAGTTGAGAGCGTCGAGGGTGAGAACAGGGTTGTAGTGCAGCAGACTGGCAAACACACCCAGAAGGTTGCGGGCAGTCGAGTCCACAAGCGGCTCCGCCAACTTCTTGCACACCATCAGCGTAATAGGAGGAATGCTCTCGTCCACCTTGCCGAACAGGTTGTGCAGCAGCGAGTACAGCAGACGGCAAGCGGCGCACAAGTCGATCTCCTGCACGCTCTGGCTCTCGAACACCGTCTTGGCCATGTTGAACACAAGCTCAAGGTAACGCACGCTAACGCCAGTGTTCGGGTCCGTGGCCGAGCCCGAGAGGAAGCCCTCAATGTCGCGGCCGACAAAGTTGTCGATCACCGGCACAAAGTTCGTGAGGTAGTCCGAGGCCCAGTCGTTAAAGCTCACGAAGATCAGCGGGAACAGAGACCACAGCTCCGGGGCAATTTTGTGGCTGTAGAACGCCAGCGAACCGAGGATGTCAATGCCGCTCTCCATGTACTCGACGTAGTCGAAGTCCGTGAGAATCTTGTTGATGACCGGCGCAAGCGTGGGCACAAGCAGAGCGTACAGCTCCGGGTGGTTGTGGATGCTCATGAGAATCGTGTTGATGGCGTCAAGGCACGACACAGCAGCCAGCGACGCATCCTCGTCGTCCTCAGCAACAGCCGTGAACTGGGTGAAGAACTCGACGAACTTGGCCACCAGCTGCAGCGAAAACGGTCCGATCTCCGAGGAGAATCGGTCAATGATGTGCTCGAGCGCGACGACAACCTCATCGTTGCCGATTTCATCCATCAGGCTGAAGAACTGCTCCAGGATCTGCGGCAGACGCGGGCGAAGCACTTCCACCACCGTGTCCGAGTGCGGGTACATCACAACAAAACGGATCGTTTTGGCAGCCTCAATACGCACGGGCAGCTCCGGGTCGAACATGGCGTCAAGCATGCCGTTGACAATGGCGAAAAGAGTCTGCTCGTCCTTGAACTTGATACCCTCGATGTACTTGCGCGAGAAGATCTTGCAAGCGCGCAGGCGAAGGAAGCCGTGCGGGTTTTTAAACTCCGGCAGAATGTGCGTGATAATCATCAGCTCCACCTGGTCCTTGTGAGCCTTGGACTTGGTGAGCACACCGTCCAGCGAGAACAACGCGTGCAGAGCAGCGTCCTTCTGGATGAAGTCCTTCTTGTCATCCGAGGCAGCAAGGTACGTGTTCAGGATGTTGTTGTAGAACGAAAGCACGTTCGGTAGGCAGTCCTTGCCCCGTTTCGTGCACAAGTCAGACAGCAGGTTAGAGGCGGCGTACACAGGGTCGAGGAAGTCCTCGAACACATCGTTCGTCTTGCGCACGAACTCGTGAGGGTCCTCGGCCCACAGCTGCAGGTCCTTGGGGGACAGGCACAGCACTGGGTGGATGACCTCGAACAGCAAGAAGCCAAGGTGCGGCTTGATAAGCTTGTACGTCACAGCCGAGTCTACAGCCTCCTGCAGGAACACAAGAGCAAGCTGCACCACGCGGTCCGTGCAGAAGCGGCCGTTCTTGCGCAGCGCCAGGGTCTCCAGCACGCACGGCAGCAGCTCCGGGGCGATCTGGTTGCGGAACACCGTGCTCATCTGCAGGTACTCCTCTTCGGCCTTCTTGGGGTTGCCGTAGCGCGTGTAGAAACGGCAGAGAATCTGCATCGCCCACTTTTTAAGCTTCCACCACGGCCAGTTGCCGCGCTCCTCCTCGTCCGTGGGCTGTCCAACGGGCTCTCCGCCCTCGCTCGCCTCGGGCAGTGGCTTGGCGATGACCATGCGGAAGATGTTCATCCAGGCCACGACCTGCTCTGTCTGTGCAATGTGCGGCGGCAGGTTGGTCTTGACGCACGACCAGTAGGTCTTGAGGATGAGGTGCATCATGTGCGCCGCCTCGATCGAGTTGTTGGTTTGCATCTGCACCATCATGTTCTGCAGCATGGGGAAAACCACCTCCACGAGCTTGAAGAGGGGAGCCAGGCGTTCCTCCGAGCGGTACTCAAAGTTCTTGACCACGCGGCGCAGCGCCAGCAGCGCGTTGATGATGCGGTTGGCATCGCCGCTCTGCACGTTCTGGCAGATCTCGTCGATGAGCGTTGGCCACGAATCCTACAGGACATCACCAGCAAATAAACCTCATCAATTACAACCTCGGCTGCAAGAGCAACAGCAGTGCATTGAAACGTACGGGGAAATCAAAGCGCGCAATGTATGCGACGGTCTCGGCCAGCAGCGAGCGGATGCTCGAGTCCTGCGACACGAGTAGCGCCTCGAGGCCGTTCTGGCGGCCCAGCACCTTGTCCGCGGGGCTGATGACCTGCACCCACTGGCCCTCGGGGCCGTCGGCACCTTCCCAGTACTTCTGCACGAGGTTCTTGAGCGACACGGCGGCGGCCTGGCGGATCTCGCGCGTCACGCTGGCCTCGACCGTGATCTGGATGAGCAGCTGCACCGACCCGGGCACGGTGTGCAGGCCCGCGATGGCATCCTCCGCGGCTTTGCGCGCCACTTCGTCGTTGCTGAACGTGTGCAGCAGGATGTTGTGCAGGCTGGCCACGTCCATGGTTGCGGAAAGGCGGGGACGTGCTTGTCTCGACTTGGCTGCTTTGGGTCTGATTGAGGAAGAGCTCCGTTTGGATGGAGCGTAGCCTTGGCATACGCGTGTGTGTGTACTGATATTAGATGTGACAATGTCAGTGCGTTGCAGTCAGTTGGCCAATCAAAGGGGAGTAACCGGGGTACGCTTTTTGACTGGTCTGGCCATTCGCTGCGGTTAATTGGCGATGAACCCATTCTCAGATGGCTACATCTCGGTCTGGATACTGGTTCACTTGAAATCTGTATCGGTTGGAATTTGTGTCGGGACCAATTTTGTCACCAGTTCACATTTTGCCACAAAGTGCAATACCATACAAACGTCAAGAGGTGTTTTGAAACCGAAAAACCTCTTGGATCCACTATGTCCAATCGACTGGCGCAGAGAGGTCTGAGATGTGATGGGCACCACGAAGGGGTGCAGCAGCAAATGGGTACACTGTAGGTCGGACATCTGGTTTTCGATGACCCATGCAGCTCCAGCGGCAGTTCCTACGCCTTGTGATCCCAATGATCCTGCTCATTGCAAATGCACGTTTGGCCGTGACAGCCGCAGCAACGCAGCACCATGCTGTTTTGCTTTCGACGATAGCAGGTTGATCAACAGCACAAACACGAGAGAGTAGGGCAGGCGAATCGTAAATATATGTAACCTTCGACTACGAAGATCTAACTAAACCTCACCACCAAAAAATGCAAGAGCTATCCAGCAAGAGTCGACGCGTGTGGGTGCACGGGATGCACTTGATGCCCGCCAACGACTACAGCGCGAGGCGCTTAGTCCACCTCCTCCATCGTGCTCTCCTCCTCGTCCTCGCCCTCAAGCGGGGGCAGGTCCTCCATAGGACTCGTCGGCAACGTCGTCATCGTCGTCGATGCTCAGACCGAGCTTGATGAGGCGGTGGATGCGGTTGGCGAACGTCGTGGGCTCGTCCAGGCTGAAGCCCGACGTCAGCAGCGACGTGTCGTACAGCAGCCAGATCAGGTCCTTCACCGTCTTGTCGCTCTTGTCGGCCTCGGCCTTCTCACGCAGCGACTTGATGATGGGGTGCAGCGGGTTGATCTCCATGGTCTTCTTCGACGACATGTAGGCCGAAGTGCTGCTGTCACGCAGAGCCTGGGCCTTCATGATACGCTCCATGTTGGCAGACCAGCCGTACTCGCCCGTCACCAGCACGCACGGCGACTCCACAATACGGTTCGAGATCTCGACCTTCTCGACCTTTTCGTCAAGGACCTCCTTCATGAGCTTGCACAGGCCCTCGGTGGCGGCCTTGGCCTCCTCGAACGACTTCTTCTCGTCCTCAGTCTCCTCCATCTTGAGGCCCTCCTTGGTCGCGCAGATGAGCTTCTTGCCCTCGTACTCCTTCAGCTGCTGCACGGCGTACTCGTCAATGGCCTCAACCATGAAGAGCACCTCGTAGCCCTTCTTCTTGAGCTTCTCAATGAACGGCGAGTTCTCCACCGACTTCTTGCTCTCGCCCGTCACGTAGTAGATGCCGGGCTGGCTCTCGGGCATACGCGAGATGTAGTCGTCCAGGGACGTCATCTCCTCGCCAGACTTGGTCGAGTGGTAGCGCAGGAGCTTGGCGATCTTGGTGCGGTTGGTCGAGTCCTCGTGGATGCCCAGCTTCAGGTTCTTGCTGAAGGCCTCGTAGAACTTGTTGTACTTCTCGTTGTCCTCAGCAAGGTCGGCGAACATCTCCAGGCACTTCTTGACGAGGTTCTTCTTGATCACACGCAGGATCTTGTTCTGCTGCAGGGTCTCACGCGAGATGTTAAGCGGCAGGTCCTCCGAGTCGACAACACCCTTGACGAACGACAGGTACTCGGGCATGAGCTCCTCGCAGTTGTCCATGATGAACACGCGACGCACGTACAGCTTGATGTTGTTGATTTTCTTCTTGGCACCACCCTCGAACATGTCGAACGGAGCGCGCTTGGGGGCGAACAGACAGGCCTTGAACTCGAGCTGTCCCTCCACAGAGAAGTGCTTCACGCCGGCGTGCTCCTCCCAGTCGTTGGTGAGCGACTTGTAGAACGAGGCGTACTCCTCGTGGGTCACGTCCTCGGGCTTGCGCATCCAGATGGGCTTCTGGCTGTTCAGGTGGTCCCAGTCGTGGGTGACCTCCTTGATCTTCTTTGTCTTCTTCTTCTTCTCGCCTTCCTCCTCGTCGACCTCCTCGACCTTGGGCTTGTCGTCCTCGCCCTCCTTCTCGTCATCCTCCTCCTCGTCGTCGGTAACCTCCTTCTCCTCCGTCTTCTCGACGTAGAGCTTGATGGGGAAGCCAATGAACTCCGAGTGCTTCTTCACCAGGTCTTTGAGCTTGCGCTCCTCGAGGTACTCGAGCATGTCCTCCTTGAGCGTCAGGACGATGCGCGTGCCGCGCAGGATGGGCTCCGTCGTGTCGGGCGTGACCGTGAACGAGCCACCGGCGGCGGACTCCCACACGTACTGCTCGTCGTCGTTGTGCTTCGAGTGCACCACGACCTTGTCGGCGACCAGGTAGGCCGAGTAGAAACCCACACCGAACTGGCCAATCATGCTGATGTCAGCGCCGGCGGCCAGGGCCTCCATGAAGGCCTTGGTGCCCGACTTGGCGATCGTGCCCAGGTTGTTGATGAGGTCGGCCTTGGTCATACCGATACCCGAGTCCTGGATGGTCAGCGTGCCGTTGGCCTTGTCCGGGATCACCTTGATCTCCAGGTTCTTGTCCGTGTCCAGCACGCTGGCGTCGGTCAGCGACGAGTAGCGGATCTTGTCGAGCGCATCCGAGGCGTTCGAGATGAGCTCGCGCAGGAAGATGTCCTTGTTCGAGTAGAACGTGTTAATGATCAGACTCAGCAGCTGGTTGATGTCGGCCGAGAAGGCGAACGTTTCGGCTTCGGCGCTCATGGTTCTCTGTGCTTCTGGGGTCTTGGGACTTGGATTCCAACAGGGAAGATTGAAGAATGAGCGCCGGCTTGCCCTGCAAAAGGGGGAGGTTGCAGCCAGCCAAACGCAGCGATCTTTCTTGTTTTGGGCCAATCGAAACTTCCATCGATCGACGGGAGGGGCGACGTGCAGCGGCTCTGTGGGCTGCCGGCGATCAGCAGGAGAGAAGACCCGCCCTCGCCGTCGAAGATTCTAGATTGCGACGGGCCAGTGGTCTGATGGTACCATGTACCAATACAATATAGCAGGTCTGAGTTGTATGTTTTTTACCTATATCCGAAGGTCGGACAAATATAAAAGATCGGGGTGGGGTACGTGGCAAGGCGCTACAACTTTGGCGTCTTGTTCTGGAACGCTGCCGACAGTCGAGACTCACGCAGCGAGGAAGCAGCATCGGATAAAGCGCGACCGAGTCCGTGGCTGGAGGTGTGTGTTGCACGTGTGAAGACTAACGATGGATGGATGTTGTTGCGATCACTTGGAGCTGGGTGCCGCGTTGTGATGTGGACGAAGGCATTTTCGTGCTGCCTCGCCGTCGCATATGCTGAAGACATACTGAAGTGTTGCTTGTCTCGGGCTGTGCTAACTTTGCTTTGACTTGTGATTCATGAAATGACCTCTACGTGGTGGGCGGTAAACCTTACTTAGATGCTCGTGAAAGCGCAATCGAGCATCGGCAGTGCCCGGGTCTTGCGTTATGCACTCAAGGACAGACTGTTTGCTGAAGTTTTCGCACTGCAGTGTCAAAGCGGTGAACTCAGACAAATGCACTGGAGTTGCTTGTGAACATTGGGATGTCTTCTTGCCATGGTAATATCATATCTTTGTGCGAGTGCATGCGCACTGCAACACGTAGTATAATGTGGCACGTACAGGTAGCAGCGCAACAGCCTCGGTCGCCTGCTGTATCGCTCAGACTCATTAAACTAAGCCGCGCCAAGGCGCGGAGAAGCTCTGGATTTTACCAAGTGGAAAAGTGACGATGTAATGTGTCTGTTTCTGCTAGTGCTTCTGCAGTTCTCTGACATTTATTCCAGCGATCCGATTCCATTGGTTTCCACCATTTCTCGCAAATGCCGATATGCGTCGTCCGCGCAACATTCATCATAGGTCATATATCGCATTGTTGGACGAAATATCCCGTTGATCCATGCCCGTCGCATCGATCCAAGCGCTAGGTGAACATGATTGCGTGTAAGCAAAATATCGTTGCCCAATGAATGCAAGGAGTCGGCTAAGAAGGATCAAGCTAATCTTTTGTGGTTCTACGCCTACAAGGTGCCGTAGATTGCGTTGCTGTAGAAATTCGCCGACGCCTTCCTGAACCCGAAGACCATTTATATGCGCAAGTTCGATGCGCACCAAATAGAATATCGCCACGCCCGTCGAGATTATACTCGTCAAGTCCACCGGGCGCTGCTCGCCTAGCTGGCGGAGTTCATGGAAAAGTTCCTTGTCAAGGACATGGTGGCCAAGTCCGACCACCCCACGCTCGCCGATATCGCCGCCTTCTGCGGATTCGTGCAGATCGGGCTCAGGGTATCTTCAACTTCTCCACCGACACCACTTTGCCCGTGAAATCAAGCAAGTACCTCCATGACATGGTGTATTATACCCTTCTAATTCAACCGCATGAAGACGCTGCCGCACCACGATGAGATCCACGAGCTACTTGACGAGTTCCTGACGACTCAAAAGGCTAACCTGTAAAGAGTAGCGCAGCAGAGTGGGAAATATATCTATGCATTGCGAAGCAAAATGACGAGCAAAGTGAATTTCTATCCGGATCCTGATATACTACTATGGTATGTATGAATCATTCCATTTATTATTAGCGCGGAAGAAGTAATAGTTAGGTAATTGTCGACATATATTAGATAGCACTATATCTATAGTAGCAATTTAGTACTACGGTCGACCACGAATCAAGCTCACGCACAGCACAGACGCGAAACACTGTATAGCGCCCTCGGAGGCGTATGTCAAGACCACAAATCACGCATTGGCCGATGAAGCGAAACTGATAGCTGCTATATTATCCTAAAGTTACGAGTATACATCAAGCGAACTTCTATCAGCCGAACTTAC
Organism: Phytophthora ramorum; assembly: GCF_020800215.1. Lineage (NCBI taxonomy): Eukaryota > Oomycota > Peronosporomycetes > Peronosporales > Peronosporaceae > Phytophthora > Phytophthora ramorum. The sequence goes on from NW_027150658.1 coordinate 868,876, forward strand.
TGTCCTTTACTGCAACACAGCTTTATCATATTGGGAAGTGACGATAGACGCTAACGCCAGTCCAAGGTACAACCACCACACCACTTGATGCATGCAACCCAGACGAGAAAAATCCGAAAAGAGCTGCTAACGAAGAACTACTGAGAGACACGACTGACTTCGCTTTTATCAAGACTGTCGGCGACGTTTCGTCAACGAATGTCTCCACCACGAACAAGGATAAGAGTGTAGAGATTTTCGTCTAAGAGCAATTGACACGCATGGTTTTTATGCTTCCAGAACACTCAGATCTTGATGAATAGCTGCTAAAAGTACTTCTAAATGATCTTCGACAGCTGAAGTCATGAGTGCACGAGCAAATATTCCCCAAAAATGAAGAGACACATATTAATACAAGCTTCTTCCAGTCTCACTGAACCATATTAAATACAACAATGGGCTATCATGTTTAGCGCTTGAAACGTTTCAAAGTTATACCCCACTTTCATTTACCCCCCCCTATCATCCAGCACTCACGCGTTGTATTTATATACATAAAGGAAAAAAGTACCACATGACCCTTTTCATAATTTGTATTATTATTATATTTTAATTTACATTATACAGATTATTATGTAACTGGCACAAGTGTCGAACTCTAAAAACCATCCACAATAGGCAAGTTCTTCTTATCGTGTCCACCTCTCTCTCTCTAAGCCTACCGCTGGTGTCGCTGTCATCTCCCTTAGCCTTCGGTTCCTACATCTCCTCGTTTCTCCAAGTCTTCTCGCGCCAATGTCTGACGTCACCAACCAGCCATTCGTTGAGCTCGATTTGTAGCTCGTCTCGCTTGTCCGTTAACAGATGAGTCATCGGCTGAGACATTGTCACGCTCTTCTTGTGATCCATAGCGTAATTCGCCAGCCAGTCTGCAGCTTTACTGTGTTGTCTATAGTCGTGTGACCACGTCTCGACGCCAAGTATGTTCGCTAGCCGCCTGTTGATCCTGTACCAGTGCTTCATTTGTTTGGCTTTTGGCTTCTTCCGCATCTGTATCAAGGCAATTATGGGGATGCTGTCCCCTACCACGTGTATTCTTCTCCAGTCCATAGCGAGCGTCTTCTGTAGCACCCTGAGCAGTCCTACGAACTGCGCAGTGTTATTGACCGTTGTATGCTGCCCCTAATGTCGTCGCCACACACCATATTATCTCTGCTCCTCCATCAGTGTAGTTCCCTTGCAAAAGATCGACCTCCACCACCAGACTTCCGCTGCCACCTGGTCCAGCGTTCCCTCTCGATCCACCGTCGAAAATATCAACCCTTCATCACCTATCTCTGTCACGTTCACTACTCGAGTTCTCCAGCTTTGTAACAAAAAGGAGGCTGCCCCGATCTGCGCCGCTGAGTCCGCCGTTAGAGGGTAGAGACTCGATAAGTATATCCGGGTAGCCTCCATTAGGCTGCTACTTTAACCTGCTGTTGCCTCTGCCATAGTGCTCTGCTTGCCATCCGAGGGATGTAGCCGCGCTACATTCCATATCCGTATCCATGACATAGTGAGCGCACAAGCCCCCGCCCATAAGTCCTGTATGATGTCATTTAAACCTTCCCATTGTTCCGCTGTTTGCAGATTGCCCCATTGCACTATCCACTCTCGCAATTTGCCCAATTTCAACGCAAAAATGTCCTGCAGTATTTCCGTTCGGTTCCGCTCCTCCACACCTGCCGTTAAGCTGCCGTGCAGCCAACGCTGCAACATAACATCCCAAAACTGTGCTGCTTCAGGGCATTCCCAGACTAGATGAGTTATCCCTTGCTTTTGGTCGGACCCACATTCTGCTGCCATACACCGATACTGGTGTTTCTTGTCTCTTCATAGTCTCAAGCGTCCCAGTTTACCATTTTGTTGACCAATACACCATTTAATGGCATCAAATGTTGTTGTATGCATGCGTATAATTTCAGAGCTTCCTCGAACTGGCACGCCTTTGTTGACTTGAAGTATTGGAGGAAGTCTAATGTGAGACGCTCTTCCGTTCCAAACGGTACCCGAAAAGTGAACTTCTTGCGAGACCCATACGTGAGCGTGTCCATCGTAGCTTGTAGACCGAATCTGTCGCCAATCATCCGTCAATCAGGTTCATTTGAACACCTCGCAAAAACGATGATTTACTGTACAAACGCATCGTAGCACGTATAACCCCCTCACGCTGTTTGTCTTGACGGTCTTGCTGTAGACGCTGCAACAGAGGCATCGTGTCGCTATCCATTTTTTAACGAAGCAACCTGCTTGTGCTCTTTTCTTCAAGACCAGTGTACTATTGTCGATCAAAAAGAAAGCAGGATTTTCTTCCCAACAAGCGCCAGCTAGTGCATTCATACTAACATGAAAGCAGTAGGAGCACGTAGATTAAATAACGCTGCGTCGTGTTTGGTTGCGCTTGAGGCAGACTTGAGAATTTGCGATAAACATGACCGTTAGAGCTAGTGGAAAATGTACTGTTGCCATTCAAAGAAAGCAGGGCTTGCTTTGTACCTGTACCGTTACTATCAAGTAGAAAGCAGGGCTTGTTTCCCAGTTAGCGCATCTGGGCGCAGACTGGATTGAAAGCTTCGTCACTTTATCCGTTGGTGCTTCGATGGTAATAAGGCTGGTTTAGCTCGGTTCAAAACAGAGCAAGGCCTGCTTGCCAACAAGTGCCAACAAAAGGAGTAGTATGACAGCCGATTGGATTGAATGCTGCACCACTTTGCCTCCTGCATATCATTTGGATGTCGTCCATAACTCAAGCAACATCGTTATGCGATCCGTACAGGCATAAAATATCCACCGCCTTTCTAATAAAGATTACAACTTTGGTGAACATACATTCACAAAATATTCATTATAATAGCGATTTGCACCTCGTCTGTACCGCCCCCAACTTCTCTGGATAAAATCCAGAGAAACTTAGCTGCGCATTGCTGGGATTGATAGTATTAGCAGATCAAAATAGTAACAGTTTTAACACTATAATAGTGCTATTCAATCAGTCCTATGTACTACATGCAATATAGTATATGTATAATTAAACGTTGCTTATGTGATGTGGACCACACTCGAGCAACACTCTTGTTTGGCGTTGTTGCTCGAATGTTGTACGCCGTCTCTTTTTGGCGGCAAGCAAGTTCAAATTCTCCCGCGCGAGCAATTCAAATCGACAGCAAGGTCTCGGGCTTCATTCTTATTCTCCCACCCCCGCCGCACACGCCTCGACTGTATCAACGTCCCTGGACTCTGCACACCTGTCGTTCAACTTTAGCCGAGTACGTACCTACGAAGCATGGCAGCGCAGGAGATGATGAGCCCCACCCGCCGCCAGTCGCAGGAGCTTCCGCCGCGGACACCCGCCAGCATGGCAGGAGCGTCGAGCATCCAGCCAAGCCCCAACCGGACGGAGGCCGCGGCGGCCATGATGCACCTCCTCACAGGAGCTAGCAGTGCCAAGGAAGGCAAGACGTTGAAGCCCACCAAAGCCAAGCGGAGATACGTGCGCCGCGCGGCCAAGAAGGTGGGTGCCACAACCAAGCGACAGATCAAGACAACGTGCATGGATTCCGACGCAGTGGCAATGGGAAAACCGCCAGTGAAGACCGACGCGGCCAAGGCACCGAAGGATGGAAACAAGACTGGGGACTGGAGAATGGACGGAGACGAAGTGCTTTTCTTCCCCTATCGAGAGTACAACCGCAAGGAAAAGTCACTCGGATTGCTGTGCGAAAAGTACGTGATGGTGCTTGGGTGAGGATGTGGGGTATATGAACACTGACTTGTTGTTGTTGTGCAATTAGCTTTTTGAAACTGTACCGCGATGACATGATTTCCGAGATCTGTCTGGACCGAGCGGCTGCCGAGCTGGGAGTCGAGCGGAGGCGGATCTATGACATCGTGAACATTCTGGAGAGTATTCATCTCGTGAGCCGCAAGAGCAAGAACCTGTACAACTGGCACGGTCTGGACTCGCTCCCGACGTCCATTAGTGCGATGAAGGTAAGGATGCGATTGTGAGAGCCACGCATGTATTTGAGAGGCTCTAATGTTGTTATATTATGCAGCAACGGTATGATGAAGTGCAGGAGTCATCCCCCGTCGGCTCGAGTGACAAAGAGTATCCGCCGATTAAAAGTACGTGTGGGTCGATTGCTCGATTGGACGAGATGCTGAGTTTTGCTTGTCATTTCTCTTCAGGTGACCGGCGGCGAGGAAAATCTCTGTCGAAGCTCAGTCAAATGTTTGTTCAGCTCTTCCTGGGAAAGGTGCGCACTGTATCCTTCTGCTCCTCGTTCTTTCAGCAGGAATTAACTGATTATGTGCGTTTTGGCCCATAGGAGGACTGCATTATCCCGCTGGATCAGGCTGCCAAACAACTCATTCAGATGGAAAATAGCGAAAACAAAGAAGATCGCCTTCTCAAGAGTACGTTGTCACTGCCTTATGTGGGCCCGGCAGCTGCCAGTTTGCTAATGGTCTTTCGATTCAGCCAAGATTCGCCGCCTTTATGACGTAGCCAATGTCCTGGTCAGTGTGGGTTTGATCGAAAAGCTTCAGCTTTCTAACTCTCGGAAGCCCGTATTCCGGTGGAAAACACGCAGTGCCGCATCTGACTCCGTGCCCAAGGTTGACGAGATCGAGAACAAGTCGGTCCAGGCTAACTCCGACAGCGTTGTGCAAGTGAATTTCGAGGTCGCAGAAGTGGAGGATACGGATGTCCTGAATTCTGCACAGTCGTTCGATAGTGATGTGTTCGATGATGGCAGCGACACAAGCAGCTGTGATGCCAAACGAAAGCAGAATGACCAAGAGAGTGACATAAGCACGTCGGATGGGGAGTCACCCGCGAAGCGAAGCCGACTCAGCGAGAGCAAGCAACCATCGCGCGACAACATGGCGAAGCTGCTCCGGATGGACACTAACAACGAACCTATCCACCCGCAAGTGGTTCTCAGCGAGCAGCAGGAACAAGTGAAGCTGTACATGCAGCAGTACATCCGTGAGTACGTCGACTACTTGGCCGCGCACCAGAAGCTCCCTGACGGCACCACGTCCTCACTCGGTGCTAAAGCTGCTAGCAAAGGCCTGAGTATTCCCTGCATTTCCAAGTCAATCACCACTGCGAAAGAAAACCACGGCAATCCGGCAAGCTTACCGTCCCTCGCTGGAAGTATTGAAGACCTGCTGCTGTCGGAGAGCCCTCAGTCAGTAGCTGACATCGTTGCAGCTCGAGTCCTGAACAACCCGCGTCCGCCTCTTGATGCGTCTCCAGTTGTTGCCGAACCGGAAGCAGAAGCAACCCCAAGACCGCTGATTTTGCGCGCCGGCTCCAAGAAGCGAAAGGGTGCAGCGGGCAAAGTACCATCAACGTCAACCAAGTTGACAACCATTACGTCCAAAGGCAAGGAGGAAGGGTATGATGCACCCCGAAATCTCATCATGTCTCTGCAGGCGCGATCGCAGTCCTAGAAATATTTAAGCGCCGCGGGCTGTAGGCGGGAGTGACGAACAGGTTTGTGTTTGCCGACGTAGTAAGGCCCCTTTTGCTGTATTGTTGAATGTATCTCATCGAATTGATATCTACTTGCGTTTGCCGATACAGTTACTCTTGCATTTATGTGTGGAGACAGATATCCATGAGCTGAGGCATTGCAGTTTGTATTGAGCTCTTAAAAATGCACACAAAAACTTCGAGGTGGCATTGAAGTAAAGCGGGTCAAAAAGGCAACTTGCCACAATTTAGCCAATCACCATTTAGACAGCCAATTGGCGCCATGCAGAGTGGCAGCGATAGCAGGCCAAGCGGTCTGGAGCACGACTGCGAGCAGCACAAGGAGCTGGTCCTGGAGCTGGCGGAGGAGCCCAAAACGTCGCTCACCGACCGCATCAGAGACGTTGAGCACGAGAACGAGAAGCTGGAGAGGGACAAGAGCCTCTTGGTGAAGAAGGTACACGAGCTGAAGGCCTCGCTGTGTGAGAAGCGGGAGCGGCTCTGGGACGAGATCCAGGACTTCCAGGACGCACTTGGAGAGAAGAAGAAAGAGCTGCAGGAAGCTCTTGACAGTAAAGCCGAACACAGGCGGGAGGCCTCCGCTTTGAGACAGGAACTTGCGTCTCTGCAGGAGCAGCAGACGTGTTTATCTCAAGCCACAGCCAAGTCTAACGAAGAGGCAAGACAAGCTACTGCGAAGCAAGTTGCACAGCAAGAGGAACTGGCGTCTCTGCGCCAACTTCTCCGGAGTCAACAGACGAGCTTTTCGCAATTCAGGACCCAAGCTTATGAGAAAGCTACACACGCGAGGCAGGAACAAGCGATACTCCAAGAGACCGTGACGCAGCTCGAACAGCGATTGCAGGAACAAAGTAAAGCATTCGAGACGGAACGTGCGCAGTTGCTCAAGCAAGCGACGAGAAGTCAAAATGCGCAGGGAGAGCTTGGGTGGTCACTTGATCAAGCGATGCCGCATCTGCGCAGTCTGTTGGCTGCTTATGACCGAATCCGCGGATGTTCTGCTGACAAACAAACCAAGACTACCGCCTCCCCTCACTCGACTTGCATGACGTTGAGCCAAGCCTCAATTCCGGACCTAGCCCAGCGTTTGCAAGAGCAGCAACTTGCGCTTGATCGAGAGCGAGAGAAGCTTTCGGAGCATGCAAGTGAGGCAACAAAAACTCAACAGGATATCACCCTGCGGGCTCTAATGGAGCGTGAGGCAGTGCTGACATGTCCGATCTCACTTGAACTGTTTGAATTTCCGGTGGTTACTGGATGCTGTGGAAAGACTTTTTCGTCAGAGGCATTGAGGCAAGCGGTCAAACAAAGCCCACTCTGCCCACTTTGCCGGGGGCGACTCTCTTCGACACATCCAAACCGTGACATGACAAAGCTGATTGAGCTTCATAAAGCCGAGCGCTCCGTATTAGGTGTGCCGGAACCAGCAGCTCCAAGCTCGGCAGCCTCTCAGAATAATGGTTATGCGAGGATACCCACGGGGTCATCTGGGCATGCCCACCGTAGTCGACGAAGCACGGGTAGTTCAAGCACGCCTGAAAGCCGGCACAGAGATAATCGGGGTGAAAGGGTTCAAGCACGGTCTGCGGTTCCATATCTCCGATCCTCACGATCTAGAACTCAAGCGAATGCTTCACTGGATGCAACATCGATAGCTCTACCGACGCCATCGGTAAGCACTGTTGCGGATACTGCTGCTGCTGCTACCAGTCAGCAAGCGCGGTCTTCACCTTCGGGTCGTACCGTCACCACAATAGACAGCGGGGGTACACGAACTCCTGTGCCAAGGCATATGATGCGCTCTGTACCTGGTTCAATGCGTTTTCCAAGCGCGCAATCACGGTCTACCGCCCGTGGACGCCGCCATCGTTCAAGGTCTAGAACTGCCTCAAGTGCTGTTATATCGACGTCTGCGCATACTGGAGCGCAGCAACAAACCTTATCGGCTGCCTCGCGACGTCGAGCCCTACGAACCGGTGCTGTATCAAGTGCAGCGTTAAGGACTACTACAACTGCAGTATCAATTTCCGGGTCACAAAGCAGAGAGCGCTCTACAATTTCAAGACCAAATACTTCTACTGCACTGGGGGTACCAACAAGTGCTGCGTCAGTTGGGACCATACTTGCTGCTTTGCCGCTTCCTCCAATGAATCCTTCACAGACGACGAGATCAAGTACGGCAGTAGGACCAGTCGCTTCAATGGATGCGTACATGAATGCTTGGTTGCGTGCTCACCCTGCACCAGCTGCTGCATCACCCCCAACATCAACCGCGGATATCAGCCAAGGCCAGATGTCAAGACCCAATGCAGTGTCAACTACCGCGTCAACTGCTGTGCCAATGTCATCGCCGGTTTTAGTGTCGAGTGCTGCTCGAATGGCTGCGTCCACCTCGACGTCGGCGACCGCAACTGGGTCACACCGACAAGCACGAATGTTTGCCTCACAAGACGACTTGGCAGTTGGCCGCCAGCACCACGACTCTCTTCGTCTTACAGCAAGCCAGCCTGCTCCTCGCGAACCCTTGAGCGTCATTGCAAAAAGCATCAGCTCCCTGCGAGATCTCTTGGGCTCAGACTTTGAAGACTCGGACTCGAACTCAAACTGATAGCGACTTGAAATGCCAGGCCTGTTTGACAAGTGTCGTCAAGTGCATTGCCAAATAGAATGACAGCTGCTGCACCAACGCCTTCGTCTGTGGCCAGAGCTATTGGCAAGCGCAGCGGCACATTCATCTCGTTTCACTCGATGAACCAAACAGCATGATCACAATGCCAAGTTCTAAAGTTGGTACCGTACTTCGCCGCAGCGACAGTCAATTAATGCTTCTGTTCGCAGGCGTTCAAGCTGGAACTGCAGCATTAACAGCGGCGCTTAGTACTGAGCAAGCACACCCGCACTCCTCGCATCGACGAACCGCAAGGTCACGAGCCGGAACAAGTGTTGTGCCGGCTGTAGCAACAACCTCATTTGCTGCGCTGAGGCCTACATCTGACAGCAGAGGGCAGGCCGCAAGGGACTCTTCCGTAGCTGCTATGGACTCTGTTTCTCCTATCCACAGGCCTTCCTCGCGCAGAAGTTCAACATCGAGCCGCACTACTGCGTTGAGTGGAGTGTCTCTGACTGCTATGTTGATGCAAGTGCTGCCAATTTCGTCCTCAAGCTCGACAACCAGCCAGTTTTCAAGATTCAGACGTCCAAGTGGCGCACCAACTACACCGGTTCCTGCGCAAGGGGCGATGTCCACATCTACGCAGTAGCGTCCACCACTGCGCTTTTATTGGAGGACGCTACAACCAACAAGAACATTGCGTTGGCTATCTCGTATTCAGCGAGATTTCAGCGACTCGGACTCGGACTAAGAGACTTGCAGCAAGTTGAAGCGCAATTATTTCCAGCCCATTCCTTCCCTTGACCAGCATGTGACCCCAAGTGCACTGCTTCCTGACGCCCGCCACCACCCGAGAGCTGGCGGAAGGGTCCAAGGCGGCTCTCGTAGATCTCGAGGCGGTCCTGAAGCAGCGTAACCAGGTTTTGGAGCAGCAGATCAAAGAATACAAGCGAGAAAAGACGAATTTACGCCGAGAGAAGGAGAACCTGGAGCAAAAGCTGCAGAGTGAACGTCACAACTTCGCCGACAACTCTGGAGTGAAAGTGACAGAGGGAAAGCGGCAAAACTAATGAGACCGACTTCAGGAATTGCTACATCTCCTCCGGGCCCTGTAGGGACTAGTGCAATCTCAGGTCACTCCGTGGCTCGATCAATTGATACTGGCTTATTAACATGTAAGAGAGACATGGCTGCTAAGTGTGAAATCAACTGTCGTCCCAGCGCAATCAAGCTATAGTCACCATTAGCCAGACGCACTTGGTCGATACCATCAAAAGGGCATCAGTTTGATATTTACCCGTATGCACAACTTCTGTGGGGGACTGAATGAACTGTTGGGACAGTGCACCGCACCGCATCGACTTCAGTGTCGCCACCATAATTCTCGTTGACACGATGCAGACTCGAAGCCAACGGAAGCGGCAAATAGAGCATGAGTGCGTGCAGCACACGGCGTTGTTCCCGAAGTTAGCCAAGGAGTCCAAGTTGGCATTGCACAGACTCGGATCTGCTCTCAATCAACGCAATCAGACTCTCGAGCAGCAGAACAGGGACCTTCAGCAACAATTGCGTAACGAAAGCGGGGCTTAAACAAGCGAACGGAAGCAGCACAGGCAGCGAATGGAGAAAGTGACGAAGGTACTTCAACGTAAAACAGTCTTTTCACAACTTTTCGCGAGAATGCAGAGCAGCGACTGGATCCTTGCAGTTGAAATGACAAGAAGGTGACAATCAGAATGCGGTCTTGCTGCAGTCATGATACAAAGGCGAAATCTAGTGGAGATGAAATGCAAGCAAGGCAGACTCACTTCAAATTGGAATACGGCTACACGCAGACTCAGACTTTTCGAATCAGACATACTCAAATATCCCCAATCTGATTCTATCATTTTGGCGAGAATGCGGCGCAATGACAACGACTCGTCTCCTAGCAGCCTCGTGGACGCCGCCACGTGCGTGTGGAACCAGTACTACCCCGAGGATCACTGCATCGGCGTCCGGCAGCCGGGCGAGACCCGCTTGGCGCAGTATTACAGCCCCATCAGCGACACCGATGGGCGGTTCCAGGCTGCCATGACGTTCCTCAACTGCTTCCGAGACGGCGAGCAATGGGCACCACTGCTTCAAGTATTGCATTGCAATCTACTAATTAACTATTATAATGCTTGTATACTTATTGTTACTGTGCTGTAGTGTGATTTGACACAGGCCAATGTGACGGTGGTGTGGCTGCACTACACGGAACTCATCCGGACAGGGACGGCGGACTTTGAGCGAGCGGTGACGGAGAATATTGACGACGTGCTGCTCTGTCTGGGTATTGCGTTGTGCATGCGACGGCATGAGCTGCGAGTGGAGGCTGAAGAGGATGTTTCTAGGAAACGCAGCGTGCCAGCCGATCGGACCAAGATCACGGTTCGACTCCATGGAGTGACGCCCGTGCTGCCGATTGCAGCGCTGAAGGCCGATGTGGTGAACCAGTTCGTTAGTGTCATGGGGACGGTGGTGAGAGTGAGTGCGATCAAGCCATTGGTCACGAGGTGCGACTTTGTGTGTGCCAAGTGCAATGAAGCGACATCGAGAGCGTTCCCAGACGGAAAGTTTTTTCCGCCACAGAGGTGTGAGAATTCACCGTGTCGAAGCAGAACGTTGCTACCGAACCGATCGTCGGTGGACACGGTGGACTACCAGAAAATCAAGTGCGTGAAGCGGAGGTTCTCGAGGCGTCTGCTTCGGTATTTGGCTGACGAGATGCGTGCTCATGGTTGGTTGTTGTGAAGGATTCAGGAGATGGAAACGACGGATGTCGGTCCTGGTCGCATGCCTCGAATGGTAAGCAGCCAAGTACCGGGATGATATATTATTGCCATGGCAATAGTGCTGACGTTTGACCCACAGATCGAGGTGGAGCTGTGCGAAGATCTAGTCGATTCTTGCATTCCAGGCAACGTAGTAACAATCTCTGGGATTGTCAAGAGCATCAACTCGGAAATTCACGAAGGAAGGTATGGCAAGCGCGCACAAGCTAACAGCTTGTACATTCTGTATATCAGTGCGAACTCGGTAGAAAACTCAGCCAAGGTTGGTTTCGTGATTGCCTGGTGCTTTGTGTTCAAACTTTCTGATTCCATACTAACGTTACGATTCTAATGCTTTTACCTCCAGGTTGAAAAGGATAAAGACAAAGCTTCAGACATCGATTTCACAAAGGAGGATCTGGAGCAAATCAGCAATATCATCAACCAGGGCAATGTATTTGATCACATCGTGCACTCCTTGTGCCCTGGAATCTACCGCAACGATATCGTCAAGGCAGGCCTTATCCTGGCGCTTCTCGGTGGAACACGAAATTCCGACGATAAAGACACAACGTGCGTGCGAAGAGCTGACTCGCATGTGCTGGTGGTGGGAGATCCTGGGTTGGGCAAAAGTCAGATGCTTCGGGCTGTGTCCATGGTTGCGCCAAGAGCTGTGTATGTTGGCGGTAACACAACCACCACGACAGGGTTGACTGTCACAATGGTGAAAGATGGATCTGGTGACTACGCACTGGAGGCTGGTGCTCTCGTTCTTGCGGACCAAGGCGTGTGTTGTATCGATGAGTTCGATAAGATGGGAGTCGACTATCAGGCCCTGCTTGAAGCGATGGAGCAGCAAAGTATCAGTATTGCGAAGGCAGGAATCGTGTGCAACTTGAACGCACGGACGTCCGTCATCGCTGCTGCTAATCCTAGTGGCGGGCACTACGATCGTAGTCGATCCGTGGGTGAGAATCTCAAAATGAAAGCAGCCCTGCTTTCGCGGTTCGACCTTGTCTTCATCCTGCTGGACCGGCCGGACGAAGAGCGGGATCGACTGCTGTCAGAGCACGTAATGAACTCACACGTACGTAAGCGGAAGTCAAGGAAGCGCACGCGAGATAGCAGTGCATCTGTGTCTTGGAGCTCTAACAGCTACGTCGATGAACCACCGGCAAGCGGCTACGAAGAGGCTGCGGTGTCTGGCCAACGTTTGCTGTCACACCGTCTTCGACAGAACGCATCCGAGTACAGCATGAATCCCATCCCTCTTTATTTCGTGCGCAAGTTCATTGCGTACGCGCGTCGATACGTGCATCCGCGACTGTCCTCTGACGCCGCCGCTCTGCTCCAGAAGAAGTACTTGGAACTGCGTTCAGCGGGCGAAGGCCAGCAAAACCCGACAGACAGCATTCCGATCACAACGCGTCAGCTCGAGTCGATGATCCGACTTTCACAAGCTCGCGCCCGCGCCGAACTGGCTGAAACGGTATCAGCGAAGCATGCTCAGGACGTGGTTGACATCATGCAAGAGTGTCTGCTGGACACGTACACGACGGAGGATGGCAACCTGGATTTTGGCCGCAGCGGAGGCATGAGTCTGGCCAAGAAGGTGAAGGCGTACGTGGCGCGGCTCATGAAAGCCGCAGCTAGACGCAACACGTCCTTGTTCTCCATGGACGACTTGCTCGAAGTTGCCGACAGCATGGGGCTCAAGGTGGACGACTTTCGGGATTTCGTCGACATCCTCCGTAACGAGTGCTACATCCTGAAGAAAGGTCCGGGGCAGTTCAAGGTGCAAGTGTCGTCGTACAACATGATGTGACCAAGCACAGCAAAGCTGCAAAGGGAAATCACTGGTATATTCCATTCTCCACCACTGGCGAAGAGGTCCGAATAAGAAGTTCTAACTGAACTTGCAGATAAGAGAATCTGAAGTTGCTGCACAGGGAATTTACTCGATTTTGAGCTTCTCGCGACGGGCCTGGACCTCCTGGTCCACAATGGCCTGCGGTCTCTCGGACGAGAAGAGGTCGTGGCCGGCCTTTTGCTCTGCAGGAAGGCAGCAATGGGAGCAGTTAGTGTGGCCGATTGATACGCGGATAATAGATGAGGGGACGCACGCTTGCGGATGACGGGGTAGGCACAAATGGCGAGGCAAATGGACGTGCCGACGAACACCTTGCCGCCCTGGCTGAGCGGCAGCTTCTGGAGGAACGTGTACAGCATCTTGATGGGCGGAGGCTTGGGAGCTTTCTGTCCGCTGCTTCCGTGCGTGTCCTGGCACTGACCTGGCGAATGGACTACTTTTGGGATAATCATGCGACAAGATAGGTTGTAAACCCTCTTCAAGATGATTGGCTACACGTTGAAGCGCGCTCATCGGCTGCTAATGCCCGCAATAGGCGAACGAGGCGGTGGTCCGCGCCTTGCTTTCTGACAGGAAACTCCTCCGAGCCGCATGCAAGCAGAGCTTGGTCCCCCGTCCAGGACAGACGTGTCCTCACGATGATGTTGCCCATCAAGGTGGACTGACCATGCCGTAGCCTATCTGCCTCTTCATGATATCGACTAATTGAGCAGCGTCTCCACTGTTGATCTCAACGACCTTATGGTCGACTCGTCTTCGCAAACATCACGACGCCTTCCACGTTGAGGGGTCCTTTAGCTTAAACTTGAGGCGCAGCTTGGACGGGCATCTGCGCCGCACCATTTGGTTGGTAGCCTGCTCAGCAAGGTAAAGCGACCTGCAATCGGATCTGCTTACCTACCTCGACGCCGACAATACTTCACGTATTTCACGCTTCACACCGTTGTCTCGACTTCTGGCAGCAACATTGCACGCTTCCTGCATCAACAGAGAGCACAACCCGCTTGAACTCTCCCCCATGGCGGTGTGCAGCCGCTGCACTGCCGCACGAAAAAAGTGCCGGTGAGCAGCGACACCTCGACGATCGCCATGCCACCAGCGAGCGAGCAGGACGGCACGACGCCATTGAAGCTCGGCGCAATCGCGTCCGCAACAACAGCATTCGACTGCAACGCGCCTGGCAGCAGCGACATCTCGAAAGCGGCCGACATGGCCTCCTCGCATCGCTTACTCCAAATGTGGACAGCGCACCTGCAAGCCCTGCGAGTCCACCGGGCGCCAAAATATCCGGGGGTGCCAAGCCCAGCACTGGCGATAAGTGTGCTATTAGAGCTAGTTGTTGGTGCCGTCATCATGCCCTGGGAGCGAATCCTGCGACATGTGTCCAATATCTCGTGAGAACACATAACCTGCAAGATCTGATGCGTGTCCATGCAAGGGAGGAAGCGGCCGCCCGGAGTCAGAAGAAGAAGAAGAGCTTCGCGCATCGAGCAGCTCCACGACCCGCAGCCGAGCATGGAGGGCGCGCGCCAAGGCCTGTTCTCGCCCACGAACGCCGACGGCTTGGGACCCGCCGCGGCCGCCGCCGCCGCCGTGACGCCTACCACGTCCCGCTCGCGCGCCTCGCTCAGCAGCAAGCTCAGCATGGCGCCAGACGACGCGTTCGCGCGCGAGCCCGATTGCGGCGTGTGCTCCAAGTCCTTCAACATCCTGCGACGCCGCCACCACTGCCGAAGCTGCCACATCGCCGTGTGCAAGGAGTGCGGGCGCAAGGCCGTCGACCGCAAGAAGCCCGTGCGCTCGCGGCCGCAGTGGTATTGCCTGGGATGCCTGGACGACGACGCCACGCTCGAGATCACCGGCTCGCGGCCCACGGCGAGCAAGCGCCGGAGCTTCTCAACGTCTTCGTCGTCGTTCGCGCCCACGAACGCGCCGCAGGTCACTAATGTGAGTGTGGATTTGTGCAAGTTGAAGTGCCTGTTTTTGACGGATTCTAACGGTTTTGTGCCCTCTGACAAATTGGTGCGGACTAGTTGACCAGCACGGCCAAGTTCTGCATCGAGTGCGGCTATGAACTGCCGCTACGCGTCAAGTTCTGCATTGAGTGCGGCACGTCTGTGCGGCAGCAGGTGATGTCACCGGTGAGTGTGGACGGCGTTGGCGCTGCAGAAATAGACAGAGGCAATCGCGGCTTCCGCGACTCACTGGGGACGAACCTCCTGGTCATTGACGAGCACAGTGGGTCGCCGACGGAGCCGACGGACGGATCAGAAGACGATGCGCCGGTTGAACAGGAGCCCGAGGATCACGATCCGGTGGAGAAAAAAGTGGAAGTGGCGGCACCTGAAGGGGACGAATATACAGCTGCAAAGACCAAGGAGTATGAGGAGCTTGTGGCGCAATTGCAGGCGGAGAACGAGAAGCTGCGAACTCGTGTGGAGAAATTTAAGCATAAGATCTCCGAAGCAGAGCGTCGTCGGCAAGAAAGAGAGGAGGAGCACGCTCGCGCAGTGTCAGAGGCAACTGCAGCTGCAACGGCTGCTGCGGAAGCCCAGGCTAACAATCGCAGTGCATTGGGCCCGGCAACTCAGGCGGCATCAGTACCCGAAGCGGTAGGACCTACTAGCAATGGAACGGGTGTTGCTGCGAAAGACCACCCGGACTACTTGAAGTTTTTCAAACTTCTGAAGATGGGTCTACCTGATGAACAGGTAAAACTGAAGATGGAGGCGTCGGGCGTTGATCCTTCGGTCCTCGATGACCCAGGTGCGATTATTGGAGGTGCCGCACCAAGTGTTGATAGTGCACCAGCTGCTCCTGTATCGAGTGGTGGTGCCCTGGTGAAAGATGACGAGCAGTATGCTAAGTTTTTCAAGCTTCTGAAGATGGGGATGCCTGCTGAACAGATCAAGCTGAAAATGACCGCTGGTGGTTTGAATCCGGACTTGCTTGATACGCCGGATGCACCAATGCCCGGTTCCGCGGGCGCTATCGCACCAGCGGCAGCATCTAACCAGGTGATGAGCGTGAAAGAAGATCCAGCTTACGAGAAATTCTTTAAACTGGTGAAGATGGGTATGCCTGCCGAGCAAGTAAAAATGAAGATGATCGCCGCGGGCTTGAATGCGGACTTGTTGGACACGCCAGATGCGCCGTCACCCAACCAGAAGTCAGCTGGCAGTAGTGCTGGCGGCGGTCTTCTTTCAGGACTCCCTCCTCCAACGGAAGCGGTGAAGGTGGACCCATCGGCTTTGAAAGCAAGTTTAGCCTCAAAATTAAACAACAAAGCAGCACCCAAGAAGCCCGAGGAGCCTCAGCTGCCGAAGAAGGAAACCGTGAAGCCGAATGTTGAATTGCGCCCGCTGTTCTGGACCCGCGTGCCTGTAAATGTAGTTAGCAGCACTGTGTGGATGAAACTGAACGACTCGCATGCCGAGATGGACGTGGACGAGATGGAGTGGATGTTCCGTAAAAACCCGGTGGACGCGTCGAAAAAGATTGATGAAAAGAAGAAAGAAGCGGAGAAGGTACTGGCACAGCCCAAGGAAGTACTTTTGTTTGACCCGAAGAGACAGCAAAATGTGTCCATCGCCATTGCTCGGTTTAAGATGTCATCAGAGGATATCAAGAACGCAATTTATGCTTTGGACGGGCAGAAACTGGGGTCTGAAGTGCTGAACGTGCTCATTTCTATCTCTCCTACGCTGGAAGAGATTGACATGCTCAAGAATTACGATGGAGATGTAAAGCTGCTAGGAAATGTTGAGAAGTTCTTCCTTGATTTGCTGACCATTCCGCGCTATACTCAGCGTATCAAGTGCTTCAGGTACAAGTTACAGTTCGAGAATCGCATCCTCGAAACCCAGGCACAGCTGGATACATTGGTTGCTGCTACGGACCAAGTGGCTGAAAGTGACAAGTTCCGCCGCGTTCTGGAGCACATTTTGGCGATCGGCAACTATTTGAATGGTAGCACTCCTCGTGGTGGCGCGTATGGCTTTAAGCTGGACACTCTTATGAAACTGCACACGCTGAAGTCGGTTGATCCTCGTGTTACCTTAATGCACTTCCTGTTGCGTCAGCTGGAAGAGAAGTCTCCTGATGTCATTACTTTCGCTGGAGAAGTTCCCCATATTGTGGAAGCGAAGAGACTGTCTCTTGATCAACTACGCGCCGATCTGTCGTCCTACAACACCGAACTAGCTATGCTGAAGGGCCAAGTGCGTGCGTCCAAGAATGATCACATTGAGGGTGACAAGTTTTACGAGGTGATGACTCCGTTTGCAAAGGATGCAGAAGAGGTACTGGAAGAGCTGGGACGCGATTTTAACGGCTTGGAAACTTGCTATCAAGAGCTTGTCAGCTCCTTTGGTGAAGATCCACGAAAAGTTGGGCCCATGGAATTCTTTAATATCCTGGATGAGTTTGTGACGGAGTTCAAGAAGGCTTACCGTCAAAATCAGACGAAGGAATATCAAACTATCTATGAGGAGGCTGCAGCGGCGCGTGCTGCTGCTGTGGCTGAGAAGGCTGAGCGATTAAAGCACGAGGCCGAAGAACGCCAGCGGCTGGAAGAAGAACGGCAGCAAAACTCGCAGGAGACCAAGGCGATTTATGCCGAAATTATGTCCATCATCACCGCCTGGGCTGGGAAGCATTCGCCAGGTAACGAAGACGCAGTGATCGAGCAGTTTAAGGAATCATCGCGGAAGTTTGGCTTGGATGAGATCACAGCTGATGAGTTTTGTGACCAAGTGCGCCAGTGCGTTGGGTCGAAAACGGCAGGTAAAATTATTCCAAACAGTGCGAAGCTTCTGTCCGACGAAGAGAAGCAGAGTGTGCTGCTAGAGGCGTTTGCTCGATTCAAGGGGCAAGTGAAGAAAGAGAAGGAGTCGAAGAAACAACAACGCAATTCATTGGTGTCCCCACCGTCCGAAGGGCGCGAGAGGGCGGGGTCCTCATCGGCGGGTCGCAGACGCAACAAGGTCACGGTCCCGCTTCCGATAAAGGACATCGAGCCTGTGGTCGGAGAAGAGGCCCAGCTGCTTCACAAGTCCATCTTGGAATCTGTGCTGGCGGCGTTTGGTGGCGATCCAAAGAAAATGAAGTCGTTCACGTCCCATACTCGCAAGTATGGCAACGAGCAGATCACGGCGCACGAGTTCTACCAGTATTTAATGGAATCGTTCGATCCTGACTTTGTTGGACGCCTGGTGCCCGACCTCGCGCGTCTGCTGCAGGATTCGGAGAAACGCCACGCACTCATTCGAGCATTGTGTGAAAGTGCGCCGGGCTGGGCAAAGTTCGCGGGCCTATAGAATGGCAGCTTCCTGAGGGTTGAGCGAGAAGGTTGTTCTATCCAGGATTTTGCGAGGCCAGTATGAAAGTGGCTCAATTTATAATGAAGATTACAGAAGTCGTTGCGCATTACAGCGGCTAAATTTTAGCTTGCTGGGGTCGATGCAACGAGCGGTATTGGAAAGTTTCTTTGAGTGCTAGTGCTAAGCGCGAAGGCTGTTGGAGCTGCTCTGTTGCGAGAGCGGGAAATCGCTGTAGTGCTTAGGCTTGCGCACCGCAGGGTCGGGCAGTGCGCTGCCTTTTTCCTGTTTGGCGCGCCATAGATCCTGCTGGTCCTTGAGACCACGCACCCACCGCTTCATGTCGCCTTTGCTCTCGGCGCGCAGGAAGAAGCTGCGCTCGGGGGTCTTGACGACGAAGCTGTACACGCCGTGGTCGCCGTTCTCGAACCGCCGGATAGACTCGATGCCAAGGAGGTCGATGACCTTAGATGCTTCTTGCGAGCTTTCGTGCTGGTAGTACTTGAGCCTCATGCCCTCGAGGGCGAAGAAGCGCTTGTTCCATTGCGGGGTCAACAGCCGCTCCTTGGCCTTCATCTTGAACAGGTAGCCGCTGATGGGAACGGGGCCGCGTTCAGCTGGGGTCTTCATGTTCGCCGTGACTTCGTCGTCGACTGGGCAGATGCCGCTTACAGAGCGGGTGGCGAAGTGAAAAGTGCTCGGAGGGTCAGTGTGCAGGCTATTGCTGGCAGCAAATTGCTGGCTTGGGCATCTTGTCGCGATGTTGAAGTTCTTTTTTTAGAATCGATTGTTTTAGAATCGCTAACACAAGTTCTATTTTTAGAATGTACACAAGCTTGACATAATTTATGTGGCACTTGTGTTGAGATACGCCCGTCGTGGATGCCGCTGACGTCGATGCCAGCGTTGCTGCATATCCTGGCACTGCTCGCTACTCTGCTGTGTCTGGCCTCCTCCCCCGGTCATGGCATCAACTGCTCAACAGCTGACGCTGCGCGTGGAATTGCAGCAGCAGCTCGGACTGCCGGAGACGCTGCAGGCTCCGATGACCCTCAGGCTGACAAACGCTCCGGCCTCATTGACAGAGCTGCAAAGTGAGCTCCGTCAGCGGTTAACAGAACGTCTTATGGAGAATAAAAACAGCGAGCGAGTAGCTGCTGAATTGGAGATGGCGATCGAAGTATATGACCAGAAGATGCAGCAGTTTGTGCTCTTCAAAGAGCTCCAACAGCTCGGACGTCGCTCGAGACTGAGCGTCACGTTCACCAACGCAGATGACCTGTTCCCGGACCATACGTGCCTAGCACTGCCGTCAAGGATCTTTGGGTTTGATGCAGCGGAAGGCGGCAAGTTTGCGATCGACGGGAGGGTGGTGCATATTGAGGAGGTGGGCAACTCCGGCAAGGGCACGGGATTGACGACGTGGGACGGATCCGTGGTGCTGGCGAAGTATATCGAGCACCAACGACGTGATGATGTCGCTGGGAGCCGAATTGTGGAGCTGGGCGCCGGGACAGGACTAGTAGGCATCTCTGCTGCGCTGCTCGGAGCACGACAAGTGATCCTGACGGACCTCGACTACGTCGTGGACAACCTCGCCAAGAACGTGGCTGAGACGATGAAACTTGCAGCTAGTGAAGGCAAACCCGTAGAGAGCGACGTGTCAACGCAAGTGCTCAACTGGTTCGACCCGCCAACGGATTTGGGAGACATCGACTTTTTGCTGGCGTCGGACGTCGTGTGGGTCGAGGAGCTCATTCCGCCGCTCGTCGCGACGTTCGACGTGTTGCTGCGCCATTCCGCCGTGCAGACGCGAATCCTCATGTCATACCAGAAGCGCAGCATCATGTCGGACCGACTGCTCTTCAGCGAGCTCGAGCGTCACAGCCTCGTCAAAACCCGCGTTCCAGCCGCAGCCTTACATCCGGAGTTTTCCACCGACCGGATCGACGTGTGGGAGATTGAGTGGGGCGCAGCAGAGCGAAGCAACTAGAACGCCGTGGTCGAATAGAGGAACGTGCGGTGCGCCAAAATAACAAAGCCGATGCTGCTTCAACTGGAGGCAACGTAATCTGCATAGCGACGCTGGGCATCCTATCAATGTCGACTGACAAGCAGCGCGTGGTCAAGTTCAAATCCTACGATAGCACGAGCCCTTGAAAATGTATTTACTTGGGAAATTAATTCTCCACATCTACATTCTCACTTCGTTCGACCTTGCACATTACATATTACTGTGAGACATAAACATAGTTAAAGGCCAAAGTTTTCGTGGTGTCTGCTGCAACCGATCTTGGCGCCCGTCGGACGCTGTGCGAGCCATTCGCGTACTTGCCCCGTTCCAGCCACAAGATGCTCGGCTTCCTGCGTGCTCCCGCCCGTCGCGCGGCGCTCCTGGCGCGCCGCCACTCCTCCTCCGAGAGCCTGCAGTGGGCCGCCGCCATGAACAAGCCGCTGGCCGAGTCGGACCCGGAGCTGTTCAACATCATCGAGCTCGAGAAGCAGCGCCAGCGCGACTGCATCAGCCTCATCGCGTCCGAGAACTGCACGTCCGTGGCGGTGCTGGACGCGCTGGGCTCCGTCATGTCTAACAAGTACTCGGAGGGCTACCCGGGCGCGCGCTACTACGGCGGCAACCAGATCATCGACCAGGCTGAGGAGCTCTGCCGCGCGCGCGCCCTCGAGGCCTTCAACCTCGACCCGGAGCAGTGGGGAGTCAACGTGCAGTCGCTGTCTGGCTCACCCGCCAACTTCCAGGTGTACACGGCGCTGCTGGCGCCGCACGACCGCATCATGGCGCTGGACCTGCCCCACGGCGGCCACCTGTCGCACGGCTACCAACTCGGCCGCAAGAAGATCTCGGCTACGTCTATCTTCTTCGAGAGCATGCCCTACCGCCTGGACGAGAGCACGGGCCTTATTGACTACGACGGACTCGAGAAGACCGCCGGCCTGTTCCGTCCCAAGCTCATTGTGGCCGGTACCAGCGCGTACTCGCGCCACATTGACTACGCGCGGATGCGCGAGATCTGTGACCAGCAGGACGCCGTGATGCTCGCTGACATGGCTCACATCAGTGGCTTGGTGGCTGCTGGCGTCGTGCCCTCGCCGTTTGAGTACGCGGATGTGGTGACCACCACCACGCACAAGTCGCTGCGTGGACCTCGTGGAGCCATGATCTTCTACCGCAAGGGCGTGCACCACGTGGACAAGAAGAGCGGCAAAGAGGTTTTGTACGACCTTCAGCAGAAGATCGACTTTGCCGTGTTCCCCGGACTCCAGGGCGGACCCCACAACCACACGATCGCAGCGCTGAGCACGGCGCTGCTGCAGGCGCAGAGCCCGGAGTTCAAGGCGTACCAGTCGCAGGTGATCGCCAACTCCCGGGCCATGGTGGGTGAGCTGATGAAGCGCGGCTACGAGGTGGTCTCGAACGGCACGGACAACCACCTGGCCCTGGTGGATGTGAAGAAGTCGCGTGGCGTGGATGGCGCCCGCGTTGAGTTTGTGCTCGAGAGCGCCAACATGGTGGTGAACAAGAACACAGTGCCCGGCGACAAGAGCGCCTTTGTGCCCGGTGGCATTCGCCTTGGTGCCCCTGCGCTGACAACGCGTGGCTGCACGGAGGAGGACTTCGAACAGGTGGCCGCCTTCATTGACAGCGGTGTGAAGCTCACGGCTGAGCTGAACGAGCGTGCCCGTGGACAAGGAGTGAAGAAGGTGAAGGACTTTAAGGCGTTTGTCGCTGATGACGTCGAGGCGAAAGATAGGGTGGATGCACTGAAGGCCGACGTGACGGCGTTTGTGCGCCAGTTCCCGACGATCGGCTTCAGCGAAGAGGGCATGAAGTACAAGGACTAAAGTGTCCGACAGGCAAAGAAGAGGTTTCGTTGCTGAGTGTATGAATGGCATGACGACCTAGTCTATCCGATACTGGCTCGGTCCGTCTCCTCTTTGCCCCGAGACTCTCTGCAAGGATGACCAAGAGGGCGATACAAGAAGACGTGGCTGCTTCTGCTCCCTGACATTGCCATGGAAGGCAGCATGATGGTCTCCTCTTGACCCGTTCTGACGGCACGGAGCTCGCGGCGGCGTGAAGACAGATTGAAATGGAAGTTACGACATTGAACAATGAACGACCTGCCTGCCTGTAGTAGACTCAGCTCACACTGATACTTTGCTGCCTCAGTGAGACCCGCTGCACCCATATGAGAGGAAGCACTGAGGGGTTCACTCTAATTGTTAGTGCTCCTTGGCTTGATTCATGCAGGAACTTGAGGAGCAAACATGTATGGTAACGGATGGAGTGTGCTGCGTTGCTTTTGACGCCAAGTGTAGCCATTTCCGATAGCTCCCCTGCCAAACCCGATCTCGAGTGACGATCGTGTCGCAGGCACGCAAAAAATCTCACTGGACTGGCAGTTGACTTGCAGCCAGTATGCCCGGGCTGATGCATGAGGAGCGCCAGGTGGCGGCGGCCGGAATTGCGTGCGGCTCCAAGCTAGGAGCACCGCTCCGAGCAGGCAGTGACAGGCCCGCCATTTGGCGCGGTGTCGCCCACGACTGAGGAAAGTGCTCGATAGCGTGCGAGCGACCACAGCCCCCTTTAAGCCGTCCATCCCGATTTAGTCGGTGCGTACGAAACAGAATTGTAGCGGCTAGCTCTTCAGCCGCACCTTTTATTATGGACCGGCACGTACCGTTCCTCTCGGATAAAGTTTCCATCCTGTCGTAGGTGACAGATGGCATTCGACGTTCAGTATCGAAGGTTGTACAGTGGCATGACCGTATAAACTTAAGCGGCATTCTGACTAGCTACTGTCTCTTTTTTTCCAGTATGCATTTTTGGGCTCTTTTGCATTTTTTGGGCACTGGTGAGACCCGATGATCTTCGCGCTCCGAGCAGCCATACGCAAGTCTCGCTAATGCATGCACCCTGCAGCACTGCCTGCACTGGCAACAGCAACATTGGCAGCAGCATCATCGTGTTGTCGCGTCGAATTGCTGCCTTTCGAACCGATTCAGCGCTTCCCACGCCAAATTTATTTAGCTCTCTTTGGATACAAAATCCAAGTCAAATCGGAGGGTTAGGTCGCGCAGCAGATTGTTCGGAGCGGGCACGAGACTGAGGGAAACCGAAGGAGGCAAAAGCAGCGAAAGCTCGCGCTCTCCCATTCTGCAGCCGGCCACTTGTCGGACCAAGGCGCGCACTCCTCATCGCGGCCGGCAACGGACGGACATCCGCACACCGAAACGCCCACAGGCGGCGAGTAACTCGGTAGCTATGAAGAAGGAGAAGCACGGCATGCAGCGGCAGCTGTCGGCGGCGCCTCCCCCGCGTCGACGCGCGCCCTCCAACTACCAGACCGTGGAGGACGTGGCAGCCGAGCGCGGCGTGAGCATCAGCCGCCCGCCCATGGACAAGTTCCAGCCGCAGCAGCCCATCGCCGCGTTGACGGCGTCGGGCCCCATGCGCCCGCCGCGCCCCGGCGCCGACTCGTTCGAGCTGCTGCAGGCCAAATTTGGCTTCCAGGAAGGCAACGTGCGCAACCAAAAGGAGCACTTGGAGTGCTGGGTGCTCAACTACGAGTCCCGTATCATCGAGGCGGCCGTGACGCCTGTGGACACGGAGAGTGCCATCCAGACCATCCACGCCAAGTTCTTCAAGAACTACGTCAAGTGGTGCCAGTTCCTGCGCACGCAGCCGCTCCTGCTCGACACGGCGCCGTACCCCGGGGCGGCGGAGCGCCAGATCGCGCTCTTCCTGCTGATCTGGGGGGAGAGCGGCAATCTGCGCTTCATGCCCGAGTGCCTGTGCTTCCTGTACCACAAGATGGCGGCCAAGCTGGATGGCCTGGAGAAGCTGCCCAACGCGCCCGACGGCACGTTCTTGCGCCGCGTGGTGCGCCCGCTGTACTCGGTGGTGGCCAAAATGCGCAACGTCACTCCGCAGAAAAACGGCGCGGGCGTCGACCACAAGAACGTGACCAACTACGACGACGTGAACGAGTTCTTCTGGACGGAAACGTGCTTGCACTTTGACGAGGCCAATGTGGCTGGAGCCGTGAACGCGCAGGACTACAAGTCGTTCAAAGAGCGACGTAGCTTCTGTAACCCCATCCTGGCGTTCTTCCGCATCTACTTCTTCCTGCTCGTCATGCTGCACGTGCTGGTCGTCATTGCCTACGTGGCTTATCGCTCGGACCCGGACGACACGTCGGGGATCCATTTCTACGCCAACTTTTTCACGTCCGACATCACGGACATTCGCAATCACTCCTTCTACTCCATCTTCATGACGGTCAGCGGGTTGCTCGCTGTTAAGGTGGTGCTGGACATTTGGATCGATGGCACACGTGTCTTCAGCCGCATTATGTACGCGGTGTCGGTGTTCATCCGTCTCGTGTGGCACACTGTGTTCTTCGGCCTCTTCACGGCTGTGAACGCGGCGCCATACAAAGAAGTTGGCTCGAGCGACTTGCTGTCGATGGCACCCGTTTTCATCGGTGTCTACATGGCGCCGATCGTGATCGTGTCCATTGTGCAGATGTGCTTCCACGGTGTTATTTGGAGATCGGCTCTCCTGAGCTCGCTGGATGGGACACGTCAACAGTACATTGGTCGCACGATGGGCCAGAGTTGGGGGAATTTCTTGTCGTACGGAACGTTTTGGACGATCATTTTCTTGTGCAAGTTCTTGTTCAACTTACAGCTGATGGTTAAGCCGCTTATCGGACCCAGCGTCGAAATCTACGGCGTGGATGTTTCCGCCGCTCAGCTAGAGAACGGTATCATCGAGTCGCAGCACAACATTGCGTTCCTCGTCGCCATGTGGGCGCCGGTGTTCCTCGTGTACATCTACGACTCTCAGATTTGGCTAGCTATCGCGCAGGCCATTGTGGGTGCCTGGATTGGTTTCCGTCTCAAGATTGGCCACTCGGCACGCATTACAGAGTTCGTGAAGCGCCTTCAGCAAGCGCCTAGTCTTTTTGACGAGAAGGTGGTGTCTGCTGCAGCCCGCGGTCAACTCGCTATCAACAACAACCCGCTGTCATCGAGTTCTGTTGCCCCTGATGCCAACAGCCGCCTCCGCTTCGCTGTTGTGTGGAATGAGATTGTGAGCAGTTTCCGTTTGTCTGACTTGTTGGATGATCGTGAAACAGCCATCCTTCAGTACCAGATCTCAGACACTGGAGCCGTCGAAGAGCCCGTGTTCTTGATTGCTGGCGAGGCACAAGCAGCCGCTGACATTGCCGCCAAGGCTAAAACCAAGCGCATGAGTGACGGACAGCTATTCAAGGAGTTGAAGAAGGCAGGCTTACTGGGCTGCGCCAACAACTGTGTTGATATTCTGTTCCAAATTTTACGTCAGCTACTGGGCCCTGAAGATTCGGAGCTGGTTGGCGTCTTCCATCAAATCCTAGCTGGAGGCAGGGTGAGCGGCGTAGTTAACCTCACGCACATTGGATTGGTGCGCGAGAACGTGACTGACTTGCTTGCGAGCATTTTGGACTTGCCGGAGCCAGGTGTCGTTCCTGCTGGTGGCGCCTTTGGCTTCCCGCACGACCAGGTTCTTATAGTCGTGCAACGCTTGGACGCTCTACTGAAAAGCATTGAGCTTATGCTGGAAGAGGAATGGATGGCAGAAAAACTGCGGAAGTCTGCGTTTGCCAAGATGACGCCGGACCTTGCTTACCAAAAGGAACAGTTGTTGTCGATCTTTGCTGATCGCATTAGTCAGCGTGACTCGAACTCTCCCACCCGCACGACGTCGCCAAGTTCGAATGAGAGTGTGGTGTCGCTTTCCACGCGACTCTTCTTTTTGTTGACTTTGGACGCTGCCGATGCATTGCCTCGTTGCCACGAAGCACAACGTCGTATGAGTTTCTTCTTGAACTCTCTTCACATGAAGATTCCGACGATTGATTCGATTGCAGCGATGAAGTCTTTCTCTGTAGTTACGCCGTACTACAACGAAACGGTGTTGTTTTCGGTGGATGAGTTGAACGGACGTGTTGACTCGAACCCGCTTTTCCGCAAGGTGGAGCAAAAGGGCCGTGATCTCAGTATTTTGAAATACTTGATCACCTTCCACGATGACGAATGGGGTAACTTCCTTGAGCGTGTGGGCGTGGCTTCTATGGACGAGGCGCTTGCAGAGACACCGACGCAGGTTCGCCTCTGGGCTTCAATGCGTGGACAGACCTTGGCACGTACAGTGCATGGTATGATGATGTATGAAGATGCACTCAAGATGTTGCGCTGGCTCGAGATTGGCTCGGACGAGAAAATCTCTCACTTGGAAAAAATCAAGCACATGGATCGCATTGCGGGTCTTAAGTTCTCGTACGTGACCAGTTGCCAGATCTACGCCGATCAACTTGCAGCTGGAGATTCACGCGCGGCAGATATTGACCTTCTGATGCGCAAGTACCCGAACTGGCGTGTGAGCTACGTGGATACGATCCGCCCACCCGCAGGCAGCGGCACGGAGCCTCGTTTTGACTGCGTACTGGTCAAGTCGGATGGTGATGAAATTGTTGAGGTGTACCGTTATGAGCTTCCTGGCAACCCGCTAGTTGGCGAGGGTAAGCCGGAGAACCAGAACATTGCCCTGCCTTTCACACGCGGTGAGTACTTGCAGACGATTGATATGAACCAGGAGCACTACTTCGAAGAAGCGCTCAAGATCCCCAATTTCCTGGCGACGGCTACGGAAAACGGAAAGAATGTCACCATTATTGGCATGAAAGAGCACATTTTCACGGGCCGAGCATCATCTTTGGCACACTTTATGACGTTGCAGGAGTTGGTGTTCGTGAGTTTGACGCAGCGTGTGCTGGCGAATCCCCTGCAGAGTCGTATGCACTACGGTCACCCCGATGTGTTCGAGAAGGCATTTGTGATGTCCAATGGCGGTGTATCGAAGGCAAGCAAGGGTATCAATTTGTCCGAAGATGTGTTCGCTGGATACAATGCAGCCCTTCGCGGCGAACACGTTACTCACCAAGAGTTCATGCAGTGCGGTAAGGGCCGTGATGTGACGCTGAGTCAAATTAACGCTTTCGAGGCTAAGCTGTCGAACGGTAGTGCTGAAAGCTCCCTAAGTCGCGAGTCGCACCGGATGGGTGCTGGCATGGATTTCTTCCGCTTGAACTCGATGTTCTACGGCCACATGGGCTTCTACATCTGTAACGCTTTGGTGGTACTCTGTGTGTTTGCGTACGCGTACGGCAAGGTTTACATCGTGCTTCACCAGGAAATCCAGGAATCAGCCATCATCACAACGAGCTACCTGGACGACCTGGCAGAGGTGATGAACACGCAGTTTATCTTCCAGTTCGGTATGCTGATGACTATCCCGCTGATCGCTACACTTTTCGTGGAGTACGGTTGGCACCAAGCCGTGGTTAACTTCGTGGAGCTGATTGTGACTCTTGGCCCAGTGTTCTACATTTTCGAGACTGGTACGAAGTCGCACTTCTACGACGTTGCTATTATGCGTGGTGGCTCCAAGTACCGAGGTACCGGTCGTGGCTTCGCCATCGTTCGTGAAACGATGGTGAACTTCTACAAGGAATACGCCGCTTCTCACTATCGCAAGGCTGTGGAGCTTATGGGCTTAATGCTTATCTTTGGTACGTACGGTAACTTCAGCATCGGTACGAACATACTGGCCGAGTATTGTGCTACTGCGGACTTTGACTGCGACACCAACCCAGACCAGATTCCGTCGAACATCACGCTGCTGAATTCGTACAGCTCTAAGGGTCAAGATTATGGCATTGCCTCGTTTGCGGTATGGTTGCTCGGCGCATGTTGGCTGCTTGCGCCATTCCTGTTCAACACGGACGGTTTGGACTTCTCCAAGACCATGGTGGATGTCTCCTACTGGCTCTCGTGGCTCATGTCTGTCAAAGAGGCAGACGGCGATGAAAGGCTTCTTCCGGACCACATGAGCAGCAGTCCTGCAGGCCCGAAAGACACGTGGAACGATTTCTACAACTATGAGGCCAGCCTCATGTACCCGATTGGTCCGATGAGCCGCTTTGTCTACGCAGTTCGTGACTTACGCCACCCGCTGGTCATGTATTATGTGTTCATCTTCTCGTTCAGCCTGAGCGACATCGGGATGCTGTTGGCTTGCGTTGGTGGCATTTCCGTTGTGCTATGGATCGGCGGTTTTGGTTTGGGTATGTGCTTGCGCAACTCGGCTCGTGTTCCGCGTGCAGTACTGTACGTGCTGATGGTGATAATTATTGGAGTTGCTCCATTTGTGGTGGGATCTATGCAAGACTGGGACAGCATCAAGTCCTTCTCGTTGACGGTTGCCATTTTTACGGGGCTCTTTTCTCTCCTGCACTATCTGCAATTACTACACGGACTGTTCGGTCTGCCTGTTGCTAAGTGGGGTCTCGTTCGCGAACTTGCCTTCTTCTTTGATGTGATCGTTGGTTTGTTCTTGGCAGTGCCGCTTTTGCTGCTGTCGGCTTTCCCGTTCATGAAGACGATCCAGACGCGTATGATGTACAACGGTGGCTTCTCGCGTGCCTTGAGCTCCGGAAGTGAATTTGCGGCCTCGCTCAGTGTTGTCGTGGGTGGTCTGGGAGGTTGGACGTATGGCTGGTTGACGTGCCTCATCTTTTCGCTGGGATACGTAAACTCGTCTTCCGACAACTTTGTGAACCAGTCGTTCACCTACTTCAACAACGAGACCCTAGATGGTGCACTGGATTTGGCGATGATCAAGGTATACGCTGCCGCCGCTGGCGCGGTGGGCGTCATTCTGAGTGGCGGCCTAGCGCACGTGATTGGCCGTCGCTGGACAATCGAGGTCGCATGCCTCGTGACGTTTGCTGGTTGTGCTCTTGTGTGGCTGGAATCAAGCTCAATGGTGCTGATCGGAATCTGTCTGGCGTCCGCTGGCATCGCTATGCTCTCGCTTGTGTGCCCTCTGTACAACTTCGAAATTTGTATGCAAGGGTGGAAGGGCAAGGGCGTGTTGATCTTCCTGACTAGCGCTGCGCTGGGCTACATGATCGAGGCGGTGCTTATCAACAAAGTCAACGCCACCACGATGTCAGAGAACTGGGGCAACTCCCCGTACCACGACTGGCAGTGGCAGTTTATCTTCGGTATCATCCCGCTAGTGCTGCTTGTCCCAAGCATGTTCTTCCTCCCAGAAAGCCACTACTGGGAGTACCGTCGTAAGAACGACCCTAAGGCAGCCGAGGCCGCGCTCGCGCGCCTGCGTCAGCGCCATGATGTTCTGGAGGAGGTGAATGAGCTGAAGGACTCTTTCGTCGTCAAAGATGGTCGCGTGAACGTGCCGTTCCGCATCATTCTGGTGATTCTGCTGCAGATCACTTTCGCGTTGTTCACATCCGGTGCGCTGCTGCACCGCGTGCTTGTGCAGCCGGCCCCCAACCAGACGGGCTCGCAGACATCCAAGTGGGAAATCTATTACGGCATTATGACGTTCGTGGGGGCTCTTATGAGCATGCTCACAGTGGACAACATGCGTCGCAAGACCATCTTCAAAGATGTGCTTCCGCTCTCAGCAGCGCTGTCCGTCGCGTGTGGTGCGCTCGGACTCGCCGATATGGAGGACAGCATTGTTACCCAGATCTTGGTATTCGTGGTGTTCGCCAGTGGTGCGCTGAGTCTCACGTGCGGCACGTGGCTCACAGCTATTGAGGTGTTCCCTCCTTACCAGAACGGCCGATACATCATCATGTCCTTCGCCGTGTACTACGTCGCACAGGCCGGGATCTACGTGGCCAAGCCGTCGTTCGCTATCAGCCACTTGATCTTCGCCGGACTGTGTCTGCTGCTCACGGTCTTCATGTTCATTGTGTGCGCCAGTTCCAAGTACGGCGCCATCGAGCTCAAGAGCGAGAAGAAAATGCGCAAGGACGCCGAGGCTGCGCGCAACACGCCGTCCTTCATGGCCCGCGTATCTCGCTCGCAGAGCTTCCTGCGTTCGCGCTCCCACGTGCGCCGCTCGTCGTCGCATTACTCGGCGGCTGCGCTGACCCCACAAGAGGCCAGCTACTCGAACTTCGAGTCTCCCGCGGGCCTCAACGTGAACGGCGGCACTCGCCGAACACTCAACGGCTCGCAAGCATTGTAAATGCAGCAGTCGTCCAACTCAACTCTCTCCGCCAGCAGCAACCAAGGGCAGCTGCACAGAGAAGAGAGACTGCACAGAGAGATTGACACTAAGAGAAAGAAGTAACCAAGCTTATATATGTGTATGCAATTCGTGCATTGCAGAATCCAAGGTCAAGTTGAACTGCTTCACGTTGAAGTGGGTTTCTCTTCGTCATTGATTGGCTGTATCCAAATCTTTTCATCCAATCCGAGCCTGTTTTCCCTCTCATATCTTTCCAAAAGTCCATTTCAAAGAGCTCATGGAGGCGGAAGAGCTGGATCTGCTGCGCGCGAACGCTGCCGTCGCGAGCTCCAGCGTCGACACAAGCGACCAAGGACCGGGAGAAGACGTCGTCGCGTCTGCCAATGATGCTGTACCTCAGACGGAGGCCCCCCGAGCTGAGGCGGAGGCCTGGGGTACCGGAGATGACGAGGACGGATGGATGCCCAAGCCTGCACGGCTTCACTCGGGCCGCACGCGGTCCTGCGCCGTGTGCTTCGCCTCTCTACAGTACACGGTGGCCACCAGCTGGGACGAGTACCTGCAGAGCGAGGAGTATCTGCAACAGCTGCAGGCCAACGTCCTGCAGGACGCATTCGTGTCCGCGCTCATCTGCGGAGAGAACACGGCGGGCGACCTGCCCACGGAGCACAGGATGCACAAGAACAGGAAGCTCAAGTGTCGCCAGAGCGTCGTGGACTACAGGAACATGACGAGCGCTGGGGTTGTGGACAAGTCCGGCATGGAAAAAGGCTCGATCCGGACGCTGGAGGAGATGCTCATTGAGGCGCTGCCCACGCCAGTGTTCACGCACGTGCTGGAGAGGAGGCTGGCTGTGATTTCTCATAGTTCTAAGATTGCGTGTGAGCTCATGAGTCATGATGGAGTCAAGAAGATCCCAAGACCAGTGGAGACTGCGCCGGCTAATGAAGAGCTGCACCATTTGGCCATCCACACGCTCTCAGCGCTGCTGGGAGCATTTGATTACAAGAACCCTCAGGCGCTGAGGCCCTTTGAGGAGCTGTCGCAGTTGTTGACGTGCTTCCCCGTGTTGTCGTTGTATTCGTTCTGGAGTCCGACGAAAAAGGCGCCAGATAAGGCGTTGGTGTTGAGCAAAAAGGCGGTTGAGGCTTCCTCGGTGACTTCGAGTTCCGACTCGCATGGAGCGCATTGTGCGGTGGATGGAGTGGATAATACGTTTTGGCAATCGCAGCCAAGGCCTGGGATTGTGAACTTTATCCTGCGATCTACGGAACTGGAGAAGGTGACGTCGATTACGATTGACTGGCATATGAAGTATGTTCCGCAGGGCGTTGGGGTTCAGTATCGTGAGAAGGGGAGCGAAAAATTTGTTCAACTGGTGGAAGATCGAGCTGTCTCGCCTTCAGGACCTACCCTTATCGAAATCAGTTTCCCACCGTCTTGTCAAGAGGCCCGGATCGTCATGTCAGGCACGCCGTCTTCGAATCGAAATGGTACCTACGCGATTGAGCACTTGCGATTGAAAATGCCCGCCCCCGGGTCTCTTTTCACAGACCCCAAATCAACTTTGAGTGCTGTTGCAAGTTGGCTACTTGGTGCTTTGGAGACTGCTGACGAAGTCATGGCTGCAGAAGCTATTAGTGCACTCAGGGCTTGGGCACTGTCAACGGCATCGCTTAGTGTCACGATGCAGTTTGTCAATATGCTCCTAAGTTTCAAGGGCCAGGTCGAGGATCTCAGTCGAGACAGAATTGCAGCACTAGCGTTGGAACAAGGCCGCCAGTTGTACAACGGCATAAACGCTTACCATCGGGAAAAATCTCAGCGATTGGCATACGAGGGAGATAAGATTGGTTTTGGTGATGTTCGTAGAGTTGCAGCGCTTTTCGAGTCATCGGTTTGTTCGACTGGTGTGATTGTCGAGGACGGAGGTCTCGTTGTCCGAACGCGAGAAACAAGCTACCAGTATGCAGCTGTGAACTGTGGTATATCGTCCGGAAAGGCTTCCTGGAAATTCCGTCTGGATACGGATACACAGGACGACGAAATGACATGCTTCGGTGCTGCAATACTTCCCGTAACCGTGAACGGCTACGATTCATCTCCCAGTCTTTGGATGTTGCGTGGTTATAACGGCAATCTATACGCCCGTGGTCACAAACTTAGTCGAACTATTGGTAAGGTGCACCCTGGTGATATTATTCAAGTTGATGTGGACATGAGTGAAGGCTCGCTATCGTACAAAATTAATGGCACAGATTATGGAGTGGTATTTACTGATCTTGCTGGCCACGAAGTGCATCCTGCTGTATCGTTCTATGGCTCAGGCAAAGTAATTACCTTGCTTGGAGTCACCAAGTGGGATTGTACCAGCACAGGACCGGCCGACATTGACCCGGTGTTCCTTTCAAGCATGAGGGAGCATCATTTTTCAGTCGGGTACGGAACGTTGGGGAAAGGTGGCCAACTTGGTTATGCAAGTAATGGAGACTCGAATGCTGCGTCAGGCAACTCACCAGCTACGGGCAGTACTTCGATCCACATTAATGACGAGGCTAAACAACGCTGCTTATCGACACACCCGCCTTCTCACGGTGATGCCTATGTCATTTATGATTTGTCCGAAGCGTACAACATGATCAGTGGTGCGGTAGCTATCAATGACGACACACGCAATGAAATTCTCCAGAATCGCGGGGTCTCATTGGTGTTTAACATAATTGGCGACGATAAGTTACTGTGGCAGTCGAAGCCAATGTCTGAAATCCATCTTATTGAGAAGTTTGAAGTCCCTGTGAAAGACGTGCGGATGCTGGAGCTAAAGGTGTCATGCTCAGGATCAAACCATTGTGCGCACGCAGTTTGGGTTGACCCTTGTTTGCATCCTGTTGAAGAGTGGCCGTGTTCGAAGTGTTCTTTTGTGAACAAAGGGTCTTCAAAAGTGTGCACGGTATGTCGGAACGGAACCCGCGACGAAGCTTCGGTCCCTGTCGCCGCAACTAAGATGGAGCAGTCGAAGGGAGCACCTTCACGCAAAGCGAGTGATGATAGTTCGGAATCTCTCAGCGAACTGGGCACCGCCATCATACGTCAAATCTATGACTTGTACCAGCTTGGTTCGGAACGTTCGAGTTCGTCTGTGTCATCCACGAAGCCCCCTGTTCTTTTTGAAGAACCTTTTTGCCGTCAACCTAGCAAGGGTGCATTTTCCTTGCTGCTGACTATACTCAAGCGATTTCACACTCAATGCGTTACCCCTGGGGAGGATTTGAACTCAAGCAGAGATGGTTGTGTGCACATACTTGGGATTATCAGTGCCAATTTGGAGAGCATTGGCAGCCACAACATAAAGGACCCCGCAGCAGAACTGGGTGTTTTGCCCGAACTGATTGCTGACCTGCGAGGGGAGCTCGAGGCAATGGCACACATTTGTGATGAAAATGATACCCCGAAGATGAAGCTTGCGGAAGATATTGAAAAGGCCGCTGCTGAAACTATCGTGGTCGGAATCTCTGTGCTATATCCTTCGCCGATTGAGAAATTGGAGTTGCTGCTTCAGTTGCTTCGCTCGTATATCGACCGTCCTTTCAATGCGACGTCAGCAAGCTATTTTGTCATGACATCCGTAATGGAGCTTCTTGCTGCACCTGGGTCAAATGGAATATTAACATTCATGCCTTTCATGGCAACCGAAGCCGCCGAGTTTGGAGGATCAGGCTCCCATCAGACCGAAGATGTGGTGTGGAACTCAGCGGTAACTGATACCGTGGGTCTTCTCATGGAGGTAGCGGTCAAGTCACACCGAACACAACTTGTAGCCGATGCGAATGATGATGTACAGTCCCTTTCGAGTGACTCAGTTCTGAAGAGTGATAAGTTTTCTGACATAGCAATTCGCTTGCTGAAGACCTACCAACTATACTTGCTATCAGAAGCTGTGGAGCTTACAAAGACAAATTCCACCGATAATGCCCCTAGTAACCCAAGAGATGGGAAGCAGCTTCGAACCAAACTCCAGCGAAGACTCCAAGTTCAGGAAGCGACTACTCAGTTTGGATTTTTGTCACTGAACGCATATCGAGATTTGATTGATAGTATTGTCGCATTTCAGGCAGAAGAATCGTTCCTTCTTTCCCGAACAGCAGCAGCTCTCCAAGCAAGCGTCCGCTCTTACAAAATCCCTTTGCTATCAGAGGTACTTCCATGGTTTGTATCCTGCCTGTGCCTGCTGCGCCGGCAAACATGGCTTGCTCGTCCAATACTCCCGGCAGTTGTAAGACTTCTTGAAACGTTGGATCACTATTGCTCGGAGTCGCAGACTGTGAGTAAGTCTGCACATCGGTTTCAGCAACTTGAAGCCCATCAAAAGGCAAGATTGATTGAGTCACAGGAAATGGAGCGCGCTGTTGCGCTTGAAAGAGATCCTAGCTTCCGATCACACACATCCAAGCGGTTGTATAATGTCTTTCATCAGCTCTACACTGGGGAAAAAGATCATTTCGAAGGGCAGATTGGGTTTCAGTTTGAAGCAACAAGCTCGTTCTTTATTGTTGCGCTTGGGCGTTCTGTCAACCCTACCAGACACAGTGGCAGGCTAACGCGGGAACACACAATTCGGCTGTGGGAAGAAGGAACACAACTACTTGTAGCTCAAGTCACAGTTGGAGGGAGCTCCAAAAAGGACGCTTTGGGGTACGCCCTCGAGATACTACCATCTCCCGCAAAAATTACTCAGGGGAAGCTGTACCGGTTGACAACGCAGGAGTTTGCAAACGGAGGAGACCCGTGGTACAAAAAGGAGAATTTGCCTGATGAAGAGTACGACGAGTCGTTCATCAAGATTTTGCGTGACTGTTATGCGTCAGGATCTGTGGGGTTTCCGGGATCTCAAAACATGATGGGTGCTGCCTACGGAGTCCCTACTTTTATGGTTCAAGACGAAACTCCTCTGGCCAGTCTTCCACGGTTTGTCCCCCCGCATGGTTGTCTTTCACTACGATTCAACTCCAAGAAGAAGTTGAACTCGGTCTGTGTCAGCCATACTGGGACGTCAGTGTATGTGAAAGATGACACGGATACATGGCGGACTTGTCTTTTACGAACAGCTTTTCTTCACGGAGTGCACTCGGTTGATTACGCGCTCAAATGTTCGCGTGCTGGAGGCAATGTATCTGGGCACATATCCATTGGAGTTGACTGGCGCCAACCAATAGGAGGAATTCGTTTGAATTCTCAACTGTCTGTGTACGAAACTTTTCTTGGAGGAAGTCTAACAAGTATTGGATGGATGCCCTCTATTGGTGCTCTTTGGGTTAAAGGCACTCGCTATGACTACGGCCCAAAGCTCACAATTGCCGCTGGTGATATCTTTACAGTAACGATTGACTACGATTTACAACTTTTGTCGTTCGCGTACAACGGGAAAGACCTAGGTGTCGCGGTGGGACCTCAGGAATTTCGACCACTTGGAACGACACGTGAGAGGCTTCCTGAAGTGGTTACTACTGGCGTGTCACTCTACGGCTCCCAAGATGTTGTTCACGTGCGCCCATCAGGTATTGCGAAGTCTACTCTTCGTATCCACTGGCTTTTTGACTTGCACAACTCGCTAGCTTCTCTTGCTGGGCGAATAACAAGTACGTTGATTGCTGGGCACCCAGTCGATAGCGTTGAAGAAGAGTTACTGCCATGGCTGCAGTCGCCGCTACTAAGTGGGGGTATTGCCGAATCAAGTATAGTAGATCAACACCTCGCCGCAAGTCTGCCATTGCGCTGGAATGATGCACTTCAAGCAGAATGTTCCCGACATCCGTCAATGGATCAGGCTGCTGGATCGGGCATCTTGACAAGCTTGTCGCAACCTGCACCACCTAGTGCAGAAAATGATTCTGTTCTGAGGAAGCGCGGCTCTGGAGGGTGCTTAGATTCTGATAACACTGTGTACCAGCGTGATGCTTCATTTTGGGAAAATTGGACAGTGGACATGACGGAGCGCGGAACCGTACAGCTAATTCTTTCTTGGCTAGAAAAACACTCTCCTGATCGTACATTCTTGAGTCGGCTTGGTAAATTCCCGTCCTGCGAACGGTGGATGTGTGCAGCTTTAATTATGCATGCGCCATCTCACGTGCTTCAAGAGGTACAAGCCATTGCAGCGGGTGCAGGGGCAAGTGTTGCTGGCGAAGTTGTCGGTGCGGATTTTTTTCTTGCTCACGCAAATTTAACTCCATCTGATGATCTAATTCGCGTCTGGAAGCGAATCGTAATGCTACGTCATTGGTTAATCAAGACGAGGCAGGGATACCGGGCACAAGAAGCCGACGAGCCATCGCCAAATGAAAAGGGGCCTGTCGAGTCACCTACACGCGATTCCTCCGAGCCAGCCATGATAACCAAAGACCAACCAGATGACAGTACTTCGCCAAAACGAATGGGTGAAGACATTAATCTAGAGCAAAGCGTGGTCATGCCGAAAACGTTTGACGAGCTCGTAAAGCAAGTGATTTATCGAGCTGAATTTTTGTGCAAACTGGCACCACCGTCACAGGAAGCAGAGCGTATCAAGGGAGACTCGCAGGTTGCACTGTTTAACCTGGCAGAAAAGTGGAGCTCTCAGAAAACGCCGCCTTCACTACAGCCGATGCTTGAGCGTTGGAAAACATTAGGCGAGGCGGATAGTTCAAAATGGTCTGGAATTGTGGATGTACTGCGTGCACAACATCGTTGGCGAGCTCGGCGAGCATCTATTCAGGGGCTTGCCTTTTCAGCATCTTCACTGACACCAGGTGCTGCCCAACAGCAGGCTGAGAGTGATGATAACGTTGATGCCAGTGAAGGCTCAGATGATATAGTTACCAGCAAGAAGTATGACTACACGAACAGCTTCTCAGCTATGATAAAAGCATGCGAGTTGTACATTCGTGACGGGACTGGCGCTCCGCCCGAAGTGCTTGCACTTCTGCTTGAAAGACGGCAGCGACGATCCGATTCTCGCTTGTTTGGCCTTCAAGCAATGAAGAGCATCATCTCGTTACTGTCTTACGACTCGGCCATCCACATCGCTCTAATCTTTCTCCGTCCTGCTATGAGAGGGTTTACTGAGAGTGAGAAAGAGTCGCGAGAGCTAAATGACGGACAAGTCGTGGCAGAAACATTCCGAGCTACGGTTCGCCATCATTACCTCAAGGGACTTGAGGGTTGCAATCGACAGACTACCGAAAGCGTCCAAACAGCCTTCTGTGAACTATACGCTCATTTGGCACATATGCTTGGAGCGAGCTCAGGCTATAATGTGTCCGATCCGCAGCTGAAGCAGACTATTTTGTGTGCTTGGAGCTTGGATTTTGAGCCGCGAGACCATCAATTCTTGCTAGACACAGGAATGCTTTCGAAGTTGCAAGAAATATTCTCCATCAGCTCTGTTCTACGTGAGGCTGTTGCTGACAATAACTTTGTTAGCGGTGTCTCCAGTGATGCTATGTCGTCAAACTTAGTACGTAAGTACTCAAGCATTAATTGGCATCCTCTGTCCGAGGAATTTGTTCAGCAAGGACTCTTGCGGAGCGGTTACATGACCAAGCGTGATGTCATTCGTCTGCTTCGCCGTGCTCCTCATTACGCTTGCCCAGCAGAATGGTGGAATAAGACTGACCTTAATGTCGACCGCACCAACGATGGTGTGCCGCTAACGGCACATCACACAGCGTCTTCGCTTTCTCTACTGTATGCTGATATGCTCGCTGGGCTGCAACGGAAGCTGCTGGGCCCTCCATCTCATGTCCCCAGCTCTAAAGTGTTAATATTTGGAGCAAAAATTGCGCCAGCGAATGCACGTGGTGCACAGTCGTCAACGAACCCAAAACCAGACGATATCAGCTATGTTGACATGCCGGCACTGGGTGAGATGACAGACTTCTCGATCGAAATGTGGATCTACCCAACTGAATTGATGGGGTGTCAAGCCTTACGATGCGACAACGGCGTTCAAAGTGGCAGTGTATACATTGAACTAGTTGGTCGGCATGTGCAGCTGTCCATCCCAGGCAATCTTCCACGGGAGCGGTTATTTAGATCGTATCAGCTCCGCACCTTTGAGTGGACCCATTGCGCGATCACTTTCAATGCTTCAGAAAGATGTGCTCAGCTTTTCGTAAACGGGGTGTTGTCGGAGAGAATGGCGTTTGATCATGTATGCAGTAGTGTGAATTTCCGAGCCTCACGAGTCGGTTGCTGGATGAGTGGTGTGGATGCACAGGGTGCAGCTCTTACGAACGTCTCAGCTCAGCGAAAGTTTAAGGGATCTATTGCAGAAGTTCGTATATGGAGAATATCTCGTTCTGGTCTTGAAATCCACCGTGACTTTCAGCGCAGCGTCCCGCTGGTGGAGCACTTGCCCGCTTTATCGTTGGCGAAGACGCATATATTTTCAAAAGACTTGGTCGGGCTGTGGCATCTGAAAGAAGGAGAGGGTATCTGTGGCTACGATTGTGCTCCCGATTTAAAAGCCGTAACAGAAGGCCCTGAGGCGAGGGGAAACAATTCATCCATATCGCACTGCCGCTGGGTCCCTACCGACATACCGGTCTTTGCAAATAATACATTAGACAGTATGTCACCGAAGGAATGGGATCGGTTCATTGCATGCATCCGGTTCTTTCAGCGAAGGGTTCGCTCATACTTAGCGATGCAATTTAATGAATCGGTTAAATTATCAAAACTGATTTGTGAACATGACGAACACGACGCAATTCAAAAATGGAGTGAGCTGTCTCGAATTGGTGTTGATGACGAGGATATGGAGTTGTCAGATTCTGATGATGCCTATTTAAGTGGCGGTCAAAGCGAGCGGGATGACTTTGCGACAGGAAGTATTCAGTCTTTGGATGCGACCACAAGTAATTTGATATCCCAGTGGAGTGCTTGCACAGATGAGCAGATGATCATTCGAAAGCAGACCAGGCGATGTGCGTGGGTGGTGTTTCGGTTCTTAGCAGCAACGGGCATTAGCGGTACGTATGAGAGGCGAGAAGGGGAAGCTAAGTCGGTTGCTGCTGTCGCGAAATTGAAGCGAAAGCAGCGACTTCAGAAGGTTGGAAACTCAGGAAATGTGGGGCTGCCACTGGCGGCTGGGATATCTGAAGCCTCGCGTGCTCCCGGTTTGGGTTTTACCGAAGAAGATGCTGCAGCCCGTACAGCTGAAGCTGCCAGCGATGCAGCTAAGAGTGCAGCAACGAACAGAGAGCTAGAAGAACCGGTCCTACAGACGTTGTGGTTCTCCAAAGAATTCCACAGAAAAGTATTTGAGGTTCTTGAAAAAGAGCTGCTTCAAGGTAAAGAGCTTACCGAGGAAGCTGAAGGGCTGACACGCGCCCAGAGGATGCTTCGTTCGGTCTCTACGCCTGTTCAAAAGAGAGGAGCAAGTTTACGTCAGTATCCGAGTGATGTAGCACGTGGGAAATCCGGTTTTGTTAATGTCCATCATGCACCAAGCGACTTATCAGGAGACAGTGAGCTTCTGGAGCCTCTTGAAGTAGAGACGCACATGTTTGGGGTGCTGTTGTTTATGCTATCTCAAAGCCAGCAGTCTCCGGCTCTCACTTATTTAGTGCGTCCGCATATGCTTCGAGGACTGCTAGAAATGCTTCGCCTCGCCTCGCCTCGCTCTCAGCGTGTCGTCAAGCTGCTGCTTCGAAAAATTTGCTGCAGTGGGCACATCAAACCTTCGGATGTGGGTGCTATCCTGGGTTCCGAGTCTGTGCTAATCGATCTACTGCTAGATCAAGTTGCGGAGTCAGTGTGTAGCACAGCCGCACCGATGGCTACACATGCTGTCAATGTCCCAGCGAGCAATGCATTGGTTGGTACTGCGGATAGATCAATGGTATCCACAGAGTCTCTAAGCAACCCCATTGGGTTCCGCTCCGGTCAGATCTCGTTAGTGGCGGCCTCTGAAAGCGTGGCATTGCTGCGTCTATTGCTGATGGAAAAGACCTGGAAGGAAGGGGTAGCAGAGAATTTGTGCAACGCAATTCGCAACATATCTCCAATTTTGGCAAGGAAGAAAACCGGCCCACCGTCACCAGACGTTAGGATCGGGGCCGAGCCCTCGGATATTCGACTTCGAGCTGCGATTATTCGTGCAGTTGGAGCTTTGTGTGTACTTGGCTCCCATTCAGATTGCATTCGTGTTGGCGGAAAGGTTGCTGTGACCGCACAAGGCGCAAGCAGTGGCGCAGTTGATGTAAGTGCAGATGGCACTGGACAATCTGTGAGCGCTACCCTGATTGAGATGAACGCTCGTGCTTCGACGGTTCGTGTTGTTTTCCACCCTACGTCGTCGGAAATTGACTTTGATCCTGGCCACAATGTACAAGATGTCAAGCTGTCTGCTCTGTCCCCCAGCGAAGAAATCTGTTTACCTCCAACAGCGGTGCCGCTCACGTTGGACATGATGCCAGTTATTATCCAGCTTTCCTCGTTGGAAGAGACGAGCGTGCTAACAGAATTTGACAGCTTGTGGAGACTTCAAATCCGATCTCGTGCGCTGTTGGCTTTGGAAGCTCTTTTACGGCGCTCACTTCACGTGACAAAACGTTTTGCACATAACTCAATGGCGCAAAATCTCCTCCGATTTGCCTTGACTCCAATCAGTCTTAACAGCTTTTTGAGCCTGCCGCTGCTTCAGGAGCGTGGCCGGATGATTCTCTGCCGTCTGATTGAGTCCTCGACGCCTCTAGGCGAAGCAATGTTTCGCGGATTACAAGAGCCGACAGCCCCAGCTATTACGGCCTCTGAGTCAGCGAACCCATCGGGTACCGGCGGTGTTGAGGCTAATGACGATCCTGCCGAAGAAGAAACAGAAGCGCATCGAGTTCGTCGAGGATTCGCATCAACACTGGCGGCGATGGGCTTCGAGTTTGACTTGTGTATGGCTGCACTGGAACACTCTCGCGACGACCCTAATTTGGCCGTTGAGTGGCTGATGGGCGATGGTGCAGCCACGTACCAGGAACGACAAGAAGCACAGCGCCTCGCGCGGGCAAGTATCGCCGCTCATGATTTGGCTGATGGAGCGGAAGGAACCTCGGGTCTTACTCTTGAAGCAAAAGCAGTAGAGCTTCAGAATATCTCAGGCATGCCTCACTGTCTAGCGCTCTGTGCTCTGGAGCTCTCTAATAGTGACCCGAACCGTGCTATGGAGTGGTTGATGGAGCACGGCAGCAACTATGCAGAGAAATTCGATTCCTTGGATCTGCTAACGGACTCCTTCTCTGCTGCGAGAACAGTCGTCCTGGAAGACCGAGCGGCAATGGAAGAAATCGATCAACCCGACCCACTTGTGACATCGTCTGATCGTCGAGACGCCATAGCCGCCGAATATTTAGGCTCGGCTGCATCAACACGGAGTGCTGAACTGTCATACGCTCCCAATGTCGATGCAATGGCAGTGACCCTCGCTCCAATCTTGGCTTATGGACCTGCTAAGCCTAGCTCAGGATCAGCAGCAGCTCGTGATACGAGCTTAACAACCTTCTCGCCTCTTGACCCGGAGTATTTGACACCGAATGTCCTCTTGACTGTGACCAGCGATATCGGTCCTGTTCAGCGATTAGCGACTAGTGGTCGAACGGGCATCTACAGGCGATATTCACCTGACGACGGGGTGCTGATCACTTTCCTAAACACGGAGTCAGGTGCTTATGAAGATGAGTGGCATTTTCCCCGAGACTTACGTCGAATCGTGAAAATTTATGACGAGTCACTTGAAAATGTGGAAAGTATACATCGTGTCGCTCTGAGGACAGAAAATGCTCTCTCAACATATTACGCAAGACGCGCGGTCACAGCATTGCTTTATGCTGTCGACCCTGGTGGAGAATCGACACCACATGGATTGGCAATCGTTAACGCTGGAACACACACGCGTGAAGATAAACCGGTTACGTTGTCCGCCTCGTTGTCAAGCGAGATATTGGGCGTGGTCGGTGGTCCGCGGCAGTTTGTAAGCCTCCTTAAGATGGTGGCAGCATCCGAAATGAACTCCACCCCGCACATGGACGTCGAAGATAGAAACAGCTCTACAGTCAAGACTACACCGAGTTCGGGTTATGGAAGTAAGGACTCGGTTGCTGATAATTCCGAGCAGCCAGGGTTCTTATTGGCAAGTCTTCAGTCTATCACGCTAAGGCTTCTTCGTGGAGAAGCACAAACAGAAAAGACCGAGCATGCGGATTTGATTTCACATCACGTGCGTCCCAGCTCTCCCAAACGAGGCCCTGCAAGTGATCTACGAGATTGTGAGCCCTCTCTCCGTAGTTTCCCCGAATACGGTGCAAATTATGACGAGGATGAAGGGTTGAGTCGGGCAATTGCAATGTCTATTGAAGAATCGCAGGCGCCACTGCCTGCTTCTGTTTCGGCTGTGACATACGACTCTGGAGATGCC
Organism: Phytophthora ramorum; assembly: GCF_020800215.1. Lineage (NCBI taxonomy): Eukaryota > Oomycota > Peronosporomycetes > Peronosporales > Peronosporaceae > Phytophthora > Phytophthora ramorum. The sequence goes on from NW_027150658.1 coordinate 911,578, forward strand.
AGGCGCAATGTGTGGCAAGATGAAGAAAGTAAGAGTGAAGATGCATTCGGAAACAGGATGAGAAAAACGCGCCAACCTTCAGATACCGAAGCGCAAGAAGTTGCTAGTGCGTACCTCGGAGGAAGTGTTGACGATCACGACGGGCTGCTATCCAGTGTGCTAGTGAAGGAGTGTGTCAGTCACTTCGTGGAGTCTACGCGAGTGGCAGGAGATGGCGCGGGCGAGGTGTCAGCGGTGCAGGAGTTCCAATCGTTGCACCCATACTTTGGTCGATGCGAGTACGCTCGAGCTGTAAGTATCGACAGTTCTTATCGTTGCTTGCGCATTGTCTTTGACCATCGATGCCATCTGGGACCGAAGGCAAGGCTGACTTTCTTCGCAGACCCAGAGTGTGAGGATCGCATTGGTGTGGTGGATAATGCCATGACAACGCCAGACCATCTTCTTCCGGATTTGATTATTCATTCTCACCAGTTCTGGTTCCGCTTCACTGCATCGGAAGAAAATGCTACGAAAGATAATGGTTATGGCTATCGCTTCCAGGTAAAGCCCATGGTAAACATTCGTTGGACAAAGGAGTCCGAGGTGCTGGCAAGTCCATCCCTGGAGTGGGCATGCTGGGTGCTGGAACTGTTGCTGAATGATGCAACAGAGGTGGTAGCTCACGGTGCTGTACACAACCGCAAAATCTATGGGGCACTTGTCCGCTATCTGCGCTCTCCAGGAGCTCCGTTTAAAGGTCGCGTCGTGCGTTTACTGCAGCAATTGCTGCACCATCCTGAGCTCTTTCCGTCAGATGAAGTGCCCGAATTGGATGCGCTAGAATCGATCTCCCGACTTGCATTGGCACGTGCAGAGGTTGACAGAGCAAGTGGTAAGACTTTCCTCTCGGCGCACCTGCTACAGCTAGTTGAGCTTTCGATGGTAATATCCTCGGCAACGCCTGTATTCGAACTCAAGCTTAGCGGTGTCGCTACTCCAGCAGCTCCAGTTACGGCGGAACCATTTGATTTACCTGTACCGTTTGAGCGTAAACGTGTGCGCGACAGCCTAAATGATGTGTCGGAGCTTACAAGGTTTTTGCTCGGTCAAACATCGCGTCTGCCTCAGCATATTTTGGTTGCCATTTGGCTGGAAGTATATGGATCTTCAACAGTCATCGAGACTTCACATCCGTACGCACCTGGTGTCCCATTAACTGGGCTGGTAGCATTTGAAGCTGCCCAGGCTCTTCGGATAACGTTCGATTCGCGTTGCTCACTCGCATCAGGACAAGGACAGGGTATGTCTCGATTGGAGATGGCAAGCTTTATGCTTGTTGGTCGTGACGATGGTGTCAGCGACCCTATCAAAGAAATTCGCAGTAACCGAACGTATGCGGGGGAGAGTGGGTGGCCTGAGGGGGCTATCTCTCTTGATGGCAACAACCTCGAGTATACCTTCCATTCGGACGAAAACGCAGGTGCCCACTTTGGTTTTGCAGCCACGGTAAATGCTTTGGGGATCACGAAGGAGAAACAGTTGGCTCGTGCGACGGCTGCAAATATGGAGCAGCTTCTTCAGAAGCTTGTGCTCTTGCAAGCAAGCCCAGATGAAACATCCGAGGGTGATCGCTGGACCCAAGCAATGGATTTGCAGCTCGTAGACTGGGTGAACAATCACGTCGAACCCGCAGCATCCCTGCCAACGGCCACCCCAGCAACAATCAAACATTCTGTGGACCTGCAACCAGCAGACATCAAACTTAACCAAACGCTAGATGGGTTGCGCTGCTCGCAGCTACTAAGTCTCTCGCTGGAATCACTGCAGCTTCGATTCGCATTGTTCAAGTACTTAAATCTGAGCCTCCAGCATTGCTTGCCACTGCTAGATCTACGCGACACGAAATCACCGTGGACGATTGCAAACCGACTGCGGCGACTAAGCCATTGCATCTTCTTCGACGTGAAAAGTGCGCTGGTGGAAGCCGCAATCGAATCCACAAACGTCGCCGGAGAAACCTCTACTGGAAATTCACAGCAGACGGCGCGGATCACGTTGGATCGGATGCAGGCGCTTGAATCGCGCGATGATCGTGAGGTGGAGCCATCCGTGTCAGAATGTTTCTTTGCACAAGCGTTCCGTCAGCTGCATCAAGTGGATCCTGCGCTGTTGAGACGTCAAATCGACAGCAAAGGCCGATTGTTCAGCGTCAAGTTCCGCGGCGAGGAAGGCGTTGACTGGGGTGGAGTCTATCGCGAAGGCGCCACATCCATGGTTGACGACTTGTTCTCACCGCACTTCAGCTTGTTCGTCCTGTGTCCGAACGGCCAGCACGACACAGGCAACAACCGTGGAATGTATCTGCCAAACCCCAAGTGCACGTCTCCTGTTGCCATGCAAATGTTCGCGTTCGTTGGCCAGCTATTGGGGATGTCACTACGTACGCACGGTGACTTCCCATTCATGCTTCCATCGCTCGTGTGGAAGCAGTTGCTGGGCCAAACACTCACTCGTGCTGACCTTGAGGGAACGGATGCCATGTTTATCCAAATGCTGGACGGCATTGCTAACTGTGAGAACGATGGTATCTCCACGGAGGAAGAGTTCGCCACAGCCTTCGATGGCTTGGAGCTGCGCTTCACTGCATCGTCATGCACAGGAGAGGAGATTGAGCTTGTGCCGGGTGGTCATCTTGTGACTGTAGCATTCCACAACCGATTGGAGTATTGCCGGCTTGCAGAGCGCGCTCGACTGGAGGAATGCAGTGCACAGGTGGCTGCCATGGCGCAAGGATTCGCGACACTGTTCCCTCGACGGGTCCTTACGTTACTGACGTGGCAAGAGCTGGAGATGCTAACGTGTGGCTCGCCTAAAATTGATTTGGATCTCTGGCAGCGGCATACACGCTACGACGGATACTCCGAGGATGATCCGACCGTGCTGCTCTTCTGGGATGCACTTGCCGACTTCTCAGACGAACAACGCGCTGATTTCGTGCGCTTTGCGTGGGGCCGCAGTCGCCTTCCGCGCGGCAAGTGGCCACAGCCCTTCAAGTTGTCCAAAAAAGGAGGTCGTGATGCCACACGCAGCCTGCCGGTTGCTCACACTTGCTTTTTCTCGGTCGAGCTCCCACCCTACACATCACGCGAGACGATGCGCTCCATGCTAATCGCCACTATTACCTTTGGTCTCGGCGGCATCCTCATGGCTTAAGACTTACGCTAAGAGCGAGGGGTGGGTACATATTTTTTACGTGTAGTCGTAGCGAATCATCCAGTTGTACCTGGACGCAGCACCGCCCTAGCACGAAAAACATTCACAAACAATAACGCGGCCGCTTACTTCATTCACTCTGGCTTCATGTTTGTTCGTCTTGCTCGATGGATAGTTGGAGGTGCTGTCGGTCGCCTCCAAGCTGCTTGCGTAGCGCCCCCAATTTACACGCGCTTGAAGTTCTCAAGTCCGCTGCCTACAATACTGCAGTGCTCCACCTCCAGGGCCTGCTGCACAGCCTCCTCGCTGAACTCCGTGGATGGCAGCACAACCTGCGAGCTCTGGCCGATAGCGGCGAGTGGGCCAAGGGAGAGGCCAGTCTCCTCGCCAGTGAGCAGAATCTTGTCCGTAGCAGTCAAGTTCAGGCTGCAGACATCAGAACAAACGTCAGCAAAAATGGGTTTGACAAATGCATCGAAACAGTATCTACTTCGAACCTCTTGGCCAGCTTCTCGGCACGCTTGAGCAGATCACCGTGGGTCAGCACGGCGCTCTTCTTGGGGTTCTGACCCGCCACCTCTGCAGAAACAACAATTGCTTCGTCAGCAACACTGCTCTCTTCTGTAATAAATTCTGTCCAGCATCCACTCACTCGAGTACGTGACGGCGAGCGGCGTCTTGTCGTCTAGCGTCTTGGTCAGCGCCTTCATGGCGTACGGCTCGGTGCTGTTAACCATCATCCCGTTGAGGTTCACCATACCCTCTACCGGCTCCCAGCTCGTCGTGATGATGTTGTGCAAGTGGCGGAAGTTCCGGGGGCGGAAGACCTCAAGATTTTCACGGACTAAAATCACAAACAAACAACTGTCAGTTTCTAAACGTCTCCAATCTCTCGTCTCGTATGCTCCTTACACGAGGCCAGCTCGGGGAATAGTCCCTGCACGATCTCCGTCTGGTTGCGTCCCTGCATCTTGGGCTCGAACACGAGGCCACTGGCTTTGCTGTCCTGCAGGATGAAGGCCAGCTCGTCGGCCTGAGACACCTCGGGCTCGATCACGGCCAGCGTGAGGCCCGCCTTTGCCGCAGCCAGCTGCGTCAGCACGTTCTCAGCGCTGTTGGGCAGCCACACGGCCACCACGTCACCGCGCGCGAACTGCAGGTCCACGAAGCCATTGGCCAACTCGTCCACGGCCGCGCTGAGCTCCTTGAAGCTCCAACGCACGTCCTGCTTCACGCTGCGCAGCGCCTCCTTGTGCGGAAGCCGCGCAACCGCCGCGTCGAGAGCCGCTCCTACAGTGCTGGCGGCGCGGGCCCCCGAGGCCATGCGCAGGGCGCTCTTAGAGCGAACGAGAGCGAGCATCCTGTGGTCTGGTCACCCCCGGAATCGAAAAATGAGCGGCTCTGATTGTTGCCCTAGAATAGGATCGGACGTAGAGTCCTATTATAGGTAACTATACCGGATATAAGGTTTGATGAATAATTGCTGCCATTTTGCAATAATAACTCAAGATGCTGGTACCTGTCGTGGTGGATGCGGCCTCCAAGGAGTGGAGCCTGCTCGAGTTCCAAGGGGACCTGCTGCCCAGCGACGGCGCGGAGACCCCAGACCTGCGCGATCTGGACGTGGGCACGCTCCGCTACGGCCAAGCGGGGGTTATCACGCTGCGCATCGGCAACCACGTGCTGGCCGGGAAGGTGACCAAGCTGCCCAAACCATTGGCCATCCTGCAGAAGGGTGATGTACACGACAAGTCGCAGGAGAGCAGAGAGACCAAGTATGAGGTGGTGGGCATCGCCCGGACCCGCGTGATGTTCGCCGCCAGACCCAAACCCGTGCTCGGGTAGAGATAAGTGTAAGTAAAGTAGGTAATACCAAGTACAGGGCTCGGAAAAAACTTAATTGCGCAATTGCAATTACTGAATTTATATATTATAATACGCATTATTGTGTGTGCGATAAGCACAAAAATAATTCATTTCTCCAATTATTGCAATACAATACTGCCCCAGAACGACAGCCGTTCAATCTCGGGTTTCCGGATCACACTCCATTCACGATCATATTTAACCATTTGAGGTCCTCTCTTGCGGTTCCGAGGAATACTTAAACTAGGCTTAACCGACCTGGATGGCCCAGAAGGTTGCTGCAGTCGCTGTACAATGGTTGCAAACAAGGACCTCTGCGTTTTCTTTTTCGAGCCACGAGACCAACCGCCTTATCGGTGCAAGCTCTGCGGGGCCGACCGCAAGCAGCTGCCAGGCACGGGATACTCCAACCTGATGTCGCACTTAGCGGGTCGCCACAACGATTACCAATCCCAGTACGATGCCAGGACGCGCGGCCTCGAGCGACCCCTTCAAGTCTACATGTTCGTTCCGAGGAAACATTCCACCGCTGTCACTGGTTGCGGTTGAGTTGTTATACGATACATGCCTCTGAGTGAAGTGAACGACGTGAGGACGTGTGTCATGACTAAGGCTCTCAAAGGCGACATGGCTAGAGTGGCTGCTAAAGTGGGTACAGAGATTGAAGAGGAGATGGACATTTTCTTCAGCATGATGTTCGACGGCTGGACGCATGGTACTATGCACTATGTCAGCGTTTACAGAGTCTACAAGATCAAAAGGCTGCTTCGCCACCCTTTGTTGGCTTTCTCTCCACTGGACCAGGGTCAAGAAACGCAACGTCACGCGTTGGTCCTCGACATACGAGATGCTGGAGCGCTAGATCAAGCCACGAGCCAAGGATCGCCTCGTTGAAGCGGTCCAGAACGGCGTTCTATCAAGCTGTGAGCACAAGCGTCTCACAGGGTTGCTTGGCCACTTGAAAAAGTTCGACAGTGTTTACAAGCGTCTGCAGCGTGAAGCAACGTCGTTGACCAAGATGCGTCTGCTTTTTGATTATATTCTGGCAGATTACCCAATTATGGGTAGCTACCTAAACTCGAGCTCAAATATTGTGCATTCGTCTGCTTTTGAGACTGGTTTGGTGAAAGTGTGCAGAGGCCGCAAGCTTACGACCGCCGAAACTGCTGTCTTGGGGCGCTTGAAGCATCTCCAAACACCACAGAGAGCAAGCAAGCGCAATGAGCGCGAGATAGACTATGCGGCGAGCAGGGCGGCTCGAAACGAAGTAGAGGAGATGAAGGTGCTGCTACTCGGCGCTGGTGACGCAGACGCCGCCGACCTCAAACGGTTGCGAGCGTTTGTTCTGGGAGTGTAAGGTGATTTTGACTCCACAGCGTTGCCGCTTGCTCTCTACCAACTTCGAGATGCTGTCATTTCTTCGGGCAAACCACGACATTTGGGATGTCACTAGCTTGCTCTAAGATGAAGGTAAGGTCACAAATGGTGAGAACATTAATACTTCTAATACGTATTGCCCGTAATTGCGCAGTAGTTATTATTGCTAGCTGGTGTATTGCAGTGGTTATTATTCTGATTCGCGGTGATCAAAGCCGTCACTTACTGTATTTTCCGAGCTCTGACCAAGTACATTGTAGACGGAGCTGCTTCAACTCACACAAATGTGTTACGACGCGAGTCGGTTGGATTTACACAATACGAACGGACCAGAAGGAGCAGCTCGTGCTGGCATTCCCAAGGCTGGTGGCTAACCGTGAGCGCGTCGTCCTCCACACGATACCGCACACCCTTACAAAATGTGTTCTTAGTAAAGCACATTATTGCTGATGCCCACTCCATGATGTCTGCATATGTCGTAATGTCAAAATTACCTCGCTTTCGGAGTTTCTGCGCTCGTTTATCAGTTGTGTAACTGAAGGCAGCAAAACGAGTGTGTCTTCCTTGTCACTGTGTTTTGTTCGCAGTGCGATCAAGCACTGACACGGACCCTGACCACCAAGAAGGAGTTTGTCAATCTCCGAAAGGAGTAGCTTATGGATGTCAGTGCACTGCGCCATCACAGCCACGTTTGCGGTAATGTGAATCCAACTTTGAAAAAGGCGGAACTGCCCGTTGCGCTCTTACGTAATGCAAGCTTCTACAGTGCAGTCAACATGGGTTGTGCACAACAGCCGCGTGGAGAAGTGACTGTTGTCGGTAACAGACAACCGAGCTTTCTCCAACACGTCGAGCAGCGCCCACGCCCCAGGCTTCATTTTGAACATGACCGGGTGAACAAACTTTTCACCATTGTGAAGTATGCCGGATCCGTATTCCACGCTTGCTGCAAGAGATACACCTTCGTGTTCTTCACCATCACTCACGTACGAATAATCGCTGTCGCTAGCTGATAGTTCCGCGTCACTTGCGCTGATATCACTCTGCAACAGTTCATTGCCACATTCACTACCTCCAGTTGACGCAGGTGGTTGTCGTCGCGGGGTTACTTCGCTGGGAAAGTCCTCGATTTCGCTGGAAGACGAAGCTATCACAGCTTGACTAGTCGGAATCGGTGGGCAACCATCGTCACTCACACTTGGCGGTGATGGCGAGGTTAAGTCGTGGGGACGTCGCTGCTGCTTAACAATAGCGACCGCCGTAAACTACTTCGAGCTTCACTCACACGGGGCTGTGATGGCGAGGGTACAGCCACAGCCGGTTGAGTATTGGGAACGTCGCTGCTGATATCTGACAGCAACCGGCGGGAGCGCCTTCTTCGAGCTCTACGCAAGCGCATGGTGCCTAGCGGACCACTACAAGCGTGGTAACTTGACAGCGAGGAAAGAAGAGCAAGGCTGATGTGGTGAGAGGCTTCGGTTGTGACTGGTTCGGTGGGAACTTGAGCGGTTAGTCTAGAGGTGTTAAATACTGGCGACGAATCTGGTAATCAGCACGGCGACTAAGGCAAAGCATGTTGTCAAGCATCGTGGTGGTACGAATCAGGGTCAGTCATCGGAGTGTCAGCGGCGCGGCGTTGCAAGTTGAAGTCAGGCATTGCACCTTCTGTACATCGAGCCATCATTACTCAAGATGATAATAAGCCAAGGGCGCGCACAAGGGCGCCGTGGTGTGCATGTAGGACAGCAGCAGTCAGTGTGTTTGATTTTTCCCACCTCTCACTTTCAATCACTTTCCAATTTTCCTTCTAGTGCTCGATCATTTCACTTCACTCGCCACTAACCTTCGCTTCTGCGTCTACGTCTACAATCCTCTGCAACACGACTTCAAGCCTTCTAACAAGAGGTAGATTGCTTTGAAGCTAAATTGAAAGTGAGCAAGACTGCAACGAGATGACACAAACGCAGGCTAGCGTGCGTGACCTGCCGATGGAGACGTCAGCAGCATAGGTGCTCTATAATGGAAGGAGAGCGCGTGCATTTTGTTTATTTTCAGTTATTGAGCTTCGGAAATTTCTTTGCAGTATTCTACCCGGATTTAGTAGAAACCGAATTGTAAGCAGCACATAAAATTTTAACACCAGAAAGGAATTTGACGTAACGTAACTAGTCTACATTGTACAGAAAAGAACATAATGGAAGTTTGCAATGAATGAAACCTTCAGGCCACAACCCAATCAGAATCAATCGCTATCCTCAGGTTCTTCATCATTTGATTGATTATAACAGCCCGTAAGGTTTGGGCTTGACATGGGGGAATTGAAGTTGTCGATGAATTCTGGTGTCCGGCGCGGCGATGGAAAGACCCATATTTCATCGTTCTTCGTGTCCGAATCTGTTAAAGTGAATGGACCTCTTTTGCTTTCTCAATTGACTTTATTGAGTGTTATACCACTATCTTATTGCTATCTTACAGACGTGCTCAACCTGAAGCAAAAGCGGAAGTGAGGACAACCGTCCTCGCTTCCTGACCTGCTTCCATTCCTCATCGCACAAATATTTGCCTCGATCAAAGAAGAGGCAGGAGCCAAACTCCATCGGCTCCTTTACCAATCATATCATCGCAGTACCGTAGACTACACTCGACCCTTGACTCATAGTATAAGAACCAATATACTCTATTTAATATGTCTGGCGCGGTGTGTCTGAACCCATCCCGGGATCGTCTGTTCGGTAACCTTTCCAAACACGTTGCTAGAGTTCGCTCCTGAACTCCAGGCACGGAGTCTGGGTCCAACAGAATCGGATTCGGGACCGTCTCTCTGCCCTGTCTGATCCGGCGCACCGAGGTCGTCAGTATGTCGATCTCGCACGCTTAGTGTAGGGTCGTCTCGTCAGCATCGCGAAGTTGCCAACGAAGACGTCGGAGCGGATGTCACATGGCAAATGCGAAATGAACATCGCCTCCGTTCCGTCGACTAGGCATTTCATAGAGAACATGTCAGATAAAATATAATATTATCAACTAATTTCTGTTAAATTTCTATCAATTTCTTAAACGTGTACTTCTTGCCCTTTTGTCTCTGCACTTTCATTTGAACGCTAAACCCATTTCGCACAACTACGAAATCAATACTAGCCATAGGAAATACAGTATAACTGCTCTCGTGGAAAAAACCCAACTGATAATAGAAAGTAGCCGGTGACGACATGAAAAGAAGCTCTTCCCAGCAGCGACAGTCACGTCATAAAGTAGTAGTAGTAGGTGTCGTCGTTCCTCCACTGGGCATTGTTGGCCCTGCGTCCACGGCCATTGCCACCGCGTCTTGGGCTCCGATTCTCATCCTTCTGCTTGGTCCAGCACTTGTCAACCGTGTGCCCCAATTTCCCGCAGTACGTGTACTGGCGAGATTCTCCGTCGGTGTTGAACGCCTTGGTCGCGTCCTCCATTTTCACCGACGCCGTCTTCTCGCCTTGCCGCTTGATCAGCTCATTCGTGATCACCTTCACGTCGTCTTGCGATCGCAGTTCAGCGCTGCTCATCTCCAAGTCCAGCACGACGTTCTTGTAGCTCTTGGGGAGACTGCGCAATAGGCAGATCGCCACGTCCTCGTCCTCCATCTTGGCGCCGATGCTGCTGATCTTGGCGCTGATGTTGAGGACCCCACTGCAATGATGCAAGACATTCCCGCCTTCCGACATCTCCATGCTGAAGAGTTGGCGCTTCAGGTAGATGTGACCAGCCTTCTGCGAACCATCGTACAGCGTCTTCAGGCGCGTCCACGCAACCCCCGCTTCCTCGCAATCGTCGACCACATGGTCGTAGCCCGCGTCCATGTGGAGCAACATCAGTCCTAACGCGATGTTGCTCGACTTGACGTACTCGTCCTTGGGCCGCGAGTCCGTGAAGCTCGGCGTCGTCTCTCAGTTTACAACATGCCACACCGACTTGGTCAAGGTGGAAGACTCGAATAAATATCAACCGTATGATAATCTCAGCGTAGCGGTGATGGAAGTGTTGTAGGGACAGTGTTAAGGTGTGTAGCCTTTTGATGACAGGTGAAGGTGCTGGTGGAGGAGGTATTGGCTGGTGAAAGCAAATCAAAAAGTAATTGAGATTGAGCTGTGTGATTTACGGATGCGATGGAGCCAACTAGCGTCCTATCAGAGAGATAACAGCTGCTATCTGATCTACCAATAATCTATAGTAAAATCTTCGCAAAGTTCTTTGCGTTGGACAATAGCCAGTTTGCTCTAATCTCGAAAATTAGGGAATCCTTTCTCAATATTATAACATTATTTTACGTACTTCACTCCATTTTGGTCTGAACTCTTGCCGGGTTGGACTCACAAAGGTGTAGTTTTTGTGGCTATCAAGAATCCAGACCTCATTCCCGATATTAGCAGATCCTAGATGTTAGTAGATCAATCAATTAATGACGATGGGACGTTGTCAGGCCTGACTCCGGCGTGCAGGTCGGCACGCCGAGGCCGTCATCCGACGGGCGTGCTGATCGAGCACGCCAGTGGCCTATGCAATGAGCCACCGTGCGCGAGCTGCCTTGAGCAGTCAGGACGCGCATGACAGGAAGGAGCCAGGGGTTCGTACACGGTGCGTACCCTGTAGACAAGCAGACAGATGTAACGAATCTACGAGATTCGTTAGTACATGTTGTTAACGGTGATCTAGTGATTGGACGCACACCAGTGTGCTTCATTTTCAGCCAGTCGTTCACTCAAATAGTTCGAGCAAAGGTACAGACAATACCGCCGATCAATTCACTTTTCTTTTTGCTTCCTACTTGCGTTACAAAAGAACAAAGCGATCATAGGACACGAAATTTATATTGATTTTAGTATGCATGTGAACAAGGAAATGTACCCACAGAGAAGCTCGTGGAGGGGCCCCGAGGGCACCTCCAGGAGCGCATGCATGTCGTAGCTAAGAAACCAAACACCAATTCAATTCATTCCAAAACATTCCAAGAACCCCACACGTCCTCCAACGTATCTGCGCCTCATCCGCCCCGAAAGCGTCCCTACATACGCTCTCACCCTTGGATCTTATCTTTGGATGTCTTGAGCCACAAAAATAGTGATAGATATGCATACGCATATTTCTTGCCCGGCATGATGTAGTTGCCGTTGGCGGCATACCTGTCGGTGACGGCGACTATGTCACAAGTTATGCTCACAACTTCTTTGGCAGGATTTACCGTTCTTGTTCATTAAGATGATTGCTTTCGCTATAAAATGTCAATTTTGACGATTCACTGTATGGATAAATATCATCATATCTCCGACCATACTTGAATTCACTATGTATAATATTGACAAATCAAACGAGCAGGGACTATTTTGACCCAATCAGGAACGTTTAGTGACAGAGTTTCAACCAATCAAATTGCATTTGTCCTGTTGCAGGGCTTGTGCCCGCCTCTCCGACATATCTAGTCGGGGCGCTGCTCCAGATATTGATATACCCATACGAAGCGCCAGTCAGTCCCATATTTCACGAATAACACTCAAGCTCCGACCTCTCCGACCCAAGATGAACCTCATTGACCTGGCGCCCGCAAACACGAAGCGTGCCCGGGAAAACGCATCGCGCACCTTTCTCAAGTTCCTGGCAGACGAGGAGGTTGCCCGGGACAACCTAGAGACGTGCATGAAGCGCGACAACGCTGCACAAGTGCTGGAGGCAGTGGTGGACAAGTTCGACACTATCTTGCTTTCAAGGAGGGCCGCAAGGGCCAGCTACTCGCTCGTCACTCCGTTATGCAGTACTTCAGGCAAGCCAAGAACAGGCTGTTGGAACAGGTCCCTCAGCATCGAGCCTTGGTTGACAAGAACCTGCTCAAGAAGGGCCTGATGCTGGAGCGTCATTGTGTAAAGCGCGAGACGGGGGCGTTTGTGAAGAAGGCTCCGGCATGCACGAAGACGGCGCTCAAGAAAATGATGGAGTACCTGTATTCGACGGCGGTTACTGCTGCTGACTCCCAAGACGCGGCGGTGGCGGCGTTGATGTGATTCCTATTCGGGCGCGCATCGGATCTTACCATGCTTCGAAAGGCAAACGTGTCCGTTGGCTCGGACAAGATCTTCTTCGCCCGCTTCATCCGCATTAAGACATCGGAAGAGCAAGGTCTATCTCTCTTTCCCGACGATGACTTCACCACGTGTCCGCAGCTCGCCATAGCGGTTGCTCTTGCGACTCAGACAGCACCGACCATTTCCGTGTTGAGCCATCTTCCTGAGCAGACGAAAGTTTCCCAAGCTTCTCTGTCTCCATCCATTCCACTCATCGACCTTCTGGATCACCCACAAGCCGTTACTCCTCCCCAAGATTCGGCTGGCGAAGCTGGCCATGGTACGAGTACTGATGCCGCGCCTGGTGTGCACAGATACGTCAACCGCGTCCTTGATCGGATTGCAGAGAAGGCAGGTGTCGTCGAGCAATTGACATCGCATTCCTTCCGCCGTGGAGGGGCGCAGCACGCGAACGGAGCCGGCTTGCGTGCCCAGTGGAGGCGCTTGGAACATGACGGCGACGAACAAGGCATTCGCGTACGTCTTCAATACACCGGCCGAAGATCACCAGGTGGCTCGCGTCTTGAGTGGTCGCGACCCGGACCAAGAACTTCACGTTCTCTCGCTCGATGTCTTTGACTCAGCTACGTAGACGAAAATCCACATGATAGCGGTGGCTCTCTTCAACGCGTCCTACGGGCTCATGGCATCACAGTACAACGTGAACGGTATTGTACTCGACACGTTCATGGTTTACCTGCTGCGCCACTATCCCTCGTTGAAGAAGCTCAATGAGAACGGCCTTCCTGTGGAGCGCCTGGAAGCATGCACGATCCAGCAAGGCCATTCCGTCAACGAGCTCCTAGCTTGGTCATCACACCTGACCTGCAACACGAGTACAAAACAGCAAACAGGCACCAACACCCAAGAAGCAATTGCCGACATCACCAAGCGCCCCATGTTTCTTCACCAAGCAGCTGTGATTGAGCAGTTAGTCCAACTCAACAGCACGATGGGCTCTCGAATCTCTACGCTAGAAGATGTAGTCTACAACAAGACCACCGACAGCACATGAGATAAGTGAGGATGCGATCAACGAGCCACCAGTCAAGCGACGCCGTACGGCGCAACAACCAACCTGAGAGATGTCTGGCTCACTTGGTACGCACACGAGCCCCGGATCCGGAGCTCAACGGACACCTCCATGAAGCATACGAGATTCACCAGCAAGCAGGTTGCTGCGTTCTTGAAGTTGTTCCTCGCTGACGGATACGTCCTTGATCCGAAATCGTCGCAGTACCGAGATGACGTACTGGAGCTTGGTACAACCGCTGAGAAAGCGCTGCTGTCGTTTCTGACCGAACACAAGATCAAAGCCCGAGGAGCTCAGAACGTCCTCAAGTCCCTTCGCAAGCTCCACAAGGCTGGCCACCTCGACGAACGCATTCGTCGGTACAAGCAGCTTCAAGTCGCTGGTCGCATCGTGGATCCCGCCACTGTGCATACGACAAACATCATCGGGTTAACAGGTAGCACGTAATTACGCACAAATTTACCTCCACGGCATCAGCTCCATTCATTGCATCTCGGGCTTGGCATCCCGCTTGTCGTGCCGCTTGTCACTTTGTCTTCAACTCTTCCTGAAACACACCACTGCCATCATGCCTGCACTCAAGCCTAAGAAGAACGAGTTCAGCTCTGCGAAAGAGTTCAAGACCCTACTCGTCACCGCCAGCAAGATGCACAAGATACGAGTTAGCAACGAAGCTATTCGGCACCTGCGACTCACGATGAACACGATGATCGCCTCCGCAAGCCTGCTGCCCGAAGCCATCAACGTCATCATCGCCTCGCTCGCCGAACGAAAGACACGTAGGGTCGGCCTTGAGGACGTGCGCGAGTGGCTTACTCCTTCTGCCTACGACGACGACGACACCCCGGATGATTGCGCTGACGAAGAGCGCAAGGCTGAACCTGTCCACTACGTCGAGAAGCTTCTCAACTGGAAGCGTGAGAAGCGCGTGACGTACTACCTGGTAGACTGGCAGCCAACGTGGGAGCCGAAGGAGCACTTGAACGAGAAGCTTGTCGCTACTTTCGAGGAGGAGCGCCGCCTACTCGTACGCAAGACCTTCATCGAAGAGGAAGCTGTGGAAGACAACACGCTGAACGACACTGAAACATAAGTGGAAGGGTGAACATGGGGTGTATTACGAGCTTCCGCATTAGGCAGCGGGTAGCACTGTATGAACACTAAGCTTAACCTCCGGATGGAACAGCAAAACCTCGTCACAGAGTACGCGAACATGCAATATGAGTACAGCGTCAAACACAAAGCTTAACCTCCTTGCGGAACAGCAATGTTAACCTCGAAGCAGAGTCAGCACGCCTTGCATTGTTAGCAGAGGCGGCTGCCCATTGGCTTGTATACAAACATGCAGTGAACCCAAAGCAAATGCACTGGGTTGTTACGGGCACTTGTGCCGGATGAGAGAAAAAAGAGGGAATGCCGAGGGCTGTCGTGCGGCGGCACTTGCGGCAGCCCCAGGCCAGTAGTTATCAAATAACTTCGTTTTTGAGGTTGTACCTACGTTGGACCTGCCAGCCAACCACAGTTATGAGTAATTACGAGTCAGCGTAAAAACTATCATGTAAAAAGCCGATTTTTGGAGCGGGGCTCATCCAATCAGCCACATGTCTCTGTGGTCCGTTCAGCCTAAAATTGTTTTTCACGTTTTTCTCGGCCCACAGGCCGTTTCAGAGCCTGTGACGCCGTCTATAAACCACCACCAATCTGCCCTCAGGTACTACGCATCCCAGTTTGGATCACCTAACCCGTTACACAAATTAACACAAAATACATCATGTTTACACCAGTTTGGACTCGCTCTGTTCCAGTCGGAGCCCATCGGAGGTCGGAGATTTTTTGCTATGACAATGTGGGTGTAAGCGTGCTTGATATGTGGTATTGTGGTTTCAACTCAAAGTTTCCGAAGGCGATTAGTTTAACCGATTGGCCAACAAACCGCCCGAGGCCGCCCTCAACTTACTATAGTGCTACATATAATACAATTTCTTACTTACAAGAATCATCTCGGTACCACCTAGTTTATCTTCAGCCAATTCAGAACTGACTTGAAAATTGTATACCGTCGCCTCGACAACCGGAAAGTTTGAACGGAATTCACAATACAACATTGTAAAGAAAATTTGGCGGTGAATATTTTGTAGGTTAACCTACATTCTAAAATAGGGGTACACGCCACTATTTCAAAATGGCTACTTCAAATATTTCACTAATTATGAAATTACACATCAAATTTTAGGCACCAAAAACCATGGCTGCGAGAGCCACTCCTAAATCACGCAACAATGGCGACAGGTAAGCTACCCCCCTCCCTCTGCCTGGTGCCTCCCGCCATCCTCTACTAGCAACAAGTGCTGTGGTGTATGGAAGATGCTGCGCATCACCATGCGCTGCTTCTTAATGACCCAATGCCCTCAATGCCGCATTTAAACCATCTAACCATTCTGCTTCGTGCATCACAGCTAAAGACGATGCGAACGACCTGCCACGCACCAAGTTCTTCCTGCGCGGCAAGACCGGCATCGAGGCAATGTGGGGCCCACCGACCTCCAGCAAGCAGGACGGCAAGATCGAGCGCGACGAGAACTTTGACGCCCCAGGCACGGCCGACATCATGGAGTTCTCAGAGGACGGCAAGCTGGTGGTTCTCGTACGCACCGCCTCGGGCTTCACGGTACGCGACTCGGAGAATGGATCTGTGCAGGCGGATGTGTCCAATCCTGGTATCCACGCTGTGGCCTGGTCGCCGCTTGGCTCGCACCTGTTGACGTGGCAGCGGCCGCAGAAGGACTCGAGCCTCGGCAACCTCATTGTCTGGGAAACTGTCACTGGAAAGGAAGTCGCTCGCTTCAACCACAAGTCCTACACGCGTGACGTACGTTAACGATTAGACCGATGCGTGGTGGTAGTGTTGTGCCTGACGGAGTTCTCATTTACAATGGTGTGATGACAGAAATGGCCGCCCCTGCAGTGGTCGTCGGATGAGACGATTTGCGCGCGTCAAAGCGCAAATGGCGTGGTGCTTTACAGCGGTCGGGACATTGCGGCGGGCCAGATTGGCCAGATCAATCTTCCGGTATGGTGCTTGGCCGCGCATTTCGCTGGCATATGCGTGGCAGGATTTATTAACGCTGTCATCTTTTTTCTGAGTAGAACGTAGCGAACTTCAGCGTGGCCCCGGGCAGTGCTCCCTACAAGGTTGCCCTGTTCGTCCCAGAGAAGAAGGGCAAGCCTGCTAGCGTTAAGGTTTACCAGTTCCCGAACAGCCTGAATCTCCCTACGGCAACAAAGAGCTTCTACAAAGCGCAGGACGTGTCGCTGAAATGGTCCCCCACCGGTAGCGCTCTGATTATTGAAACGCGTACGGATATCGACACGTCCGGCAAGTCGTACTATGGCGAAACTGGCCTCTTCTTCCTGGAGAGCGACGGCGATTATGACTGCATCGTGCCGCTCACGAAGGAAGGCGCGGTGCATGATGTTGCGTGGGACCCCACTGGCCGCGGCTTCGTGGTGATTGCCGGTGCGATGCCTGCGCACGCGACGCTTTACGACAACAAGGCCCTGCCCATCTTTGAATTTGGTGCGGCACCTCGTAACCATGTCAGCTGGAGCCCCCACGGTCGTTTCTTGTGCCTTGCTGGATTTGGCAATCTTCGCGGTGACATGGACTTCTGGGAGCGCAACAAGCTGAAAAAGATGGGTTCGGCGACGTCGAACTCCGCCACCACGTTTGCTTGGTCCCCCGATAGCCGCTACTTTGCTACGGCTACTACATTCCCTCGTCTTCGTGTGGATAATGGCTTCAAGGTGTTCTGTTACGATGGCGCTGGCCCTATTCACCAGGAAGAGCGCGGCGAGCTGTACGACCTCAAGTTCCGCCCTGCTGCGCAGGATACTTACCCAAACCGGCCTCAGTCCCCGCGCCGGAAGGGCGAGGACGCAGGCTTTGGGTCATCCGCTGCCCCGAAGGCTACCCCGAAGCCGCAAGCTTACCGTCCGCCTAACTCGACGGGTGCGCTCGCTGCCATGATGCGCAAGGAAGAAGGTGGCTCTAAGAAGCTGGACCGCAACAAGTACGCGGCGCCCCGCGGTGGGACTCCGACGACCCCGGGCATGACTGCGGCTCGTGTGATCCCGGGAATGGGAGCGGCTGCGGCTCCGAAGAAACTTAGCAAGAGTGCCCGCAAGAAAAAGGCCCAGGAGGCCGCCGAGGCGAGGGCTGCGGTGGAGGAGGCACTCGCTAAGGTTGGTGCTGTGCCAGTCGAGGAGGCTCCCGCAAAGCCAACCCCGACCGAGCTGACACCTGAGGAGAAGGCTAAGAAGGTAAAGGGTCTGCTGAAGAAGCTCAAGCAGATCGACACCATCAAGGCTAAGAAGGAGGCGGGTGACTCGCTGAACGACGATCAGCTTCAGAAGCTCACGACCGAACAGGCACTACGTGACGAAGTGGCCGAACTTTCCGCGTAAATATTCGTGCAAACAGAACAACGGGTATTCGTCGGACTTAGAGCCGTTGTCGATGGTACAGCAATAGAGAGGTACGGCAAGGAACGGGGACATGCTGCATAAAAACAAGAGCAGAATACTTGTACGTTTGCCAACACTTTTAATCGAGCAGTTCTCAGTGGCATCAACTCGATTAGGTGACTCCATTCGAACTGAACTTCTCAAACTAAGAGGAATAGGCGTATATTGCCCATTGAGCTGACGGCGTGGACGGCGGAGGTATAAAATGCTGTACAAGTAAGAAGGTGACATAAGCATGTCAGTCTTATCGATCCTGAACGAAACCATAGCAAGGTAGTATCAACGTACCGGAGGGATCGTAGAGGCACCAGGTGTACGCTGTACAACGATGTACGAGTCCCAAGCTCGTCTAGCGGCCACCAAAGCGTCGAACGTCAAGGTTTCGGGGTCCAAAGACTGTTTTGGAGAGATGCCTTCCTTTCCTGATAAATAAAATGTCGCCTGTCGATTGACGGGAGGAACATTCGGGCTTCGAGGTGAAGACATTGGCTTCTCTGCACAAAGTTGCTTCCCTTCCGTACTGGTCATGGGCTTTAACTTACTTTCAGTCGTTGGAGCTTTATCCACACCTGTGCTTGTGTCTGCTGCTCGGCAGATACTTGCTTCAGCACGCAGCCGCAACTTGACTCGTTTCCGATATGCCTGCATATGAACAAACAGGGCACTATTTAGCGCTATTCAACAACTATTGACACCACGCCCAGCATCGACACACCTTCTTCTTGTTGACTCTTGCTGCAAAAGCTCGAATCTGTTTCAGTTGCTGCTTCGGGAAAAGCCCCGATGCCGCATTCATCGCATCGAGCTCCTTCTTTAGCGCCTCGCAAGCTGCACGTTTTCGTTCGCGTTGCACACGTAGCCGAGGACCTTCTACACTCCATGCTTTATGCTCACCAACAAACTGCTGTTCTGGAGTCTTTGCATCCAATTCTTCAAGTCGATTCTCAATTGAAACCAGCTCCTCCGCTGCCACCTTCAACAGATCCGCGAGCTCTAGAGCTCGCGCAACTCGACGTCGCATCAATCTCAGTGGAGGCTCCTCACTGCTGTCTACATCACGTTTAGTAATAGATGCTGTGCTGCAATGAGTCCGCTTGAAATTGTCCAACCACGTCTGCTCTGCGTCGACGACTGGAGGACGCGGTGGAGGTCGAGGAGGTCGAGGAAGTACGAAATGAGGGAAATAGCCACTCGGAGGCTGCGGATAAAAGCGTGGAGGTCCTGTAAATCCATATGGAGGTGGAGGAAGCGGTGGTATGAAGGCAGGCCGTGCGTGTGGCTTCATCCATGGACCCTGCGGCACGGGCGGTGGCCAGCGAGGCGGCGGCGGACGTTGCTGCATCGCTAATTCCATAATGAAACACATGTGTGATACACCATTTATGTAAAGATGATGTGGTTGTGGTTGATTAGTGCCATAGTCAGCTCAAGACAGAATGACGGACGTGCACAGCGAGCTGTTCAAGTGTGTCGTGCAGCTACAGGAATGTAGCAACAAGGTCCGTTAGCGTGAGGAGATGGAGGAGCTCCATCTGTAGCCTCTTAATCTGGTATACTAACGTCTGAGAGTGATTCGACTGCGTCAGCTCCGAGCGACGGACGCGATGCTCGGCCAGCATGTGAGCAGGATGCAACGCGCCCTGCCGGCGTCCGGGATGCCGCGTCTGACGTCCAAATTGGCAGTGGTGCCGGCGAACCCGGAGAGGGAGAAACTCACAGTAGAAGATAAATTCCAGGATGTTTTCAATCAGGGGACGGAGGCGGCGGAACGACTGGAGATCTCGAAGACGCGACTCCAGAAGGAGCTACGTCGGCGGTCGGAAAACGTGGGGAATTGCTGCTTGGATGTGGTAATAGTGAGATATGTATGTATGCTGATCTTGTTATGCTGCAGTTCCGTGATCTGGTCAAGAGCCGAAACACTGATATCCAGGAGGAGTACGCGCGAATGCTGAAGGAGCTCGACGATCAGACTGAGTCCCTGGACCAGGCAATTGCAAAAGAAAGAGAGATTAAGGCTGACCGGGGTAAGCGACAGCGTGAAGAGGCTCTCCAGAAGCAGGAGAGTAAGAAGCAGCATCTTGAAGAAGAAAGTACCAGGCTAAAGGTGCAGTTGGATGAGTCTACGGCGGAAATCCGACAACTACAAGAAGTATTTGCTTCACTGGAGAAAGATGAGGAGAACCAAGACAGTCCGGATGATGCCCAAAATGGAGAGGATCTGCGCCGACTTGAGGAAGAGCGTGCGCAGGACGAAATCGTGGAACTCCAACAGGAAATTGTGCTGCTGAAGGAAGCCCAGGAAGCGATTGCGGAGAAGATTGACGTACGTATCGTGAATGCTGCTTTAGAACTAATTACCCGAGTCGGTGTTCATATTTATTGGTTCTTCACGACTCTGTAGAAGCAATCACTGACAGCTCAGTACAAGGAAGAGAAGCAAGAAGTGCTGGAGGAAACGGCCCACGTAAGTTTCGTACATTCCAAAAGCAGTGCAGCTGGCGTCGGTCCTGTGCATACTAACCTGTGGTCTTTAAATGCTGCAGATGAAAAGTTTGGTGGAAGATCTCACACCTCAAATCACCTCCAATGGTGTTCGACTGCATTCGTTGCTGCGTACACTTGCACCATCTCCAGGTATTGGAACGCTCATGACTCGGCTGTACCAACAATTGTGCAACGACGCACCCTCGCAGTCAGCCACTGACTTGCCTCCCACCCCTCGAAAGACTGTCGACCTGAAGGCGTTCCTCAATGTGCGTTACTGCTTACGTATACGAAGATCATGCTTACTCTGGTATGGGTTGGTCCACTAATGCTGCATCTTCGCACCTTTACATAGAGCTGTCCGAGCGTTGAGGAAGGAGACCAAGCAATCACCGAGCTTAAGAAGCTGCAGCTCATCCATTGCTACGAGTCAAGCGGAATTATTGCGTTGGCGGATTAGTTCGCCACAACATCATTCCAGTCAAACAACCAAGCTCTCATTATTTTCGTTACAAACTCTTCCAAAATACTGATGCTGTGTAGATGGACTCTGCTGCTCGAGAAAGTCTGCGTACCAAGCAAGACCACACTGACCTTACCCCTACAACTTGCTGCTTTTACCGTTGAACTGTTTCTTGAGCTCCATCACCGTTGCCAAAAACTCGCCACTCGCTGCACGGCGATCCAGCTGCTCGAACTCGTAGAACAGCGCCTCACGAATCTTTGGGGCGCGTTCACGACGCAGCAGCGACTTGTACACTGGCAGACTGTTCTTGTTAAAGCGGTTTGCCACAAGGGGCACAAGTTCAGCGAACACGGCCTCCAAGAAGCCATTCGTGGGGAAAACTTCGCCCACAATCTTAGCGTCCAACGCCTCCTTGGCTTTGTAGACTTTGGAGCGGATCACCAGGTTGCTCGCCACCGTGGGCCCCAGCAGGTGCGGGAACGTGTACGACGACGCGAACTCGGGCACAACTCCAATACGCAGGAACGGCGTCCAGAAGGTGGCGCTGTCGGCTGCGAATACGACGTCGCAGTGCATGAGCAGCGTGACGCCGATGCCGATGGCAGGGCCGTTCACAGCCGCCACGAGCAGTTTCTTGCAGTCTAGCATTTTGTGCATGAACTTGTTGGACGGACTCTGCGAGGGCGGACGCACCGAACCATCGCCCAAGATGGCGGCAGTCTCCTTCACGTCGGCGCCGCTCGTGAAGTAATCGCCGTGGCCTGTGAGCACGAAGGCGTGGAGAGACGCGTCCGCCTCGAACTCGTCCAGCGCCGCCGTCAGCTGCTCGTACAGAGCGTCGTTGAAGGCGTTCTTGGCGCGAGGGCGGTGCATCTCGGCCACGTAGATGCATCCGGCGTGCACGTAGCGACGGACCATCGTCGCATGTTGCTGGTTGCTCGTCATGGCTGCTGAGCGGTTGCGCACTTGACGACCGATTTGATTATGTTAAACCGCAAGATTTGCGTTGAAGCTCGGAAACGTCGTTGAGTCGACAATTTGGAGATTGGAGACACAGATCGAGAGATCTCCAAGCTTCCCACGAGCAGAGCTCGCGGGGACAAGCGTGAGCACAGCTCACGCTCCGACGACATGTACTTTACCAGCGGCGCCGACATGAAGGGGACTGCCGCCATTCTTGGGCGATGGCTTGGTTTGCCCTCGCAGACCTTGTCGTGGTTAACCCCTCAGTTCCCAGACTATTTACGAGGTATATATTTCGAGTCTGTCCCATATTATAATATATAGGGATTTGTAAAGGTCATCGCTTAAGTTCGAATTTTGAGGTGCGGGTTGGGGGAGGGCATAAGTCTGAGCTAGTGACTACACTCCTGGCCAAATTAATCCGGCCACCCACCTATTTGACCGTAGCTCAGCCAATTCTACAGATATGGCCCTGCGGTTTTGATATGTGTTTTGTATAGTACAGAGAAGCACAGTGTTTGTGTTAACAATTGCGGTTTTGCGGTTTGTGCGGTAGCTCCCATACAATACACCGTTTTGGGTATGCGGTCCAAACTTCCGGCCACCCGAGCCCATATTAAAATGAAGATATATGTAACGAAAAGATTGTATTAGTAATGCGTTTTACCACCCTTCTTCTCAATCACTTCAATGCAGCGTCGAGGCATTGAATCTATGAGCGTCGTTAGCGCAGCTTGATCAATGTTTTTCCACGCCGTCAATATACACTCCTGGCCAAAAGTATACGAACACCCCTACTTTTACGAATAACTCGGCTTCTAGCCAGAGTTGAAGGCTGCGCGTTGGATATGTTTTGTGAAATACTGTAAGCGTTTGTTGGTTTGGACTAACGCTGCGGATTTCATCTTCTGCTAGGTACCTCACATACAAAAAACCACTTTTGGCTGGTGGCCAAAATATACGAACAGAAAGCACTGAACAACATCCCATACAAATTCCTATATTGATGATGGGTGCAGGAATGATGGTAACTAGTAGTGGGTCTTGTTGCCCTTCCTTTCGATGACTTCGATGCACCTGCGAGGCATGAAATTGATCAGCGTCGAAATAGTCTCCGCAGATATGTTGTCCCAGGCCGTGTGGAGTGCCTTCGTCAGAGAGGTCACGCTATCGTATTGCCTTCCATTGCTGTAAACATCCCGGGACATGATTGCCAAGAGGTTTTCGATTGGATTAAGGTCGGGCGATCTTGCAGGCCAATCCATCACTTGCACGCCTTGCTCTTCAAAAAAAGGCTTTCGTCTCCCGCGAGGTGTGTATAGCAGCGTTGTCCTGCTGGAACACGAAATCTACTCCGTAGTGTAGGTGGGCGAAGGGAAACAAGTATTCTGACACTGTGTAGATATAGTGTTCAGAAGCTTGCCTACCAACGAGCACAGCTAGCTTGGTTTTCCCGGCGGTACTGAAGCCACCCCACACCATCACGGACCCACCACCCATTTGCCGCCTGTTTGTTTGGCCGGGAGGCTGGCACAGATCTCACCAGTAGTTCTGGAGGCCATCAGGGCCGTCCAGGTTCCACTTCTTCTCGTCAGAAAAGATGATCTGCGCCCAGTCGTCAGGTCGGATGACCATTGCCTTCGCCCATTTGAGCCTGGCCGCCTTGTGGGCCGCCGAGAGCTGCACCGTATTCTCCATCTTGGAGTAGACTAGCCAGTCTACTGCCGAGATGGAGCGTCGAACCGTGCGTGTGGAGCAGTTCAGCGACAGCTGGTCCCTTAGCTGGATCGACGAAAGCTCTCACTTGGCAGCCGTACGAACGAGGCGCCGCAGCGTTCTCTCAGACAGTACTTGAGGCCTCCCTAGTCTTGCTTCTTCTCGTTTAGGGTTCTTCGAGCGTCGAATAACGCGCAGAACAGCGTCTGGCGAGTGGTGCGTCTTGCCAGCGATGGCGCGAACTCCGACTCTAGCTTCGTGCAGCCCTTGGATTCTTCCCTTCTCTTCGTCAGCCAGCAGATTGCCCTTGCCCATCAATTCGAGAAATGAGCGCAACGAGCGGTGCCCCCTGCGTCCCAGCCTGCGACCATCACGGGCCATTCAAATTTTTCACGTCAAATGTATAGGAATTTGTATGGGATGTTGTTCAGTGCTTTCTGTTCGTATATTTTGGCCACCAGCCAAAAGTGGTTTTTTGTATGTGAGGTACCCAGCAGGAGATGAAATCCGCAGCGTTAGTCCAAACCAACAAACGCTTACAGTATTTCACAAAACATATCCAACGCGCAGCCTTCAACTCTGGCTAGAAGCCGAGTTATTCGTAAAAGTAGGGGTGTTCGTATACTTTTGGCCAGGAGTGTATATTGACGGCGTGGAAAAACATTGATCAAGCTGCGCTAACGACGCTCATAGATTCAATGCCTCGACGCTGCATTGAAGTGATTGAGAAGAAGGGTGGTAAAACGCATTACTAATACAATCTTTTCGTTACATATATCTTCATTTTAATATGGGCTCGGGTGGCCGGAAGTTTGGACCGCATACCCAAAACGGTGTATTGTATGGGAGCTACCGCACAAACCGCAAAACCGCAATTGTTAACACAAACACTGTGCTTCTCTGTACTATACAAAACACATATCAAAACCGCAGGGCCATATCTATAGAATTGGCTGAGCTACGGTCAATAGGTGGGTGGCCGGATTAATTTGGCCAGGAGTGTACCACTCCGTTCCGTTATTATAGATGGCACGGACTCTTCCGACTCGGGATTCGTAAAAACTGAGTTGATTTGGCTTCTATTGGTAGAAAAAGAAAGCTCACGCTGAGCTCTTTTCATTGGTGTGCTGCCAGCTCGGCAGCGCATTGTTCTCGAGCAGTGGCTGCAAAATGAGTGGTTCGGACGACCAAAATAGCGTGATGTGTCGCCCATCCGCATATCCCTCCCCCACGCTGACAGTCTAAACTCTATCATTCGACATTTGACATTGTCTCACGCATCCACTAAACCCCCCTTTGCCAGCAACTCCCCCAGCAATGAGCACCGCGCCCACCCTCAAGCCCAAGAAGAACATGACGGACGACGAACGCGCCCAGGTCGTCACAGCCGTACTGGCGCTCTCGTCGAATGGCGTCCCCAAGATGGGGGCCTTCGTCGAAGTCGCCACCAAGTTCCCCTTCACGGTGATCACCGTGCGGCGCGTCTGGCACCGCGCCGACGAGAACGCCAAGGCCAACGGCACCTACACCTCCACATCGCGTATGAAAGGTCGCTGCGGCCGGCACGAGACGGATCGCAGTGCAGCGTTGGAGCGCCTACAAGCCGTACCGCTCACCCAGCGATCCACGATTCGGTCCGCAGCCGCAGCGTGTGGTTTGCCCCCACCTCCCTCTACCGCCGCTTGCAAGCAGGGCTCCTCCGTCCGGCAGTCAGCGTCGTCAAGCCTCAGCTCACGGACGACAACAAGATCACGCGACTCCGCTACTGCCTCGGCCACGTAGACAGAACTTCTCGTCTCTTTGACGAGATGTATGACGTCGTACACGTCAACGACAAGTTCTTCTACGTGACCGAGGTCAAGAAGCGCTTCTACCTGTTGCCGGACGAGGATGTGCCGTACAGGGCCCTGAGAACAAGGCGGAACGTGACCTAGGTGATGTTCTTGGCCGCTGTGGCCAGGCCGAGATGGGACGCAGCCACCGGCACTATGTTTGGCGGCCTTCTCGGCATTTGGCCGTTCGTCGAGCGCCGCCCGGCGCAGAGGTCGAGTTGTAACCGACCCGCGGGAACGATGGAGACGGAAAATGTGTCCGTGGGGAAGGATGCGTACCGCGCTATGCTGATCCAGCACGTACTTCCCGCCATTTGCGCGAGGATGGCGTTGCCGCCGCACGGCGGCTCAATCACGATCCAGAAGGACAACGCCCCTCCGCACATCGGCCCGACCGACCCGCAGTTCAGCCAAGCCGTGCTGAGTTTTGGGAGAGACGTTGCCCTGCGGTTCCAGCCGCCAAACAGCCCAGATCTCAACTGTTGTGATCTTGGCTGTTTTCAGCCGTCCAAGCCCGCCAGCGCCAGCACCAGACTCGCACCATCGACGAGCTAATCGAAGCCACTGGCTTCTTTCTGGGAGCTACCCCCTTCGACTGTCTACGCAGCCTTCCTATCGCTACAATGCACAATAGACGGGTGTATTCGTGCAAAAGGGGGCAACGACTATCGCATTGCCCACATGGCGAAGGCTAAACTAGAGCGGGAGGGAAGACTTCCCGAGAGCATTAAGTGCAGCTATGTACCCGACTCGTTTGTGCACATGATGACTGACAGATAGACAGATTCCATACTAAAATCAAATACAGGTTCAGTGCTATTTTCCCGGAACAACGTAAAGAGTGGTACCATGCTATAATACCGGAACGGAGTGGTACACCTTTGCCAGTGCAATATGAGACTGTGCCAGAGCAATGCGAAATGGTTGAAAGTAATTTAACCAAGATAGTTACATTACGTCATTTATATCACTGGCTCTGAAGCAAATAGATTAGTGCCAGAGCAAGCGAGACCAACCAGGGCCTCCTTCATTTTCCAATCTACCGACCCGACCACCAGCCAGTATGCCTCGAGCCCCAAGTCGCCGATCTTCCACGACCCCGCCCCGTCGTACCGCGACCGCGGCGGAGCGTCAACGCGTGCTGGACGCGTACGGGGCAGGTGACGACTGGCTAATGGTGGCAAGGTACAACAACGTGTCGCGTGCTGCAGCATACCGGCTGTGAAAGTCGGGGAATCCCAGTCTGCCGCGGAGAGGAGGTGCTCGCACCACCTGCGTGAAGTGCACGGATGAGGTGGTGGCGGCGCTGGAGGGATACCTTGAAGACGACTGCACTTTGACGCTTGTGCAGCTTCAAGACAAGATCATGGAGCACTTCAAAGTGGATGTCTCTACATCTACTATCAGCGCGAAGCTTGTAAGCAAGCTAATTACGTTGAAACAGGTACAAACTTGCTGCATTTTATTATTAACTTTACAGATTTTTTTTTTCGTTTGTTCATCTGGAATTGTTTATTGTATTGGTGATATATGTGCGTGCTTTAGATTCGCAAGGAACCAACCACATGCAACAATGAAGTAAATAAAGTTAAGCGGTTCAGGTTTGCTACTGAACTCGTAAGTCACCAAGCCAACGGTGAGTACATTGTGTACTATGACGTTTCAAATTTCAACCTTATCTGGATGCGCACCCAAGGACGTGCCCCAGTCGGCAAGAGAGCCGTCGTCAAGACGCCCCCGTCAAAGGGAAAGAACCTACATCTACAATGTGCAGTGATGGGTTCGCATCGAAGCACGACGGAAGCGAGGATGTTGCTGCTCGAGGATGCTGCCAACGCGTCGATCGGCTGCACAAATTGTCACTTGATCGTGTCGATGGCACTGCACTGCCAGCGCGCTGTCGCGGGCGCGTTAAAGCTAGAAGACATGGAGAACGGCGCTTAGTTGTGGTAGTTTACTAACATGCAATCTCATTTGCCCTGGAGCAAATATCGTTTGCGTGGGCGGCACCCAATTTAAATTTTAAATTTTGGGCCCAAATTAAAAAGCCGCAAACAATCCCAGTTTTCTTTCCGTTCTGTCTCCTATTGCACTGGCAAAGGTGTAGAGTGCTAGCACATCCAACTTATGAGTCTCGTATGTTCGTTGAGACGCGCCTATTTCATCACTAATGTCGGCAATGTTAATATAAAGACTGTACTGTTTATTTGGGTGCCTCATTTTTGAAGCGTTGCACACGACCACCAGCACTGGATGTACCGTTGAGCTCTACATTTGACCAATGCAAAGAATGCAAATGCCTCGTCTCCATTGATTGCAAATTATCAAGAGATATACAGACGTGTCATTTCTCCCCTCCTCGTCACCAGCCTGCTCACTTCCTGTGTCTCCCTCGCAGTTAGCTTCCGAGTTTTCCATCGCCGCTAGCTTCCGAGTCGTCTCCAGCTCTGTGTGGCGTGTCACAGTGTGCCTGACCACAGCAGCGCCGCTTCTTGTTCGGCCGCGAAGGTGGAGCTCGGTCGCAGACCTTGTGGTCCTGCAGAATTAGTCGTGGAATGTCATTGCCGTTGCTTCAATCCTGATGCCAGATCTGGAAGCATGTCTTCTCTCTTCCTTCGCGTACGACGTTGCACAAGTATTTGCTAGATCATCGCACTACATGTTAGACGAACGAGTGGCTTTTCAGCGAGCAAATAATCAGTACCTACCGCCGATTTCCCGTGGAGCACTCTGGGCAGAAGAACTTCGTGAACTTTCTAGGCTTGGCCTTGAAAACACCGCACACCTTACAAGAACGATGGCGCCGCTTCAACCCCTGCTCACTGTCGACTGTGTCCGGATTCTCCTCAAGGTGGTGGCCGCCTTCGACGACACCTACACCTTCTGACGGCTCACATCTCGATTCAGACCGCGCTGGCGACGGTGCAGTTCGATCTCGTGCCAATGTCGCTTGCTGCAAACTATCAGATAGAACATTACGTTCAGATATGTTGGATAATAGCGCCAAGCATACTTCTTATGTTGACCGGTCAACGTACCTCAATCTCAATGAAAGCTTAGGTGGAGCCGACCGCACGTAGTTGCTCCATCAGCTCTTCAGAAAATTGCAAAATGCTTGACTGGGCGCTTGTTGTTCACCTTCTTGTAGTAAAGGAACACGATAAATGCGTTCACGAGTGCCATGTCGAACAGACCGAGAAACAATGTCTTGCTGTACTTGCGAGTTTTGTAGTAGAGCTGCACGCCGCTGTAGCGCTGCATTTGAAGCTGATCGTTGACGTCAACACCACCCATCCAGCGGTGATAGTCATGCACAAGCTCTCGTGCTGTAACATGCTGTTCTTCTCCGTGAATTCGGCGCGCTACAACACAGTCATGTTTAAGTAAGCCGTTGTACGGCAGCAAGTAAAACGCAGTACTTACTGAATGTGCCCGATACTCGACTCCCACCGCTCGACAACATGTGAACGGGGTTTCGATCCATCCACATTCATGCTGTAATCTGCGGGAACTGCTTCTTTTCCGCCAGCCGGATGGTTCCCTGGGGCGGCACTAGAAACTTGCGCTTGTTGACGGTCTTGTATTTTTTGACGTGACAACACCCGGGGCGTAGCCCGCTCGGTCCTGCTTGATTGTACCTGTGATATACATTCGGCGGTGCAGCAACTCTAGCGCTAACTTGACAGAGGTGTAAAAGCGGTCAGTGACCACCAGACGCTATGGAGCTGTAGGTGACGGCGGCAGTAAAGCGTTCATGTTGCGAACAACAGCCGCCTCACCCGTATTGTTGTCCTTGGGTACTGGTGTTCGCAGATGCGTCTTGGCTCCACAGTAAATCTCGATCCTAAATCACATCAGGAACAATGTTATGTTAGCTGTTGTGTTGTAGAGCAAGAGCACATCAAATGCTTGAGTTGATAAGCTCCAACATAAGCACTTAGGCCAACAACAAAAAAGCATGGCAAGCATTCGCTCACCATGACCACCACGTGCACCTACCTCATGCAGTACGCCGTTTTCGCGCAGGCGGCAACAAATACCTTCGTGCCCCATTTGTGGGGTTTGTCTTTGTTGAACTGCCTCGTCGGATTGTAGCGTGAGCGCGACGGAAGCGTAGCTTCGTCGAAGCTGATGACTGGGGGTGGGTGCCCTGTAGCCTCGAGCGAAGGTTCTTTGAAGCAGGTCGGATCTTCCAGGCTCGATCTAGCCGGGCTTGAGGTGACTTGTTGTTTGAAAAGTGGAGGTAGCCCATGATGTGGAAGAATCTGTTCTTGGTCATGAACATGATGAACCGGTTGGCAGGCAATGCTCCCACCTTCTTCAGTGACCAATGTGCCGCGATACCATTGCGAATCGGCACAAGCATTCGCGCAATCAGCAGCCCCATAACTCGTAGCACCTCCCATGCCTCGATATCAGGGACCATGGATAAACGGCGACGAATCTCGCCAAAATCCTCGACTTCACTGACATTGCGACGTTGCTGAGATCTTACCGCTCGCGCACGCAGTGAGATTGACTGCGAGTGGTAGGTATTGCTCTCAACATCAATTTGGCTCCATAATTTTGGCGGCAGGAAGTAGAAAAAAGAGCAAGCGGGTCTTGTGCAACACTGAGGACACTGGCACTCGGTCCGTATGGACCATCGTAAAGATCATCGTAAGTCGGGTCAGGTCCAAACTTGGACGAATCTATATGAATAACCACAGTAGCAGACCAAGTTATGTTAGTTATAATGTTGTCTACAGATCGAACGCTCATGCATTATGTTGGATATATCCACCATAACTTACCATACTCCCATCCGTCATGCCGCATGGATGACGTCAGTCGTGAGTCCCTCGCAGCCGACAAGCAAACGGAGTCAGGGAGCTCTTCATGTACTTCATCCGGGTCTTCATCGCTCAGCTCTCCAATCTCCCAGGCTTCTCCCCAGTTGTCGCCGTCAACATCCTCTTCATCTTCTGGCTCCTCACGGAGATCTGGGTCTTCATCCGAGTTCAAGCACGTGCTCTGGTTAGCCCCACGATCCATGATGTTCGGGTCTGTATTCACGGCACAAGGTGTTATGGAGTAAGCGACATCTTCATCACTCTCACTTCCGTTACTAGTCGGCGCCTGTGAACATGCCCAAGACAAGAAAAATTATGTTAGTCGATACGTTGGCTATGCGTTTCAGCCAATGGCAGTATGTTGATACATACAGCATAGCTTACCTAGTTACCCTCCTCACTCTCGTCTTGTAGTACAACACGCCGTCGCTTCTTCAAGGTTGATTTCCTTGATCATATCTGTTTTCCAGTGCTAAACGGACGAATAGCCTCAGTAGAATCTCGAGAGTGCGCTGGCGTCGTTGATCCAGCAATCGACACTGAGTTGGTAAGATCTTCGACGACTTCGACGGAGTGTCGGAGGGGCTGATGCTGACTGCGGTGTCGTCTGGTTTGCAGCAGGCGTTTCGCTGCCTGGCGGCGTCTGTTCGGTGGTTGGCGACTTCTTGCCTGGTGTCTGCTTCTCAGTAGGGGTCTCTACCGGCGTCTCTTTTGCTTCATCTGGTTCGCGAGCAGTGGTTGACTCCTTCTCTTCTGCAGTTTCCGAGCGTACAACATATTCAATAGGTGCCGCACTACTCTTGGACTCTACGATCTCCATCGTGGCGGTCGTGTGCTTAGCCGCCATCTTTCTGCTCGCTTTCTTCGCCTTCTTGCTCACAGCAGCATGTTCCTCAATCATCTCTTCCCGTCGCATTCGACGCTCGTGCCGCTCGCTTAGCGACGCGAGGCATCTTCGCCGCACTTCCGCAGTAAGCTTTTGGCGCGGTGTCTTGCCAGCTGGTCCAGTCATCTTGCGCTTGGCCGGTCTTTTGTGTCTTGAGCGCATTTGGTGGTTGTCAGCCACTCGTTGTGATGCTGGGTGAGTTGTTCTATCTTTACCACATGCAACCGCAACCCACCCGCTACAATCTAAACCTGTGCATTTGGCTCTTTTTCGTTAATAAAATCTATTGATTTTAGTATGCACTCATCTGGGATGTGCCTCTTTACAAATGCGAAGTATAAACATCCCTTATGTTGGACCT
This sequence comes from Phytophthora ramorum, assembly GCF_020800215.1. Lineage (NCBI taxonomy): Eukaryota > Oomycota > Peronosporomycetes > Peronosporales > Peronosporaceae > Phytophthora > Phytophthora ramorum. The sequence continues at coordinate 943,205 of NW_027150658.1, forward strand.
CCAACATAACAGAGACGATCCAAAAGAAAGGAATTAAGGTATACCCCTCTTATGTTATACGGTCCAACATCTGGGAACTAAGGGGCCAAGGGATCGGTTACCGGATTGAACTGCGTCTGGATCAAACTTTAAATAGTCCCAAGTGTGATATACGTACACAGAAAATGGTAACTCTGATCAACCCTGAACCGAAAATAATGAATCAGGTCCCAGTATAGTTTTAGCTGATACCGTAATCCCTCGTCAATGCTTTTCAGGGTAAAATTCGATAGGGGTCATATACGGTACAGATCAGATTTTTGATCAGACGAACGTACTCTGACAGTGATCTGATCAGAGCATTAAACTGCACGTCGATGAGATAGCTTACGTGAGTTAGTCTCTCTTTGTTAGAACTTGCGCTCACTAAGTTACTTTTACCTGTTTGCTCTGCAACGTCAGCTCTGCAGGCTTAATATCCTTGTGTCCTCGTTGGTGTGGACTGCGAGCCCCTACAGAAACAGCTCCTCCTCGTTCTCATCGTTAGCCTTGCCCTCCTCGTCCGTCGATCCTTCGGATACTATCTCGACTGCTGTAGGTTCGTCGTCGTCAGAGTCATCAACGATGTCAGCTGGGATATCGACCGGCGCAGGCAGCTGAATTCGTTAACGGACTGGGCGGCGCACGCGTCCACGGTGAATGTCAGCAAGGCGCTGTATGTATTCAGCCGAGAGTGTCTTAACCGCTCCAACAAACGTCGCCAAACTAGGACGAGGCTTAAGAAAGCGATCGTTGAGCTCCCTGTTAAACCTCTCTAGCGGGTTATTCGTACGCGCCACGAGTTCATTATTCAGACCGGCCACGTCCCACACACTTACGTCGTACAGTTCTAGCCACGTCCGCTGGAAGTAATCCGAGAACCCACACCACTTAGCTTTGGAATACTCGATTCCAGCTGCACCACAACGCTGACGAATCTCACGCTTCACCTATTTAATGCCGTTCTCAATTAGACTATACTCAATGACAGTAAGCATGTCGAGAACACCACGCGTCATAGCTATACCGCACTCCTTTTCCGGAATCAGGAACCTTTTCATAGCGCGCCTGAGCGCCTGCTTCAGGTGGAATAGGCAGCCGATGACGATCGAATTGGGAAATTGCGTCTGCAATGCATCAATTAGTGCGCTCTCGAAGTCGCATACTACTTCAGCAGGCTCCAACTGTTGATCCGTGCCTTGTACGACAAAGTGTATCATGTCCCAAAAGGAATCCCTACTACGAGAAGTGCTCAACACGCAGTACACAGGTACAAAGAGCCCCGAAGCTCGATCGTGCGACATAAAGTCCACACACTGTTTGTAGCCACGGGATGCGCAACGGAATGTACCGTCAACGGAAATTGTAGTTCCATGGTAGCGCAGTAGATTCACAAGGGAAGGGTGCGCCCAACCAATTAGTCGCGTTGGCTTGTTTAGATTCTCTCGGTTAATCGTGACGTGGTGAAACTGAAAGATGGAAACGGCTTCGTTCAGCACTAAAGAAAGTGGCGGAATTTCAATTGTTCCATGTACATCATCACTGAAGTGTCGGCACCTCGCTTGGTACACACGACGAAGAACTTGGGGCTCAGATAGCCCGCGCACGACGTTTCCATTATCTGCACCTTAAAATTCAATTCGCACTGCATGCGCGACGCGCAGGAAGCGCAACCTGTTCGATGGCCATCGTGTCAACTCTATCCTTCATTGTACTAGTGACGTCGGCAAGGCTAGCCCCAGTAGCATCGACCTTACGGCAGGTGTGAGGACGCCCAATCGTGTTGCCCATCGTTCCAACGAAGAACACCATGGTCTCGAGGCACCCTTGACGCCAATGGCTGCAGCGAATTGATGTCTTCCTCGACGACGCCCATGCACGCATATACTTGTAGCTACCGAAATAGCAAGTAGTCTTCTCTTGACGCACTTGACCCCTGGTACACCCCGGTACAACACTCCCTGAAGGCTCAAAACCGCCGGCGTTGCCCGGGGGATCTTGTCCTGGCGATTGCATTTTGCCAAATGAACCTCCTTCACGCAACACCTCCCTGGTGGAGGGGCCACGTGGCCTACAGAAAACCATACATTTTCAGATCCCAAAGCTGATCCCTGCAAAACCGACTTATGTACAAATCTGATCTGTACCGTATATGATCCCTACTGGAGGTTATCGCTTTTCAGTCTATATGTGATCTAGAAATTGCATACGTCAAAATTTTCTGTCATTAGGGTCACTTAAATACCGGTATTTTACTAGTTTTTCTAACACTTTTGGGAGGGAAATTCGAGTGGTCTCGGCAAGATGAAAGTTTGACTCTAGATTTGGGGAATGACAAGACCTGTTATTAAAGGCGTACGGCGCAAGCCCAAACGATACTTGCGCAAAGCAGTATCTTATGCCACTAAAAGAAGGTGTATTGATCTGTACCATAAAGATGAAGATCTTACTGCTGCAATCACTCTTATACTTTGTATGCAAAGCCCAGCTAGTCTTCGAGCTCTAAAAAAACAAGTTCGGAAGTGTATCGCTAACCGATGCTACATCTACGAGCTGTGTGAGGGAAGAGGCTCTCACTTCCGTCATCGGCAGCGTGGCTACAGTGCTGTCTCCTGAATCCGAGCCGGAAACAGTTCAGTGAATTAACGCTCTACGTAGAGATGGGATTCCGGGTTCGTTGTCCATGTTGAGTGCCAGAGCGCTGGAGGTGGCCCGGGAAGCCTCAATTTCGCTAGACCACTTCTGCGCTTCCCATTCGTGGAGCAAGAAGTTCATGAGACGCCACCGACTTTCCATCAAGGCCCGCACCTGCCAAGGACAGACAACACCTGAAGATGCAGTCGTAGCCGCTCCAGCAGTTTCGGCAACTATCCGACAGGCAATCGTTGAAAAAGGTGAAACTAAGATTTACAATGGTGACCAAACCAGCCAAAAGTTAGTTTTGGCGTTTCTAATACTAACCAAATGGTATTGTGTAGTTGTCTTCTTTTTTTTAATATTTGCCTTGTAGAACAATCTCCGCTCGGAATGCTAGGACTGTGTGGGTCAAGTGCGCTGGCAAGGATAAGGAGTGCACAACAGCGATGCTACTTGCCGATTCGACTGGCGTTAAGCGTCTCCCTTTCCTGTTTTTCAAGACCAAGCCCTCAAAGTGACCCGTAATTCAAGTAGTAAACAAGACGAAGCAACATGGCTTCAGACGTAAGACTTGGAAAGAGGTACAACCCCTACATGCATCTACGGGATGCCAGGTCTACGGAAACGCGAATGCATGGTGGACAGCGGAACGTTCAATCGAGCTCCTTCGCTTTCACTTCGCTGATCGAGAGTCTCTTGATGAACCAGTCCTTTTGCTCTGGGACGACTTCTCCGGTCATTGGACCGAAGAATTCGTTCAATATGCAAAGTCGATAAGTGTTGTGCTGATCAAGGTACCGCCCCGCTATACATACGTCTGCCAGCCCGCAGATATCGCGTGGAACAAGCCGGTGAAAGATATCTTGCGGAACGCTGGATTCTTAATATTCGGGAGCAAGTTCCTGGATTCCAAAGACTAGTTGAATTAAAGAAGGCCAAGGAACAGCAAGCACACGCGCTTGTAGTTGCGGTGCGGCAACGAGCAGCGGTTAAACATGGTGTGATCCCTCGTAGTGGAGCCAACGCAGCGACACAGGCCCCAGCAGAGAACCTGAAATCTAGTGGTAGTCCCACCGATGGCCCTGCTCTTCAGGAATGGTGTGTGCGCTCTCAAGTTAGCTCGAGCAGCTCCGACACGGACTCGGACGCAGCCCAAAAAGCTGCCATGGTACCGCGCCGTCAACGACAGCGTATTCCACCCAGTGACTTCGAGCTTGACACACCAAAGCGAAGACACATCATCGAATGGATTGGGGACGCCTGGAATGCATTGACAACTTCAGTAGTTATTAGTGGGTTTGGTAATGCAGATATGCTCACCGACACTCGAGATAGTGTTGCTGCTGCCGTTGGGGACAAGACTATTCCAGACGACGGAGTCATCATCGACAGCATACAGCGAATGATCCTCAGCAAGGGTGTTGCACCCAGCACAGTCGACTTAAGCGATGACGCAGCCAGCGTCTTTTCATCGTCTCCGTCGGACATGAGTAGCAGCGAAGAGTAGCCACAGTAGAACAACAAAATTGAAAACTACGCGTGCACACCACAAAGTCAGTCAATATTGATCGCACGTAGCTCACATTTCACACCCTCCTACTTAGGACAGTCAGAAAGTTCAGCACCAAAGCTCGTCGCCTGTCGAGCACTCAACCTCGAAAAACAGTGTGAGCATGCGGCGCGTGATCAATCCCTGACAACTCTGTGGTGTATACAACGCAATTGCTCGTTTTGTACTACATGTTCAGTACGGATACCGGTACTAGTACCGTACATGGCGCGCACTTTGCTATTTCAAATCACTGGGTGACGCCTCTGACAGGGGGATTACGGTAGCTAAATCACAACATATTGCTACCGGTGTTGTTTATTCTGGTCTCACACACATACCATGACTTGCCCATGTTCGTCGAACATTCGTGCCACTTCAATCCAATGATGGAAGCACGAATACAGAGATCACACCGGTCGAACCACGAGTGAATTAACAGCTGCCTTAGCCTTTCAGCAGATAGCGGAACCTCAGCAGCTTCGTGTCGGATGGAATATCAAGAGAATCAAACAGATGCATCTCTATAAAAGCCAACACGAGCACTCCGCAACTGTTTCATCAACTTGCTGGTAATGCCTGCTTACGTCCCTTCATCATTGTTTATCTTTGAGGAGCAGTGGCAAGAAAATTAGCTCGAAGACTCCATCAACTAACTCAATCGTATCGTTGTCGTTGCGACATAATACACATACGTTTTAAGACTGATGACGATACCACACCAATGTTTTTTTGTTCACTCAAAATGCTCCAACAATCCTGTCCTCACTTGACTCGATAGTTTATTCTCTTTCAGCCATTCAATCTTCTCTATGTCGGTGCCCATTGTCATTAATTGAGTGCTGATAGTGTTACCACTCCGTGCCTCAGTGCACATAACAGATATAGCAGCTGTCTCCGGCTTCGTCGTCGGCTAGACGGAGAAGCGCGTTTTCCTCGTCGTCGCGTAGGTTGGTATTGGATAGAAACGAACGAACATATCCAGTATTAATGAGTGCTCCATCGCTGAACAGTGATCTCAATTGTGCCTCTTCCACACTAATGTCTTTGATTCACTCAATGCATTCTTCTATAACCTTAAACGCATTTCTAGTCCCGTGCCACACGCCCATGGTGTATATGTATGTACCAGGTACTTTGGGATAAACGGTGGAGTGTCCTCGCTCGAATGCCATCAATATCTCGTCATCTCGGAGTTCGGCATACTGAAGTTCAAGATACTGGATTTGGCATTTTGACATCAGGTGGATGCAATGTTCTACCCAATCGGGTGGGAGAATGACGCTGCACCTCTAGGCGTTGTTACCGACAGAGGCTCGATTCAGTACTGGAACTGCTACGCCCCAGCGCGGTGCCTCGTCCACGATGGACATTTTGGAAAGTACTGAAAATTCGTCTATATATCCACGCAAGGAGTTGTAAGTCACTGTCTCTTCGTTGAAGATGCGTTTCAACTCTGCTAAATTAGCACTCGCACCATCTACGGGTTGACCGCCTTCTCGGATTAAGGCCGTAATTTCCTCAAATTTCGTTTTCCTCTCGAATTGACGCTGCCGAAGTGTTCGTCTGGTCACCCGGGGGCTTCACGGTTTCACTGATGCACCAGAGTCTCGGTCGTCGAATCGGTGTTACTTGGCTTGTGCGCACTGTTCTTTCAAGATTATCACTGTCACTATCGCAGTCAACAACTGCAACTTCACGGAACTCGTCACAGGGCTACTGCGCGTCGGTATCCTCATTACCGATATATGCAGTTGGCTCCCCCTCTTCCTCGTTACAATTGTCTTCATCACCTTCGTTAACCTGAGTGCCAAGACACCAAGTACTTCGATTTCCCGTTTCACATTTCTGGTGATTGTGCCTCAGATTGTGGAGGTTGTGACCTACGTTGTGGAGATTATAGATATTCCTCCAGTACTCTGCACGCTCTCTCAAGAGCAGGAGCATCACAGCGGGCAAGTGCCTGAGTGAGCCGGTCGATCAGTTGAATTGACTTTCGGAATAAAGAGGATCCGTAGGTGCTCATTGTCTCCGATACTCATTTCGTGCTTCGATTTGCCTATATATACTTGTTCGACTGGGTTTGCAGTCATGATTGAGACTTTTAAACAAAGGGACTCTCAGAAACCCAGCTATCTCGATATCGTGACCAACAAATTGATCCAACACGTTCACCGAGTTGAAGCGCCACCGATCTGCGATGAATCCAAATGGAAACAGAGTAGCATGGTTTTGTAATCATATTCTCCTTCAGCACCCGGTTCTTTCAGTCCGAGCTCATGCTTCATATAGTCAAAACACCTTTGGTACTCCTCTTGACTTTGCGCTCGTACAGTCAGGATCACAACAGGTTTAAGGCTCGCTCGCTGAATGGCGTCAAGTACGTACTCCGTCTTACCAATTCTTGCTTGTATGTAATTGATTGCATGAAATTGGCAGAGAAGCACCCGAGCCTCAGGCACCTCGGCCGTGAAAACCCCTGTCTCAGTGAAATCCTTGTCCACTACAATGCACCACACATCCCGCCAAGAAGGATTGCATTTCTTCAATTGCTGAATAGCATGTCGAAGAGTGTTCGCGCGTTTGTCGATCAATAGAGCGCGCGCTCACATGTAATACAGCAGAAATATGTTAGATAACCTACCACAATCACAATCAATACATCACAAGCTGTCACAATATTATTCACAATACACCAAAGCAAGAACGTGCAATCGATACGACATTACGCTACATGTAGCGTACATCTAGCATACTGTCAGATCCATAATTTGGCCGTACCTGGACATGTTGACCCTGACCAAGAGAGTCATGAACCTTGAAAAAGAACAGCTTGTATCGGGAGGAATTTGTATCGTGTGTCGCACCCACGAGCAGAGTTTCGGGAAAGACTAAGAAGAGTGATCGTATGTGCGAGGTCTGAATAGAAATACAACGGGCCTCATGCTAAAGCATACAATCCGTTAGTACGAACGGGCGTTATCAACCCACTTCATATATCACGCACCTTGCCTCCTTGGTGATCAATGTCATCATGAGCAACTACGAATGCTTCCTTTTGGCAAAAACGGTCTAACATTTCTGATACCCTGCCGCTTAGGGTCGTTCCCTCCTCTTCCTTGTGCTCGAGTTTGACGAGGAGGTTGTAAACATCAACCATGCCCGGTTCACAGTCCGTGTTTTACCATGTGTAATTCAGAATCTTTTTGCGAGACAGACCCACTTTCTGAAGCGTGTTTACAGTAGAGAAACATCCGGTTTTTCGGTACACGTTTAAAGGCTTTGTGTCCGAGGTCACGATTGGGTTGGGGAGTTGTGCACTGAGACGTGGTAGTTGTAGCGGTATCCTTCACGCAGTAATAACATGTGCAACTGTACATTAATTAGAAAAACAATGAGTCGGCCAAAAATGGCAAAAATACCCTCGCAGGACAACCCAGCGAGCACACGTTTTGACGCGGGCGTTTGCCTGTACCCCTGTTCCGGTGCTTGCCCGCATGAATTCATTCATATACGATACGGTAGTAATGAAACGTGTCATCGAGAAAGAGTTTCGCCTCGGGCTGCCGTTCGTTTTTTCTCCGCGTAAGTGCCTTCAATTCGCGTGTTGCGAGCTACACGGGTTGTGGATGTTCGTCTTGAGTACGACTTGCACGCGTACATGACGTTAGTACACGATTGAGCTGGCTCAAAGGCAGCGGCAATATACTTGGAATGTGTCTGTTGGAGCCTTGCGCTCGAGCGGGTTCGCACTATAAGTGCACTTGTCAACGACCCAGCAAAAGAAAGAGTGAGATTGAGCTTATCTCTGCCTGAGCTAGCCAGCTCGACCTCTTCATATACTTTGCAGCTACTATCGCGCTACCACTTTCGGCTGGCAGGGTACGTCGCAGCCGCCGACGCATCTTGCGTGTAGCGGGGCTACACAGTCGGTTCACCTCCTACCTTAGAGCAACAAGCACTAATGGATACATTCGGGTTGATCACTCCACAGAGTGGTCCACATTCATAGCAAAGAGATATGGCTGATAGAAAGCAACATCTTTCTACCAATGAGAGTCATTCATTAGATAAGGGTTCTGCCAGCCATCCGATGGCAAAACCCCTCATTAGAAATATCCGTGTTAGGAGGAAACCCAGTTAACATTCAATACAGTTCTCATTTAGCACCAAAGCTATCGTTCGTTCCCTTTATCTAAGTTTAAGTAAACTTGCGGATACAAGTATACTAAACCTAAGATAAACTCCTACGCTTCCTCCTACACGTGCGCTCACGTGTAAACTAAAGTAGTGGGTCTAAGCAGACCCATTACATTGTGCGGCCAATCCGTAGCCCTCGCTTGCAGTGCACGCGTGCACTTCAACAGTGTCCTTGTTGTAAGCTGCAAAAGGTTTTTCAAAATCGGCCCATGTATCGTAGATGTCTCCTCTCAGATTTATCACACTTACCCATCGACTGTCATCAGGCCCTCCACCTGACGTTTTCAGCGACTCCTCCGTTTCTATTGATGCCCTACGTTTTTTGGAACCTATCGGGCTGAGCCTGGTGCTGCGCTGGTGCTGCCTTGAGCCAACCGAGCATCGGGAAGGGGGGGGGGGGATTCTGGATGAACCGCGGCCACTGGCGACCAAAACAAATAACGTATGTAGGCAAGCGTATTTTTGAAAACAACCGCCAGCTGCCAATCTGTTCATGAAACATGTCAGTCACTCTGGCTCTATTGTTGTGGTATTAGTGACTCTCTTTGTACACGGCGTCAGGAATAGGTGTACTGAGAAGCAATCAAATGAAGCATGCTGGCGGGCTCGGGTAACACAGCACTTCCAATCAGATAGTTGATGGCCCGCGTCCAATCTTCAGGTAAGGTTCGTCGCTGGTACGTCTGCCAAAGTCCAATTCGTGCACACATTTTGTAATAGTTTAATCTCTCCTGCGCTAACCATCGCAGTTGCTCGTGATAACAGGGCCAAGGTTAGGTACACGAGAACGATGTAGGTTAGATAGACACGAGAGGGAAGTTTTTTTTAGGCGATATATCCATTTGACATTTTGTGGTAGCAGCCATGTGACGAGGCTACAACGTCAACCGGCGTGACGCTTATCCTGTGGATTGTTTTGTCAATCTAATCAGCAGTACACAGCAAGCATACCCAATTCTGCCTCAGGTGACTTTTAAAAACTGAGTTTGTTTATTTTTTGTTTTTGTTTGAGTTAGACCGTAGGACAAAACCCTTGGTGTAAACCTGAGTCTTCTATCTAATTGCTATTGTTATATAAATGTACAAGATCAATCTACCAGTATACAAAAAAAGGGAATTGACAATGGAAAGAAACGCAGCGCACTTGAAATGCACTCCGACGATCAAAAAGAAAATACAGGAGGTACAAAATAAGCGCCGTGCATAGGAGGGTGAGCACACCCGCGTGCAATATCCTCGATCAGCCTGACGTAGCGGTGGGTATGGCGCTCCAATACCCCTATAAAGTAGGCAGATTTGGTTTCTGATTCGGAAATGCTCCGTTCAACTCCCGATTGTACCGCTTGAGGGGATTGTTGGTACAGCTTACGATCTTGCGGATGATGTCGCGCACATTCCAGACTCGCGGAGGTATCAATTCAATCCACGTGCGACGGAATAAAACCAAAAGGGCCCCCACTTCTCCTGACTGCACCCAAATTCTCTCGCGGATAGAGACGTCTTGATCAAAGTGACTACGTGGCCGATACGGCTGTGGTCAATCTGGTCGTGCGGCATTACAATGAGCAAGTCCGGCATTTCGCGTCCCATTGCTGTCGCAATCTCCTCAGTAGGTACGTACAACTTCTGCATTCGGCGATGAATCGCCTCCTTAAGGTGAAAAAACACCCGACCATAGTGTGGTCAGGAACTGGTCGCGTACCGCGTTGATCAGCTCGCGCTCGTAATCACATGTGATTGTTCCGGACTGCATGTTTATGCCAGTCGTCACTTGAAGGAAGTGTAGACAGTGCCAATATGCCCATTCCGTTTTGTTTGTCATCAACATTGTAACGCACGGCACGAAGCAACAGATCCTCTATCGTAAACCACGACATCCACGCACTGGTAAAACGAGGACGAGGCACAGTGAAATGTACCATCCACGAGCAGCGAAACGTCCGCGTAAGTCAACAATCGATTCAGGGCTGGATACCTCCACCAGGGTAGATAAATCCGAACTGGAAAAACTTGGACCCGTCTCGTGTCATGGAAAGTGGGGTACCTCAACGTGACTGGAAGTGACATCTTGTGCGATAGACCCGGCTGGTAACCTGCTGTCATGACAGGGCTCGTGTCATCGCACCAACCACAAACTGTTCGCGAACGAGGTTCCAAATCTGAGACGGAGGTAAGGACACCTGTGACAGAGCCAAAGTGTCGGTTTCGGTAGCCATGTGCCGACTCAGATCTTCAGGCATGATAAAGTTGTAGACGAGTCACCCGATGAGTCATCCGAGATCTCAATGATCTCGCCTTCTCCAGGATGGCGAGTTACAGAATCGCACGTGTGTGGGAATTGCTTCTCTCTGACAACCACATTAGCCAGCACGTCAAGTTTTGCGGCGCATCCCGGCCGTCCACGCCGAAGTCTGTAGAAGCTGCAACGGTAAGTTGGCTTGACGTGGGACGCGTAGCACTTGATAAGTTGGAACCCCTTTCAGTGATTAGTAGTCTTGAACGGACTGGTATCCTCGGTTTCGCTCATTGAAGAGTGCAGGGTAGAATAAACAAAGAGGTAGATCTCATACGGAAACTCTTGATCCGTGGTCGTGCGCTATGCCTGTGTTGTATTTGAGACACGAAAAGTCTGACTAAAAACTCGTGGACAGGGTGTTGCGAGTTACATTAATTTACGACTGTTTTATCGCTTGGCTTCACTAATTTTCGCTGTTGCGACGGAATTCGTTGTTTCAAACGGGAAGAGCCTGTTGCCAAGATGGATATTCAATGTACACCCGCCGTTTATTAGTAAAGGCTTCGGGAGACTATTTCTGGGTCAGGGTGGTTGATCAGAATATATTGGTTACATAACGGGATAGTTTCTGATCCCTTATCCAATTCAATCCGGTAATTGACCCCATATGAAATCTACCCTTGTCATCTGCTTTATCACACAATTCTCCGAGACTTGATAACAAGCAGGGCCTCCGAAAATAACATTATCAATAACATTAATTGCGAAAATAGCAGTAAATTACGCGTTTCGGCTGACATCGATGATCAAAGTGATAATTGATTTTCTAGACAAATGATATCTCATTATTAATGAGTTTAGACTGTACAAAGTTTTTTTTTCTTTACCAGCATCAGCCATCAACTGGGACCAACCATTCTAGAGTGTGTAGAACCGTACTTCTAGCTTGTGTGCAAGCCACAGCTCTCAGTTTTCAATCCCCCCCCTCCTCCTCTCAAAACGTCCAGCAGCCCAAGCGTTATGGTTTGCGTCACACGCCCCTCACGCTCGGCCTACTCCAACGCTCAAATTTCGGGCTTCTTCTACTACCGCCCGTGCTGCGATGAAAACGACGAGGTCATTCTGGGATATTTTTGTTGTCGTTGTGGTACGATGCCAAAGCAAACCCATCAAAATTGGCACTCTAACCTAGTCCAGCAATGTGCAGTGAGAGCACCAAGACTACGAGGCGATCATGCTCGACACAACGACGGCGTATTCTCGTCAACTTGCAACGGAGCTACCCGCACGTGTTGGCTTCATGCTTGATGGCTGGACACATGCATCCGAGCAAAACACCGTCGAATTCGCTTGTTATGAGGTGAACGACTGCTCAAAGACGCCACTGCTCAGCGTGGCCCCGATGCTCAACGCCATGGACGAGGTCCTGATAGCACATGACCACCGCTATTTCCACGCTACCATGCTGCTGCGTGCCTACGGGGCCCAGCTAAAGCAGTGCCCCTTCGTTTTCGGGGACAAGTAATCCGTAAACCTCCGGCTGGTGAATCTCATGGGGTCCCCCTTCTGAGATGCGTGCCATTGAACCTTGCAGTATTGTGCTAAAAATAAACATATTAAGTCATTTTGACGTACATTTTCTTGGTGGCGTTGGTCCTTCGTATACGTGACGAGGACAAAGGAGAAAGGGATCATCTCTTTTCTCCCCTGTCCCTTCAATGTCTTCGGCTTCGCCGAACCCTTGAACGAGAGGATGCTGTCGCGCTGGTTCGCCCAGTTTTCGACGGTACCGCGGGGATAGCCAAGATGGAGGGCGGCGGCGTAGACCCCCACTCGCTGAACAAGGGCGAGTGCGTCTCTCTTCTGCTTGAAGGTGTAGGAAGGTTGCTTGCTCATTTGAAAATGAGAGCATGCCGAGATTCCTACACCCGGGCTATCATCTGGCATCAATCATTTTTTTTTAGTCCGCAACTTCTTTTGATTGGCTAAAATTAATAAATGGTCGACAAAAAACATTACTAAATGAAGTCGTCTATTTGTTTCGTACGCCTTTTTCCGTCGTTGTTTGTAATTTCACAGGCTACGCGATAGAGCTCAACATTTTCAACTGTGAAGCGCTAAGTCAAGCTCATTTAGTTCTTCAATGATGAAGACAAAGATATGGTGGAGCTGCTACCCTCACGACCGGCTGTGTGACCTGTTCCAAGAACTGTGCGATAGCGAGTCTGTGTCCAAATCACTGCATGGTACTGACGTCGACATGCTCGACATTCGCGAGTGGTTTGACGAGCTAATTGCTGTCAAGCCGCAATATGCGCGCTTCATTGGTGAGTGGATTTATATTTGCTTTCTAGAGTGGTTTTTACTAACAGTATGCAACTTTGATATTTTGTAGGGCCCCACGCCAATATTTAAAAACAGCCCATACTTTGAGTCTGCGTGTGCTCGCGTTCTCCGAGGCCAAACGGCCCGCCTGACAAGGGCTGAAAAAAACGCGCTCCAGCCTTTCGCCGTTGCTAGACCGGACGGTGGAATCGCTGGTTCGGATAAAGATGAGCCCTTATTCTTGTGGACTGGCTGCGGAAGCGCCAGCGACTTGCACAAGGTAGGGTCAAGTACGAGCAGCTGAAGAACATTCCTTCGACTTCACATGTCGTCGAACGCTTCTTCAGCGTAGCTTGCGTGACGTTTGGGTATCAGCGTCATCAGCTTCAAATTGAAGGAATCAGTCGTGTCGACCTAAAATTAATTTACGGAGCCAAGCCATAGACGGACTCCATGATGCGCTAGTGCACAGTTCTTCTGTATAGCCTACATATTAGCTAAGTCTAACCACACAACATTATTTTCTTGATGGGCGTGCCACATTTTCTTGTGGAATAAATGCATACAGGCATTATGAATTCCGTTCATATTCAACTATTTGGTTCCACTTGTGAGATTGTCGGGTTCTTTTTCAAGCCGTGCCTCGACGAGGAGGGCTTGGCTACCGCCTACCAAAGGTGCAAGTCATGCGGTAAATGCCGCAAGCAAACCAGTGGGACAAGGTACATCAACCTGGTGCCGCACGTCCGCTCGGCCCACCCCAACTTTGTAGTGAACATACAAAGCGCGAGAACCGCTGCAACTGGCACACTCGTGTTCTGGGTGAGCCAAAAGGGCTCTAACCACTACTCGTGGCTCCACTGGATCGTCATGTCCAACCTACCGCTGTACTTCTGCGAGTCGGAGCTGATACGTCTGTACGATACTGGCTGATTGCTTATTTTTTGTTGGTGACAATTGTGCCGTCAATAAGCGGCTTGCCAACATCAAGGGGTGCCGCTTGTTGGTTGCGCGATTCACCGTCTAAACCTGGCTGTCAAAAGCCACCTCGAGCCCCACTAAGAAGACGTGGAGAAGGTGCAAATCTTGATGCGCAAGTTGCGGACGCTCAAGCAGGCCGCTAAGCTGAGGTACATTGCTATTTTCTGTGTTTATGACTTGTGCTAATTAATGTTTCTTTGTTTCGATAATATGTGACATGTGCAAAATAGGACGAAGATCACACTGGCTACAGTCCTCCGCCAGGAAACACGTTGGTCGTCGACCTTCGCAATGCTGGACCGGTATGCGCGGCTTCGCGAGTTTCTCTCGGACGTCGACGAGGACATCGCCGAGCTGCTACCGACGCGAGATACCCACCGACGTTTGGAGACGCTGCGGGATGAGTTGCGGGACGTCGAGTCCATCTCGAAGAAGTTGCAGACAGATGGTCTGACGTTGTTAGAGGTGCGTGACCTGTTCGACGGTTTACTTGAGCTGCCCGACTTCGCTTCCTACCTGGGTACGTGAGTTTATTGTCTTCATTATTTACGGGTTTGTATAATAATTATGCATGATTCTACTTTTGTGTAGCGCGTGCCACAAATATTGTGCACTCACCTGAGTTCGAAAGTGGCGTAGTCAAGGTGCTGTCCAAGAAGACCGAGTCGCTTTCAAGAGACGAGCGCGCGGTGCTGCTGCCCTTCAAGTGCGCGAGAGCGGCAGCCGCCACCCAGCCTGCTCGTGTGCAGAAGAAAGGACATCCTCAAGCGCAGGAAGGTTTTAGAGAAACAGGCGGACACCTTGCTGACAGCAGTCCCGCCAACGTTCAATGTGGTGGAGAGGGTGTTCATCTCGGCGCGCTAGGTATTCCGACACGAGCACCACCGGCTCTCGCAGATGACCCTCGAGATGCTTCTGTTCTTGAAGGCTAACGCCAAGTATTGTGATTGACGGATGCGTGTAATGCTCGAGCTGTCAATGAACATTCTTGAGCTCGTTGAGTTCATTGTTTAATACTTTATTTTGCCTTACATTCGATGAACACTCAACACATGTTCTTTGGATATCTGGGTTGGTGATGTCGACGCCATCTTGAAGACAGCTAGACGCAAGAGAAAACACTATCATACATCATATGCCATTTAGTTGTGGAGCAATTGTCGAGTGATTGAGATGACTAGTCTGCCCGGAAAAGTTTGAGTAGAACCCAAAATATTTGTGGTTCGTTACTTGTACCCCGTCTTACTGGTTGCCGCTATTTTCTGATCTTTATCGATGACTAGATTTGGCCTTCAAAAAATATAGGATCCACGCAGTTTACGAATGTATCTCAACAAATGAAGTAGCTGAACAACACATGCGTACGATAATGGAGCAGGTTCAGCCACTTCTACGCGACGGCAATCTCCCTAAATAACTTTGGCTGGAGTGTGTCTGTCACGTCGCAACACTGATCAATACGACACCTGCCTCTAGTCCCGACGGTCGGACACCATATGATCTTTGGTACAGCCGCATCTAATCTATAATCTACACTAAGGTGTTCATATGCTGAAAGTTTTAAGCTATATTGGGCCGTGTCAATTACGAGACACCAAGCGAGGCTTACCTCGTTCACGGGATCGCCGCTTTCTGACATCGTGGGTGGTCGCCAATCCGTTTTTCCAGGACGAGTTCGGAAAGGAGATGAGTCGCATCGACTCGTGAAAAGCCAAATACCCAACGCCCAGCAACACAGAATTCAACAAAAAGCTCCCGTCTACCGAAGGGAAGTGCTTCTTTCAAGCCGTTCAGATTGCGTGTCATGTGATTAGTGACACCGAGCTTGTCACTCGCAAGTAAGTGAACGAGTTTTAAGGATGGTGTTGGCGTGGTCTGATGAGGGCATTTCAAACAAGGACATCAATCGGTTCCTCAAATTGCTACGGACGAAGCGTACGGGATTGGTGTGTAACGTGCTTCGGGTGAAGTAATCAAAAGTATCCTTAAAGAGCGTGGGCGATTTAGCTTCTCACTAACTTCGACCAGGAGTGTAGTCACTGTTACACGCGGTTGTATCTATGCCTTATTTTACACGTGAATTATGCGTCCATTTGCAGCTGAAATGATTCGGGAAGCCGATCTAGGCGCTTCAGTAACTGCTTTACTGAGATACCGACGAAAAATAGTTCTTCATTGTCTCCATCGCCAACATAAGGGTTCCTGTCGCCGTCTCGAAACCACGTAAATATGAAAGGCTTTAAGTCCTCTTTGTATCCAGTGAAAATGTGATCGCGAGAGAATACGGCAATGTCATCATAAACATCGTTGTTGCCGAGATTTACGAGCATGGTCATTTGCACAATTCTGCACTATTCGTAATGATGGTGTTTCGTCCGGTGAAAGATTAAACTGGTGGCACATCAGGTTGTTGATGATCTTGGGCTTCAACCTCTGCACTGTAAGTGACTTGCAGAATTCCTTCTGGCGACCTGACATCGATGCTCGCTTAGGAGACGACACGGCGGTGTATTGCTTGTAATTCTCGAAGAGGGACGCGACAAGATGCATTAAACATGATAGCAGCTTTCCGCGCCACGGACAGTCAATGGAGGTACTTCCCGCGCGCATGCGGTGGACTTGCACGCAAAAAGCTGGTACTTCATCAGAGGTGGTACGAATTCATACACACAACACACGTCATGGGTTGGCATTTCGTGATTTGGTGTGAGTTCACTTTCTCGATTGCAATGGTAGCAGCTCGCAGAGGTAGGGCTGATGCCAACTCATCAGTCTACCTCTTTCAAGAGGCTCTTGGCGGCGAATGTTGCTTGGAAGGTGTGGGTTATTCGGAATGTGGGTTCTTTGGAAGGTCTGGATTGCTTGGAGAGCCGGGTGTGAATGTGCTTGTGAATCATGTTGAAAGGGGGAACGATACGCTTGGGGTGGTCTTATGCCCTACTTGGTTATTTGCAGACTGATTCATTTTCCTTACCAGCGGTCCTCCACAGCGCTACCTACTTCAGGTATCTGTGCTTGCTAATCCTACCACTAGCTTTCTTCGCTCATCTCCACGCGCGGGGGCCGTGCTTCAGCGTCCCGTCTTCCAACATATCAAGCGACCTGGTTCAAAGCCATTGCAGCCACCGGATGCAATGGTTCCACTATTTTTGCCGCCACCGGCTGCAATGTACGTGCAGACTACTATAAAGAAAGCGATGCTTTAGAAAAAAAGATAATTGGCACAAGCACTGACTTCTACCCCAACAGTGCGAATAACAACAGCGCACATTTGTCTTTAACTTAAATGAATTTTTCAGTTCTTAACGTCACTGAAACGATAAGATAGTGCTATTCTGCAGTTTTTCGTGAATTTATTTATTTCTCAATAGTGAGAGCCTTGTGTGTTCTATGTTTGTGTTGCCCAACACGATGCCATTCTGTGTGGTTTGTCAGTTGTATGTGTGATGGAGCGTAGGTCTATGTATTATGGCTCTGTTTCCATCCATTTCAATGGTGTGGTTAAGGCAAAAGGAAGAGAATATGCGGTAGTTATGAGCTGTTCTATGGCTTAACACCCAATCCAATCGGTTTTAAAAAGTGGGATCTGAATCGGATTGGAAAAAAAAGCTGACTTGGCGCAGATCTATCTCACCTCACATCCCTGGGAGCGCCGCAGAACCGGAAAGTTTCCTTTGCTCAAGCATGAAGTTCATGACCAGCACCTAATCAGACTGATTGGATGCGATGCAAGAACAGTGCATGTTGTCGACAGCGTGCCTGGCGAGTCTCCGTGGCCACCGTGGAGTTCATGTTTGAATAGCAAACCCCATTCCGGTGGCTGTGCACATGGATACAAGCAGAAGGTAGCAATCAGGATGTCTAGAAACGAAAATCGTACGCTGCCAAGACAACGACACTTGCCTGCCGCAGTGAGTTCCAAGAGTGAAGCGCCTGGTTTCAGCAATAGAGGCTTCAGGCGATACGCAAGCCCTGACGATTGCCAGCAGAATGTACGGCGCGATTTGTCGTCGTAGCAGGTCTGAAGCGCAAGATCGCGCGCAATGACCTCGAAGTGGGCCATGCAGTTTGCATCGCAAATGCCTGGTCGAGCTTGGCACGGTGGCGAACACCGTCGAACGGTGCTGACCAAAGCGGAGCCGACCCCATCTCCGAACCTCGCACGAGTAAGCAGCACTGCGGCCGTCGTCCAACTGGCGCAGTGTAGGTTGCATGCTCATTCCGACGGGCTTTGCCCGCCATGATTTCAGCGACGCATCCTCCACCGCATTGAACACAGGTGGTTGCGCATCACCGCCGTCTAGTCCATTGACCGCGCCGAAAGGAAACTCGGCCAGGCTGAGCTTGCTGTCGGCTCGGAGGGCCCAAGCGCACACCCAACACTGCCGGTGCTTTTGCGTTTGCAGCCTCTCGCCGGTCTCTGCCACGTCAGAATCCCATATGTGTGCGCCACATAAACTGGCCATCTGGTTATTGGCTTACTTGAACTCTGTATGCTCTTCAAAGGTCGCGGTGACGTTCACTCTGTCACCCACCTAAGTATCTTTGTCTTGCGCCTTTGCCACCGCACGTTCATTCGCGAACTCGCCGGCGGGCCCGCACCAAGCAGCTCCTCGCCCCCTCAGCGCCACAGCGTTCGGCTCCCGCGCTCCCCGTTCCAGACTCCCGCAGCACGATGCTCCGCTCGAAGCGCCTCCTCGTGAGCCGCCGCGTGGGCTCGAGCCTCGCGCGCGTGCAGACACGCGACGCCAGCAGCATCAAGAAGCTCATGGCCGCCAACCGCGGCGAGATCGCCACGCGCATCATGCGCGCGGGCAACGAGCTGGGCATCCGCACGGCTGGCATCTTCTCCAAGGAGGACCGTTTCACGCAGCACCGCTACAAGGCCGACGAAAGCTTCCTCGTGGGCGCCGGCAAGACGCCCGTCGGCGCATACCTCGACATCGACAGCATCATCCAGATCGCCAAGGAGAACAACATCGACGCCATCCACCCGGGCTACGGCTTCCTGAGCGAGAACGTGGGCTTCGCCGAGCAGTGCGCCAAGAACGGCATCAAGTTCGTGGGCCCCACGCCCGAGAACCTGCACCGCTTCGGCGACAAGACGGCGGCGCGTGAGATCGCCATCGAGCAGAAGGTTCCGGTGGTGCCCGGCACCGACGGACCCGTGAACTCCGTCGACGAGGCGCGCGCCTTCATCGACGCGGGCGTCGGATACCCCGTGATCATTAAGGCCAGTATGGGCGGCGGCGGTCGTGGCATGCGCGTCGTCACGTGCGCCGAGGAGCTCGAGGAGAACTTCGAGCGCGCCAGCTCGGAGGCGTTGGCGGCCTTCGGAGACGGCACCGTCTTCATTGAACGCTACGTCGACCGCCCACGCCACATTGAGGTCCAGATCCTGGGTGATGGCCAGGGCAACGTAGTGCACCTGTTCCACCGTGACTGCAGCGTGCAGCGTCGCCACCAGAAGGTGCTGGAGACGGCCCCCGCCGTGGGACTTGACCCTAAGACCGAGAAGGCCATGATTGACGACGCCGTGCGTCTCACCAGTGCTGCCAAGTACCTGAACGCCGGTACAGTGGAGTTTCTGGTGGACCAACAGGGCCGCCACTACTTCATCGAAGTGAACCCGCGTATTCAGGTCGAGCACACGATCACGGAAGAGATCACAGGTATCGACCTGGTGCAGAGCCAGATCCGTATCGCCGGCGGCGAGAGCTTCAAGGACTTGGGTCTCAGCCAGGACAAGATCAAGCCGCGCGGCCATGCCATGCAGTGCCGTGTGACCACGGAGAACCCGAGCACAGGCTTCCAGCCGGACTCGGGCGTCATTGAGGTGTTCCGTAGCCCCGGCGGCATGGGTATCCGTCTCGATGACGGTCCTGGATTCGTCGGCGCTCATATCACCCCTCACTACGACTCCCTGCTGGTGAAGGTGACGGCCCGTGCCCTTGACCGCGGTGACTGCGCGCACAAGCTGAAGCGTGCGCTGTCAGAATTCCGTGTTCGTGGTGTGACCACGAACAAGAGCTTCCTGGCCAACGTGCTGAACCACCCGGACTTCATTAAGGGCGTGGTGGACACGAGCTTCATTGCAGAGAACCCAGACCTGCTGCTGCCGTCGAAGTCGACGAACCGTGGCCAAAAGATGTTGAAGTACATCGGTAACACGATCGTGAACGGCCCGGAGAAGGCGCTCGGTGCCAGTGGCCCAGCTCCTTCCACGGTGGACCCGATCGTCCCCACCCTGGCGACGCCTCCTGCTTCCAAGGAGAAGTCGCTGCGTCAGGTCTACGTCGAGCAAGGGCCCGAGGCGTTTGCGAAGGCCGTGCGTGCTAAGAAGGGTCTGCTGCTGACGGACACGACTTGGCGTGATGCCCACCAGTCGCTGCTTGCTACGCGCATGCGTACGCGCGACATGCTTGCTATCGCTCCTGCTACTTCCATCGCTATGCGTGACGCCTTCTCGCTCGAGATGTGGGGTGGCGCCACGTTCGATGTGTCCATGCGCTTCCTGCGTGAGGACCCGTGGGACCGTCTTGCCATTCTGCGCGAGGCTGTGCCGGACATTCCGTTCCAGATGCTGCTCCGTGGCGCCAACGCTGTCGGCTACACGAGCTACCCGGACAACGTGGTGTACAAGTTCTGCGAGAAGGCTCAGGCTACTGGTATGGACGTGTTCCGAGTGTTCGACTCGCTCAACTACCTGGAGAACATGAAGCTCGGCATTGACGCTGTCGGTGCTGCTGGTGGTATCATTGAAGCCGCAATGTGCTACACCGGAGATGTCTCGGACCCCACGCGTGGCCCGTACAACCTCGAGTACTACATGGACTTCGTGCGTCAGCTAGTTGCGCAGGGCATTCACGTGCTGGCCATCAAGGATATGGCTGGTCTGTTGAAGCCTCAGGCTGCACAGATCCTTATCTCCAGCATCCGTAACGAGTTCCCGGACCTGCCGATCCACGTGCACACGCACGACACGGCCGGCACGGCTGTGAGCTCGATGCTGGAGTGCGCGTACGCTGGTGCGGATGCTGTGGACGTTGCTTCGGACGCTATGTCTGGTACGACCTCGCAGCCTTCCATGGGTGCTGTTGTGGCGGCGCTGAAGGGATCCAAGTACGAGACGGGTGTGAAGCCGGAGGACATCATGGAGATCAACGACTACTGGGAGACGATGCGTGGCGTGTACGCTCCGTTCGAGTCGGGTCAGAAGTCGGGTTCGGCCGATGTGTACAACCACGAGATGCCTGGTGGCCAGTACACCAACCTTTTGTTCCAGTCAAAGCAGCTTGGTCTTGCCGGCCAGTGGCCGGCCATCAAGCGCGCTTACGCCACCGCGAACAACCTTCTGGGCGACATCATTAAGGTGACGCCTTCGTCGAAGGTGGTGGGTGACTTCGCGCAGTTCATTGTGCAGAACAAGCTGACCGAGCAGGAAGTGGTTGACCAGGCGGAGACGCTGTCGTTCCCCAAGTCGGTGGTGGAGTACTTCCAGGGCTATCTCGGCATCCCGCACCACGGCTTCCCGGAGCCGCTGCGGTCGCGTGTGCTGAAGGGGAAGACGCTGCCGAGCGGCCACGACATGTTCGAGGGCCGCCCTGGCGCTGAGATGGAGCCGTACGATTTCGAGGCGGCGGAGAAGGAGCTGAAGGAGAAGTACGGCTCGGACAAGATCCGCGATGTGGATGTGATTTCGCACGCCATCTACCCGGACGTGTTCGCGGGCTTCATGAAGTTCAAGGACGACTACGGCTCGATGCACTTCCTGGACACACGCACGTTCCTGACGGGCCTAGAGGTGGACACCGAGGTCGAGATCGAGATGGAGCACGGCAAGACGGTCTTCATCAAGCTGATCGCTGTTGGTGGCGTCAGCAAGAAGGACGGCATGCGCGATGTCATCTTCGAGTTGAACGGTCGCCAACGCGTGATCAAGGTCAAGGACGAGGCCGCTGGAGTGACGACGACGGCGAAGCCGAAGGCCACGAGCATGGCTGGATCTGTTGGCGCCCCGATGCCGGGTGTTGTGCTCGACGTGCGTGTGAAGAAGGGCGAGAACGTGAAGGCCGGTGATGCTCTGCTGGTGCTGAGCGCCATGAAGATGGAGACTGTTGTGGCTGCTCCGGTGAGCGGCCGAGTGGTGTCGATCCACGCCGACGTTGGCGACAACATGCTTGGCGGCGACCTGCTTGTGGAGATCGACGAGACTGGCGACGACGAAGAGTAAGTTTATCCAGCCTGCGAAAGCGTGGTAGGTTTCATGTACGAAGAAGAAAGTGCTGGAAGTCAAATTGAGCATTTGCTTGGTAAAATCACCAAAGTCTTGAAGTCTTGAATGCTGTTTGCGAACGTAGCCATATCTTGTGAGCAAGCGAAGCTTACTGCTGTTGTCATCGCTTGATTTTATTCACATCGACACGAAGCTGTTTGATTGCTCGTCAACCAAGACATGAAAGTAACATGCAACCAACGGTTAATTGTCCTGTACGGTAGTAGTATGTCAGCTAGGTTTGCTACGCTACGCCCTTCACCGTGGGCCACGAACATCTACCTGCACATGTACGTGTAAACTGTTTCTTTTCCTTTTTGTCTCGGGCGCTTTCACCCGAGTGTTGAGCTTGTTATCACCACCATTTCCATCCGTCTGAGCGCGGTCGGCAGTTTAGATGATGCCTACCTTCACAGCCATCGTGTGGCGGTCCACCTTGCTCCACTCCGAGTCCTTCATCGAGCGGTCGAAGGAGAACTTAACCTTCAATTGTTTTCCCTTCGCGGCGTAGAAGTCCAGCTCGTCCGAGAACTCCACGGGAAGATCGCGTCCGTACCCCTTCTCCATACGGCTGCGCAGTGCCTGCACAACCTCCGTCTTCTGGGTCACCTGAACCATCAGGTCGATCTCACCCTTCACACGCAGGATCAGGTAGTTGTCCGGCTGCGTACTCATCGCCACACCCGTAAGGCGAGCCAGCTCAAACACACGGCGTTCCTTGGGCTGCTGAATCTTGTCGGCCTTCAGGTTGAAGACGCGGCTCTCGCTGATCATGAGCACCCGCGTCTGATGCGCGAAGCGCTCGTTGACCTTCTCAACCGTGTCCAAGAACAACAACTTTTCTTTGCGAGCACCGCGAGAGCTGCCAGCCTTGGAACCACGGCCTTCGGTGTGGGCCTGGATGATTGACGCGTAGGCCGGGTACTTGTTCACGCCAATGTAGTCGCCCTGGTACGTACGGTCCAGCGAATCGCGACGACGCTTCTTCTTGCCCAGGTAGCGCTCGAACTCCGTGCGGACACCAAGAAGTGCCACCTTACACGATCTCCACATGTCGTTTGCAAGGTGCTTGCGCGTTTTCAGGCCGCGGTAGCGCTTGCTGAACACAATTTGTGCCTGCCTCAGCTTCAGGAACTCACGACGCTGCGAACGTGCCTGCACGAAACTCTGCATGAAGAGGACCGAGTTTAGCTTCTCCTCTTCCTTCAAATTCTTCATCAACTGGCTGTTGTTGACGTTCAGCAGCTTCCCGGAGACAGCCTCCCAGTTACCATACAGCTTCGCAACATGGTTCTTGTCGCTGGCTCCAGGCACGCGCTTGCGGCGGTCCTGACAGTTCTTCCAGACGGCATCGTAAGAGGAGAAAAGCTGCTTAGACGCCGCCGAGAACACGTTGAGAGCGATACGGTTCTTGTAGCGACGCCAGGCGTTCTCGATAATGTTGACGATAACCGGAATGCGCTCCTCACGCAGAACCTCAAGGGCAGACAATGCCTGCGGATGGCGAAGGAAAATCTTGTTGCGGCCGAGCGAGAAGCATCCAAGTGTTTTCGAGTCCTCCTCAAACGGAACCAACTCGTTCTTGTTATCCGGGTCTCTCACGCCCAACCCGGCAGTCGTAAGCAGATCAACGGCAGCCTTGCGACTTGAGTGGGCGGTCGGTGCCGGCCACGTTGACTCCGACAGGAAGCTGTAGCGCTTAATGAACGGACCATACGGCTGGCTATAACAGAAACCTTGACGACGCACGCTCAGGTTTTCCACCAGGCCAAGGCAACGGACCTGCTCAGCAACAAGTTCCTTGTTTACAGCCAGGGGACTCTTCTTCTCGTTGGGCTTGATACAACGGATGTAGTGCGGGTTACAGCCATCAAGCTTCTTGAGCAGGTCCGCAACTTGCGTGCGGAACTGCTGCGACGTAGACGGAGGACGCTTCAGCGTCTGCTGCTTGGTGCGCTTGTCCAGGAAGACCTGGCGCACGAAGGCGTTCGACGAGTGCTCCATACCGTCCTGCAGGTCGTTGAAGAACGTGTCGACATTGGCATCGAAGAACAGAGTGACATCATACTCGACCTTGCCAGCGTAGTGCACAATGCCAAAGTTCGGCCCGCGCACACGAGACGCGATGTAGTGCGGGTTCCTCGAGTGCTCGCTGTTGTAACGCTCGATCAGCTCCAGGTCCGATAAACGCGCGATAGCACACTGCTCATCCAGCAACGGGAAAATGCCGTGCTGCTTGGGGTCCTCGATCAGGTCACACACGACCTGGTTGTTGAAGAACTTGATGTTCTGCCAGCTCAGGCCCTCGCGGCGGTAACCTTCCTGCTCGCTCTCAAGCGTCTGACTGATGAAGAGCTGCTGCAGCTTTTCGTTCACGTAGTTGATGCAGAGCTGTTCGAACGCGTTCACATCGAAAATCTCAAAACCGTAGATATCCAAAATGCCGATGCTGTTGCTGATGTCACGCTTCTTGCACGTCACGTTCGTGTTGATGCGAGCCACGATCCAGTCGAAGATCTTCTCGTACAGCGAGCGCATGATCGAGTCCGACACCTTCTTGGCCTGGCGCGCGTCGAACAGCACCTTCTGGTCCTCACGGTAAATGTTGACAATCCGGAAGGTCAGCATGGCCTCCAGCTTCTCCTTCTCGACGCCCATCAGACTCGCGGCCTTCTCCAGAGCCTCCCGCGCCTCGGGGGCCTCGATTGCAGCGCGCGGGTTGTGCGCCTCGTCGGTCGTCTGTTTGAACTGCACGTTGCCGAGCCACAAAATGGCCGACAGCTGCTGGAAAATATCTTGCTGCTCCTCGTCCGTGATGCCCACGGCCGTCATGTTCTGGCGCACGTTCCTGTAGTTCTCGGCGTCGTCCACGCCTTCAATCGTGGCGTCTTCGTTGCCCAGCACGTCGAACTCCTCGGCGCTTTCTGGTAGTTGCCAGGCCTCCCGGTCGGCCGCAGTGGCGCCGGCCATGAGCTGGTAGAACGAGTGGAAGTTGCGCTCCCCCTCGGCCTGGCGGATCACGCGGCTGCGCTCGAGCAGGTAGTTGTCGATGTACCCACCGATGACCTGGCCCACGCGGTTCATCTGCAGCACAATGTACTTGCCGAAGCGACTGCTGTTGTTGTTGCGGATAGTCTGCGCGTTGCCGAAGGCCTCGAGCACGGGGTTGGAGCCCCAGAGCACGTCCGTCACGTGGCTCGTCATGTCGTCGGCCTCCTTGCGCTGCGCTACCGACATGCGGCGGTTGGCGATCACGGCGCTCTTGGCTCTGAAGCGCGTGCTGATGGTCGTGAGGTAGCGCATCACGTGCTTGGACGTCTCGGTCTTGCCGCTGCCGGACTCGCCCGTGATGAGCAAGCTCTGGTCCAGGCCGAAACGCATGAGGCTCGTGTACGCGTTCTCAGCCAGTGCGAAGGGGTGGGGATCACACAGGTGCAGCTCCTTGCCCTGGAACGCGTCGATCATGTTGCGCGCGTAGATGGAGTCGCCGTTGGGCTGGCGCAGCAGCTTGTACGGGTTCATGGCGATGAGCACGGGTCCGAGGAACGTGTACACGTAGCCCTGGCGGTAGCGCGTCACCAGCTCGTCCACCACGTGGGCCTCGTCCACGGCGTCCACCATCAACAGGTCCTTCATGGTTGCGGAAGGGATTCAGGGACAATCGCTCTTGACGGCTCCGCACTCGAGCGCTCTCTTTGCCGAATGATGTTGTCGGCCACGCGGACTTCCCTCTGACTCCCCCTCGAAAGCACGGGAAAAAATGCGCGTTCAAGGCTGTGAGAACGAGTAGGAGAAGCATTGACCGCGTTATAGAGATTAACGCCAGGAAGCATCTGACAGAAGAAGTACCCTGTTTAAATCGATTTCGAGGCCACATTGTGCGGTTTTTAGTGCGCATTTCTAAACGACGGTTTGAGCCGTTGAGGCGTTGACACGGAAAGGACTCGCCTGCTGGAACAGAGCATGGTGCAGCGTTGGCACTATGCCGCCGTCCGTGCTGTATCTCTCTATTGCTGCCGCCGGCGAACGTCGAGCGTGACACTGTACGTGAGGCCTTGCAACGCTTCAACCGCGCCGAGACGAGGAGAACGCCAATGTGTCGCTCGTTCCTCCCCGAGGGGACCAGCTATCGCCCCCTGGCTGACTGACTGAATCTGACTGGGTCCTCGCCCCACACGAGAATGTATCGACGGCAGTACCAGTAAAGGTCAGTGCTGCACTCTCCGCGCACCACCGTCAGAACGGGGTCGCTCGAGATGGGGCTCACAACGAAAACGTTGGTAGACTGGAGGTGGCGGCTACATGAAGGTGCCGTTGATTTGGCATCGAATCGGAGTCCGACCACCGGGCCAACACCTGTGCAACCGAACGATGCGGCTGCAATCGTGCCAACCTCGCTGCGGTTGTTAAACTGATTCGTGCATGGACTCTGCGGCGAAGGATGTGAATTTGAATCAACGAAAACGTGTTCATGTGCATCGGCGTCAGCCTCGGCAACTGCGGAGTGAATCCGAGTAAGCTCCACTGACTGCTTGTGTGTGTGTGTGTGATTGCGCCGGCTGCTTCCAAAGCAGGGCCAAGGTTGAAGGCGGCGACGGTCTCTGCTTGGATCGGATGGAAACCGATAGAAACGTTAGAAACGAACACGTATCAGATCTGAATCGGAGCCCATCAAATATCCGAGCCACTTTTTAGTCGCGAAATCCATTGTGAAATCCGCCCGCATTTAGGAGATTGTAAACACTTCTGTATGTTGGCCTTATGAAAAAGGGATGTTAATGCACTTTCAAATGTGCACGACGAGTGCTGGTTTAGCGTAACTCTACCTCAGCATGGTTTTATCACCATCATGAACATCGTAAATCATGACACGAAAACAAATTTACAGAACAGAAACAAAAGTCGTCGCAGACTTTCGTAACGAGTTTACAGGTGGCGCTGGCGTTGATTCATGAACATGTACAGCGTAAGGAAAGATGAAATAACCCCCCCCCCCCCCCCTAAAAAAAAAACGTCGGGCATGGAGCACAGCAACGACAACGACGGCTCGATGGGCGATATGCTTAGCGGAAGCGACGCCGAATCGCTTCCACTAGGGCTGTCAGTGGAAGCTGCCAGAATGCAACATGCGACTGTATCGGACCGCGACGAGGAGGAGAGGTACCTTTACAGAGCCCCGCTCACGCTTCAATACAGCCACTGATAAGTCCCAGCTGGATGTTGCAGACGTACGTGCCACACCACCGTTTGATATTGATCGCAAAGCGATAAGCACCTGGTCGTAGAAAGCGTAGCTATACTCTTGCATTCTAGAGCTAATTGCTTTCAAATTACTCTGTAACACCGCTTTAAACCTCTTCATTATTAAATAGATATATCCCAAAGTAAAAGATACTACTCAGAGCACTCGACCATGCCCATATATTCTGGACAGCTGCGTACACCTAATCAGATAGGAAAGAAGTTGCAGGGCGATTCAGAGCCCTACAACACGTCTGGTAACCAAACGAAGCTTGTCTACGTCGTAGTTTGTGATGTCATAATCGGTAGAAGAACCGCCACGTGTTTCCAGTGATATCGTCGATATCAAATGGGAGAATGGCGGAGTAGACTCACTGAGCAGCGCAAGCTCATGGTGGCGCAATCTTGATGCCATGGAGTTGCTTCAATTGGGAAGTGTCCAGCATTTCCCTCGCCACACAGCGGTACGTGAGGAAATCAAAAGGAGCTGTTTTTCAGTTATCAGCCGAGTGTATGTGGACAAGTCGATACCATCTGCTTAAAGTAGAACTTCGCGTTTAAGGCGGATGTTTGGTAGTGTATTCGGGAATTATCTGGAATTTCCGTCATATCCCTCGCAGCAAGCCGCGCAACAGCCACTACATCCATCAGAGCATTTTAAGACTACATCGCAGTCCTCACAGCACACACCGTCACGAATCAACCATTGCATACCCCCCACTCCAATGAGGCACGGCGCAGGTTGGACTACTATCATCACATTTTCTGGTGCTTTAGGGGCTGTTTTTCTTCCGTCTCGCCTTAAACAGATCTCTGTTGTAGAGCATTTACCACTTCCCTCAACATATAAAAACCTCTGGGTCGCTGGTTGTGATGGTTGGTCTCCTTGATTGATATGTTGTGCGCTTAGTGATGTCGAAGTACATGTGCCTTCGCATCATGAGGGACTGGCGCTGGAATGATGCTTGCTAGAGCCTACGTTGTTCATTTTTTGAATTGAGCAAGACCAATCACCATAGCCTATGCAGACGCAGAGATGCCAAACGTGCTACATGTACTAGGTGTCAACTCTCGTGAATCATTGTTATTACTAAAAAAAACAAAGGTGGCAACCTGCAATACCTATGTAAATAATGCGTTAGTAGGCGTGTCTACCATGATTTTGCGGCTAACTATACCGTTGCGATAGTTCTGCGTTACTATAGAGGTCGTTGCTGCAAAGGTGGTGTACCTGCCGCCGGCAAACCCAACAGGGAGCCGTCTCCTCCAGGTCTCCGAACCAGCTGAAACCAGTTCATAATGATAGTACTCTTGTGTTTAGTACTATTAATAGTACCACCGGACGGCTACTATCAAGGCGTTCGTCGTTTTTGACCCGCCGCCCGCCTATCCACTCGGTCCAGGCTTCGAAGAACAATTCGAGGTCATCTCGTGATGTGGAAGGCGTCCGGCAGCTGCACGGGTCTCTGGGGTGTATACCTTTCTGCAGCTAGCAATTGACTTGCTCCAACGCAGTAGGACACAGCCACCCTTCTCGACCAGCAAGAAGACTGTCACCGTTGCCGTCGTCGATGCATTGACGGCCCACATGAATCTCTAGAGGCGGGCAACACTGGCAAACAGGCGCAGCCTCGGGCGTCAACGCGACGCACGACTAACCTGCGATACATGAACAGCATCGATGCGTCAAACAATCGTGGTCGTGACCACGGAAACCATTGAAGCCGACGACGACACGCTGAAATGGCGCAGCAGCACGAGGGGATCGGCATGTGTAGGCCAGCATTTCGGCATTGGAGCACTCCGCCGCAGGTTGGGCTGCGCTGGATTACTACACAACGCAAAGTTTGCCGTGCAGTTGCGGTGTGTTCTCGCGGAGATGGTACAGCCCTTCAGATGAGGCGAGGCTCTCGCTGATTTGATGTCTGCCTTGAAGCCAAAGGCTGCGTCGGAACAAGAGCGTTAGAGCCCTCGACAATGCGCAGAGGGCAACCGCGGCGCCCCCAGCTATGTCCTGGCAGGCGAGCACGAGACGCGTCGGCACAGTCAGCAACTCGCTTCCCTGGGCAGAGTGCGGGTGCCGCCGCGACAGCAGCTCATACACCGTGCGCCTTATTCGGGGCATTGATTCACCAAAAATTGCAACGTCAAAACCGTTATTCGAGTGCATGTAACCACTTCCATCTACAGTACGGCCGCCGCTTCGGATGGCCTTCAACCGGCACGCTCTGCTGTGCCCGACTAATCGTGTCCACGAGCCCCCACTATCACGCCCGTCCTATACTAAGTGGCCTAATCATTCGCACTCGCAGTCCGTCGCAGCAGAAAAAGTATCTTTGTGATAACGTCGAGACTCTGATATGGGGGACGAACCTTCGGCCTTGTCCAATGCAGCGCCAAGTTGCCCGGCGGAGGTTCTCTGCCACCATCGCCTGGCTGCTTCCACTTCACGCCCGATGGGCACCTTGCCGTTATTGCTTGAGCACTCGAGTGCCGCGAACCTTCCTGGGCGGGCATCGCAGGGGGCGGCGGCAACGGACGGGGCGAGACGCGTGACCTCGTATCTCGCTCATTCGCTGGCTTGCGGCGAGGTGTCCACCGCTGCTCGATTGTTTCAACTCGCCTCTTGGCGCTCGACTGGCATTGTTGGTCGCAGGTTCCACTGCTACTGCTTGCAGCACTGTTGCTGTTATGGTGCGGGGCAGCCCGGTCTACGACGGGCCCGGCGGAAATTTCGTCCGCGCCGACGCACTCGACTGTGGTGCCTGCCGCGGTGATTCATGGCTCATCTTCCACCTCCTGTTGAGCTTCGTGCTCGTCGCCTACGTGCGCTGGAGCCGCGTGACAATCCACAACCACGCCTGCAACAAGCGTGAGTTGCCGCCGTGCTGTCAGCGACATCTCCGACAGCACCACGCAGGATCAGACGCTGTCGAGAAGGAACGCGAGGTGGTTGATGTCAGCGGCGCCGACGTGAAGGAAAACGAGGTGTTGCTACCGACTATTGCAGAGCCAGCACTTTCAGCAGAGGAAGAGCGAGCTGCAGCCAGACTCGCGGCTCTTCGCACCGAGTACTCGGCTTACCTGCAGATGATCAAGGTCGGGTTCCCCAGAGTTGTGGTGAACCACAAGATGCAAGCTGAAAATAAGGACCCGGCGGTGCTGGACGAGCTCATTGCTACGACGCCAAAGGCGAAGAAAGTGCCAGCTCCTATTGAAATTCCTCAGCCCCTTGTGAACGAGGACCCGGAGCACACTCAGAAAGTCGAGTCCTTCCAGCGGATGATCAAGGTGGGCGTTCCGCGCCACCTTGTAGAGATGAAGGCAAGACGAGAAGGTGTGGACCCTGCTGAATTGGACGGATCGAGTTCTCGTGCAGTGTCTCCTGTCACCGCCGCTCTCAAACCCGGTGACGGTGATCTGCCTGCACCAGTATCGTTAGCTGCTCGTTCCAGACGCTCTAGCATCGGCTCCGCTGTGTCGACAGCACCTTCCACGCCGGACGCATTGGCATCACGATGTGCCTCAACTGTAGCAACTGGAAATGGTCGCGCTTTGGCGATGATGGCGCTCCGCAAAATGAACACTGGCATGCGTAAGAAGCTGCACTGGTCCACGACTCCAAACACAGGTGCAATTATCCCGGTTCAGCGACGTGACTCGCTTTGGAGCCGCATTCACGATAAATCACAGCACGATCAAGTGTGTATCTCCACCGAAAGTCTGCGTTGGATGGAGAAGCTCTTTGTCAAGGTCGTCGCAAAGGCCAAAGCTGGGCGACGAAGACGCACAACCAGCAGTAACAGCGACACTAGTAAGCCTCAGAAGCAGACCTCAGCGTTCCGTTCCGAGATGGAGAAACGAGAACGCTCGACTTCTGACCCTGCCGTTTTTGATGACGAGGAAGCCGAGATGGAGCCCGATCCGGAAGAATGCGAAGTCGACGGGGGGGAAGGGGCAAAAGAACCCGGTAGTGCATTCTTGCATCGCAAGCTCTATGTCGTGCTTCTCGACCACAAAAAATCCCAGAACATTGCTATTGTGCTCGCACGCGTGAAACGCACATTTCCAGAGCTGACGCACGAGATTTTGACGCTGAATTGCGACGTATTGTCCAGTCCAGCCCTACAATCCCTCATTGATATGTGGCCTGACAGTGGTGAGCAAGAGGCTATCGACCAATTTGATGGCGACGCGTCAAGCCTGGCTACGGTGAGTGAGCACGTATCGTTTACAAAGTACCGAGTAAAATCGACCTTACAGTTGTTTTGTTTTTTCCTCAACACATTAGGCTGAGCAATTTTTGATGGTGGCCCGCAAGATTCCGAGAGCGCAGCAGAAGCTGCGCTGCCTTCAGTTTAAAATGGACTTTGGCCCTCGAGTCGAAGAGCTTCGGTAAGTGTGTGGGTTGGATTTCCTGTTGGTGCGACGCGTACGTTTACTAACACGTGCTATTCACCTCCCAGTGACAATGTGAAGCTGCTGGTTCGCGGTATCCAACAAGTTTGTGCGAGCGATTGCTTCGCTGGCGTGCTCGAGTACATCTTCCACTTGGGCAATCTACTGAACTTCGGCGAGGGAGTGGAGTACACAGCGTGGGTGAAGAGTATTTCCATTAGCTCACTGGCGAAGCTCTCGTTCACCAAGGCTTACGACGGGCGAATATCGTTCTTGCAGTATGTCATTCAGTCAATCGAGGTATGTGCTGCAATCTCTATTAATCAAATGATGAGACCACGTCTGACCTTGTTATCTTCTGATCTTGCAGCGTGACGAACCACATCTTGCGCTATTTGGTGAACAGCTACCTCTAATTCTCAAGTGCAGCAAGTTATCTATTCAGAGCCTCGTCACGGAGCACCAGGCTCTCAAGGGCGGTCTTCGGATGCTGATCAACGAGACGCAGAAAGCAACAGTATTCAAAACCGACGACGATGACTTGCGCGCGGATTTGGCACAATCCAGAGAAAGCATGAGACTCTACGCCATGGAGGTCGAGCAAGAACTCAACGGAGTACAGGAGCTTGTCAATCAACTGGAGAGAGAGGTAAGCGCCAATTCATGTCTTCAGGACAGTGCATTTACTTCTTGGTGCTGACCAATTTGTTTATTACGATCAGAAAAAACACTTTTTGAACTATTTCGAAGAAGATGACACACTGCCAATTGACGAGCTGCTTGGTTTCATCGCCAGTTTTGTGGAGGAGTACTCGCGGGAGCGTCAGCAACTCATTCTCCGTGCTCGCCGTGCGCAGAAGACGAACCACAACCGATCGGCGTCGGTCAGCACTCAGCCCCTAAAGCGTCATAGTCTGTAAGCACCCAGAGATTGTGCCATTCATTTATATCAACTAGT
The DNA here is from genome assembly GCF_020800215.1 of Phytophthora ramorum. Taxonomy (NCBI): domain Eukaryota; phylum Oomycota; class Peronosporomycetes; order Peronosporales; family Peronosporaceae; genus Phytophthora; species Phytophthora ramorum. The sequence continues at coordinate 976,023 of NW_027150658.1, forward strand.
CGCCCGAGGCCAGAAACACCAGTGCATATTTGTCACTTCGAAGTACTACGAAGTAATAGCCATGGAGGAAAAGAATTGTTCTTTGTGGCTTGTACCAGCTATCTCAGAAACCTGCGGTGGGTTTGCATTTGAACTGACCGCACTAGAGGATTTCCACCGCGGGCGAGAACTCATTCGAAATACTACTCATTACGATCTTGGAATGGGAAATTGCTTCGATGGCGGCTGTTGTAGTAAGCTTACTGCCCTTCGCGTAGGCGTTTCCCAAAACTCACTTTGACAGTACACGGGAAGGACATTAGCGACGTCTGGGACAACCGCACATTTGGAAGAGTGTTTTGAGGAGCTCGCAGATTCATATAGTCTTTAATGTTACTTCGAAGTAATTGTTGCCAGCTCAAGGTGCCTTGATAATATTACTATCACGGAATATTATTGAGTGCCGTTGGGGCTGTCGTATATGTAATTCTCCTCTTGATTAAAGAGAAAGAACGCTTCTACGCGTGTGTATGCCCCACTATTAAACTATGGTCGAAGAAATTTACCGCGCCTGTACAAGGTTGCTCGCGGCAAGGTCACCACTCTTGTTTGACACCATTCCATTGATGAAGTAATGACTCCTAGGAACCTCCTGCAAAGTTTGTCGGTTGCGAGGAACTCGTCGTCGTTGTCGTCGAGACGCCCTACACTTACCGAAACTTTTCGTAACAGAGTTTGTTTCCTTACTTCCTACAAGTAGTTTGCCAATAAAAGCATTCTGCAGCAAGGTCCCAGCGCGCGATGTTGACACGGCATGGTGCTGTGAACGAGGCCCACGTACGGTTTCACCACGACGCGAGAATATCGCTCGAGCAGCTAGCAAGTAAGACACCAAACCAAGTACTGTACGAAGATCGTGTACCACAGAAAACTCCACACGTCATAGATGCTCAACGCAATTGGGTTTGAATTATTCAAGCCCGATCGATTGAGCGATACGAGAAAAAAAAAACTCCTGGATAACTGCACTCGTCAGCTCTCCAACCAAGAAAGGCTTGTAAGCTATGAGTCTATGAGTAGTGACTAAAGCGAAAACGCTTGATGCCACTACTTACTCAACCAATGCAAACTCTCGATAATCACCCAGATCAAGAGGAGAGTCTGGACATGTTGTAGCCTAGCGAGATGCACTGCGTTCTCGCAGTGATTCCGTCATGAGCAATGAACAGAAACAAATCCATCATCAATCATTTCATCACCAAGTACAGCAATGCGAATCGATATGAAAAAATCGCTCCGTGTGCCGACAACCTCATACAAATACCATGGATTCGTTTCGGTGAAGTGTTTATCATGCTTGATTCCGTAGCGCCCGATGCGACGCTCCGTCGTAGTATTATACAAGTGCACCATACAGAATCTATATTGCGCCCACAATGCCGTACCAATCAGAATACATGTATGGTGCAGTGCCGGAGTCTTGAACGGGGAGCCATCCGTTGATGTTGTAAGTACCATATGAACGGCACCAGCCCAACACCAATCCACGCTGCAAAAAGCATTCGACGTGCTGTCACTTGCTGCAGTAGGAATCCTGATCTTTCGGCCGCATCTCCATCTTTGACCGCGATTGCCTTCACAAAACCTAGTAAGATAAACGAGCTCTCGCGAGAAAAAATTGTCACTTTGCAACCTCCACGTTGAAGTCGATGGTGCTTTAGTGTGGTCCACACCTGAAAAATCAGTCTCATAACGCCTTGATATCTCCGTCGACGGTATCTCCGTAAGCGCAAAATGGGGAACGTCTCCTCCAAGAATGGGTTCGTGTACTCGGCCAATGACTATCAATTGGCCATTGAGGCCTCCAAGGAGCTCGAGTTTCTGCTGGAGACGCATTTCGGCGCGCACGGCCAGGGGCTGCATGAGAGGGTCTCGTCGGTCGAGACCTCCATCCCAGTGCCCACGGTCCGCTCGATCCGCTACGTTGCGACTCTGCGCAACAGACTCATCCACGACCGAGAGATGAGGGCGCTGCCTGACCGCGCGATGTTCATCAAGAAATTCGACGACGCTATGGCGGAGATCAACATTATCCTCGAGAAGAGGCGGATCGATGCCGGGGGAGGCCAGGCGCCAGGAGAATGTATCATCTCGTAGATGATCTCTCATTTTATATCTGCTTTAGCTACCCATAACAAATATTTCCCCTGCCTCAGAACTATCAACTTTGGGTCATATATCGTGGGCATTCTCGTTATGCATTACAGAATGAGCCTCCCCCTCCTCGACGCGGACCGGTACCGGACCCGGCATCCTTTGGACATGCTATCATGTTATTCTAGACGGGCGTTTTTAATAAGCGTACTACATGTACATACGTACTACAATACATAGAAGCTCCGTGAAAGCCGGTAAAAGCACCAACCGATCACGCCGCTCATGATGCAGTCCAACGAATTTCTTGCAACCGCTCATTCGTCAGATCGAGATCCTGATAAGTACGTGACCTCAAAACGGTTAAAGCAGGAGAGCGTGGTGTATATGAAGCGGTGTTGGTGCTGACGTACAACGAAGTAGAAGGCAGTTGATAAAAAAAAACTCAGCTACGAGATGGTGCAATAGGACCCTATGTGGTTTGCGTCGGGTGCCTTCTTCTCGACGACCATGCTGAGCTCCAGCATGGCGTCGTCGAACTTGTTGATGAGCGTCAGGCGGTCAGGCATCTCTCAAGCGTTGGCTGGTAAGTGGGATGCGCGGCACGAAAGGGAGGTTCTCCACCGACGAACACTTCCTTGTTCAGTAGTCGTAGGTAGACTGGGGACTCGAAAACTCTTGGCAGGATTCACGTTCGGCCGAAGACCCTTTCGAAGTGCTGTTAACTTAGAGGCTTTCGACTTGTGCCCTGCGCAAATGTTCAACGGAGCCTCCTTCTCCCTGGCGAATCTTGCCTTGACTTCCTCGTGTGGGTCTGTCAGCTCAACATTGGGCTCGTGCTTGATCGGTTGCAATTTCGGCATGCATACCTGCTCTGATTCTTTGGTACTGAGCTTAGAAACTGACAAGTCGATGGAAATGAAGGGCTCTCTGAGCACTTCTCCCTCGTCGAATGTGGGAGTCCGAAGTTAAATTGTAGTCAAGCTTGTGTTCAAGGGGGGGCACAATTCCCTAGGATATCGCTGTGGTCTTGCAACATAAGAGTCTCAAGTCTGGGGAAACGAAGAGAGTGTTTGCGGAGACGTCAAGTCGAGCACTGCATTCACCAGGAGATCCTACATATCCCCATTTCGGAGCCCAAACTTGTCCCTGGCTACCTGTACATGTATGTGTTGCAAGATCAAGGTGCAAACATTTTTAAATACCGCGAGCATCCGTTTTGTACTTTCCCCCCTTGAACACAAGTTTGACTACAATTTAACTTCGGACTCCCCCATTCGATGATAAGACTCTTCTGCAAGCGGTCATACTGCAACCAGTGGAACAGCTCAGACTATGGGCCAGAGGGTGTTCCCGACGAAATCATTCATGTATGGTACCGGAACCTGTATTAGTACTAGCTATTACGAGTCTGTAAGTTTGGACTTGGATTTGGGCTGCGGGAATCGCTCCAGTAGCGCTTCTGCGTAGCAGTCGGAGGCTGGTGCAGCACTGCATACGACACGGTGATGCCCGTTGCAACGAAAGCTTCCTGCGCGACGCCCTCGCCGAAATACTTGGGGGCGGCGTACAGCGCGTCCACTTGGCGCAGCGTGCAGATGCCCACGGCCGACACGACCTCGGGCTCGAACGACATTTGGTGTGTTTGTTGCTCGTCAGTCGAATCCTGCCTGCCCGAAGGCTGTGGACGCGCTTTTCGAAGCAAGTAGGGCGATGCATTCATCGCCTGCCTCGTTGTCCATGCACGCTCTTGCCACTGTCACGTCCAAGCCGGTCAGAGCGTGGTGCGCTCCATGGTTTGCACGAGGCCAACTACGATCTCCTCCATGAACTGGATAGGAGCTCCGTGTCCCCCGGTCTCGAAGAACAGCGTCTGCACGTGCTCGCTCTTGAGATGCTCGACCAGCTCCAAGATGTTCTTGGGCGGCGGCATCAGGATGTCCTGCTTGCTGCCGATGATGAAAATTGGGAAGCCAGACTTGGCGACGAGTGCCAGACGCTCGTTTGAGACGTGATGCGTCAAGATCGCGAGGTCTTGAGCTGCCACGGCGTGTAACGGAGGCAGCCCGTTGTCAGACAGCGGCGTCGAGTGGTAGTCCTTGAGCACTGTCAAATCGGCTCGACCTTCGATGGGGTTGTTGAGGATGACACTCGGGTACAGCAGCTCCATGACACACTGCAAGGACCCCTTACAGATCGACCCGAAGAGAGCCTTCCACATGCTCGGATGCGGCTTGTACTTGTCTCTTGTAAATGTATGATACATTCGAGAATCTCACCGAAACATATAAGGGTGAATACCTTATTTTTCATTCAACGCAAAGCTTTTCTTTCTTGCATTCCTCTTCGTGGTCCGACAACGCCCCGTAGATCATCTCGCACACATCTCGCATCGATCCAATGTCCAATTGCTCCGATTTAGCACTAAGCGTGCTCGAATCCAGCAAAATGGAGTTTTCACCACAGCGGTAGAGGTACCACTCCATGAAGTCCGTCACGATGCCGTACACGACATAGAGGCCTTCGCGGTCGGCAACCGCTTCGCATCCGATGAGCGCCTGCACTTTCCCTTGATTGAAGTCGTTCTTCTTTGCTTCCACGATACATATCTTAGTCTTACCACGGGTGAGCACGAACTCAAAATGGCCGGTTGCGTGAACTTCGTTGCCGTCCACCGACGCTTCGACCTCTAGCTTCACGTCGACAAACAAACTGCAAAGCATGATGAGTACGGGCGCGATAAAACATTTTGCTCCCTCCGATGCGTCGGTGTATCCGTTCATAGCTTTCGCAGCGTATTTCAAGTACTTGATCAGAAAGTCGAAAGCATGATCGGGAATCGGCTTGCGTTCCTGTTCATACCGTTCGTAGTCGAGCACACTCTTGACTTCGCTCCATCGCACGTAGAAGCACCCAGTCGACGAACCATCATCACCGTTCCTCTTAGCCTTCTTGTTCTTGTCGAGGATTTCATTAAGTTCACGCCAGCGCTTCCGTCGATTTTCACTGTGGGTTCTTGCCAAGCGCGTATCCTTGGCGACTTGATTTGGCTCACCGGAGACCACTACAAGCACGTGGATCTGGCGAGCTGATGGAGAATCCATTCCGATCAGCATGTCCTCCAGAGGATCTTCTCCCTGTAGCTCTTCGTCTCCACTCGTGAGCGCTTCGATGAGAGCAGTCTTCTCGCCCTTCTTCACGTCATCCGAGCGAGAAAAGAGCCACGCGCCGTCCGCCTTCTTCGCTGGAAAGAGCTGCAGCTTGTCTGCTTCTCCCTTAACCGTGTCAGGCTTCTTCACCTTGATCGCCTACTTCAAGTGGCCTACCGACTTTTTATCGTCGATGTCCTCAGGGAACACGCTCCCTTCTCCAACGATCGCACAAACAAGCTTCACCATCTTTCCTCGTCTCGGTAAATTCTCGAATGTGAGGAAGGAGGGGAGGTGACCGCTCCAGTCAAACTACCAAGAGAAATTCTTATCGTAGCGGAAATGAAGTTGTGGTGCCACGGCGTCACAGACTGTATGTCTAATCAAAACGTAGAGTTGCGTTTTCTTTCTTGACATAATGCTGGAGTGGTCGAGAAGAAGGCACCCGACGCGTATTGCACCATCTCGTAGCTGAGTTTCTTTATCAACTGCCTTCTACTTCGTTGTAGGCCAGCTTCATATATGACACGTTTAGCGTCCTCCTGTTCTCAAGCTTCTGTCGCTTACTTCGTGGCCTGCAGGATCTCGATCTGACGAGTGAGCGTGGCAAGATACTTGTTGCAGTCCTCCTGCGTCGTGAGCGGTGAGCACATCATGTACAGCACGTTGCCTAGGGAACGAGCGTACACGCCGTTCTTGCGTAGCACCTGAATGAGCTCCGCAGCCTCCGTCGACGCATATCCGGCGTTCTCCGACGCGAGCTCAACGCATGCCACTGTGCCAATAGCGAATGTGCGCTCGATGTACGGTCGAGTGGACAGCTCCGTGAGGGCGTCCTCGTTCCAGTACGCACGGGTTGCGTCCGTAGTGGGGGTGCTAGCATCGTTGAAAATCTGGTACATGTCTAGTGCCGTCACGGCCGCAGCGCAACCCATCGGGTACGCCGTGAAGGAGTGGCCGTGCAGCAGGGCCTCACCCTTGGAGTCTGCGTAGAACGTGTTGAATACTTCCTCGGACGCAAGCGTGGCAGCCATCGGGACCACACCGCCAGTGAGCAGCTTGGCGTAGCAAGCAATGTCCGGGTCGACGCCTAGCAGGTCGCGCGCAGACTCCACTCCCAGACGCCACCAGCCCGAGAACACCTCGTCGTAAATCACCGGGATCTTGCGAGCGCGGCACTCCTGCACAAGCATGCGCTGGTACAGCGGGTCCACCAGGAACATGCCACCCGAGCCCATCAGCACAGGCTCAATAAGAGCAGAGCCGACACGGACGTTCTTCTCCTCGGTGCTGTCGATCATGTGGGCAACGTGCTTGCGGTACACATCAGCCAACGGACTTTGGTCACGAGATGAATCGAAGGCAGCGTTAAAGGAAGGCAGCTTCTCCTCGGTAGGAGCATTGCCAGCAATTTCGGGGTCGATCGAAATGACGTACCCGCCATCGCGTAGTGCCATCGTCGGCACCTTCAAGAAGACACCCTCCGGGCGGTACCATGGGTGCTGCTTCTCGTTAAACACGCTCTTCTCCGCGACGTTCATCACACCCAGCGTGTCACCGTGGTAGCAGTTAGCCTGGGCTAGCGTGACCATCTTCCACCCAGACGATTCATCCGAAGTGAACTCGCTGTAGTTGAGCTGGTGGTCAAGCACATACTTGCGGAAGGCCATCTTCAGCGCGACCTCCACAGCCGTGGACCCGTCGTCCGAGTAGTACACGCGCGAGGCCCAGCCCTTTCCAACCGATGCCAGCAGCTTCTCACTGAGCTGCAACGCCGGCTCGTGCGCGTTCTCAGGGAACATGACGTGACCGTAGCGACCAGCAGCATACGCCAGCGCTGTCGCCATCTTCGAGTTACCGTGGCCGACACCCTGCGTCCACCAACTCGCGCACGCGTCGAACAGCGGCTCCACCGTGTTGCTGTCGGGGCGGTACACACTGAACTCGTCACCGTGAGCTGAGTCGATCATGGACAAACTGCCCGCCTTCTTGTGCTGCGTGAACGGCCACCAGAACACTTTCTCCGCGCGCTCCTCCATGTGCTTGAAGCTCTCCAGTCGGGTCTTGTGGAACGACGTGAGCGCCTTGTTCACATCGTCAAACACCTTGCCGTGCTGAAGAAACCACTTGTCCAGCGGCTCCGGCATGGGCGGCACCGCGTCCATGGTAAAGATGGGGATGCCGAGCTCGCTTGAACGTGGCTCCAGTGCCGCCTTATTATCCAGTCCATCCTGTTCAATCAAGCAGATCGCCGCCACATCATAACCACGAATCAGCAGCGTCTCCAGCGCCGACATGGTCGTCGAAATGCCGCCCAGTTTGCCGTCCCCAACCAGCACCACGGGCAGTCGCAGACCACGGTACACGTCCACCTGGAACCTCATAGAGGCCGAGGGACTGCACACTCCCCCCGCCGTCTCCACCAGCACCAAACTGTCCGCAGCCTTGTCTCCATTAACGTCGTTAATAGCCTTGAGCTTGTCCGCCAGCAGCTCCAACAGCGCTTCGTCCGTGATGGTGTGTCCCTCCATCTGCGCCGCAAGATGCGGCGACACGGGGTTCTTCCACGAGAAGAGCGTGGAGCACTGGAGCTGTCCCTGCGTCTGGCTATTGGGCAGCGCGTGCTTCTCGACGAACGACGCATCACCAGGGAAGGAGCCGGGGATGTCGTCGTCCGTACCGGTCTGCAGCGGTTTAATGTACTCCACACGGCCCCCGTTAGCCGCTGCAATGGCGGCAGCGCTGCGACAGATGCCGGCAGACACGATGGTCTTGCCAATGTCCGTATTGCTGCCGAAGACTTGGAACACGGGCGTGTCGAGGCTCAGCTTGGACGCGCCTTGGGTGCGCAGCTGCTGCTTCTGCTTGGCGAGCGCGTCGGGCCCCAGCTGCGTCTCGCGCACACCCACGTGGTACTTCATGACGGAGCTGGTGGGCCGCAAGGGGCGACGGAAAGCCTTGGACAGCATGGCGACGTGGGGCTTGAGAGGCAGGCGGCGGATTGAGCAATGATGGATGCGTGTGTCAATCGAGTTGATTGCGCGAAACCTGTGAGAGTAGTTGGAAGTTGAAGACGAAGTTGAGAGGGTATGAGGAGAAGGAGGTTTGGTGTGGTGCACCCATAAGTTAAAAGAGGATGATGCGCATGCAGCACCGGCATGTTGCAGTGTGACGTCAGTGAGGTCGCCATGGCCGAGCCGCTTGATGCTCAAGGAAGCGTGGGGAACTTTGGTGGTGAGAGAATTGACTGGGACATGGCCATTGTGGACGTTGACGTGTACACAATGTGCCCGCCTCAACTGGTAGAGGACAAAAGCCGGCTTGCCTGTAACAGTGCACGGACGTGAGATGCTAACTATACCTGCATCTGCTGGTTGTTCTTGAGTCAAGAGTCATTTTCAATGGCGGGACAGTCGCTGGAGATCACAAGACGTTGCGGTCGACAAGTTGACTATCGGTTGGGATGCAGTTGCAGAAGTAACGATCCACCTTCCAATCCAGTCGAGGATATGGCACTGCGCTACCAGCGACAAGCTCGTTACTTTCGATTGCGGCAGCAGCTCAATCGATCGTTTGATGCGTGACCGCATATCTGGACAGCAACAATGTTGTGCGATGAATTCTACTATCAATGAGTCGTATAGTGCCTGTAAAGCAAGCCGGATGTGGTGGATTCTGGATCAAGCCAGCTTCCGCCGCCAGACGTGAACTTCAAGACTTGACCAATAGACAGTGTGCGACTTGATGCAACCAGGTCAATCACAGAAGGAGCTACGCCTGATCCTGGTGCATCAAGGTCAGCGTGCTTCCTTGGCGATGGCAGAGCCAGACATCTGGCTCTGACCAAACTTTCATGGATCTTGTAGAACAGGCCGCCAGTGATCCAAGTGGAATCGCGGGTTGCCTTACATGTTCCCTTTCATGCTGCCATCAGCATGAAGGCTTCATACTTTCATTGAGAAGGATGGATGGTGACGACTGTCCAAATCTCTCACTCTTCAATTTGCTAGTTACATCACAAGCTGCCAATACACTAGGCTACAAGTTCCAGCAGGATCGCCACCTGCCTCGCCCCGTGTTTTGAGTTGCTTCAACCTCCGGAAAACAGCACAAAGAATTCTTTAGTGGTACTGACGTACTACTCGCTCAAGTGGTACGACTCGACCTACTAGCCGACCGTGACCTGTCGTCATGCCGAAACGCCGCGCTGATGATTCAAGTGACGAGGAGGAGTCCTCCGAATACTCGAAGCCGATGCCTGTACCCATCTTCGCGCCGATTCTCCCACCAAGACTGAGTTCCATTTCTCACAAGGCGTTGGTGAAGTGGGATAAGCTGCGCATGGAGTATGAGGCCAAGATGAGAGCTCGTTGCAGAAGCTCTGGCGAGGATTATAACTTGGTGACGCAGAACGTAAAGGAATCTTTCGATCTCCGTCTCCTAGAGACGTTCTGTGCGCTGAGACTTCGGAAGGACGTTGTCGATGTCACCGAAGGACAACTCATCGCCGAGATCAAGCATCTACTAGGGAAGGTCAAGAACGATGACCTACCCGACATCAAGACCCTGTGCGCGAAGGAGCTACGAATGGATCTGTCGGAGACAGACGTAGATGCCCGCGTACTAGCCTATTTTCAGCGTTTCCATGAAGTCGTTCTGGAGAACGGACTTGAAGAAGTTTTCTCCGGCGATGATGGTGAGAAGGAGAAGTGCAAGCGTTTGGTGTCGTGTTTGGCCCCTCCGGTCCTGAAGGCCGATGTCAAAAGCGCCGTTCGTTGGACTAACAAGGAGGCTGGCAAAAGCATTCAAAAGCTGTACACGCTGATCTATGAGAAGGCTGTCGAACACGAGCGTCATTTCCAGCAAAACAAGCGGATGCGACTGATGGTGAAGGACAAGATTTCACTGCCTAAGTCCGCGAAGAACGTTGAGAAGTCGACTACGGCTCATTCGAAGAAGCCGCCTCGTAATGACTCTGGTAAGCGATTCTTGTCGAAGAAGACCAACACGAAGGTTGAGAAGAAGATCGACCAGAAGACTGACAAGACCTTTAAGCCGTCTATCTCGCGCAAGGAGCCGCCGTCGCCGTGCCCGAAGTGCCAAGAGATGCACTGGCTCAGCGATTGCACGAAGGCAACCGACTCTGAGAAGATCGTGCTTCGGCAGAAGCTTCGCGAATCTAACAAAGCTCGCCAGTCTCGCGTGAAGAGATTGAAAGAGTTGATGCCGCCGACCTCACGCACTGTGACAATCAACGGCGTACTGGATTTGCCGTGTTGCCCGGACACTGGCTCCGACTACACGGTGATCAGCCGTGCACAGTGGAAACTATTGCTCGATGTGGATCCCTCGGTGCAGGAGATTCCGTTGGAGACACCGGTGTGCAGCCAGTCGTATGGTGCACACCCAGTCGTGGCTGAGAAGAAAGCCATGCTTCATGTCCTGATTCACACGGCTGCTGGACCGGTGCAGCCAGTGGAGGCTGTGCCGTGTCTGATTGTGGATACGGACGACGACGAATTCATCATTGGTCAAGACCTGTTGATCGCCCTGGGTATCGATGTGGATCGGCAGCTTGAGCAGCTTGCCTCCCATCGCGAAGACGACACCGGTGGTGATCCATTTGATTTGGAGGCGGACGAACGCCCCATGAACCCAAGTCATGTGGCCTCTGATGAAGAAGTTCGTGCTGCAGTGGAGACTCTGATTGAAAGAGCCCTGGAGCATAACTTTCCACCCGAAAAAGTGGACAAGTTGCGAACCATCGTGCACATGTATGATGTGTGGCGCTTGGAACTCCGTGACGATCCACCTGCTCGCGTTCCACCGCTCGAAGTGCGTTTGAAGGATGGGGCTCAACCATGCAAATGTAAGCCTCGCAAATATCCTCCGCATGTTCGCCAATTTTTACGTGAATTTAACGACCAACTTGTGACACTAGGATGGGTCTACGAGAACCCAACAAGTCGCTGGGCAAGCCCCGTACTCCCAGTCAAAAAGTCACAAGAGCTCATGGATTTGCGGCAAACGACCGACTACCGCGAATTCAACTCAATGACCGACATCATGGCTGCAGTGATGCCGATTCTTTCCTTGGTAATGGAAAATGCACGTGGAAAACAACATTTTGGACTTTTCGACTTCATTAAGGGTTTCTGGCAGCTACCTTTAGCTGAGTCCTGCCAGGAGTGGTTATCCTACATGACTGATGAAAAGATCTACACTCCACGACGCGTCCCACAAGGCTGTGGCGACGCTGCTATCTATTTCCAAAAAACAGTGGAGACGTGCTTTGCGACGCTACTGTACAAGCACCTCCTCGTGTGGATCGACGACCTGTTGCTCTACGCGGACGATATAGAAACTTACCTGGGCAAACTCGCTGAGTTATTTTCGCTGCTGAATGATTTTGGCCTTAAACTCAGCGTGAAGAAGTCCAGCCTGTATCAACAGGAAGTGAAGTGGTGTGGCAAAATCATCGACGCCAATGGTGTGCGCCATGACCCCGCCAGGATCGACTCACTCCGTGCAATGCCGTACCCCAGTACAGCAGGGGAGTTGCAGCAGTTCCTATGTGCAATTAATTGGATGCGAGAGAGTCTCATTGACTATGCCCGTCAAGTCTCTCCGCTTCAACACCGATTAGATGAAGCTCTGGCCAAGACACGACGCACGAAGCGTGTGGCAGCTGGAATTTTAATCGAGCTTAGCGCAGCAGAGAGAGCTGCCTTTGACAATGTGAAAGACATGCTAGCCTCCGCGGCTACGCTTGCTTTCCCGAACGACTCGGCGACAACATGTCTGCTAACCGATGCTTCGGATATTGGGTGGGCCGTCATCGTGACGCAAGTAAAGGACTTTGACATCAAAATGCCCGTCCAGGACCAACAACACCAACTCGTCGAGTGTTTAAGTGGCACCTTCACGGGTAGCCAACTCAATTGGACAGTGATCGAAAAGGAAGCTTTCCCTATCGCACTGGCCTGTGACAAGCTGGATTATTTGCTGCTCCGACCGCAAGGATTCAGGATGTTCTGCGATCATCGCAACCTAATTCACGTGTTTGCTCCTGACGAGAATGTCAAAAAGCACGTGAAAGGCAAGTTGTTGCGGTGGTCCATGAAGTTGATGAACTACAACTATGTGATCGAACATATCGCCGGCCCGAACAACGTCTGGGCCGACATGATCAGCAGGTGGGCTGGCAACCACGTTCCAGTCACCAGCAGGATCAGCAGGATTCGTACTGACACACCAGCGGCGCCAAGCGCTGCATCTCAACAGGAACTAGCCAGGGAGGTGACGGGGCCGATCATCTCGACGCTCCGCCCTCTTGATGACGACAATTTCATTTGGCCGACTTTTGTGGAGATTATTCTGGTGCAGTCACGTTATGAACCGCCATCTGGAGCCGTGCGTACCGACGACGACGTATTCACGCTCCGCGACCGAATTTGGATCCCTACTGAAGCTAGTGATCTCATTTTACGACTATTCATCATTGCACACTGTGGTGCTCAAGGCCACCGTGGTCACGCCGCCATGGTGGAGCACCTTCGACGATTGTTTGCGATTGAGAAGCTCAACACCCTGGCGTCCACCTTTGTCCGCCAGTGCCGGCTGTGCCTGCATTCAAAAGGGGGGAACATCATCCCCAGACCTTGGGGTGAAACAATTGATTGTTGTGAACGCAATGGAGTTTTACATTTCGATTTCCTGTTCATGGGTGAGAGTTTTGGCGACTCCAAGTATATCCTAGTGCTAAAGGATCATGCCTCGCATTTCTGCGAGCTTGTCGTGGCAGATACAGCCGACAGTACGGTGACCGTGGAGGCGTTCCTCGCCTGGCACTCTCGTTTTGGCCTGCCACCAGTTTGGATCTCGGACCAAGGATCTCATTTCAAGAACGAAGTGGTGAGTGAGCTGTCGCGCAGGCTGCGTACGCAGCAGCAGTTCACCCCCGCCTATTGCCCGTGGATAAACGGCTCAGTGGAGCGCGTGAACCGGGATATACTCCAGGTGATCAGGACAATGATACTGGAGTACAAGATCAACCACAGCGACTGGGTGTACCTGGTGCCCATGGTACAGTCCAGCCTCAATCACACTGCAGTACCTTCGCTCGGCCACAAAGCGCCAGTGGAGCTGTTTACTGGGCTACCGTGCCCGACACCTCTCAAAGAATTCTACCTGCCTGGTTCGGGGGAGTTCAAGGAGGTGCCAGCGAGTGACAAGATTGATGACTTTCTCGTCAACCTGCGAAGCAGTATTCAAGACATGCATAAGGCCGTTGAAGACCAACGACTGAAGCAGAGACTGCTGAACAAGAAGCGGGAGCGAGGAGAGAACATGGTGAACTTCATGGAAGGTGATTATGTGTTACGCTCACGAGTGGACGAAAAGAACGGCAACAAACTGCTCGTCACCTGGGTAGGGCCGTATCGCGTGATGCGCGCCGATGTACACTCTTTCATGGTTCGACATCTCATCACGGGTGCCGAGTTGGACGTGCACGCCTCTAGACTGAAATTCTATGCAGACTCCAGCTTGGACGTGACCGAAGAACTGCTCGAGCACATCTCGTCCCAAGGAATCATCTTGGCGGTGGAGAAGCTCAAGGAGCATCAGTGGAACGACAACATCAAAGACTACGAGATTTTGGTGCAGTGGAAGGGACTCGAAGCGATCGAGGACTCTTACGAACCACTGACGACCCTGTCTCGAGATGTTCCAAAACTTGTGAACCAGTATGTAGCCGCCGCGGATCAAGAGCTGAAAGCACACTGGCAGCGTGTGACTATGACTGGAGATCAACAACTACAAGAACCGATAGTTGCAACTGAGATGGTAAGGCCGACGGACATGAGTCGCCGGAGGTCCAGCCGTCGACGGAAGCAACCGCGTTCAACTACAACTACAACTACTCAAGCGTCCGACAAAGGTGACACCGTCGCTGCAACATTGCAGACGTCGAGTGATCGACCTGGACTTGAGAACAACCAACCCGACGCGAACACCCCGAAGCGCCTGACACAGGTTCGAGCTGAGGATCAAGGTGTAAGCCGTCGTACGCGTTCACAGACCGCTAGGGCCGACTGACTGGCGAGCGAGAAGTGATCGTACAACCAATGCTGAAGACCCTTCAGGCGTGGTCATGGCCAGGCATGGATCTGACTGCCATGGCTGCAAATGGAGAAGGTGACGAAGCGGCGGAATCAACCAATGCTGAAGACCCTTCAGGCGTGGTCATGGCCAGGCATGGATCTGACTGCCATGGCTGCAAATGGAGAAGGTGACGAAGCGGCGGAATCAACCAATGCTGAAGACCCTTCAGGCGTGGTCGTGGCCAGGCATGGATCTGACTGCCATGGCTGTAAATGAAGAAGGTGATGAAGCGGCGGAACCAAGCTTTGGGGGCTGTGTGGTGGATTCTGGATCAAGCCAGCTTCCGCCGCCAGACGTGAACTTCAAGACTTGACCAATAGACAGTGTGCGACTTGATGCAACCAGGTCAATCACAGAAGGAGCTACGCCTGATCCTGGTGCATCAAGGTCAGCGTGCTTCCTTGGCGATGGCAGAGCCAGACATCTGGCTCTGACCAAACTTTCATGGATCTTGTAGAACAGGCCGCCAGTGATCCAAGTGGAATCGCGGGTTGCCTTACATGTTCCCTTTCATGCTGCCATCAGCATGAAGGCTTCATACTTTCATTGAGAAGGATGGATGGTGACGACTGTCCAAATCTCTCACTCTTCAATTTGCTAGTTACATCACAAGCTGCCAATACACTAGGCTACAAGTTCCAGCAGGATCGCCACCTGCCTCGCCCCGTGTTTTGAGTTGCTTCAACCTCCGGAAAACAGCACACCGGAGCGAGCTGTTTCATAATTCCGGAACGAGTCACTGGAAACTGCGCGTTTTTAAGCAGTCGTATCGTGCGGGTGGAGGAATGCTGGTGATGATGGTGTCGTTGATGGCAACGGATTCAAGTAATCCTCGTCGTGCAGTGGTCAAATTGCGATATTGGTTGCTGCATCAAGGTCACGCCACTTGTAAAGCCGCTTGAGGCGGGGCGAGGATGTATTTCGCATTTATTCACTTGGAGTACTCGAAGGAATGAGCTCCACTCCAACAAGCATCGACGAAGGGGGTGACGCTGATATTCATGAGCTCAACTTGGATTTGGATCCGTTGTTAATCGCCTTTCTCGAACAGTACGATGCACTTGACGAAGTTGTCGCTGCCCCGTTGGAATCAATCAAATGTTCGGCTGCAGGAAGCAACACCGTGGAGACCAACAAAAGAAATGACATCAACGCAACTGGGCTGCAGCCGCCCAAGAAGAAGTCGTGGAGCCAGCGGCAACGAGAAGAAATGACTCGCTTGCGTGAAGAAATGAAGTCGCTTTCAAGTACACTACTGGAGTATCGCAAAGCAAAGGCCAACCGGCTAGAGCATTTATCAAATCCAAACATTTGGGCGGTGCTACCTCAGCTCCATGGTACATCAGCAGACAGTGAGGGTGAAATGGCATCAGCTTGGGGAAAAGTAGCTACGAGGGAATGCGTGCGTCTGGGGAGAAGCATGGAGGAAAACGCAGCACTGTACGAGTCTGTAAGACGTCACAAGTTCCAGGCAGAGGTCATGCTAAGAACACTCAAGGAGCTTATTCTGCAAGAAGCCAAGCTCTCTAGAGCGGATATCACTGTTTCTGACAGCGACAGCGACGCGTTTGGCGACTTTGCGGCTGGATTTAACGAAACCTAAGGCGATACAGATCTCGACAACTTCTTCGAACGAACGAGCTTCCCGGTCCAGGCCGACGGAACAACTCCACTCAGACAAATACACTTATTTGAAGCAATTACACCTCTCTGTCAGCAAACGCGGGGTCGAAATGTGTATGTTACAGTAAGCATGTAGAGCGGTTTTCATTTCTCGAAGGTGGAGCCGACCGGTTATGTCGTCGCGTTAAAGGTGCCTACGCGGCTAGTTGACAGAATATGGTAAGTGGAACGACAAGTCTTGTGCAGACTCACTTTCAAATAGCAGATCGTGAACGCCATTCGGATAACAAGAAATGCCTCAATCCTACGAAAGGTCGGTTAGAGTGCGCAGTCTCTAGTTTGAGCCACACCTGGATGATATTTTGCCACGCGAACCATCGTAAGGTCGATTGAAAATTCAAAACTGCATACCTTTCAACAACAACAAAAACTTTCACTGGAGAAGTCTCGAATTTCGCTGAAATCTGACGCAGCTTCTCTCCAGCGTTTCTAAGTATCAGGTCTTTGTCGGGAGTGGGGCAAACTTCTGCCGACTATGGCGACGTAAACACTTGGTGCCGCAGTATATGAAGGCGAACTTCGTAAAGTATTCACCTTCGATCGGCTCGAAGTAGTTCCCGCAGATGGAGCACTGCAGGTAATTTTTCGGAATTGGCGGCGCCTCTGGAGCCACGTACCAAGCTAGCAAGTCCACGACGTTGCCACACACGATCTGGTCCCATTGAGCCGTAGTAACGCCTTGCATCAATAGACGCTGTTTGAATATCTCGAACAAGTACGTGTACCCTCCACCGCCGTAGCGGCGGTACTGAATTCGCTGAAGTACATTGCTCGATAAAAGTATTTGGTGTGTTGCGTGCGGTCGATTCGCGATGAGAAGTGGAATCCAGCGGAGGATCCAGCGCTCAGGAGGAGGTTCTTCGGCGTCACTTTCCAGAAAATCACTCGAGCATATTGCACTTGTAAGGCACGGGTTGACCAGCACCGCATCGCTCACAGCCGGCAAGCCAATCATGTCAAACATGACTGAAACTCCAAGATCAAGAAGTTCCAGCACAAAATCGTTTAGAGCGTGCTCTTGGCAAAAACGATCCACATGACAAAGGACAAGCTTCTTGCTTTCTGCACCAGCATCCAGTAGTGCTTGAAACCAAGCTTGGACAGCAGCCATAGTGCCTCTGCTACTAGCTTCGGAAAATGACAAGTAAAGTGGTGCGTGAGTTCGTGCTTGAGCCTGTCAAAGAACGATCATGTCAGTCCAAAGAGTCTAAAATATCCAAACACTGCAGCTCCAGAACGTACCAATCCGAGTCCCTGTACGAGGATCCGTTCCTTCGGTCCAAGCTCAGACGATTGAATCTGCTGGTACATTGCTCCGGGGTACGCCACGACTCCCCCACTCTCAATCCCAAACATCAGTTCAGCCTCCAGCACCTTCGCAATGCGTTCGCTTTGCTCTCTCGGCGACAAACCAATGGAAAACGCGTCGTTAATCCTCTCGATCTCGAACGTCGTGACCGTAAGGAGATGCAGGCCCGACAGTCTCTCAGCCAGATGCAGACGCTGTTTCGCCAAAGCATCGCGTCCCTCGATTAGCAGCGCCACATCCACCACCAACGGCTTTCGTGTCTGTCCAATGGCAGCTGCCAATTGCTGCAGTCTCTCCAGTTCGCGAAAAGCTTCGTCCTCATTCTGAAGCTGCAGGTTGCGACCTCCAAACGCGAAAGGGGAGCGACGATAGACAATCAGGTCTTCCATTTTGATCTCCAAATCTGCTTTAGAGGCAGCTTTAGACCCGATAGTGTGCAGGACATGCTCATGGGGGAGCGTCAGCCCCACATCCTCGGGAGCCACGAGGTCACCACGAACACTGCGGATCATTTCGACACGATGGAGAAAGTGTATGCTTTGTGTAGTTATGAAGCCTGCCTTAAGTGCGTCGCTGGTCCGTTTTGAGCAAATCGAGCTATTCATGGGCTCACTAAGTGCTAAAGCTGTTGGTGAGTTGTTCATTTCCTACTTGGGATCGATTGCAGAAGCCATGAACAGCCTGTTCAACCGCAACAAGACTTTCCGGCCGCAAAAGAGCCACAGCCACGGCACCAAGCGCTACGATCTCCACAAACATGCACAGGCTACGCTCGGCAAGTACGTTACCATCACTCCGAGTTGAAGTTGCCTCCATCTGACAGATTGTTGTTGTGTTGGTGCTGGCAGTGGCGATATGAGGAATGCGGTTGCATTACCTGAAGGAGAAGATCTGAACGAATGGCTCGCTGTCCACAGTACGCTTTGTTTATTTATTTCTCAGCTTTCGTCAATTTTTGTGACCTTTGCTAACTTTTTTTAACGTTTGGTTGTAGCGGTGGACTTCTTCAACGAGATCAGCATTGTGTATGGCACCATCTTGGAGTTCTGTACATGCACTTCCTGCCCAGAGATGCGTGCTGGACCCAAGTTTGAGTACTTGTGGAAGGATGGCAAAGAGTTTAAGACGCCGGCGAAACTTGCAGCGCCCGAGTACATCGACATGCTCATGACGTGGGTCGAGGAGCTACTTAGCGACGAGACGCTGTTTCCAACGCGAGAAGGAGCGCCGTACTGCCGCGGCTTCCAGTCCGTCGTCAAGAACATCTTCCGCAGACTCTTCCGGGTCTACGCGCATGTGTACTACTCGCACTTCGACAAGATCGTCAGCATTGGCGCCGAAGCGCACCTCAACTCGTGCTTCAAGCACTTTATGGCCTTCGTCACGCAGTTCGATCTCGTCGACAAGCGCGAACAGGAGCCACTCAACGACCTCATCAAGAAGCTTCTTCGTTAGCTGCCGATACCTCAACAAAAAGCATAATAACTGAGACCTCACCTTGTTAGCTGGGGAGTTAACTACCCAACAACTACGAAAGCCAGCAAGCATATCTGCTGCCTGCCTCACCATAAATGCAACCACGAACCTTGCTCCTTAAACATAAATATCGACCTGCTTCGCTTGAACGCACCGGCAAGGCGTGCCACCGACTAACATTTCCCCTCTAAAGCAGCAAATCCACGGGTGGCTGCGTGTGCTGGCCATTCTGCTCCTTGCGCACGAAACCCGCGTGTGTGGCAGGGTTGAACGGGTCAAACCCTTCGTAGCCACTCTCCTCGTGTTTCTGCGTTGGGGACACGTGCACTGCAACCTCAGAGAAATCAATGAGATTGGCTTCCTGCACTTCCTGCACTGGTTGCAGCGGCTGCTTCGTCGGCACGAGCTGTGGCGCATGTTCGTGCTCGCTCTCAGGCTCTTCGTGGACCTCTTCCAGCTTGTTCGTTGAGATCGCGTGCACGCCATGGATCAGATCGTCCAGTCCCTGCGATCCTGGAGACACCTGCTCAAACTCCTGCAATGGACGCGTCGTCTGCACATCATCCCGGTTCACAATGGGCTTCTCCCACTGCGTGCCGCCCGTGCCTTCGTGCCGGAAGTACACAGCACTACGCGAGCGGGAGAAGACCGGGTACCACCCAGACTCGAGCACAAAGTTGGTCAAGCTGATATCGGTCCACGCGCTTCCGTCAATGAAGAAATCGTACGTCTTGTGTTCGTCCACGAGCGTCACCACGAGGTCCAGCTCATGGTGGTCCTCCAGGTCGTACTCAAACTCCCACATGTCTCCACAGACGTCGTCGTAGCTCACTCGTTTGAGCTCGCGGCAGTCCAACACGACCACAAATTCTCCTTTCTCCAAGTCTCGCAGCTCCAACTTGTGGACGCTGCCATTCACGCCAAACGCAAACGTCCACGTGAGCAGCGTGCCAGGTGGACGTTCGTCGCCGTCACTTAGCAGCTCGCCACGAGTGTCCTCCACACGTCGCACGTACATATCGCTGCTCCAAACCGACGCCGTATGGTGGCGATGCGCCACTGGCAAGAACCTTTCCGCCAGTTGGTCCCAGTGGACACCCTCGGCGGTCAGGTCGTAGAGCGTCTCCAGTCTTCCTTGGTCCACCACGGACGTCTTGACATCGCAGATCGTGACGCGGAACGGCGCGGTTTCCACCTGGAAGTCGTAATGCCAGTTGGTGGCGTACTGGTCCGAGCTGAAGAGGCGCCGGCCGTCGAGCTTCAGCCGCTTCTTGGCCGAGATGCGGCTGTGCTCCAGCATCAGCGTGTGCACCTGCTCCGAGCCGGCGAGCACGAAGCGCCACGTCACGCGCTTCTTCGACAGGGGCACGCGCGCGCCGATGTTCTCCGTCTCCTTGGACACGCGCAGCACGGAGCTGCTGGCGCTACCGCTGGTCGATGAACTGGTCGAGTCCAAGCTGCCGCGCGCACGGCGGGGCTTGGGCGCGACGCTCTGGTGGTCGCTGCCGCTGCTGCCGCGCGATGGGAGCGAGGGCGACGAGAGCGTCATAGCGTGTAGCTGCTCGGCTGGTTCTGCAGGACTGACTGTGTGAGGAATCTGGAAGACGGAGCTGATTCCTGCCATGCGACAGGTGTGCCGAAATATTGGTACGCATGTGATTTTTGACCAATGAAGGAGAGAAGAGATGGCTTTTGACGAATGAGAGACGTGGAGGGTAGGGGAATGAAAAATGTCAGCATGGCTACATTGTGTAGCCATGTCGGATAGGCAAGTTGCAGTTGCAGTCAAGTGAACCGTCCAAATGCTGGATGCCATTATTTAGGCGCGTACACTTGGCTCGGTTTTCTGCCCTGCACGACGTTGTTCATCCAATTCGAGAGCTCGGCGGCGAGAACGCTGGCCTTGGTCTTCTGCACGTTGTGGCCGCCCTTGTCGAACGCGAGGCGAGGGCCTGGATGGCACACAGCGCTCACATCCAGGAAGATTTCCTCCTCGATGAGCGCGTCATCTTTCGCCCACGCCAGGAAACTCGGCAGCGATCGGCTCTTCGCCAAGTGGCGAGCGAACAAGGGGAAATCTGCCGTCGCACAGCGGACGATGCCCGCCGTGAAATAGTCCGGCACGTTGCTGTCCGGGAACTTGAACGACTTGACGTAGAGCTGCCGCACGAGGTACTTGGACAGCTTCTCAACGACCGGCACTCTGGAACGCAGCATTTGCCACAGTAGATCGTTCAGACGGGGACTCAGTGCCTGATGCGGTCGATGGCCCGCCCCTGAGAGAAGTACCAGTCCCTTGACGTCGATCTTCTGCTCGTCGGCGTTGATCCCCGTGAAATGCACCGCCGCATGGCCTCCGAACGAATGACCCAGCACGAACACGTTGTCGGTGCCTTTCAGCGCAGTTTGCATCGCCTGGTACGTGAGTTGCACGGACGGAACCGCACTGATATGCTCGTAGTAGTTGCTCGTGTCCAGGACGGTCGACCCTGCGAACCCTGGCAAGTTGACGCCCACCACACGCACGCCACGTTCTTTCAGCAGCGGAATGAGGTGTCGAAAGTCTCGGTACGTCCCTGGAGCGCCGTGGATCAGCACCAACGTCGGAGTGACAGCAGTCAAGCCCTCGGGCTTCACGTCCACGTACTCGATGTTGCACTTGCCATCCACGTCGATAAACGAAGAGGCCGGTAGCGGTGGGGGTGACGGGCGTCGTGGCTTAATGGAGAAGGCCGCAGCCTTCATCCAGTCCGACGCCGGCTGAGGCACCAGCGTTGAACTCCTGCCCAACGTTGCAGCACGTCGAGAAGCTCCGATCACCGCCTTCATCAGCTCCAGCTCCCCACGTCACCACTTGGTCTCCAGTTCCCGAATGGCTGCTAGGATGGTGACGGTCCCAGAAGGTCTCACATAATCCAAAGTGTTGAGTCGACACCGCGTCGGGCTTGGTGTGTCATGTTGCGGCGTCGGTTGCTGTCGTCGGCGCGTGCTCGCCAGCCGTACAACCGCTGGGCCTTCCTGCCTCGAGTGGAGGTGTCACCTCCGCGTGAAGCTCGAGCACCTCCTGCGCCTCTTCCTTCACCAAAGTATCTTGACGTTCTTGGGCGCTGCACGCTCGAATACGTCGACATCCCACCGCTGGAAGAGGCTTTGAGAGGTCACGAAGATCCAGTGACTCTTGTGCTGGTGCATGGGGCGCCAGGCAGCTACAATGACTTCCGCCATCTCGTTCCAGTGCTGGGCCGGCATCCACACGTGAGGGTCATCGGCATCAACTTGCCAGGCTACGCAGGCTCCAAGGTGGCTGAAGAGCACTATCTCAAGAGCATCAGTGCATTGCCGACTGCTAAATTGGCCTACGAGGCCGTGAAGACGCTCTGTGGCGGACAGGAAGGAAGCGACAAGGTGTTCCTGGTGGGTCACTCGTTCGGAGCGCACACGGTGATCAACATGGCCACACTGCATGCGGCTGAGAGAGAATGCAGTGCGCTCAAGGTTCGAGGGATGGCGTTGCTGGCACCTGCTGGCTGTAGGCCGCACAAGGTGCTACGACCTCGAGAGAGTGCAGTGGTCGTGAATTTGCTGCGTACAGGGAACCCGGTGGTCTCTGCATTGTTGCCACCCTTCATCAAGGCAGTCTACACAAAGCTGCTGGGCTTTCCCAGCGATCTGCCTTCAGGGCACTATATGGCGGGGCTTATCCGAGCTGGAACGACTGACTTTGGCGTGATCCGCGAGCAAGTGAATGCGCTCAGGGAGTTGAAGCTGCCGTCACTTGTTGCTTGGTCACAGAACGACGAGTTCATGGAGGAAGACATTCCGATTGAGCTCGCGCGACTGTGTTATCCTGGTCCGCGTCTCGCGTTTGCGAGTGGAGCGCACAACGTGCAAAAGACTCGTGCTGAGCAGATTGCAGAGGCAATGAGCAAGTGGATCGAAGAGGTCTTAGCTGACGAGAACGAAGGAGAGCAACAACCAACGCAGCAACTGCCGTAGCATCGGTGTAGCAATAAACAGATACGGTGGAATCGTTTCGCCATCAGCGTCGCTGATGTCAGACCAAGAAAACCTCGCCGCGTTCCTCCTTAATGCCACAAAGCTACCGAATTCCATCCAGAACTACTTCAACAACTCGAACAGCGCCCACAGTGTCGAGATTACGACAGATCCTCCAGAGGTATACCGACCATGCGAAGACCAGGATAGCGGGGTGAGTCGTGATTCGGACAATCGCGATTTGATCGGTGACCAGACCAAGCTTTTTGGAAGTCTCCAATCACCCACGATCGTTGCGTGGGCGCGGGATCACGAACTCGTCTAGAGCGAGGTCCCAGAAGAGCTCCCGATCTTGGCAATTTGCTGGGTACCCAACAGAAGACCAAATTTCTAAGAGGCCATTGTGAAATTGTCTGAGTTCATCGTCAAAGCTACGAACACAAACTTGACGACGGTGGGGGAGAACTCCATTTGCAACGGTCTCATGTGATATCTTGAGGTGAGGAGCGTGCTTGGGTTGTTGCGATAAGAAAGCTCACATGGCAGCAAGCTTTATTCCTGGTGGGCGTAGGTATTCACGAATAGGATTGAAAAACAAGTCGCCAATGTTTTGCGCCGCAACCACGTTCAATTGGCGCACTGCGGGCCCATTCCGAGTTGGCGAGCGTGATGGCACCCATCACGTACTTCCACATCCTACCTTGTTTCAGGTCTCCGAGGGTTATACACGAGCCTTGTCCACCTCCGCCACCACTCCCAGACGCCAAGTATCTCCAGATCGATGATATCTGCAAGATCGAATACGTCGAAGTTGAGCCAACCGATAGCTCTCGCGCGAATAACAATAATCCAGTGACGATTGTGATGGTTCATGGTGCACCCGGAAGCTTTCGAGACTATCGGTACCTCATTCCGCTGTTGGCTGAACAGCAACCAAGCCTTCGCCTC
Source organism: Phytophthora ramorum (assembly GCF_020800215.1). Classification (NCBI taxonomy): domain Eukaryota; phylum Oomycota; class Peronosporomycetes; order Peronosporales; family Peronosporaceae; genus Phytophthora; species Phytophthora ramorum. The sequence goes on from NW_027150658.1 coordinate 999,882, forward strand.
ATAGGCATCAACCTCCCAGGTTACCAGGGCTCTGAGGTTGAGAAAACACACTACCTCGACACAGTCTGCGCTCTCCGTACCGCTGAGGTAGTCCTACAAGCAGTTCGTCAGCTTTGCCCCTCGAAAGAAAAGAGTGGAGGAAACGTATTCTTCATCGGTCACTCTTTCGGCGCGCACACGGTGATCAACATGGCAGCTATGAACGAGACTCAACGAATTGCTGGAGAAGCTGGCAACGTACTGCAAATTTGTGGGATTGCGTTGCTAGCACCTGCTGGATGCGTCCCCCAGCGCATGGTGAAAGAGATACCAATGAAGATGATGGTCATGATGCTTAGATCCCGCAATGCTGTTGTTCATTGCTTCGCAACCCGTTTTGTCAAGTACCTGTACACCGAAATCCTCGGGTTTCCTAGGAGAACGCCAACATATTCATGCGTGTCGGCAGTGATGCGGGCAGGTTCAACAAAATTCCCGTTAATCCGAACGCAGGTCAATCTGCTAAAGGAAGTTACGATGCCTGTGTTCGTTGCATGGGCACTCGACGATGTCCTCATCGAGCCTGCGATCCCCGAAGAACTCGGCAAGCTCTCTCATGTGGGCCCACGCCTCGAGTTTGCTGGTGGAGGACACAACATCCAAAAGACTCGAGTTGAGCAAATCACGGCGGCCTTGTCTTCATGGATCTCGTCCATCTTGAGCGAATGCAACTCCGTCGAGCTTGGGATGACCCAGCATTTCCCGTAGAGTAAATCAGATTTTGAAAGGGTCTTGGTGAGTGTAGGATGAAATATGACATGGGGCCATTGCATCCCATGCCGTCCGTTTTGGTCTGCTGATGCGTTTGTTGCTGCTATCATTCGCGCGGGGACCACCAGTTTCGGGTACGCGACCAGGTGGCTCTTTGCAAATGCTAACTCTCTCAAAGCGACGAGAAGATGTTCCAACGATGCTTGAGAATTTGCACTACTCTGGACACGTCTTGCATAGGTGCCGTAATTTTCAGCTGAAGTCGACAGCAATAAAGCGCGAATTCTTCATCTCAGATGAATCATCTCTGTTTGAACCGGTCCTCAATTCTTTTGAATCCCTTCTCACTGGTTTCACTGAAGAGAGACATAAAAAGAAAAATAAGCTACTAATTTGTTGTACTTCTTAAAAAATAAATGAAGGTGTCAATAACTAATTTTCAGCTGCGTGGCCATCCCTCGATCCTCGTATCAACTGATCCTCCACGTCGTTGTTGAAACAAGTGACCTTGCTCTCCCACGTATCAACGCCCACCTCGAGACTGGGACATCTTGCCAAGTCGACAGTCGACGTGCCTCGGATCGAAGCCTCCCGATGAGTCTGCATCACACTTGAGGGCCCCAAAATTGAGAGATCGCCTGGCATAATGACCAATCGACTGGTTTCTACGAACGCAACTGATACACCCCCGACAATTGGCTCAATCAGAGTGCGTTTAATGAACACCGTCCGATGTCCCTCGACATACTTCCGGATTACCGCGCGCATGACGACACGTACGTCGACCTCACCAAACACAAAAGCGCTGCACGAACTTCTCATGCGAGTATTATTCCCAGCAGCAAAGTTCTGCAAGTACACCAGCATTTAGACACCACACAACTTCCCAGCCCACAATAATGAAGCGTACCTGCAGGAAGACTACTCCCACGTTTTTTTTGGGGTAACTTTCCCCACCCCAAATGACTTCCTCGGTTTGATGACGGTTAAAAGGAAGAGGGTGCTTGTCAAGAAACTCCACAAAGACCCCTTCTGCCCTGCGTCTCCCTGTATTGTTTCTCCTTCCAGGACATGGGAGCTTGTCCATCCCCACCCGCTCGAAGAAGTTATCCACGCCTTGATACACGTCGTCCAGTCCCATCATTAGCTCGTCAAAAACAGCGCTGTTGTTCAGCGGTGGGGTCACTCCCCTCGTATCCAATCGATACTGCCGAATCAGATTAACAGACGTCGACACCATATCCTCTCGCAACTTCCTCTTGATAAATCGTTGCAACGATTTGGCCTGCTGCAAATGCTGCGTCAGGGCTTTTCGAAGCTTGGCGTTTTCCCCCTCACTGCTGTGACGTAGCATCGATTGTCGACCTGCGATTTTCTCCCACAGCAACGCCGCCTCCGTCTTATGAGCCGCCTGGGCCTTGAGCACAAACGTGGGAGTGGTAGTCTGCTTCGAAGTCGGCAGCGTCGAGCGCACTCCCGCTGTCATTTTGCGTCTCTCGAGTTCTGTCGAGAGCTGCTTGACGACTTCGCGTAGGGTGAGGATCTCGTCTTTACGTCGTTGTCTCCACGATTTCTTCTTCTCTTGTGACTGCTTCTCGGGGGAACTGACGGAGCTGGCAGAATTGGGCGAAGACGTCGTTGGCAAGCATGGTGGTGGTTGGTAGGACGTTCTCGTAGAGTCTGCTGCTACTTTCACGACGTTGGCGTTATCTTCCATCGTATCGTAGTCAACAAGGAACGCTAGCATCGACCAGTCGTCCATGAAGAAGTCCTCATCGTTCACGGAAGACATGTCTGACCGCTTTCAGTGGTCGCGAGTTATTTTGGCTGTGAACTGTGTGATTGGAAACCACTGACCATCGATAATCAATTTGAGCGAAGCTGAGAGTAATCATGTACAGACGGCCCTCTCAATAAGCACAAGGGGGACAATGAAGCGATACCAGAGGGATTAGATATGGTGCTATCGAATGGGTTTGGTTTTGTACTGAATTGTATTACCATTAGTGATCTGATATATCGGGTTATCGAAATAACGAGGTGATCGTACTGAGAGAGACCTCTGTACCTCAAGCTTACCTACGAAGGACGCTGTGGCGTACTGCACAGTACTGTAGATGGAAGCAGTTCGTCATGTAACCCGTACACTTGCTCGTAAATCGTACTAAGCTGGTTTCAGCAGTCGTGTCGTGAGTTCTACTCAAAGTTTCCGAAGCAACTCCCCAACAAAGCCGCAAAATCACTTCAGCTTACTGAAGTGATACCTAAAGTACGAGTGCGGACTTAATAGAAGCCTCTCAATACCATCTAGTTTGGCAATGCGCTGCTACTTCACAAAATGATGGCTCGCCGACAACGGAGGATGATCGACATACTACGTAGTAAAACTTCCGAAGTAGTTAAAAAAAGTTTTATAAAGTTTAGATAACAAACATACACAAAGGTATGTGCACCGTAGGCAACGTCAAAACCCGATACCGGTGAGTACAATATGGGAATCGGTATGCTGGAGAACCGAATCCCGGAGCTGCAGCACCATCGATAATTGTAGTCCTGATGTCCATACCATCTTCACAACATTTGAATGGTAGCAATATACTGAGCGAGTCCATGCTCTACTGACTCGTTGTCCTGATTAGCTGGTCTTCTAAGCAATTGTTGTAGTGTGTGATCTTGGTGTCCCAGTAGTCAAGTCCAAATTCTAGACTAGGATACTTGATCAGATCAACACCAGAAAGGTCGTTGAGTAGCATCGCCTCGCGGTGCGTTTGCATGACTGTCGTGGGCCCCACAGTCGACAAATCACCACGTTTCAAGACCATGCGATCTGTCTCGACGGTCGAGACCTTTAAGTCCCCGTATATTGACTCGATCAACGTCCGCGTAATGAACACCGTTCGATCTCGCTCGGTATACTTTCGCACCACAGTACGCATCGTGATACGGAACTCCATGCCCTTCATAGAAAACATTATGGACACGACCCTCAAGCGCGTATTCCTCTCGGTATTAAAGTCCTGTAAGCACATGCAGAAGCGTGAGTATTCACTCATCATTTCACTTCGCAATTCCAACCTCACCTGCATAAAGAGGAGCCTGTCATCGTCACGGCGTTGCTTTTCAGGGTCCCAGACCGCCTCCGACGTCTCCTGAATGTCGAATGGCACGGCATAATTATCCAGAAACTGCACAAGCAGCCCCCTGGTCAATTTGCTGTTCGGCCTGTTCTTTCTCCGCCCAGGACACGGCAGTTGGTGAATCCCCTCCTGTTCGAAGAACTTATCCACGCCTTGATACACGTCGTCCAGTCCCTCCAACAGTTGGTCGAAGACGACCTGGTTGTCCAGCGGAGGAGTCACTCCCCTCGTATACAGTCGATGCTGCTTGATCAGGTCGATGGACGATGACACCATTTCCTCCCTCAGCTTCCTCTTGATAGACCGTTGCAGCGACTTGGCCTGCTGCAAATGCAGCGTCAGGGCTTCTCGAAGCTTGGCGTTTTCCTCTGCACTGCTTTGACGTAACGTTGACTGGCGGCCTGCGATTTTCTCCCACATCAACGCCGCCTCCGTCTTATGACCAGCTCGAGCCTTGAGCACAAACTTGGGAGCGATAGTCTGCTCCGAATTCGGCAGCGTCGAGAGCACGCCCGCCGCCATTTTGCGTTTCTCGAGTTCTGTCGAGAGCTGCTTGACGACTTCGCGTAGGGTGAGGATCTCTTCTTTGCGGCGTTGTCTCCACGACTTCATCTTCTCTTGTGGCTGTTTCTTGGGGGAACAGATGAAGTTGGTATCGTGGGACCAAGTCGTGGTCGGAGTCAAGTTAGTGGAGACCTTGGGCGTCGAACACATTTCGCAGTCGGCCAGGAACGCGAGCACTGACGACTCGTCCATTAGGAAATCTTCGGTGTTCGACAGCAAAGCCATCACGTAGCGAGTTGAATTGTGTCGTGGCACTTGAGCTGGTTAGCTGGTTAGCTGGTCTGACAGATTTTACCGCTGCCGAACTTCTCGAGTGAGCCGGCTCTGCCCGCATAAGGGCAATCAGTTGGCGCGGGAGAGAGTGTAATCACGAGAAAGAGTGTAATCATACATGTATCCATAATAATAATCATGCGATAAGTCAACAGTTGGCAGGACTCATACTGGACGTGATGATTCCTTTTGCGATTTGAGCAATAGCATATCCTCGACTTTGTGTTTAAAGCTGCTGACCGAGTGTTGCCAGGCCTGCGATCCGCTCTCGTAGAAGGGCGTCTTTTTCCAACTGGCTCGTACACAGTGGCTATCCAGCGGCTTTTCGTGGTCTGTCACTCGGCAGTGGGTTTGCATGACAGTCGTTGGGCCGGTGATCGACGGCTCTCCGTGCTTCACTACCATACGCGTCGTCTCCTTGAAGACAACACCAAATACTTGCTCGAGGGGCTCGACCAATGTACGCCCGATGAAAACTGTTCGGTCTTTCTCGACGTACTTTCGGACTGCTAAGTGTACGACAAGACGCACCTCGCTCTCATGTCTTCTCACGCCTACGCACACACTTTTCAAGCGCGTGCTCTCGTCAGCTGTGAGATACTACGAAACAAAACTTAGTGCTAAAAGCATACCTAAGCAGGAGTAGTATAGTGCGGCGTACCTCGGCTAAAATGACGCTGGACTCCCCACTAGGAGTCGATTTGAGAGCCCAAACCGCTTGCTCCGTTTGGCGGAGGTCGAATGGCACTGCGTAGCAATCCAAAAGCTCAACAAAAACGCCTTTGTCATGGTACTTTTGTGAGTCATTTCGTTGGCTCGGACACGGCAGTTGGTTCATCTTGACTTGATTGAAAAAGTCGTCAAGCTCAGCATACATGTCGTCCATCCCAGCCGTGAGTTCCTTGAAAACAGCCTTGTCGAACAGAGGTGGATCAGTGCCCAGACTCCCGAGGTTGCTTGCGAAAGAGATCGGGTGTACCACCGCTGCGTTCATCCGTCTTTTAAACGCACGCTGGATGGCTTTGATCTGCAGATCATGCTGCCTCACTATCTCGCGCAGTCTCGTATTTTCCTCAGTGCTCGTCTGCATCCGACCGAGTTGCTGCATCGCGATATTCTCCCACATCGATACGGATCTTCGCGATGTCGTCGTCGTTGCAGCTCTGCTGTCAGTGTTGGCTTTGTGGTGCTGCAGTGCTGCCGAAAGCTGGTCCACTTCTCCACGCAAGCGCAGTATTTCCGCCCTCCGTCGCTGGTGCCAGGATTTCTTCTTCCCCGCGGGTAGTTCCTCACCTTGCTGAGTAGGTGGCGCCTTGGCGTCTGTAAATGCATCCCCGGTGCTACCAGTAGTTAAATGTGGAGACACCATCGCGTAGTTTTCCAGGAAAGTCAGCAGTGCAGGATCCAAGTTGAGGTCGAGGCCCGCGATGCCTTCGTCGCTGCCGTTTTCGCTGGCTGGAACAAACTTCATGGTATCAGTGCACGATGCTTCGTAAATGCAGAATGGGCCCTGGCCGTGGACTTACGTCGCGAATTGGTCAACAGTGGACGCTCAGCCTTGGATGAGTGGAGGAAACGCCGAATCAAGCGGGACTCCAACGTCTTGAGCGGACGGTTGACTATACTGCAGCAGTTTCTCAACGTCAGCGCAGCGCAGCACCAAAATTCCTCGGTGCTCGTAACGAGAAAGTCTGGACCCTTGATGGTTGTGACCTTTTCTCTCTGGACACGGCCGTTTCTTGACCGCAACCTCAGCCAGGAGACTTGAAGGTGCCAAGTATTATCTCTTCAAGGCTCTGGTATCTGCACGATCCCATTCAAATCCGTCGGACGCTCGCCAGATGCCGCCAAGTGAGACAAGAGCGAAATGCTGCAGCAATTTAGTACAGGCAACTGGAATAGATTCAATGTCTTTATTACAGCGGGAGAGAGGCATAAGGTACCAATGTTCGTAGGTTAGTGTCTAGCGCTGTGGATGGTGTATCGATGGCTGGTAGCCATCTCTCTGCCATGACGGACTCGCCTGGTAGCATCGGCTGCTTCAGTTTAAAGTCTGCGCACTGCCGTTACAACACCAAACGATGGTTCGGTCGCCGCCTCGGCGCTATGAGGATGAATCCGAGACGTCTGCCTGCTACTATCCCCCCAACGACATGGGCCCGTATCTGTCGTCGAGCGTCAATCAACGCGCTGCTCCAACCAAGAAGAAGCGCTCGAAACTGCTCCGTCGATTGATCCCAGTCGTTTGTGGTGCGTCCGTGTCCCTTACAACCCAAAATCTCCGATATTTCCTAACTCTTGTACTCTTTGCAGGTGCCGTGGTGCTTATCGTTGCAATTGTCATTGTTGCAGTGACGCTGCAAGCCAATTCCAGCAACTCCGAGAGCTCGCCGAGCTCTGGCAGCAGTGGAAGTTCCACTTCAGCCCCCTCAGCTTCAGCTTCGTCCTGCTCGACTGTAGCAGCTCAGGACCGGACTGTGGCCTTCTGGCAGAGTGAAGTCGCGGGGTGTGATACCGTCCCCGATGGAGTTACGCACGTGGTCTTCGGGTTCGCGTTAGTCGCAGATGGAGAAATCAAACCTTCGTTCCAGTCCAGCGACGCCAACATCAAACAGTGCGTGGAGCAGCTTCACGCTCGCTGCATTTCGGCCATGGCGAGTGTCGGTGGCTCGACCAACAACCAAAACATGTCGAAGGTCGCGAACGCGACGTTGTTTGCAGCTTCGGCCGTGGCGCTCGTGTCAAAGTTCGGGTTCGCCGGTCTGGATCTGGACGACGAGACGGTCGGGTCGGACTTTGATGCGGATCGAGCTGTGGCCATGTTGAAAGCAACGCGAGAAGCGCTGGATGCAGCTGGGAGCACCGCCGCTCTGCTTACGTACGACGCTTACTTCTACGAAGGAGACGCGTCAGTGTGCGCAGCAGAAGCCTCAGCCGCATACTCACGCTGCTTCCCGACGGGGGCGCTGGACTACGTGGATTGGGTCAACATCATGGCGTACAACGTCAACCAGGATAACGACACTGCGGCTGGGATTTACGCTGCAGCAGAAAGCACAACGTTCGCTGCGTGGGGCACTCAGTTGGGTGGGAACTATTCCTTGGCCACAATTGGGCTCTGTGTGGGCGGAGGGTGTGCGTACGGCCCTGGACCAAACGCTACAGTTATCGCAGAATGGGAACAGTTCGCTCGCCAGGAGGGATTTGGCGGCATGATGATCTACGCGGCGTCGTCTGAAGTTGCAGATGACTTCCCAGTGACGCGGAGTATCATCAGCACTGCGTAGCCCAGTAGATAGTGCAGCACCTTCCCATACGGCACTTGGCATATTCATTCATAAAGTTACGATGCACAAACACAGGTACTTCGTCGTCGCTTCTGTCACCACTGCAGCGTGTCCGGCAGATACTTGTCAGCCAACTGCAGATAGTACGGGAGCTCATCGTCAACGTTGGTCTTCTGAATAGCTTCCTCCGACACGCAAGCCACTTTGCTGATGGAGCTGATCCACTCCTTCGTGTCCATGTCTTGAGGCGCACACAACTCGTCATAGTTGTCCTGCTCGTACCACGTCTTCAGAGACCAGAAGCGGACGACGTCCAGCGCTTCTGCAGGCAGCGTGGTCTTGTTAAGAGACAGCACGCGGTGCAAATACTCGTCAGGTGTCCACGGAAGAACGACGTTCTCCAAGCCACCATGACCAGCGACACTGCCGCCCTTCTCCGCTTTGCAGTGGTCCGAATTCAGCTCGTTCAGCTGCGAGAACGCAATGGAGCTCGGAATCGGTTCGCCAACAACCCACGTCGAGTTCTTTACCAGCCACTCGCGCGCCGAAATGCTTCGCAACGCAGCGTCGTCCTCGTTCGTCCAGCACAAGAAGAGCATCCCCAGTGCACGCAGGAACACCGAAAGTTGCAGCCAGTCCGGGTGTCCGTCGTTTTTAACCGCAGCAGCCGTAGCCAGCATGTACTTGATCACCCAGCTGCTGCCACGCTCCGAGTCGCCTGTCAGTTCCATCGCACATTTGCACGCTTCGGGGACCGACATGGTGGCGTGGTGCAAATCGCCATATCTGGCCATTTGGCTCGTCACGAACGCAATTGTCTGGTACTTTCTCATGATCTTCACGAACAACGGGACTGGGTCCGCCTTGTTGCACACCAACGACATGATGTCGCCCCCATCCCACGGCACAGGCAGGTCCGAAACTTGGACCCGTTTCTCCAATGGATCAATGCACAGATAGCTCCCGTGGAAACTGCGAAGCGCAACACCGCCAGAATTTTGCGCAAAACTCTCTCCGTGTTGGGGCACCACTTGGAACGTCTCCCACGTGGAATTGCACGGCCGATTCGCCAGAATCGTCCCATCTTCCTCCACACACAGAAACTTGCCATGGACACTGCGCAAGAAAACTTGTCCTTTTGCACCGAGCAGCGTCTGCCACATGTAGCCATTGTTGCACTTGGCGCTCACTTCAATGGCTCCGTCCTCCCCAGCCACCAAGCAAGTACCGTCGGCGGTTTGCAGCGCCATCATGCAAAACCACGTACCTTCTGTTGGTCGAATTGGAAAAAATGTGTTTTTTTGGAACACGGCCACCATTTGCACTTTGCGCAAACACTCATTGCCGTTGTAGAGGAAAAGCACTTTGGCATCCAGTTCCGCAAACCCCCAACCGCGATAGAGCCCCACCAATCGCCCGTGGCGTTTTGAATCCTCTTCGGCCTCCAAATAGAGTTCGTGGACCATTTTCTCCTCTAAAGTGCCCAAAGTGGCCAAATAGAGCACGCGCGCCAACCCCAAGCCGCGGAACTCCTTGTTCACCACCACCGACTTGACGTGCGCCGTCCCGTTCTTCTCCAACGTGAAGATGAGCTTCCCCACGGCCCCACGCTGAGTCGCTGCAAAAAGTGCAAACATAACATTAGAATTTGCGCAAAACATATTTTGCGCTGAATAGGAAAAAGTTGCGCAACGTACAGGCAAAGAGCACCCAGCGAAGCTCCTTGGTGCGGCGGTCGTCCGTGAACTGCAGGCGGAAGCGGGCGGCGGGGGCGGGCAGCGCCTCCGTCACGGCCACGCAAGCGCCCAGCGAGAGAGTCGCCATGTTCGGTTTTTCGCAAATTGAGGAATGGAAGGCAATTAGGTGATGATTGGCTAAAAGTTGACTTCGACGAACTTCAACGTGTAGATGGCTACATCTGTGACGTGTGAGAACTGCAACTGCAACATGGCTTTCTACTGTTTGGAAGGTCTGCGCTGCAGCTTCCACATGGCCTGGCAGTCGTTTGCTGTCGTTTGTGGGGAGTTTGCTGTGTTTTGCTTGGGGTTTGAGCTCAGTCGTCGCTGTGCAGTGTCTCGTCGTGGACTGGCCGAAGGCGAGACCAATGAGGGCGGACGAGGAGACAGCGCACTGAGTGTCGAGGGGCTGGTAGGTGTTTGGTCAAGAACTGCCAAGGACGAGTGCGTTATCATGACACCTTTCGGTTGGAAGGACCCGCCCAGTTGAGTCGAGCGCGGCGATGGCAAAGCAGAAGCTGGGGACACCCAGTTCCTGTCTTGAGATGAGGACGTGAATCCTGTGGTTGCTGGTCGCGCTTGACTGACACCGTAGAGTGGCGACCCGCGACTTGAAAGTGTCGATGCAGGGCGCTCAACGCAAATGTTGGGAACCGAGAGATGATTCGGTTTGATCGGAGAAAGTGCCACTGAAACAGGAGAGAAGAGTCGGGAGACGGCGTTCTGGTGGCCTTTTTGATGCTGCTGCTGCTTCTTGTCCTTGATACGTCGAGCCAACTGCGTTACTGGTACGGGTTCTAGTGCTCGGGCTTGGGGGTCTTTGCTGTCGGTAGTAGGCGTACTTGACGACCTGGAAGTGGTCGGCCGTGCTGCTGTTTGCCAGGGTTTGTCTGCGAGAAAGAAGGACTGTTGGTTTTGCTTTTCTGCTGTCTCCAGGTTCCAGCGATGCCGCTCCAGCAGAGACTCCCGAATGCAGTGCAGACTGGACAGTGGAAGACGTCTCCAGCCTCGCTCCGAGAGCTCCAGCATTTGCACCTGTGTTGAGCACATGAACACAGTTCTGGCCAGGTCAAAGTTGGCCGTGGTGGACGAAGCCCCACTCGTTGTCGTCACGGACGCTAAAGTAGCGGCAATATACAGCTGAGCTTTCGCTGGCGACGAGGGAGAAGCAGGAGATGCTGGAGACGTCAGAGGTGGCGGTGACGGAGAAGCGGCCCCAGAACTGGGACTGGTAGGTGAAGCAGACGCTCCAGTCGAGGCAATCGGTCCAGCTACCGATGCACTCGCTGACAGCATGTTGGCGCTGGCAATGGCGACACCGAAAAACTCCTGCGGTCCAATCGTTGCCACTCGGACAAGCACTTCTTTGGTCGGTGCGACGTCATTCGCTCCTGAGGTCCCTGTAGTCTCAGCAACTGGCACGTGCCGACGCAGAAACACAACTACTTCGCCGCTCTTGACGATGTAAAGCGTACGCAAGTGCACGGGTTCTTGGAGGAAAAGGTGGCGTGGCTCGTAGAACTGCTCTTGGAGGTCATGCGCCACGCGAATGCACTGCGCGAAGTCATTGTCCCGGAGAAAGTTGAGCGTTGCAAGGAATTCGGCGCGCTCCACCATGGCGTGCTGCACCGATACGCCTGGTAGCAGAGCCATCAAGGCCTGCAAATGCGGACGCTCTAGTACCAGCAAATCTGCCTCACAGGCAGCCAGAGCTGTGGCTGAACGCTGGAGTCGCGTTACAAGTGAGAGCTCGCCGAATGAGTCTCCGGCGGAGAGTGTGGCGAGTACGTCGTAGTGTTTGACGGCGAGACCGGTCTGAATGGTGCTGACGTCCTCGTTCACGATGCTGATGTTGCCTCGCAAGATGAGGAAGGCGCGGCTTTCGATCTTGCCTTGACGAAAGAGGTGTTTGTCCTTTTGGATGGTGGCAAACGAGGCAAATCGAGCGATCCCGCGAGCGAGCGTGAGCTGATCGACATGAGCTGGCCGGTCAAACTTCCCAATGAACGCTGTAGGCTCGAGCAAGCGCGCCATGAAGCTGATCTCGAACGGGGAGCGGTCAGCCGGAGGCAGCAGTAGCACGCGTCGAGTCTCAGCACGCGTGATACTGAGCGATGATGTTGGTGCATCCCAAGCCACTCGGTCCGACACGAACGGGAATTCATCGGCAAGTGAAGGCTCTGCGTGCATTCGTCGGAGCAGGTCTAGATACAGCGTTTTGCCTTCAAACTTCTGCATGTAGGCGGCCTTAAACTTTTTCACAAAGGTTTCAAGATGTCGAGACACCAACGGGTTCGCCAAATGGAGGCTCCGAGTTTTCACCACAAGGGCCCACTCCTCCATCAGAGACATAGCAAGCAGTGCCTCCGCGTCCGTATCAACGCCACTAACGCCTATCAACTGCGAAGCGCCAACGTACGTCTTTCGCGAAATCGCTGCACAAACCACGCTCCCAGCAGCAACCACATGCGCTGTTCGAGGCCGGCCTAAGATCCCCATCTCGCCAAATCCTTGATAAAGCGCCTTTCGACACACAATCGATGTTCTACTGCCCCCACCGTCCTCTTCTTCTCCGCCATATTCAAACCCTTCAATCCCCTCTGCATAATTATTTGGCCGAAGATCTCGCAAGGGCTCATCTAGCACAACATCAGCTTCCCCTTCGGCCAAGATAAAATATCGGTCGTCATCTTTATCACCTTGCTGAATGATTCGAGCTCCTTCCTCGTAGTGTTCTAGAGTACAACGATCCAAAATGTGCTGTCGTTGACGAGCGGAGAAGTGCTGGAATACTCGCTGTTTTGCCAGCACGCCGTGCATTCGCAACAAATGCCGATGCAGCATTAACTCGTGTACCGGTGCCAGCAACCTGGCAAATGAAGCCTCTGGGAGTACGGCACACGTCACCGCTCCACTAGCCACCGCATTGAGTATTCTAGAAACCAATCCTTGCAGCAAAGACTCCTCGCCAAAGTATTCGAGCTCCTCGTGCTTGTGTAGCTGGATCTCCATCTCAGTTTCAATCTGCGAGCGCCGTCGTGAGGGCCGCCGAGAGGATACAACACCGCCCGAGCTGTCCATCGGAATAAACCCCACCGGGCGACTACCTGTAGTGCTCATAGCACGAGATCGCCGACGCTGAGTGATCAAAACTTTGCCTTCCTCGATGAATAGTAAGTCTCGTTCCGGCTGGCCTTGGCAATAAATGTACTCTCCGTCACTGTACGTCACGTACTCCAATGCACGCAGCAACTCGCCTTCCGAGCACAGTCCCTGCTTCACGACATGTGCCAGGATCGGTACTCGACGGAGTAGTAGGGCTTTGCGCGCCCTAGAGGTCGATGGCTCATGGTCATTGTCCATGGCGCTATCGATGTGTGGAAACCCACGTCTCCCACCTCCACATCCAGAGGCTCACCGAGACAGTGATCACGTCCGTTTCGCTAGTGTCAGCATGTTCAGTCGGCTATTGCTGGGTGGCGACGGTCTCAGGTTTTTACAAGCTTTGTTCTCATAAATTAATGGGCTTCCGTTGGTCTGTACGCGACTTGCCAAGGCTCGCGTTCCTAACCGTTGGCGACTACTTTCGTCTTGAAGATCACGGATCCGTTTGGGTCTCCTTCGTGTTTGCGGTCTCGGTTGATGATGATACAGGTGGCGTCGAGCTGTTCTCGACTGCTGTGAAGGCTGGAGACGTCTGGGTGAGGGGAGTTGACGCGCTACTAACGTTAACAGCGCCGTCATCGTCCGCTACTAACAGTGCCGTCATCGGCTGCTGCAGTAGCTGGGGAGCAATGGAAGAGCGCAGTTCGAAGGCGACTTCCATTGCTGTCGGACGCGCTGCAGGGTCCAAGCTTAGGCATCGCTGTGCGAGCGCTCGTATTGCTGGCGGGCAGTCGTCCCGGAAGTTGGGAAGCAGTTTGCCTTCGGATACGAGGTGGACGACCTGCATACTGCGCATCTTGGCGTGGCGGCTGAAGCCGTACGGGAGCGCGCACGTGTCGATCTCAGACAGCACTACACCAAACGAAAACAGATCACTCTTCTCGTCGTAGCGTTTGCCCTCTAATACCTCTGGCGCACTCCACAAGATCGTGCCAATGCCGTTGGTCATGGTGTCCTCCACGGATCGTTCGCGGCTCAGTCCGAAGTCGCTCAGCTTTGCACGTAATCGCCGATCCAGCAGCACGTTCTTGGACTTGAGATCGCGATGAATCACGATGGGCACCAGCGAGTGTAAGTACACCAACGCCTCGACGATATCACTGCTCAGCGTGAGCTTCTCTCTGTTCCAGCTCAGCTCCTTCTGAGCAATTGGATTTGCCAGCAGGTTTTCTAGGTCACCGCGTGGCATGTACTCCGTCACTGCACAAAGGTGCAAGAGCGACTGCCAGGCTACGCCGCAGAAGGCCACGATCCGCGGGTGCGCTAAAAACGACGCCATCCTGATCTCCTCTGCGAACTGCTCCAAGGCCTCTGGGTCCTCTCGTTTCGTTGGCAATAAACACTTCATAGCCACGTAGCGAGTCTCATATTGGCCCAGCCACACCTCCCCGCTGCCTCCTTTGGCGAGCAGCCTCAAAAAGTGGAGCTGCGCAAACGAAATGCGTTTAGTCACGATGGCCGGATCCGACACGAAGGCGCGCAAGATAGCGCTCTTGCGGCACAGCTGGTCGTTGGACAGCGTGATCTCGGCCCGTGTCGTGGCTACGAGTGCTGAAGTGCCGTGAATCCCTGGTGACCGTCGACTTCTCGGTCGTGCTCCGAAGAAAACCTCCATGGGCGTGAGTCGTTCCTCATCTGTAGCTCCTGCGACCGCTAGAGACGGAGCGAGTGGGCCCCCTAGTAAATGTGACGTCGGCGACCAGCTACCGTCGTCCCACGATCCCTCCAAGATGACGCGGTCGTACGCGTCCTGCAGCCACGCCCGCGATCGGCTCAGCCACCACACCGAGATGGCCAACACCACACAAATCAACATAGACACTGCCAGCAGCACAATGGCCGTCGTGGAGAGCGTCCCCGGGGACGGAACCGACTGCAGCTCAAGCCACGCGTTCATAGCTGCTCCTTCCGTGGCCGGACACAGGTCCATCTCCGTAAAACTGCTGCTATTGGCTGTAAAGCTCGCACTCCCACTACGACTGGAGATATCCACGTCATCTGCCACACCTCGACACGGCAGAATGAAGTTCGTGAGCGGCTGGCATGAGTCTGTCCCTGTAAAGCTCGCGTCTGTCAAATGCACTGCAAAGAGCGAGTCCGTCGGCTGCGTCGCCGGAGGGGAATGCCGTCTCAGCACGGGTTCAGGGACACTAGTGCTGCGTCCGTCCTGGGCCCAAAACACGCCTGCAAACTGCGTCTGTGTGTCCATAGCGGACGCGTACACTGCGCACCTGGTAAGGGGCAAAACCTGCTTAACCGGACAGTTTTCCGGCAGGAAATGGCCGATAATCCCGCAGTTTTGCAACTTGCAGCTGCTGTTCGTCAGCGTCTGCAACTCCTCCACGTCCGGCAGCAAATCGCCCATCCCCTGGCCGCACGAAGTGTAAATTTGCACGAGTTTCGTGTCCCCTGTGCTTGATGACGAGGCGTCGACGGCCGACGCAAACACGAATCCTGAGTCCCACAGCAGCGCGCGCTGCATGAGCCCCGGCAGGTCGCTCCAGGACAGCGAAAAGCTGGATAGTCTGCTACTTACAGCGCTCGGCAGCGCGCTGGAGCTGAGCGAGAGCCTGTTCGCGGAGCTGCCAGACGTCTCCAACGCGTAAAGACGCGCCACGAGGTCCCCCGCGGCCCTGCAGTCGCCGGAAAGCAGCAGCAGAAGCGCGAGACTCAGCGCAGCACGCGCAGGCAGTCGCCGCCGCCGCCGGTAGCGCGAGAGCAGGAAGAAAGCACCGCGCCTCCGCACCGGAACCATTTGGAGAGCGACTTGAGTGGCAGAGGCGTAATTTTAGAGTGAGCGTGATTGGGACCCGGCTTTTGGTCCAGACGGCGCTGATTGGCTGATTGGCGTCTGATTGGGTGTCTACCCTGGAAAGTAAGACCGTTGCGACGAAAGTTGCAGTCGAGACTGCTTCGTGCAGACGACTGGCTGACTGCAAGTCCTTGCTGCAGTCTTTGGGACTCCTTCGTCATGGACTGCAGGCGACGACTTCACGACTCGCCAGCGAAAACTGGTCGGGTATGCATACATGTAGTGCGCGAAGTTAGGCTTGCTACAATAGCGTGAGCTTCCAACAGGGGCTTGGATGAGACACTGTCTCCGACACGTACGCTCGCAGATGCCGGCAATGATGGTGACAAGGCTGCAATGCTGAGGAGTCCTTAATGAGGACAGGAGCGCGTTAGCCAGGCATCACCACGGGCAAATGCGACGGCGACAGCGCTATCATAACGTTAGTACCATCCTGATGGTAATTTGGGAAGGTCACTTCATAGGGAAGTGGCACTCTTTCGCAATAAGCGATTTGAACCCGCACGTGGTAAAGGGTTCAACTGCGAGACCGCGCAGCCGTCGACTTTGCTTCGCCACTGGTCACTGGCGAATCGCCACGATATCGCATAGACGCGAGAGCTATGGCGGCGACGACCGCGTTCGAATGGCAGATGCTTGCTTTGCTTGCGAGCCGCCGTTGCTGGAAGTGCGCAATTTCGGAGCTCAACCACCGGCTTTTGGATGGTTGACTTGTTTTTTGTATGAACACAAGGATGGGAAGATCTTTGATGTCTTTTCAGACGTAGACCGGGCTGACTTTTGCTTTTTTTTTCGGATACTCTATCGCTGTGCAATCCATATGCCTCGGGCTTCGCTGTGGCACAACTTGTGCGGCTCAAAGCCATCGCCATCGCCAGGCAAAAATGTCCTTGCGCGCTTGCTCCAGTCTTCTTCGCGAAGTTGCGTGTGCACCGCCTAATCGTTGAATGTGGGCCGGCTTCCAACTGTTACCGCAAGCACCGCAAATCGCAGCCAGAAGAGCCCGCCGAGATTACTCGCCGCTCCGCCGCCGCTGATTGCCGCAAACAGACGTTGAAGCTGTTCGCCGTGTCGGAGCCAGAGCTAGCCTCGGCCCCTGAACGGGCGATTCGGCTGCAGTACAGGTATTATATTGCAAGCAACGCAAGCAAGGATCCCAATCAACAAGTGGCTTCAAGCGAAAGATACTTTTATTGTAACGGATGAACGCCCATCACTCGACATGGCTACACGGAGCTATTGGCGTCGTACGCCATGCTGCGAGCGATGTTGCGTAGCGTAAAGACGATCTCCAGCGCGTTGGGCCGCTGGCTGGGCTCAAAGGAGGCGCAGGCCGCCGTGAGCTGCTGCAGCGAGCTCGGGCAGTCGTCCCGCAGCTGCGGAGACACTTGGCCCGAGGTCGCCAGGTGCATGAGCTGCATCGTCGTCAAGTGGCGCTCGCTCACCTCCGAGTTGAGCGCGAAGGGCGGCAGACACGTGTCCAGCTCGGACAGCACGATGGCGTACGAGTACACGTCCGCCTTCTCGCTGTACGTCTCGCCGCGCAGGATCTCGGGCGCCGTCCACAGCAGCGTGCCCACGCCGTTGGTCATCGTGTCGTCGGCCGAGCGCTCGCGGCTGAGCCCAAAGTCGCTGAGCTTCGCACGCAGCCGGTTGTCGAGCAGCACGTTGAGCGACTTGAGGTCGCGGTGGATGATAATCGGCTGGCGGCCGTGCAGATACGCCAGCGCCTCTGCGATGTCCGTGGCAATCTGCAGCTTCTCCTTGCTCCACGAGAGCTCTCCCTTGCGCTTCGAGTTGAGCAGCATGGACAGGTCGCCTTGCTCCATGAACTCCGAGACGATGCACAAGTCACACACGCGATTCCAGGACAGACCCACGAAGCGCACAATGTTGGGGTGCTCCAGAGCTGACGCGAGACGAACCTCGTTGGAAAACAGCATGACGTTGCTCTCGTCGTGACGCTTCTCCGGTAGAAGCTGCTTGATGGCCACGATTTGCGAGCCGCAGGTGCCGCGCCATACTTCCCCGTTGGCTCCCCGCGCGATGAGCTTGTCAAACGTGAGGCTGTCGTAGGCGATGCGCTTGGACGTAATTTTCGCGTCTGCACAAAAGGTTGTTAGCTCTATCGAGCGCCGCCTCCGTGAATCGCTCATGGAGTTTCGCAGACTTTCCTGAGGACTGAGTTTGTCATGCGGCGTTGTTTTGTACTTGGAGCGCGTTGTTGTGGCGCTCTCATAAATCGTGGGGGATGACGCGACATTTTTCTCTGCGTCTCTCTTCTTGCGGCTCACATGCACTGCTATGAGAGATCCTACTGCGGCCGCGAGCAGGATGAATAGCACCACGAGGGTGATGGTGAACCCAGATATGCTCGTGGCAGCACTCGTCAGTGTCGAGGCAGAGGTTGTTGAGTTCTCCGAGGACATTGATACACCTGAAATTTCACTGTCGAGCCACAGGTCTACGAAGCCACCACGAGCAGGCAGACACCATTCATCCGCATGGTAAAGTTGTATACACGGCGTGACGAAAAACGGCTCCGCTGGGCAGCTTTCGACGGTGCAGGGCACTGGTTCAATCTGGTTGATCGTGAAGAGAAATGTGCTCAGCGCCGTGTAGTCAGGGGCGGAGCTGGAGCTCCCACTGCTGCTGTTTGAGCTTTCATTTCCAACCGAAGCCGAGCTTTCGTCCCTTATGTGTCTGTACAATCGAATATCCGGGGCGCTCGAAAAGTCTCCGTCTTCCGACCAAAGAGTGCTCGATTGCGCGTCGATGATATCGGTTGCGTTCACCTCGACCGCCGCAACGGCGCACTGCGAAGCTCTCCACGCGGTCGATCGTGAACAATTCGAGCCTGCAAAATACAGCTCTGTCGAGTCGCACGTCTCAAGCGGGCAGTCTCTGTTCTGGAACGCTTCAAACGTTTGAACGCTGTTGTCCATGTCTTCCCCACACGGCGCGTAGACCTGAACGAGTCGACCTCCGCTGGTCATCACCAGGCCTGTGTCCCACAGCAGCGCTCGCTGCAGATACCCAGACAGAGAGCTCCACCTCACCGACTTCTCCGAGAGTCGAGTCATGAGCGAGTCCGGGACGTTCATCAGCACGACTTGGGGTGCGGTTGCACCTGCACTGCTGCCGCTAGCAGCGTTCTGTTGCTGGAGTCGATGCAACTGCGCTACAACATCCAGGACGGCGTCCGCACTGCGTTGCCACGAAGCCGTTGACAGCAACAGTAGCGCACAACGCCCCGCGCTCGGAGTTTTCCTCCGGCGGTGGTGGCGCGGGTGCGGCATCCGCTGTCTGGTATTATTCTTCCGCGCTCGGGTGAGTTGTGTGCGAGTAACACTCGCCGCGACGAGCACATCCGAACGCGCATGGAGCGAGAAGTGCACAGAGCTACAGACTCACAACAACCGTCACGCCTGGCGCGAAACGGCGTTCAAGAAACGGTTCAGAACGACCTAGAAGCTCAATGAACAACCTGCATTTAGATCAACCTATACTTTCTCTTGACAAATGTATGGATATCCTAGAGGCGAGTTCACTGGCCGTGAGCTGCTCGCCCCCGGATTCCCACATCATCTTTCGTTTTGTAGAGCAAGATGGCGCCCACTACGTTCGAGCAGAAGCTAGCGCACCTGAAGCGCGAGGCGGAGCACTACGCCGACTACCTGAGCGACGAGGAGGTAGAGGACGAGGTGGCGACCAAGGCCCACGAGGAGGCGGACTTCTGCAATGACTACAGCATGGCCGTGGTGGTGGGCGGCCTGCCCGTCGTCGACGAGGCCAAGCACGGCAAGCTGCTGAACGTGGTCAAGAAGATCTTCGGTCAGGTGGGCGCTGTGGTGGACATCCACATGCCCTTCGGCGCCTCTGGCAAGACCACGGGCTACGCCTTCGTCGAGTACGACCAGGAGGCGCACGCCAACGACGCCGTGCGCACCATCAACAACTTTGCGCTGGACAAGCGCCACACGATGCTCGTGAACAAGTACGCGGACATTGAGCGCTTCCAGCAGACGCCCGCTGAGTTCGTGGCCCCCAAGGTGGACAAGTTCACGGAGCCCAAGAACCTCCAGACGTGGCTCACGGACCCCGCGCGCCGTGACATGTTCGTGCTGCGCCACGGCACCGACACGGAGATCTTCTGGAGCGACAAGGGCGAGCTCGAGCTCGACTACGCCGGTGACCGCGAGAAGCAGAACGGCAAGCAGTGGTGCTCGCAGTACGTGCTGTGGTCTCCGCAGGGCACGTACCTGGCCACGTTCCACCCGCAGGGTATCGCGCTCTGGGGCGGCGACAAGTACGAGAAGGTGGGCCGCTTCGCCCACAAGAACGTCAAGATGGCCGTCTTCTCGCCCAACGAGAACTACATCATCACCGTGAGCGAGACGGAGCTGGACTCGGCTATCATCATCTGGGACGTCAAGACGAGCAAGATGCTGCGCGCGTTCCCCGCCGGCAAGCCTGGCGCCAAGGGCGAGCTGGTGCAGGGCCTCATGACCCCGTTCAAGTGGAGCGCTGACGACAAGTACGTGGCTCGTCGCGGTAAGGACGTCATCAGCGTCTACGAGATGCCGTCCATGAAGCTGCTCGAGAAGAAGTCGCTGCGCGCCGACGGCGTGCACGACTTCTTCTGGTCGCCCACGGACCCGATCCTGGCCTACTGGGCCCCCGAGGGTAACAACGTGCCCGCGCGCGTGTCGCTCGTGGAGCTGCCGTCGCGCCGCGAGGTGCGCCAGAAAAACCTGTTCAACGTGAGCGACTGCAAGCTGCACTGGCACCCGAACGGCACGTTCCTGTGCGTGAAGGTCACGCGCCACTCCAAGTCGAAGAAGACGCTGTACACCAACTTCGAGCTCTTCCGTGTGCACGAGCAGCTCGTGCCCGTGGAGATGCTGGAGGTCAAGGAAAACATCGTGGCGTTTGCGTGGGAGCCCAAGGGCACGCGCTTCGCCACCGTGCACGGCGAGGGCCAGCAGCGCCTGAACGTGTCGTTCTACGACATGGACGGCGGCAGCAAGGGTGCCAAGGAGGTGACGCTGCTGTACACGCTCGCGGACAAGGCGTGCAGCCACCTGTACTGGTCGCCGCTGGGCAACAACATCGTGCTGGCCGGTCTGGGCGAGATCAACGGCCAGCTCGAGTTCTGGGACGCCAACGAGCAGCAGAGTATCACGGTGCAGGAGCACTTCAAGTGCACGCACGTCGAGTGGGACCCGTCGGGACGAGTGGTGGCGACGGCCGTGTGCCAGCCGCTGGACAACTCGTACTACAAGTTCACGATGGACAACGGCTACACGCTGTGGACGTTCCAGGGCAAGCAGCTCCTGGAGGAGAAGAAGGACGCGTTCTACCAGTTCCTGTGGCGCCCGCGCCCGCGCACTCTGCTGTCGGACGACGAGTACAACCACGTGGTCAAGAACCTCAAGAAGTTCGAGAAGCGCTTCGACCAGATGGACCGCCTGAAGGAGCGCGAGCGTCTGGCCGCCGAGAAGGCGGAGCGCAACCGCAAGGAGAACGAGTTCCAGGAGCTGCTGGAGAAGCGCCTGGCCACGGCGGCGGCTCGCCGCGCCGAGTACGTGGCCCTGCTGGGCGGCTACGACAGCGAGGACGAGAGCGAGTACATTGTGCAGAGTCACACGTACGACGACGTGCTGGAGATCAAGGAGGAAGTCATGCGCAAGTGAGCTGTAGCCACCTCCTCATGAGATGGATATTTAACGATGCAAATACAGCGAGATGGCTTCGTTGTTGCGGTGTGCAGGTCTCATCCACTGCTGCTTGGTGCAGGTCTCATCAACTGGTCGTGCCGTATGGATTTTGCCTGTTGTCACAACAGTGTCAAGATGGCACGTGCCGGCAGCTCGCACGTGGGCTCATTTGCAGCGCAGTGCCGGTCGAAAACATCAACAATATCTCTCGGCGCGCGGCCCCAAGCGTTTCTCACCGGGATTCGCCAGCCAGGACGAGCGTCGGCCGCGTGCAGCGTACAGCTGGGCTGATGTTGGCGATGTGGCTGAGGGCAACACCGGACAGACCGCGGTACGGGCAACGAGCGTGGACAAATGCCCGAGTCGACTTCGGACCGCGGGCAAATTTGTCGTCAGCCAGCCACCGGGCACGGGGCCTTTGCCTGCAGCCTTTGCCTGCAGCTTGCAGGCAGCGGCGGCGCTCACCAAGCGCTGATGACCAGCGACCAGCGGTCTCAGGCGAAGACGGCGATATATTATTACACATTGAAGTGCGGCGTCTGCTGCACCCCTATACCTCTTAGTGACTTGATGAACGTATGTCGCATACTTCGGCCAAGAGTGCGCGCCCTTTCGCTTCTGCCCTCTGCCAATCGACTTTTTCTTCATTCGCGTTCGCTTCAAAAGCCAATTTACCACACAGGACCAAGACCGACTTGTACATGGGAGTCAGCCGCGTCGTCACCGCCACCGTCCGCGAAGAACCGGCCTCGCCCACCGAGGTCGTCGTCCAGCAGCTCGCCCCCGCGCCTCGTACGTTCGCAGTCGCTCGTCGGTGTCAACCCGACGGCATCAGTTCCTTCACGGCACTCACCATCTTCCTCTTCTGTTACCGCAGTGATCATCCTGGACTGGGATGACACCATCCTGCCCAACACGCACCTGTCCAAGCTGGGCTTCTCCTCGGAGGACGAGGCCTTCGAGCTGCCCGAGGAGGTGGTGCCCCTGCTCGAGGAGTTCGCTCAGGAGGCCGAGAAGTTCCTCACCGCGTGTCTGACGCTCGGCTCGTGCTGCATCGTCACCAACGGACTCACGGGCTGGGTCCAGCGGTCGTGCCAGCGCTTCCTGCCCAACGTGGTACCGCTGCTGGAGCACATGACCGTCATCTCGGCCCGCTCCAACTTCGAGAGCGTGTTCCCGGACCGCCCCGTCGAGTGGAAGATCGCCGTGTACCGCGACCTGCTCGCCAAGCGCGGCTTCCTCCAGCAGCCGATCGTGGAGACCCGCGGCGTGTACGTGCAGCAGCAGCAGCGCGAGCCGCAGCAGGTCATCGCGCTGGGCGACTCATCCATCGACCGCTGCGCCGTCCAGTACGTGGCGCGGCGCACGCCCAACACGCAGCTCAAGTCCATCAAGCTGCTGGACAACCCGAGCATGACGCAGCTGCAGAAGCAGCTGAACTTGCTGGGCGTCTTCCTGGTGCAGCTGAGCTCGCACGACGAGCCGCTGGATCTGGAGCTCTCGAACGAGATGCTGCAGTAGCCGACTCAAGCCGCCGCCTCCCCATTTATCCACAACTATATATCTATAGGGCCCCCGAAGAGCAGTCGATAGTAGCCGAGTAGCAGTAGCAGTCCACCATTTCCCTTGAAAATCTAGAAAGCAACAGCAAGTAGAATACATCTATTTAACCCGGACCTGCATGTGTGTCGTCGATGAAGTGTGCGCGTGCCTGAATTGCTTGCCGCGGACGAGCTCGTGCCGACTCAGAAGCCAGGCCGACTTGCCATGTCTTTCACGCCGGCATTTTTCCCCTGCGAGCTGCTCGCGCAGCACCGAGGCGGAGACCTATCTTTGGTCGCCACCGGCGACATATCGTCCGTTTGGAAGAATGCAGAGCCCGGGCCCCGATAGCGGCGGACTGTAGGAACCCAACCGGCCTTGATGCCCCCAAGAGCAGGTGCGTCACGCGAGCGATGAGATCAGCACGATGGGGAGCGCTGGATCTAACCGTCGCCGCTTCAAGCAGGCAGCAGGTCTCGACGGCGATCGTCGGACAAGTTGCCGGCGCTCCGGCCGAGCGGGAGCAATCAGCGCGACGCTGACGCTGTGGCGCAGTGGGACGACCGCCACCGCCGGCTTCGTCGACGAAGCGCCGCGAGCTCGAGCCGCTGCCGCAGTTGGCGTACGTGTATCTGCCGCCGGTACCCGACAGACATCGCTATAGCGATCGAGCCCGACCAGCAAGGCAATATAGACGGAGATGCCCTTCCAGCAGTGACAGCAGTGAGGTGGACGATAGCAGCGCGTCTGTTAGTGATGAAGACGTGCGAGTCCCGCCGTCGACGATTACCACCATGCGCAGCCAGCGCATGCGCTCGCTCGCAGCCATGTCGAAGCTGCAGTACGACGCCGCCACGACGATTCAGGTGGCCTGTCTTGCAGCGCTTGCTGCTTCATCGACTAGCGGCTTACTTTTCGTCCTTGTGCATGCAGCGAGAATATCGTTTCTATCGGCGGCGGCGAGCGAGCCGGCATCGCCGGAACGAGCAACTTGCACAGCAAGCGCAGGACTTCCTGGACATTTTTCTACGTCAGGAGGTGACCAACCTCGTGCCGGTTTGCTTGCTCGACGTCCTACGAGAGACATGCTCGCAGGTAAGGAGCTGGTGCATGCTGTTGCTGTTGCCTTTCCTACCTGTTATCCACTATTATGTGCGTCTGATTCCTGCAGGAGGCAACGACGACCAAGCGCAGAGAAGACCTCGCAGCCTCACTCGCCGGGAGCGTGCTCTCGTCGCTCATCGATGAGTGTATCCGCGACGTCTTCCACGGCGTGCTGCAGGCCATGGTCAAGGCATACCTGGTTCAGCGACTCGATCTCTCTCGCGCTGCGACGCCGCCAGTACACGCCGTGGCCGCTGACGTGCTGAATGACTGGGTCAAAGAGCTCGTGGCGGAGCTGCTCCCAGAAGGTAAAAAATCCATCAGCTACTTGTACAGCGATTGCTAGCGTGCTTACACCTTCATTGATGTGTCCGTAGTGATCGTGGAGCTGACGTCCGAGTACACAGCACGCCAGCAGCACGAACAGATATGGGAGGAACTGCTCCACGACGAACTCCAGTCCCTAGGAGCCGACGCCGTCCCAGTCAACTCTACCACGTCTGCATTGCAGCAAACTGACCAGGTAAACTCTGCAGACAACGCACACTCGAACCCGCCGTTGTAGGCCGTGTACTCGCCGATGAGGTTCACGCGACCCGGGCCAGGGCGGCTCATGCTGAGTCACCGAGTAGAAGCAGCTACAGCGACAGGGTATCGACGGCGTCGAGAAAATAAAACTCGCGTTCACCTCGACAATTCCGTCAGCTGGACACCGTAGTAGAGAAGATTCCCGTTGAAATGGGCCCAAAAGATAATCCATCGAGCACCAAGCCAAAATGATTAGCTCTTGGTTAGAGCTTGACATTTCTCCGAAATGAAAACGAGAGCGCCTTGCGAGAAAGGTAAAACAACTACCTACATCGTCCACGGATGTGCTTCGGAGTAGAAAGAATCCTTGAACGCCAACTGCCGGCGGGGTATTTCGCAGGATTTTCATCGTTTGTGGTTGTCTTCGCTCGCAATTGCAAGTTGAATGAGCTCGTCCACAAATTGCAGGTAGAGAGGACAGCATTTGTCCGGTGCATGGCTATTGCCACGAGTAGCTTCATGGCAAGAAATCCTCGAGAGCAACGCCAGCTCCCCTCGCTAATGTTTTACTTCGTGAACACACGAAAGTTCATTGGCTTCATGGGCGCTTACCCGAAGACAACCGAGTCTCATGCATGCAAACCGATTGCCGGACGGGTGCCATGAGCTGCTCATTCCGTCATTTGACGCAAGAAGCTCAAGCGATGGACCGACCGGCCTGGTGGGACGAAGACGTCGTAACACGCCTAAAGGACAGGACGGATTGATAGCTGAGAGATGGCAAGAGCCACTAAGGTGGATCCCAAGGACACTGAAAGATGGAGAAGCGTAGCTTTAGAATGAAGCGCGTTCTAGAAGCACGGTGTCGGGCCCGGCCTTAAACATTAATTCATTCTTACTTTTACCTCAAGCTCCGCAAGTCCCTCTCAAGCACGGCCTTCGGACCCGATAGCCCCTCTGCCAGCCAAGGGCGTGTCAGTCGAGAGGCTCGCCGAGGACTTATCGGAGCGGAGTGGCGAGCCCGGGGACGAACTTGGCCTTCCGCTGGTGGGCACGTCCTTCTTTGGTCTGAGGAACCTCAGCAACCATTCTGGACGGGGGTGGCCGTGCAGCTCAACCTAAAGCTCTGCACAGTCATACTATGACTCATACCTAACTTCCAAAGTAAACGCGAGTTAGATATCACGGTTTCTATTTTAATATAGAAACCGTTAGGTAGCGGGCGCCTCGATTTAGTACCCTAACGCCATTTCTATTTGTTCACTTTAGTGTTATCCTTGCCATTTCTAAACCAATCGTCCATTTACCTGAATCACTGTGATGGCGACGCCTTTCGTCTCGAGTTTGCGCACGTCGGTAGGCGCCACCGGCAGCAGCGCGATGGTGTCGCCCGCTCCTGGCTCGAGTGCCAGCAAGTCTGCAATGGCGTCGCTCTTCTCCAGCCTCGACTTGGCGCTGGACGCCAGTGGCGCTGTCGTGTCCAGTCGCTCCGCCGCCAAGGACCTTCTGGCCTCAAAAACAGCGGAGAAGCAGGCAGAGCAGCAGCTCGCTGCCGCCCATGCGCTCAAGAAGCAGCAACAGCAGCAGAAGAAGCACAAGGAGGAGCCAGTCACCGCGCTGAGCCAAGCGCTGGGCCTCTTCGACCAGGAGCTGGAGCAGCGCGATTCCTTCGTGTCCCGCAACAAGCGGCGGCAAAAGACCAAGAAGACACGCGGGGCAGCCACCACCACACGGGGCCGTCGCCAGCGCCAGGACAAGTACAAGCGCGTGTAAAATGACTTGCTTTAAGTATACTTTATTTCTGGCAGCATCCACATTTCCATCTCACCACATTTCCACAAACAATCCCGCATTTGACAATGGATCGCGAGAATACGCCGCAGAAGCAGCGCCAGAAGGTGCGTCCTCTGCTGCGCCCTGTACGTCCCCCACGCGCTTTCAACCCCTCTGACCGTCTTGCCCTCCTTCTTGCAGCGCAGTAGCATCAACCGCCGCACCAGCAGCAGCTCAGCCGGCCCCACAAATGCCACACACGCCAGCAGCTCCCGAGGCGCATTCCGAGGCTCCCAGCGACCGCGTAGCCGCACTACCACGTCAGCAGGTCCATCTCCATCCGTGATACTGTCCAAGACCCCGTCTATGCTGCTACGTCCACCTGCTGTAGGGTCCTCCGGCGTCCTCTACGAGCCGGATGCCAATCGACGCAGACACAGCGTCCAGGACCGAGAAAATCTCTTACAGGTGAACAGCAGACCCAGTAGCACTTCAGCAGCGTCTCCAGGAGGGAGGCAGAGACCTCCCATTATCCAGCAAAGCAGGATAATCCCTCCTTTGTCAAGTGTCAAGCTCATTACGGGGCAAATGCTGTTCGCGACCGACTTGTCCATGAAATTGGGCGACTGTCTGGAGCTCACCAACTTGACAGTAGTGGGGGTGCTGGGCTTTGAAGGTGTGGGCAAGTCCACGCTCTTGTCCTTGTTAGCACAGAAGGGAATTGGTCAAGAGGAGGAGATTTTCTCCACAAGGAGCTTGGAATCGCTGGTGCTGGACCGACATGAGACCACGGGCGTGGACTTGGCCGTGTCGATGGCCGGGGGATCGGGCCACCCGATGATTTTGCTCGATTCGCAGCCGCTGCTGAGCAGCTCGATGCTTGCGGATCTGCTGGAGCGAAACGAGTCCCAGCGGTTTGGAGCGCTCACACCGGAACAGCAAGTGGAGACGGCGTCGTACCAGCTTGCGGTCTTTTTGTTCGCCATCTGCCACTACGTGGTGGTCGTCCACGACGGATTGGCGTTTCAGGTTTCTGTCAACGACCTGCTGCGCAAGATCGAGCACAAATTCGCACAATGTCGACTGCCGAGCGTGTCTGGAACCAGTCAGAAGCATGCCGCGCAACTTCTCTTTGTAGCCAACAATATTGCGGACTCGGAGCTGCTGTATCGCGAGAATGAGCTTTTTGCCGCGCATGAGCGAGCTCTAGAGGCTGCATGGGCGCAAGCGTTGGTTCGTGTGCCCTACAAGCTCTCAAGCTACAGTGATCCGGCTGAAGATGACACTGGAGTTCTCAACGCGGCATCATTCGTGCTTCCTCATAAGCCCCAGCAAAAAAATGCTGCACGATCATCCGCGTCTCCTGCGAGCGAAAGCAAAAAGGGGCCAGCCCACTACAAGTCGAAGTTTGCTTCCAGTAAGTATGCCGACTTCGACGAGGCAGCGGAAGATTTTCAGCGATTCGTGCTGAGCTTGCCGAGTTCGCCCTCCTTCACCTCCCAGACGATGGCCCTGACACCAGGGTCGAAGCCACTCCCGCCTCCGCATGCGTTGTCTCTGCGGGAGTGGCTAAGCAATGCCTCGCGGGTGTTCGAAGGCGTGCGTAAAGCTAGCTGCTTTGTGGCTGAGTATACATCGGGACGGGACCACCACTGACCTCTCGGTTAAAATGTGAATCTCATACAGCGGGACGTTTATGGGTCGCCCAGTTTCAGGTACCAAGAACCCAGCTCATCGTCAACTCCGTGCCTGAGCAACTCAAGATCAGCAAGTGCACCGGAGCCTTGCTGTCCGACGAGCCACAACTTAACCATGTCCCGTACAGTGGTGGTAACTCTATGTTCTCCCCTTTGTCAGGCAGCGTAAACTCTCTCACACAAGTGTTTGACTTCGGTGTTTTCAGTAGCAGGTAGAAGTAGAAAAAATATGGCCGACATGTCCAAAATATGCCGAGCTAGAAAGGATCTCTTCATTGACCAGGAACACCTGCGTGACATCGCGAGCATGGCAAAGCACTTTACTCTAGTTTTTGAGGACATTAGCATCAGGGCCGAGTGAAAGAAGCGCTGGAGATATTTTGTTTCTATCTCGTGTGGTCTGGGAACGGGGACCTTCTGGTTCGTCGACAGCACCTCCCAAATCCCGATCGAAGAAGCTAACCACTCCCGTACAAGGTCGCTCACTGCAAGGTTCGACGCGCTGCCCCGTCACAGACCCGATCACGAACAAGTCCTCTTGATGCACCTCGAACCAACCGAGTTTGCGCAGAGCCATGAACTCGGAGCCATCTTCCTCCTCCACCTTCAGAAGCCCGAATGATTTCATGGCATCACCTCGGTAGTAAAGTTTTCCATCTTCCCAATAGTAACCTGCTAGTTTCATCATCTTGTTGCGCGCTCCGAGTGTGGTGTCAACGCAGCATGGCGATAATAAAATATCCCAGGTGCGGCCGAATTTCCAACGCACGTAGGTGATCGCACGTAGAATTCGCACGGCCATGATGAATCCAATGAGAGCCCCAAGGATAACACCGTGGCCCACTAAACCCCACACGTAGTATGACACTGTTAAAGCTACCGGCTTCGAGCACTTTAGATCCGAGTGATTAATCGACGTGAGAATATATGACTGCACAACTGCACTCGAGAGTTCTCCTATCAACGAGGATTCGTAGCTGAAGAGCAGGCGCTTGGTGAAAAGCCGAAAGCTTTCGCTCATCCAGTGCACGGTCTCAATCATTTCAAAGATAAGAAGAAGTGTACCAGATAAGTTGTATCCAAGCGAGGCGTATTGAACCCAGGCAAAGGTTCCATCCGTTGCTGCAAGCAAAAACAAGTCGGACATGAGCCCTTCCAAGAGTAAGTACAGCAGCAACATTCGATGATAATTAGTGGCGCCGTGTGCGGATAGTCGCAGACTCTCGTGCACGAAGATCGTTGCTGCCCTTCGCCGAAGGTTTACCTCCAGCTGACTACACTTGTCGCCGTAGCGTTTGCATGAGATGAAGCTTCGGCGTAGTACAAGTGCGCGGAACACAGTCCAGATTGCACCAAGAATGCTGTACCAGTATGACCATCTGTAGTCATCGCTGCCAGGGTCCTGGGCTAAGGCTAGACCATTGATATCAAAGGTACCAAGCCCTGCAACGTGAGTATACGCAGCACTATCCAAAGTACAGTAGGCACCAACGAGCTCGTCGTAAAACGAGTAATAGCCGATGCTGCTGTGGTAGAAGAAAAGTTCAACTGGGTAGCTGTTGTTTGCACAACCTGCTGGTGCCGTGTGGAAACGCTCCACCTTTTCTTTTCCTATAAGGAAGTTGCCGTGACTGTTGTATTGAGGAACCACAAAATGGCACAGATAGTCATGTTCCAGCTTGTAATAGTGCGTGATGTCGACATTCCACCACACTTGTCCGACGTTAAATCCCTTCATCGGACACAATTCCCCTATGTTCTCCATCCCCATCTCGGCACCTGCTGGCACTAAAAGGCTCTCCGTGATCTTGTGCGGCGTTGCGAACTTCAGGTAGCTGCGAATCTGCAGCATAAACGGTAACACACCCAAGAAAAACCACCCGAGCAAAAGTTTTCGCTGCACAGTCATGACACTTGTGTACCGTGCCACGGGAGACATGCGGCCATGGGGTGCTTCTGTCAAGGAGTGCACTCGCCCTTGAGTCATGGCCGACGGAGACTCAAACTCTACCAACGGTCAAAAGTATTTAACACCTTTGGCATCGAAACGGAAAATGGCCCAACACTATTTGTAGCTGGGGTCAAGCATCAAAGCGAGCAATAACAGGATCGAAAAGGCTCGTTTTGTGTGTCTTTTGACTGCCATCACGGTGCCGGCAAAATATCAATGGAAGCTGGGCCACGAAAAAATGAGCTTCTGCCATGAAGGAGCCGTGGACGCTGCGTCCCTGTTTGAGCAAGATCCCCCCCTACACTCTTTTCAAAAAAACTCACTACACCCAAGCATGGTCGTTCAGCACACGGCTCCACGCGTTGGTGGGAGACCGCACCAATTACAAACAAGTCGGCCGGAGACACGGAAACCCAGCGCAGTTTTCGCAGAACGAGGAACTCGGTGCCATCTTCCTCCCCCATTTTCAACAAGCCAAACGATTTAAGTCCGTCCGGGTTGTAGTAGAGCTTGCCTTCAATGTATTCATACCCTCGCAACATCATCATTTTGTTGAGCATTCCCAATGTGGTATCGACGCTGCACGGTGCTGCGAAAATGATCCATCCACTACCATGTTTCCAGCGCATGTAAGTTACTGCACGCAGAATTCGCACGGCCATAATGAAGCCGATAAGGGGGAAAACAATGGCACAATGACCCACTAAACCCCAAACGTAATACGACACTGCACGAGCAACATAGCCTGAATGCTTTAGATCGGAGTGACTCAATGATGTTAGAAAATGCGACTGGCCGATCGCGCTAAGCAGCTCTCCGATTAGCGAAGATTCGTAGCTGAATAGCAGTCGTTTAATGCAGAGTCGAGTGCTCTCCCGCAGCCATCCCATGTTCTCAATCATCTCAAACACGAGCAGTACAAGACCCGATAAGTTGTAGCCGAAAGAAATGTACTGGAACCAGGAAAAGAAGCCATCCGTTGCGACGAGCAAGAACAAATCACTCATAATTCCTTCCACTAACAAGTACAATAGTACCACGCGATGATAGTTTGTCGCTCCATGCGCCGAAAGGCGCATACTCTCGTGTACGAAGACGAACGTCGTCTTTCGGTCAAGCTCCTCTCCCATTCGATCACATCTCTGCCCATAGCGACTACACGCGACGTAACTTCGCCGCAGAACAAGACCGCGATACACGATCCAAATCGTGCCCACCGATGTGTACCAATATGACATTCGATATCCATAACCTCCATTGTCTTTTGCCAGGAGCGAACCGTTAATGTCAAACGTACCAAGACCATCGATCTGCCCGTAAATCGTGTGGTCTTCAACGCAGTACGTGCCACTGAGCTCTTCGTAAAACGAGTAGAAACCAATGGTACCGTGATAAAAGTACATCTTGACGTAGTAGCTTTCGCCAGAGCAGCTTGGGTCGCTATCCTCCGCCCTCTCGGTGTCTATTACGTAGTTGCCGTGGCAATTGTATTGTGGAGAAACGAGGTGACAGAGACGCCCCTGCTCCACCTCGAAGTAGTGAGTCGGCTCCAAGTTCCACCATACATGAGCCATCTGAAGTCCTACAGCAGGACACAACTCGGCCATGTTAGTAGTATTCCGTACAGCCGCTGCAGGAACTACGAGACTTGTGTGCATCTTGTGGGGGGTCACGAACTTCAGAAAGCTCCGAGTCTGCAGGATAAACGGAGCCATGCCAACAACCAGCCACGCCAGGGTCAATTTTCGCTGGGACTTTGCACCTGGTCCATTGTTCGCCAAATTGCCTTCTCGTCCTTCGTTGAGGCAGTGCACTCGACCCCGACTCATTGTGTAGTTGACTCGAGTGATGCTCGACCCGAAACGGACCAGCTAAAATGGACCCACTGTCTATTTGAATGCGCCCGTGCCAACATGAATATTCATTTACAAAGTTGTTCACGGGGACTCTAAAGCAACACTTTCTTGGTTAGTCGCTTGGAGATTCTACGAAGGAATCACAACCTTTTTTTTCACGTGGATAGATCGAACGGTGTATTGTTCATTTTCATCTGGAGCCGCGCCCAAATTGCGGTCGAAGAAGCTCGCCACCCCAGTGCTCGGGCGTTCAGGACATGGTTTCACACACTGCTCAGACACTATTCCAATCACCACGAAGTCGTCCTTCGGTACTTGGAACCAATGCAGTTTGCGCATCGCAAGGAATTCCATACCGTCCTCGTCCTGCATCTTCAGTAGTCCGAAAGATTTCAGGGCTTCAGGTTTGTAGCACAGCTGCCCTTTGTCCCACAAGTACCCTGTCAGCAACGTCATCTTGTTACGCATCGCCAGAGTTGTGTCCACGCTGCAGGGAGTCGTGAAGATGGCCCAAAAATGACCGTGCTTCCAGCGTGCATACGTGATCGCACGTAGTGTTCGGACCGCCAGAATAAAGCCGGCGAGGGTAAGTACAATGATGCTGTGTCCTACCAAGCTCCAAACGTAGTAGGAAACCGCGCGGGCGACGAAGCCAGAGTGCCTGAAAACCGAGTGGCTCAATGATGTAAGCATATACGACTGACCGATGGCGCTCAGGAGTTCCCCCACAAGTGAGGATTCATAGCAAAAGAGCAGTCGCTTAATGAAAAGACGGGGCTTCTCGCGTAGCCAACCCATGTTTTCCACGATCTCGAACAGAATCAACAACACCCCGGACAAATTGTAGCCGAACGAGATGTACTGGAACCAGGCGAAAATTCCGTCAGTAGCAACGAGAAGAAACAAATCACTCATAATGCCTTCCACCAGCAGATACAAAAGCACTACTCGATGATAGTTCGTTGCTCCGTGAGCCGAAAGACGCATATTCTCATGCACAAATACCATCGCCGCTCTTCGCTTAAGCTCCTCGCCCATCCGTTCGCATCTTCGGCCGTAGAGCTTGCAAGCGACATAGCTTCGCCGCAGCACGACAGCTCGATACGCGATCCAAATCGTGCCTACTGTAGCATACCAATAGGACATGCGGTATAGATAACTCCCGGCGTCCTGTGCTAAAAGCCAACCGTTGATGTCGAACGTGCCGAGTCCGTTGATTAGACCATACATGCTGCCGTCCTTGGCACAATAAGTACCTGCGACCTCTTCGTAAAACGAGTAAAATCCAATACTGCCATGATAAAAGAACATTTCGACAGGATAACTTTCATTGGCACAGCTTGCAGGAACTGTGTGATAGGCCTCCACCTTCGTGGTTCCTATCAAGTAGTTTCCGTGGCAATTATACTGTGGAGAAACGTAGTGACACAGCCTGCCACCGTTTAGATCGTAATAGTGTGTCGTCTCGATATTCCACCACACTTGGGCCATCTGAAGTCCCAAAGCCGGACAGAGCTCCGCCATATTAGTCGAATTCTGTTCTACCCCGCGTGGGACTACGAGACTTTCACTGATCTTGTGTGGTGTCACGAATTTCAAGAAGCTTCGCATTTGAAGGGCCAACGGTAGCATTCCAGTGATGAACCAAGCCGTCAGCAGCAATTTTCTAGGAGTCATGACAGCAGCAGATGCCCGTTGATTCGACAATTGATTGCCACTTCGTTGCCTTGGCTTGTTCATTGTTTTCGATAACGCTTCCCTGATCGTCGTAGCTCACACTGCGCTAATGGCGAAATGACAACTACAATTAGCATCTTCACTCCTCGAAACGGACAGTCCTCGCTTGTGCGATCGAGCAGCTCAGCCAATCCGTCCACAAGTGTGGCCTGTGCTGGCCACAAGAAGAACCCGCCGACAAGGTTTGCCCCCCAAACTTTGTTCGAAAAGCCTCACCACGCCAGTGTGAGGGCACTTTGTCCACACGCAAATTAGAGCTAATTTGAAGGTATCCGTCGGAACTGCAAACAGTGAATTTTGTGCAGGGAAACGAACTCCGAGCCGCCCTCTTCATTTCAAAGCCCACACCATTTGAAAGCGCTTGCAGAATAGTGAAGTTCGCCATTTTGTTTGTACTGTTATCAATTCCTGACTCACGCCTCTCTATTTGCGTCGCCAATTGGGCCGGACAAAATAACCGCCAGAGCCCAAGAATTAGTTTTTAGCTATTACCAGTCTTCTCGGACTTCAACATGCTGGTAAAATTCCCGCTGGAGGTGGACTGGCCGCAACTTGTGAGGTTCTGCGGGCATACAAAGCGCGCTCGCTTCCAGGGGCGCCCCCCAAATTTGTGCTGAAAAAGCTCACGACACCGGTACAAGGACGCTCAGGACACAGCTTCACACATCTTCGCCCCAACACAGTTCCAATGACGACCAAGTTGTCCGCTGGGACCGAAATCCAGTCCAGTTTGTTCAAAACGAGACATTCGGAGCCATCGCCTTCCTCGGCCTTGAAGACGCCGAAAGCTTTCAGTGCTTCTGCCTTGTAAAAGAGCTGGTCTCCTTCCAAACGATAGCTGCCAAGCATTGTCATTCTACATCGTGCGCCTAGCACAGTATCGACGCAGCATGGCCTCGTGAAGATAGTTAATGTACGATTTCTTGTTAGTACGTATACAGTCGCCCACGATATCCGTACGGACATGATGAACCCAATCAACATCATCACGTACACGGTATGCCACAAAAGACTCCACACGTAATAGGACACTGCAAGGGCGGTTGGTTTCGACTCCTTCAAATCAGATCGATTCAAGGACACGAGAAAGTGTTGCTGGACAGCAGCACTCAGCATCTCCCCCAAAAGTGACGACTCGTAGCTAAAGAGCAATCGCTTAATCAGCATCCTCCATTTTTCCTTGAGCCAACCCACGTTCTCGACAATCTCCCATAGGAGAAGCAACAAACCAGACAAGTTGTAGCCAATCGAGATGTACTGCATCTGGGCGAAGATACCGTCGTGCGCGATCAACAGGAACAAATCGCTCATAAGTCCTTCAATTATCAAGTACAGCAGCGCAAGTCGCTGAAAGTTGTTCGCGCCATGCGCAGACAACCGCATCTTTTCGTGCACAAAAACCATCGCGGGCTTTCGCCAGAGCACCTCGCCCATTTCGTCACACGTTCGTGCGTAGCGATTGCAGGAGATGTAACTTCGCCGCAACACGAGAGCACGGTAAATTAGCCACATCGTGCCAACTGTGCCGTACCAGTACGATCGTCTGGAGTCGGTGCCTCCAGCATCTTGGGCCAGAAACCAACCGTTGATGTCGTACGTGCCGACGCCGTTAACGAGTGCATACACCGTTCGGTCTAACGAGCAATACGTGCCTTTCGCCTCCTCATAAAACGCGTAGTACCCAAAGCTTCCATGATACAGATACTGTTCCACTGTGTAGCTGTCCTGTATGCAGCTCTCTGGGGTCGTATGAAATGGTGTAGCGTCGAAGCTACCCACACGATAGCCTCCATGCATGTTGTATTGTGGTACCACGACGTGGCATATCCGCCCATGCTCGACTTCATAGTAGTGTGTTGCCACGATATTCCACCACGTTTGAGCCATGAGAAATCCTGTCGCGGGGCACAGTTCCGTTAGATTGGCTGTCTCCCTTTCAGCGCCAGACGGTGCCACGAGAGTCTCATTGATTTTGTGCGGTGTCGCGAACTTGAGAAAGCTTCGTGCCTGAAGAAGGAAAGGGATCAATCCAACGCCAACCCACGCCGCTAGCAGCATCCGCTTCGCCGTTCCCAATCCTCTAGTAGGCGTAGCAACAGGTACCATCATGTGATCGCGAGGGACCACCTCAAAGGAGTGCACCTTCGTCGGCATCATGATCCACAGGCCGAAGGTGAACTGCTTTCATGCAAAACGGTGAGTCGTGGCGGAAAACTGCGCGCAATTAATTTCATATTCAGCTCGAAACGGACGACTTCTGGTCGCGCTCGCCAACATAGTTGCATTCAAAAATATGGCGCGCTTTGAAAGTGACTTTCAAAGCGATTTCACTCCTGGAACAAGTGCTTCTCCTCGAAACACAAGTCAGCTGACGGCCAGCCAGACCACGAGTTAAATACACCAACCAAGGGTCTCATAAATATATGGCACAGCTGTTATTGACGACAGCCAAGTCACTCGACCACTCAATATCCACTTACGCAGAAAGAGCCAACAGTCCAATTCCACCAGTGCTGGTTCGTTCCTGCTTCAGTCGGAGGTGATCCACCAAGAGCCCGACGCTGCGAGACCAGCCGCCGCCGTCCACGAAGTAGAAAAGCTCCGATCGCGCAAGTGTGTACATCTTACTGAGGTCGAGGAAATTGCCCTGCACGAGCACGGGGAACACGCTCTTTCGTGGACTCAAAGTCTGAGCTGCCGTGACAATACGAGTCATCGAGGCAATGAGCTGTTTACGAACAAGCTTGCTCGCTTTTGCCTCATCTGACCCCTTTTCTCCCGACGATGGCGGCACCTCGACAAGTAGCACCACACACCGAGACGCACTCATCTGCTCTACCAGCCGATTCTCATCCAGATCACAACACGGAAACCCGAAGCCTTCGAGATCCGCCTTCACACGAACTCGCAGGGAACTTGCAACACCAAGAGGGGTGTAAATGAGCAAGGGTTCGTTGCTGCCGTGACCTTGTAGTTTAGCTGCAGCCGTTAGCCCATTTTGGGGTGTCATCTCCAAGTCTGGTAGTTGTCGTCGCTTTCTTCCTTCCGGAATGATGGAAGCCACGTCGTCACGTTCTTCTTTGTCGAGCCGTCGACCGTCCTTCATGATCGAGATCATGAATGGCCGAGTTACTTGCCAGCTTTCGGCAAATGCAGCCTCATCGATGTCGAACACAACAGTTCGTGGATTCTCTTGCCGACGAGCTACGATGAAGTCATTGAAGGGAATTTGGTTCTTGAACGGGATAAGCGACTGTGTTTATACGAATCCCGTGAGTACTCATGGAAAGGAAGAAATAGAGAAATCGATAGTCATCGTACCTTCAGTGCTGCCATTGACGCGGGATGGTCTTCCTCGACAATGAGACCGAGCACTACAGCATTTACACATAACAGATTCAGGTTAGAATACTACAGACATCGAACAAGATAGCACGATGGGTACCAACCTGGTTTGCGGAGCAGCTTTGCTAGCGCAAGCTCCTTGAGACACCACTCAGACTTGGTGTAGCCGTCGCACACAATGCTCAGGACTAGCGAGCAGTTGTTGATACCGCGCGCAATCTCCTCTCGCCAAACCGCGCCACCGCCAATTCCGCTAGGATCCATGGTATCCATCCAGCACGTGAGCTGCTCTTGTGTTTCCAAATGTTCGCGAACTTTTTGCGCTAATTGTGCATGTGTGTGAGTGTACGAGATCATGATCTTGCGGGTTCCTGCTTCTTTCTTAAGCAAGAACTGCAGCTCAGTAGACGTCGTGCAGTCCACAGCGCGCTTGCCCGAATCATTCGTGATCATCATACTTGATCCACACTTGATCAGCGATACTGCTGTTTGCCGGTTCTCACGCTGCAGAGCGATATGCAGCGCAGTGTTTCCGCCTGACACTTGGGTTCGCAGACTCGCGCCAGCAGCCACCAGGTTAGAGAAAATGGTCGAATCGACACCTTCAGCTTCCGCCGCAAAACACACGACTGGTATGCCCTCACCATCAACCGCATCAGGCTCAGCCTTGTGAGCGAGCAGTAAGGAGACTACCTCATCGTGATTGTTTCTGGCTGCCCAATGCAAGGGCGTGCGGCCATCGCGGTCCTTTGCGTTGGGGTTTGCACCCTTTTCCAGCAAGAGTTTGGCGGCGTTTACCTTTCCAACAACTGCCGCCCAGTGTAACGGCGTCCGACGGTGCACACCTTCAACGCGTTCTCCCAGCGTATCCACGTGAATGCCACGCGCGAGCAGCCACTTAATTTTTCCGACGTTATCAGTGGCTGCTGCCTCGTGAAGTGGTGTCAGTGCAACGTCACCACCGCAGTCCAGCAAGTAATCGCTCAGATCCGATCTCAATGTAAACGTACTCTGCTGCAGCGGCGTTGCGTACGTGCGGATCAAACCAGTCAGCGATACCGATGCAACCTGAAGGAAGTTGGCGCCATTTGCTACCAGCAAGCGCAGCACCTGCGGGTCGTCCGCCACGAATATAGGTGGAAGAACGGCTGCCGGGTAGTAAAACGAAGCGCGCGGGAGAGCATTCACGTCAGCACCTTTGCTGATAAGTAAACGGACAATATCAACGTAGCCTTCGGCTACTGCACCGTGAAGTGGAGGAAGGAGAACGGAGCATAGGAGCGTCTTGAGGGGTGATCGAACTCCGTCTTGCGTTCGAACCTACGCAAGTGCAAGCACAAAAAATATTAGTCGTGTACAATTGCACATACAGCAAATAGCACTCGCAGCTTACCAGGATGCGACTGAAGATCTTAAACACAAGACCAACATTGAAGTTCACTCGCACTACTTTGTCGAGTACGTTCACATCAATTCCACTATCCAGCAGCATCTGCACGATCCTCATATTGCCTCGCTTGACGGCAATATGAAGCGGATTCTTTCTCGATTTCGCGAAAGCGTAAAACCACAGCACTGGCGGCCTGTACAAGTCCTGAATATGGTCAATCTTGTACTTTGACTGGGACTCGGACAGGAGCGTTTCCACAGTAAGAACGTCCCCACGAGCGACCGCACGATACAGGAGCTTCTTGAACGCTTTCACAAGCCGTGCTCGCTCATTTATCGTTGGAAGCGACAGCTTGTTGAAGTAGTTGCCAAGTGAAGATGTGTGCGCCGAATCATTCGAGCTGTCTGCCTGCAGCTTCAAATGTGTCAAGAACCGACAGAAGACCACAATCTGACGTAGAAGCACCAGCCACACTACAGTCGCGGAGTAGAACAGTATAATCTGGCGCGGCTTGAGTTCATCATGACACTGAACAATCACCGGCACGTTCAGCAGCTGATTCACTGCCACGTACATCATAAAGCCCAGTTGCACAGTCACGATCATCTCGCAGAAGAGCAAGTACGGGCGTCGAACCATGCGTTTATCCTTGGCCCTGTACAGCGAGAAGAACTCGTTCGGGAACACCACTGGCGCAATGAGCACAATGTTCGGCAGGCCGACAAAGTGCATGGTCATGAGCAGCGTGAGCCAGTGTCTGCACTGTCTTTTCTGTTGATCCACCTCCTCTGCCCTGGTCCGATGGTACGTCAACGTCACAATTGCAATGGCAAAGGCGTTCAGCAGCACCACGAAAAGCGAGCAGGCCACGAGCCAACCTGCAAAGTACGAGTTCCTGATATCTCCGATCTTCCTCCTGGTCTTCTGCCCCACTTTGGCCAGCATCCAGGCGTATGGCACCTTTTTTCTGGTCTCAGGACCTGTTGGGCCATTTTCATCTGGAATCTCGGATAATCCGGACCTGGGCGGAGGTCTCGGGATTTCTCTCTTCACCAATGTACTGGACCTCTCGGTTGTTGACAGCAGCTCGAGCCCGGAAGTGGAAGAATTTGACTCCAGAGACAGCTTAGAACCTAGAGACAGCGACGTCGTAGGACCCAGAGCGGAGTTTTGATTCACAATAATGTCGATAGCGTCCTGCGCTTGGTCCAGCTCGGATTTTTGCGGTTCCAGCTCGTCCAGACTGCGAATTTCATCGCTGTCGCTTGTCGCCAATAGGCACGGGTCGCTGCTTCCCGGTGGAGCTCTGCGAGGTTCGTATCCGAGGCTGGAGCTGCGTGGGAGCAGCAAAATCCGGGTTTTAGTCGACTTTTTAGCGGATTT
Organism: Phytophthora ramorum; assembly: GCF_020800215.1. Classification (NCBI taxonomy): domain Eukaryota; phylum Oomycota; class Peronosporomycetes; order Peronosporales; family Peronosporaceae; genus Phytophthora; species Phytophthora ramorum. The sequence continues at coordinate 1,039,632 of NW_027150658.1, forward strand.
TTGCCTCTTTTTGACCGATTGCGCGCTTCTTTCGGCGTCGCTGTCGCTGTTGCTGCTGTCGCGCTCCTGCACATCTGGCAGGGACGCACCCGTGGGCCGTAGTTCGTTGGAGGCCGAGAGGGCGGGCGTGGAGGCCTCCATGCAGCGCTTGCCTTGGCAAATGTAAAAATGACGAGAAGTTTGGAATTTGAGTGGATTTTTGAGAATGGGTCCACCGCGTGGCAGTACCGTACATAAGGTGTTAATAAACATTGAATTTACTGTGCTTAAGTAGAAAGACAAATTGATTACGGTACGCCCTTCATTTTGGCGCGAAATTTGACTTTAGTTTAGGACTTGATCCCCTGAGCCCATTTCACAAAGAAAATGTCGATACGGCTGTGTTGCAGTGAATACCGCCAATTCTGCGTTTGTTTCTCTCGATCGCAAGCGACGGCATCTTCGCTTAAAACCAGTACAGTTCGCTAGGCAACAATCTGTCAGAAATGCTGTTAAAACCATTGAAAGCATTTGATTGTGCTCGAGAAAAATGGCGGATGCTTGTCAAACGCCTGTTTTAATAAATGACAGTGCCATTGATGCATGGAGGCCTCGTCGACCGAGTACTGTTTCTCATGGACGCGACAAAGGTGTATTGCCTCGATGGAAGCCCTCCCAACCAGATAGTCCCGCAAACCAGAAGCGTATTGGCACCACGTACGATTGCAACCGATTGTGCTGCATCTCAAGCAGCTTATGGCTGCAATGGTTCGTTGTCGGAGTGGCGTCCTTCCTTCTACAGACACGCAGTTTCCCCAAGTTCGGCGAACCCCCACAAAATGTCTGAGCCTCTCGTGCCACCACCTGGAGCTGAGCTCAAGACACAGAAAGTGACACTTACAGATGGTCGTACTGGTAAGGATGCTGTGGCTCGTGTATCGCGCTCTAGTGGTTCGACGGAGTTATGTCTCTTGCAAATGCTATGGACGGAGATGTAGGGAAATCTCCAGAGAAAAGTGGCCACGGTGTTCGTACATGTCATTCCGCGCACGGTGCACGGAAGTGCCACGTTTTACCAGAAAGTGTCTACGGAAGAACTGAGAGCTGTAAAGGCAGCCATGTAAGCGGAGTTGCGTGGGTCTGGGCACTGGTGCCGATGCGTGAATTGCCAATCGTGTTCGACAATTGAGTGTGGAATGGCAATGGAGGATACTCACTTCCCTGGATATGGTGCACCGCTGGGTGGTGCCAACCACGCATTTGTGGAAGCTGTGGAAGGGATTGAGCTCAACTCGCATATGGATTCGATGTAGTGTAGTTAGGGAGAACTAATAAGGCGCCTTTGCTTTTTGATCGTCTGGGGAACAACTCGGTAATGGCAAGTAAGAAGTTCTGTTGTTGGTAGTAGGCGTAAAAATCATACTCGAGTTTAATTATTTCCCTCTTAGCAAAGGACACTTGTATCAGTTCCTATCAACGCACCTACCACACCAACACCTTTTTACCTCGAGCTATCGGAGGATCCGATTCTCCACTTGATTGAATTGTGAGTCCATGGACAAGCACTTGGATGCTTTATTGGCCAGCCATCTTGTTGCGACATCAGCCGCTATTTTGTTTTAAACGTAGCTTGTTTGTGATGCGTCTGTAGATCTGCTTGCGGCGATGCCTCTTCTTGGGTGGTTTCTGGCGTTCCTGTTGCCGAATGATCATCGTGTTATCCCCTCAGGAAGGTTGCGGTTCGTTCCCTTCGGCTTCGCGCGTATTGAGACCGACTAGTAGACCTGTGGTCTGAAATCCCGGATCGTTCGGACAATCAAGAAAGTAGGCATCGCACAGTTTGTTGAGGCGACGACGCAACGCGTAGCAGCACATTGTTGTCTCTGCTACCGAGACGAGGTTTGTGCCCATGGTTTGCAGCTTTATCGTCAAAGCGCGAGCGTCGAAAAAAAATGCCTGGAATGCGTCCCAACACCCACGAATAGGTTCCATCCCGTCGATTTGCTCATGCACCTGTTTAATATGATCCCACAAGACAAAGTACAACGAGGGAATCGAATCGTCGTATCGCTCGGAGTTGATTCGTAATTTCCCCAACAGCTTTTGTGTAGATTTCAGCACTTCGGACAAATCTTTCTGGGCCACGATCTCCGTTGGTACGGTCTTAGCGGGTTTGTTGCTTTCGATGTTACTGACCTGTTTTGCCAGCTCGTCGACCACAGTCGAGATCTTGATTCGCTGCTCTGGGTCGCGCATACACATCCGTTTGACCAGCGCCCATTGACTCTCGTTACAGATCTTTGGTTGAGACGGCAAGTTGCCACATTTTACGTGATGTCTCACCGCAGTTTGGTCGGAAAGACGCCAAGGCATGCAAGTTTTTGGGTTACCAGCTTTTACCGCCTCAACAACGTGCAGAGCTTCCACAATGCACATTCCCAGGGAGTACACGTCGGACGCAAATGTTGGTCGTGTGTCGGGGTCACAAAGACATTCTGGGGATACCCAATTGCAAGCACCCGAAATTTTCACCTTGGCCTCGCTGGCCACCCTCGAACTCAGACCAAAATCTGTCACCTTCGCTTTCAGATCTCTCCCGATCACAATATTGTTCCCCTTCAGATCTCCATGCACCACGCCGCGAGCGTGGAGGTACTGGACGCCTAATGCTGCCTCGTGCAGCTTTGTCCACAGTTCATTGGTGTGCTCTCGCAAATAACTGACCAGGGTCCCGTGAGTGGCGTATTCGCAGACGAAGAAAGGCCTTCCAACGTGACAAGCGCCAAAAAGTCGGACCACGTGCGGATGGCTTAAGCCAAACCAAATGTCCACTTCGCTCCGGAACATCGCCACAGCTTCCTTTCTTTTGCTGTCATCTACATGTTGAGTGGACTCGCTCTGAACTCCGCAGTACGAACCCGACCAAGTGACCGTCTTACTTGAACCAGTTGAGCCCGGCAAGATGACTTGTTTCACCACAACGTCGGAGTCCAGCCACTTCGCTCGGTACACGCTTCCAAAACCACCTCTGCCCAGCAGTTCCCACTCGTCAACGACTAACTCGTACCATGGGATAAACCAGTCCGGCGTGAGCGTCGTCAAGTCTCCTTCCGTCTCTATCCTGCTGGTGATCACTTCGTACGTCTTCTTCATCGTCTGAAGTTGCTCTGGAGTGTATTCTCCCTGAGTGTTTTCCATTTCTGTTTTCAGCAATCTTAGAAACGCAGACCGCTCTTCCATCGACTTTAATCCCTGCAAGACGAGGAAAGTGTCCGATACACCAGACACGAAGGCAGCGATCTGGGCAGAACGCTGTTGCTGCCATCGCGGCTCCGTCGTTTTGGATGCTGACTCCCCCAATGCCGCCAAGAGCGCCTCAATGCGCCAATCGAGCGCATACGGACAAGTCTTCGTGGCACGAGTCGAAGACAACCGCATGATTCTAGCTCGCTCAGGCAGCATCCTAACCGTCTGGTCGAAGTCGGTGAGAAGCGAACAAAACCTCTTCAGTAGGAACGGCTTCTGTTTGGATTCGTGAAGGCGTCCATGTACGTGCTTGAGCTTGTCAAATGCTGGGCGGTATTCAACGTTACCACCCTCCTCCATGTATTCTTGCAGCGTGTTCCACAGCTCTATCATTGTACCGCTAGCGTAGTCGTCAAAGCAGCTGGGAGGCTCAGTCTCGGGCTGGGAGGAGCCGGAACGCTCTTGAATGGATAAATGCTCCAGCGCGTAGACGATCGAGGATAGAGTGGCACGCTTATACGGGTCATTGGAGCACATGCGCCACACTAACTCTCGTGCATCACCAAAGGGGCAGTTAGGAGAATCATCGTCACTGGAATAACAATAGTCCTCATCAGAGTCATCATCATCACCACCATCCAACTCCGGCTCCCATGTTAATTTGGAGTCTCTCGCCCATTTATCACCGCCCCACGGTATCGTTCCCGTTTCAGCTTCCAAAATGCACATTCCCAGCGAATACACATCCGACTTAAACGACGGTGGACTCCCTTCCACGACCTCGGGAGACTGCCAGCACATCGATCCAACCCGTTCCTTCAAACTTGATATATGCTGCGAATCGATCAATTCAAAATCCGATAGCTTCGCAATGCTGTCACTGCCAATCAAGATGTTACCGCAACGAAGGTCGCCGTGAACAATCCCTCGCTCGTGCAAATACGCCAAACCCAGTGCCGCCTGGTGCAGATATGTCCAAATCAGCGACTTTCCCTCGGAGGACGAGGACGACGCGTTGACGTACTGCGCCAGTGACCCCTTGCTTGCATACTCACACACGAACAACTTTAGTTGCGGCCCAGCATAGCACGCGCCGTACAGCCTGAGCACGTTGGGGTGGCGCAATTCCTGCCACACGCGCACCTCCTGCTCGAATGACGAGTGCGATGCGTCTGGGATAAATAGCTTCACGATGGCATCGGCGTCGAGCCACTTAGCGCGGAAGTCACCTCCGATCTCCCCGTTCTCACAGAACTCGCCCAGCACGATTTCAGACGGGGGAATTGAGCAGTTTACTGAACCATGGGAAGACGCGCGTTTGTGCACGACGAATCCTGTCGTATCGTCCGTAGGTAGTTCACGGCCAGGAGAAACAAAACGTGTGAGTAGACGCCGAATGTCGTAGTACCCACGATCAGCAGCTAGTCGAATGGCTGTCCATCCGTCATTGTTCTTGATGTTGATTTGCGCATCGCACTCTTCCACGAGAAAGCGGATCACCTTAATTTGAACTCGGTCAATGGCAAACATCAACGCTGTCCATCCGTTGTTGTCTTTGGCGTTAACGTTGGCATCACACTCTTTGGCGAGAAAGCGAGTCATCTCAATGTGACCCCCTGCAGCAGCAAACATCAATGCTATCCGTTCCTTGTTGTCCATGACATCTACCGCAGCACTCCACACTTTCACAAGAAAGCGGGCCACCTCAACATGACCTCTGTTAGCTGCAAATATCAACGCTGTCCATTCAGTGACGTCCACGCCATTCACATACACGCCGCATTTTTCCAACAGAAAACGGGCTATCTCCATAAATCCTCCTTCAGCAGCAAGCATCAACGATGTCCGTCCCTTATTGTCTTTAGCGTTAACGTCAGCATCACATTCTCCCACGAGAAAACGAACCATCTTAAGGTGTCCCTTTTCAGAAGCCCGCATCAACGCTGTCCGTTTGTTGTTGTCGATGGCATTCACATCCTCATGGCCCGACGCTGTGAGAAACCGAGCGACACTGATGTGACCTGTTCGAACAGCCTGCATCAAGGCCGTCCATCCGGTGCTGTCCTTGGCATTCATATCGGCACCACATTCATTCACGAGAAAGCATGTCATCTCCAAGTGACCTCCTGTAGCTGCCCGCATCAACGCTGTTCGTTCATTTTTGTCCGTGGCATTCACACAGGCACGGCCTTGCGACATGAGACGCCGAATGATACTGATGTGACCTCCCGCAGCAGCACGCATTAACGATGACTCTCCATTGTTGTCCTGGGCATTCACATCAACGGAACACTCCTCCACCAAAAAGTGGACAACTTCAATGTGACTTGCTGCAGCTGCAAACATCAACATTGTCCGCTCGTTGTTATCCTTGCTATTCACGTTAACTCCACGCTCCTTCACAAGAAAGCGGATAACCTCCAGGTGTCCTGCTGCGGCAGCCAGCATCGATGCAGTCCGATTGTTTTTGTCCTTGGCTTCCACATCTCCACGGCCTTCTACAGCGAGAAACTGAACGACGCTATTGAGTCCTCCTTCAGCAGCCAGCATCAGTGCTGACCGTCCCTCATTGTCCTGAGCGTTAACGTCAGTATCACATTCTCCCACGAGAAAACGAACCATCTCAAGGTGCCCCTTTTCAGAAGCCCGCATTAACGCTGTCCGTTTATTGTTGTCGCTGGCATTCACATCCTCGCGGCCCGACGCTGTGAGAATCCGAGCCACTTCAATGTGACCTCCTCGAATAGCCAGCATGAATGCCGTCCATCCGTTGTTGTCTTTAGCATTCACGTTAACACCACACTCTTCCACAAGTATGCGGACCAACTCAACGTGACCTCCCTCAGCACCCAGCATCAACGCTGTTCGGCCGCTGCTGTCCTCGGAGTCCATGTTGGCATGACACTCTTTGACGAGAAAGCGGACCAACTCAACGTGACCTCCCTCAGCAGCCAGCATCAACGCTGTTCGGCCGCTGGTGTCCTCGGAATCCATGTTGGCATGACACTCTTTGACGAGAAAGCGGACCAACTCAACGTGACCTCCCTCAGCAGCCAGCATCAACGCTGTTCGGCCGCTGGTGTCCTCGGAATCCATGTTGGCATGACACGCTTTGACGAGAAAGCGGACCAGCTCAACGTGACCTCCCTCAGCAGCCAGCATCAACGCTGTTCGGTTATTGTTGTCCCTAACATATACGTTTGCGCCACCTTGAAGAGCGAGAAACTGAGCGACTCCAACGTGACCTGCTCGAACAGCCAGCATGAATGCCGTCCATCCGTTGTTGTCTTCAGCATTCACGTTAACACCAAACCCTTCCACAAGTAAGCGGACCAACTCAACGTGATCCCCCTCAGCAGCCAGCATCAACGCAATTTGGCGGCGGCTGTCCTTGGAAAATATGTTGACATCACACTCTTTCTTGAGAAAGCGGCACAGCGCAACCCGACCTTCCTCAACAGCCAGTATCAGCGCTATTCGGCGGCCGCTGTCCTCAGAATATATGCTGGCATCACACTCTTTGACGAGAAAGCTGACCAGCTCAGCGTGACCTCCCTCAGCAGCCAGCATCAACGCTGTTCGGTTATTGTTGTCCCTAACATATACGTTTGCGCCACCTTGAAGAGCGAGAAACTGAGCGACTTCAATGTGACCTGCTCGAACAGCCAGCATGAACGGTGTGCATCCGTTGTTGTCTTTAGCATTCACGTTAGCACCACGCTTTTCCACAAGTAAGCGGATAGCCTCCATTTCACCTCCCTCAGCAGCCCGCACCAACGCTGATCGTCTGTCCCTCATTCGAATTGGTGCAATATTGTGCCAGGCCCTTCTCTTCATAGTCGTAGGAGTCCACGAAGTCATGTGTCCTTAGGGGTGGGGAGGATGTTGTTTTGACTAATCACATTTGAGCTGACCAAAAACTAAAATGGGGTACATGTATATCTGAACAGTCGTAGAAATTAGTCCGACATGCTGGTGTCGAAGTCCACGGCTAAGGCCCGCACGGTGTGCGATAAGAAGAACCCCGGCCAACAATCTTGAGGGCAAAACATGCTGCTTGCTTGTTCTTCATAAAAACGAGTAGTATCCGATACTCCTCCATGTATGGTAAAATACTGTTAGTACGTCAAGATGGCATTTTTGCAATTGGGTAGTATGGCTCCACTTTCGAGCTTCCGATGAAAAGCTTCCGATGAAAAGCTTCCGATGTACATTATACTGAGGTACTACGAAGTGACAGATTCTACCGTGCGCGACGAAATATGTGGGCTCGATGTTGAACCACGAGCCAGACAAGATCATACGATTGGCAGGACAAATCCGTGTTAGGTTATAGTCTCTTTCTCCAAACCTGACGCCTTGGGTGATTCCGTGAGGAGTCACCGATTTCAGATAGACAGAATGAACAGAATCACACCCGCAACGACCCACGCCAGCAGTAGCTTCTGCAGCACCAGAACGAGGTGCCCAGAATCTGACCTGTTGTGCAGTGATTCGGGATCACCACAGTGCACCTTCATTGCTGACATCACTCTTCCTCTGCTGCTGCCTCCGTCATCATATGATGTTACTCCTCAATCCAGAAATGACCCTGGGGAAACGCATTCGCTTCGTATCCTTAACTGGGCCAAACACAACGCTGTGGATACAGAGTTAACTACACTGCACACTTACCATTTAGCAAATTCATCGTTGAGGTGTATGTGTTATCGTTGGCTCAGCTGAGGCTCTCGTAACTTGAATATACAACGGTCGTCGGCTACCCGAACCGTCAAGCGTACCGCCTAACCGTCGATCGAAGAAGGTCACCTCACCTGTGCAAAGGCGCTCTTTGCACTGCTCAACATTTTGTCCCGAGATGATTCCAATCACAAACAAATTGTTCTTAGAGATTCCCACCCAATACTGTTTTTGCAGCACGAGATACTCGGTGCCGTCTTTCTCCTCAACTTTTAACAGCCCAAAGGCTTTCAAAGTGTCAACTCGGTAGTATAGCTTCTCATTGTCCCAGCGATACCCTCCGAGGAACGTCATCTTGTTGCGCAATTTCATTGTGCTATCAACGCTGCATGGGCGAGTAAAAATTGCCCACGTGTGGTACCTCGACCAGACGTACGCTATCGCCCAAACCGTACGGACGGACAGTACGAAAGCAATAATAATAAGTACGAACAAGGTGTGGCTTACCAAGCTCCAGAAGTAGTAGGAGATAGCCAAAGCTGTCCGTTTGGATCCCAGGTACATAGCTGAGTGATTCATTGCTGAGAGCAAGTGCTCTTGCAGCGCTGCACTCAGGAGCTCGCCCAGAAACGCAGTCTCATAGCTGAACCAGAGCCGCTTGATAAAAAGCCGATTCCTCTCACGCAAAAGCTTTGTGGTCTCTATAATCTCAAAGACCAGCAGCAGAAACCCTGACACATTGTAGCCTAGTGAGACGTACTGGATCTTAGCCAGCAAGCCCTCGTTCGCAATCAGAAGAAACAAGTCGGTCATGATTCCCTCGATCAGCAAGTACAACAGCGCAAACCGGTGATAGTTCGTTGCCCCATGAGCGGCCAACCTTAAATTTTCTTGTACGAACACCACCGCTTCTTTTCGAGTGAGGTTCTCGCCCATCTCTGCGCACCTCCGCCCATAGCGTTTGCAGGAAACAAAGCATCGTCGTAGCACCAACGCTCGATACGTGACCCACACCGACCCAACTAGACCGTAATAATATGAATGTCGGTAGCCTTCGCTGCCGGTGTCTTCAGCGACGTAAGATCCGTTAATGTCAAAGGAACCAAGTCCATGGCCATAAATGTACACGGTGTTGTCCTTGGCACAGTAGGTTCCAGTCTGTTCTTCGTAAAAGGAGTAATATCCGAGGCTGCCGTGATAAAAGTACTGGTCGAACGCGTAGCTCTCATCAGCACAAGTTGCTGGCGTGGTGTGGTACGGATTAACCTTTGACGTCCCAATCAAATAGTTTCCATGCGTATTGTACTGAGGTGCGACGAAGTGGCAGACGCGTTTGGTCCCGACCTGGTAGTAGTGCGTTGGCTCGACGTTCCACCACACACCAGATAAAGCCAACGCTGCCACTGGACAGAGCTCTGCTAGATTCTCTGTCTCCTTCTCGGCACCTGGGGGCACGATGAGGCTCTGCGTTATCTTGTGTGGTGTCGCGAATTTCAAGAAGCTTCGCATCTGAAGAACGAACGGAGCGACACCAGCAAACATCCACACCAAGAGCAATTTATGCTGTGCCGTCAATAATCTACTCGGTCTTGTTGCCGTCACACGAGGAAGAGATCTCCCATCACCACAGTAGACTCGTGCCTGCTTCATGGGCAGCACTCCTCTTCGAAAGCCTGCTCGACTCCTTCACCCGATCCAGAAATGAACATGCCGGGTAACGTCATGGCAGTAACGGATATGGTTCACTTGCGAATACACTTGAAGCGTGGGGTCAAGTCTACACTGCTCAAGACGCGGGGATAATATTTAAAGGGTCTGGACCGGGAGCAATCTTGCTTTTTGAGCGCACCAGACGTCTACTATGACCTACGACTTCGCCCCCCAACCTCTGATAGAAAAAACTGACTAGACCTATACCAGGGCGCTCGCTGCATGGCTTCACACTCTCTTCAAACACGGCTCCAATGATGAAAAAGTCATTTCGTGGGACCGATATCCAATGTAATTTACGTAGCACGAGCCACTCCGAACCGTCTTCTTCCTCCTCCAATTTCAGGAGTCCAAAGGATCTGAGCGCTTCTGGTTTGTAGTACAGTTTGTTGTCTTGACAACGGTAACCCCCAAGCATGGTCATCTTGTTGCGGTTTCCAAGAGCCGTGTCAACGCAGCATGGCTCTAGGAAAATGGACACTGTTCGGTGCTTCCACCACACGTACACAATCGCCCACAGTGCACGCACAAACACGATGAATGCAATCACAGAGAACACGAAGATGCCGTGACCCACGATACTCCATATGTAGTGCGATACTGCGACGCTGATGTGGTTGGACTTCTTCAGCAACCTCGTTCCGTTGACATTCGAGAGAAATGTCTGCTGGAGAGCTGCTCCTACAATCTCACCAAGCAGCGATGATTCGTAGCAAAACAAAAGGCGCTTGATAAACACTCGAGTTTTCTCGGGCAGCCAATTCGTACTCTCGACGATCTCGAACGCCACCAGTAGCAGCCCCGACAAGTTATACCCAAGCGAGACGTACTGGATTTTAGCCAAGAAACCATTGTTCGCGATCAGGAGAAACAAATCACCCATGAGCCCCTCGACTAACAGGTACAGCAGCACAACTCGGTGCAGTTTGGTCGCGTTGTGCGCCGTCAGACGAAGTTGCTCATGAACAAACACTACGGCTTCTTTTCGCCGCAGCTTGACCCCCATCTCCGTGCATCGCCTGCCATATCGTTTACACAAAATATAGCTTCGCCGCAAACGAGACCGCGATACAGAACCCAGATACCTCCAACTGCGCCGTACCAATATGACTTTCGGTACTCGCTACTTCCTCTGTCTGCAACGAGGGCACGTCCGTTCATGTCGTAAGTGCCAAGACCTTGCGAAACGACATACGCAGTGTTATCCTTGATGCAATACGTGCCGGTTTGCTCTTCGTAGAATGAAAAGAAACCAAAGCTGCCGTGATACAAGTACATCTCGACCGGGTAGCTGTCTTCAGCACATTCGTGAGGACTCGTTTCATATGGCGGCGAATTTGTGTCTCCAACGAGAAGATGCCCATGGATGTTGTACTGCGGCACAACGAAATGACATACGTGGCCATGCGGGAGAGTGTAGTAGTGCGTGATCTCGGCATTCCACCACACTTGCCCCAAGACAAAACCTTCAATAGGACACACTTCCGTCAGATTTGCTGTCTCTTCCTGCACCTCGGGTGGAACCACGAGGGCCCCAGTGATCTTGTGTGGAGTCACGAAGTTCAAGTAGCTGCGAATCATGAGGATATACGGTATCAGACCAACAAAAGCCCATGCTGCCATCAACAGGCGGTGTGCTGTCAGTAGTCTAGTAACTTGGGTCTCTGCTCTTGCCATCCGGTCACCAAATCCATGCTCAATGCGCTGCACTCGCTCCGGCTTTGCCATTTTCGATGCCCGACGAAACGGATGTGGCTCCTGAATCCGTGCAATTATAGCTGCATGAAGATCGTCATCTCCTGCTAAAGGCAAATGCTAGATCCCTCAGAAATGCTGAGCCGTAGCTGGAGAAGAACCACGCGAGTTCTCAATGATATCAAAACCAGGACTATATACTGGCGTTTGGAGTTCTATTCAAACCAATCAGTGAGTCATGACGAAGACGGTGGGAGCACATTGAGTGCTTGTGGATCGGCCGATACCTTGTTCTGTGTGCGGATGAAAAACGATCGCCGAATTTCATTGTGACCCGAAGCGCCACCCAGATCATGCACGAAAAAGCTTACGACGCCTGAACAAGGTCGCTCAGCGCAGGGTTCCACACCTTCAGCAGTCACGATCCCGACCACAAACAAGTTGTTTGTCGGAACCTCGAACCAGTTCAGCTTGCGCAGTACAACACACTCCGTGCCATCTTCCTCCACCATCTTCAGTAGCCCAAATGATTTCAGCATTTCTGCTGTATAGTAGAGATTCCCGTCGTCCCAATGATAACCTCCCAGCATCGACATCTTGCTGCGCAATGCTAGAGTAGTGTCAACAGAGCACGGTGCGAGCAAAACGGCTAATGCACGATGTTTCCAGCGAACGTAAGCGGTGGCCCATAATGCTCGGATCGATACGATGAACGCAATGAGACCAAGTACGATGATACCGTGCCCCACTAAGCTCCAGACATAATACGACACTGCTAGAGCTGCCTGCTTTGAATGCCTCAGACTTGATCGGTTGAGTGTCGTGATGTAATGCTGCAGTCCGATCACACTCAAAAGCTCTCCTAGCATTGATGACTCGTAGCAGAAGATCAACCTCTTGACGAACACCCTCCACTTTTCGCGTAACCATCCCACGGTCTCAATCATTTCAAACACCAACAGAAGTACCCCAGAGAGGTTGTATCCCAGGGAGACGTACTGCATTTTGACGAGTATCCCTTCTTGAGCGATCAGCATGAACAAATCGCTCATCAATCCTTCGATCAGCAAGTACAACATCACAATTCGATGGTAATTTGTTGCACCGTGTGCGGTCAGGCGCATATTCTCTTGCACGTAAACAACGGCTACCCTTCGGCATATTCGCTCGCCCATGAGATGGCACCTTCGCCCATAGCGCTGGCAAGAGATGTAGCATCTCCTCATCAGAATGGAGCGATATAGGAGCCAGAAGCCTCCACAAATGCTGTACCAATACGATTTTCTATAGCCGTCATATCCACGGTCATGGATCAGATTCACTCCGTTGCTGTCATACGTTCCAAGTCCACGAACTCTCACGTACGCTGTTTTATCCAGGGCGCAATAGGAACCTTCGGCTTCCTCATAGAAGGCGTAATAGCCGATGCTGCCGTGGTAAAAGTAATAATCCAGTGGAAAACTTTCGTTTGTGCAGGAGCTTGGCGTTGTTGGGGATGGCTGTGATTTTGTAGGCCCCAGCAAGTAGTTCCCGTGAATGTTATACTGAGGTACGATGAAGTGGCAGAGTCGTCCGCGCTCAATTTCGTGGTAACGGATAGCTTCGACGTTCCAGTGTACTTGAGCAATGTACAGCTCCTCGATGGGGCACAGCACGGCTAGTTGTCTTGTTTCTCCTTCTTCAGCTGGTTCCACCAGAGTCTCCGTGATCTTGTGGGGTGTCATAAACTTGAGATAGCTTCGAATTTGCAGTAGTAGCGGCGCCATACCCACGCAAAACCATGCAGCGATTAGGATACGTTGTGCAGTCATTCGGCAGCGCGCTCCGCCAACACGAGTTGCGTCCGGAATTTGGTCGTGTGCACTGTGAACTCGGCTCAACTTCATTGAGCCCTTTGGTGCGTCTTTGCTGTAATCCTCTCTGCTACAGATATGAAAAGTGCCTCCTAGTGGTGGCCGCGAATGTCTAAATCCATTTCACGTGCCATAACTCCCGGAAACCGACGCTCAGTCGCACTCTGGCACTGAACACTCGATACAAATCTGGTCGTGAAGGAACTTGAGGACCGTTGCTGGTCCTTTCAGACAGGAGTGTTTAAAGTTGGTATCATGCAAAACTACCAAAAAGTCCCGAGCACATAGATGGCATGTGCTTCCATCAAATATTTAGTTGTACACACATCCACTCTGGGCCTAGCTCGAGTCAAACATTTCACCCGCTGGCACGCTTTTGCAATGCTCGATCGACGAGAAGATTCTCAATCATTTCGTTGCTCATCGAGATATTCGCCGAAGTAGCGCTGAGCACAAAATCAGTGAGTGCTGTAGTTCTGGCGTCAGTCCTTAGCTTCCGGTCGTCTAAGCGAGGCGTAATGATGTAGCAAGTCATCACACGCGTAGCATTTTCTCCACTGCCCGTTGCTGAATTCGTGATGTGGGGCGTGATGAGCACGTAGCCCTTCTCTAAATAGTGAACACCGTCAGCACGCTTCTTCTCGAACTCAACTGGTTTAATATGCGCATGCCACACGATCACGATCCGGCCGTTCTCCACGTGTCGACGTAAGATCTGCTGCACGTAAAACGTAGCTGTAGTGCGAGTCTTGACATCTTTCATCTCCAGTCCGAACCTCTCCACGATCGTGTTGTTGGGTCCGTTCTCATGTGCGCAATGACCCTTATAGTTATGCCAGCGTCTCCACCACGCGTCGCCTGTAGAGCGCAAATCAAACGGCATGATCCTGTTGTCAAAGAGCTCCATGTACTTGCCGTTCACGCTATCCCTTAGCACAGGCTCTCGCGTCGGCAGATGTGTCCGTTGAGGGTCATGAGCGTGAAACACCGCATCCACCTCCATATATGACGCCTGCACCCCTGTCGAGAGCTCTTCAAAGATCCTCTGGTCCGCTTCCGTACTGTATCCCTGCGGGACCTCAATCCGGCTTGTGTGCTTGCTAATCTCCGAGTACGTTGTGTCCTGGAGCGCCAGTCTCTTCTGCAACAGTCTCTCGATGCTCTTGGCCACCTGAACCTGACTTTTGTACATCATTTTCAGATGAATATTCTCTCTCTCGACTCTTAACCTTCTCTCCAATTGATGGGCACAAAGTTGCTCCCACACCTCCGACATGCTGTCGCCCGAGCTCACTGACCGGGGTACCGCAACGACTTGTTTTGCAGTTGTAGCGCATTTGTCCTGATCTTGCATGCTCTTCAACTGTTGCATCGTCATCTCCAGGTCCTTCACCTCCTTCCTCAAGCACGCGAGCTCGAAGCGACGTTCATTCCGAGCCTTGTTGGGGTCATAATTGAGTTTCTTCTTCTTCCTCGAGCGTTTGAACTGCGTGTCACCACCACCAGCAGAGACGCGCGTGCTCTCTTGACTTGATGCTCTTGTGCTCTCTAACGGTATGCACTGCGGAGTGGAGGTTGCCGCTGTTAAAGCCGAAGTATCACCGATGTCAGTGTTAATCGCGTTTAAGAGCAGAACTGGGGCCTGCAACGGGGTGACCGAGGACGTGGTAGCGATAGTAGACGCCTCCGATATGCCGCTGGGCTCCAAAGACTCGTCCAGGAAGGCCAAAGCCGCCGCGAGGGACACGCTGCACTCGTGTTCTAAGAACGACATTCTAAAGTGATATTTGAGTCAGATACGTTATGTGGGTGTTTGGATGTCTTTACAAAGTTCAAGTGATTTAGTCTGACTTCTTGACATAGAATTTCATCTGATGCACATCACAAATATAAAAATGTTGTGATCCGTTTCAGCTATGCTAGATGGAAGTTTCACGTAGTGACATTGGTGCGATAATGAACGTGCGCAGCATTCGAGTGCGATCTCTCGGCAAAGTGCCGCGAACGGAGGCTCGAAATGTCGTGACAGCTCAGCGAATGCTGGTGGCAGCTTGGGTCCTGGTGGGGATGGTGCCGTTTATTCTGCAGACCCGAAGCTTTTTGAAGTTTGCAACGCCTCACAAGATCAACGAGAGACTTGTGGCGCCCTCGGGCGTACAACCGGAGACCGCTAATCTGACCGAGTTTTGCTTTGCTGAAGGCATGCAGATGGCGGAAGTTTGGTGGAATATCGACTTGACGCACTACTATGGTGATGGTGAAAAACGAATTTGTCATTTTGTGGTGCCGCAGTACAATGTGCATGGGAATTACTGGATTGGGAGCACGAAGGTGGAGGCATTCCACACGACACCAACTAGCTGCGCAGACGACAGCTACCCTGCTGAATTGTTCTTTTACCACGGCAGCATCGGGTTTTACTCGTTTTATGAAGAGGTTGTTGGTACTTACTGCGGTAAGGACAATGTTCTGTATGGCCGTGTTGGTGGGCTCGGAACCTTCGACATGAACGGGTCTTACTTGGCACAGGACGCTGGGAGCGATGGCTACAGGTGGTCGTATTGGTATAGTGTCGTTGGGACGGTGTGGATGATATACCGAGCGCTGGTGCTGAGGCGCAGCTACATTGCGTGCAAGAGGTATGGACGACGATGTGATCGGATGCAGGAGAATCTTCGTCGAAAATCTGCTACGATATTTGTGCATGAAAGTCTGAGACTTTCAGCCCACGGAGCAATGAATTACCAGCGCATGCTGTTGCTATATCTGCTTGTTGAAGGACTCATGAGCGATTTGTTTCTGCTGGTTGCAACAGAGGGTGTGTTTGCTTGGATCCAATACATCTCGTTAGGCTACAACTTGTCGGGAGTGCTTCTGTTAGTTTTTGAGATGGTCGAGAACATGGGATGGATGCGCGAAAGATCCCGTCTGTTCATCAAGCGCTTGCTGTTCAGCTACGAGTCTTCCTTGATAGGAGAACTGCTAAGCGCGATCTGCCAGCCTCGATTCCTCACGTTACTCAATCGATCGGATCTGAAGGACACCGGATCGGCTGCAGCAGCAGTCTCCTACTACGTTATGAGCTTGGCGGGGCATGGAACTATTGTACTTGGTCTGATAGGGTTCGTAATGTCTGTGCGAATATTGCGTGCAGTAAGTTATATTCGCTGGAAGTTTGGTCGAACTTGGAGCATTCTGTCGGCGCCGTGCTGTGTTGATAATGCCCTTGGGATGCGTAACAAAATGACAATGCTGGGAGGCTACAGCTGGGAAAACAAAAAACTGATGTATAAACCGGAGGCTTTGAGATCGTTTGGTTTGCTCAAGATGCAGGACGAACATGGTGGCGAGTTTCTGGTCCTGCGTAAGCTGGATTGGTTCAAGGTTCCGACAGAGGATTTGTTTGTAATCGGGACTATTTCAGCGCAGCGTGTGGAACCATGCACCGAGCTGCCTTGCAAAGGAATTGTCAGCTTTTTCGACCGGAATTTAGAAGGTGACGGTGATCGTCCTACGCGTTTTATTCGAGTAAAGAGCAAAGTATCTCCGAACTCCCTGAGAGTCCTGCCTGCGTTGGAAGCTGTCGTGCAAGATCAAGTTTAAATTGTGTGACGGAGTGAGGTAACCCATAGGTCGCTCGAAGGATGGTAAATATCTGGCGCGCCCCCCCCCCAAATGGCTAGATTGAGCTTTGATTAGGACAGGCAACACCAGGGCGCTATGTTGTCACTGCGACGAACACGATTCAGTCTTGGATACTCATATACGACTGCGATCGTGGTGAAAATTGTTCATAACCTTAACAGTCCATTTGGAGGAGAACATAAAAAGCAGACAGGGTTTGAAACGGAGTTGTAGCCAAATTAACCAAACGTCGTCCTGAGCAACGAAAAAAAACTAGAGCGTCCACCTGAGATCGCTAATGAAGATGGACATCCATCTTGCCAATCGATATATCACATTATATCTGACTTGAGAATCAGGCCAAAACCTCTCGACGCAGACAAGTGACTACGCCATATCCATCGCCTCACTATTTCGTCACAGCTGATAGTTTTAATTCAGCCCCACCAGGTTGTGGAAGTCTCTATTCAATTAGGCTTGCCGAAACTAGGGAGCTCACTTCCCTCGACAACCATGGCAGTGACCTCACAGAAGCCATCAGCCACGCATATAGGTGTTGAGACAACTGCTGGAATGCTGGTCATATCAGCTACACAGAAGCACGCCGCCAGCCAAGATGAAAATTGCTCTGAAACACGTGAAGTCGCAACTTGACAGCAGATTCGACAACTTGACACTGGGAACTGACATGATCGTCGATGAAAATGACGAAGCTGACCTTCCAACAATCACGAACCACATCAAGTACATGTAGCGGTACGGTGGCTGCGCCAAGAAGATGGTGGTGTACCGCCAGCAGGGTTACGGAGTGTGAAATGGAAACAAACTATTTATTTAATCCCAACCCCAGCGTATTTTTTATTTAGGGAAATTTAAAAATTCCACCCCGAAAACCAAATCGAGCACAAGATCATGTGTGCTGTCAAGCATAATGTGCAATTACAACTAAGTACCTGGCTAGAAGCAATATGCTTGTTCTGTTCCACCACCTACCAGAATCAGAGTATCCAGTGTTGTAAATCTCGGTCAAATTTGCTCCCAAATGACTTCGAAATTGTATGTGGCGTTTTTTTACCTACGTGGTACCGAGAAAATTCTTCTAAGTATGAAATTGTACTTTGATTTGTTTTTATACTTGAGTAGCATGTTAACGGACGTGAGGGCTAGGTGATAAAAATCACATCTCAAAATTTCTTAATATCCCACCCTGAGCCGAGAAAAAACCCTGCTATGACCCCTCTGAATAAAAGATAGTACTATTTTATATCCTTCCCTTTTCGCTGCCTCGTTTACTACTTCGCAGCAGTGCAGTTCCATCTGTGAGACCAGCGTCGAGGTCATGCACGACATGCTCGCAGTCGCAGCGCGTTCCAGGAGGCAGATTTGGCGCTCGCATATCGTCAGGCGATTGCCATTATCATCGGTCATTTTGGACCGGTTGCAAATTTCTTCACGGTCGAAAGCAAGATGGTCTTTGACCCTAGCCTTGACCCCCCCCCCCCCCCCCCCCACAACCATTCACACACGTCCCAACGGTCGGCGATGGCTTCTTAGGCGAGCCTTCGACACTGACTCATTATCCGTGAGTACCTTCAGAAGAGTGCACAGACGACGTATGCAGCAAGAAGCCGAGCAATGCTATCGTCTCCGGGATCAAGGTGCTCTAGCAGCTTGAAGTACCGGTGCAGCATTTTGAACGTTGAACTCCACGTGGTGTCCTAACGAACTTCCGGATCAAAGATCCACTTAACTAACAAAACACCATTAACAAACGCTTGAGCAAATAATATGCACATGAAATACCATCAAATAAAACTGAAATAGCGCAAATCGTGCCAGATTATAGCAAATTGAGTCAGTGTTCACACCTCGATCATTAACGTCTGCGCTCGAGATCCAATTCATGCTCTTACAGCGTCTGCCACATAGTTGGATTGAGCCTCTGCAAAGCAAACCCAGCCAGCGGGATGCCGATCCGAGAAACACGGCGTCTGCTGACACTGTAGCTGTCGCCTATAATGCGCATACACTGACTTAGCCGCTTGCCAATGTCGCGGGGCACCATTTCGGCTAGTAATGCTTTGTGGCGGTTGGCAGAAATGTCGTCCCCGTGTTTTTTTTAAGAGATGGGTAATGCATAGATGGGGGGGGGGGGGGGGGCTTTGCCTTGCCGTTGAACTCATAGCAGGTAAACACTCGCGAGAGTGAGCTCGGATAAATGGGTCCATCCACCAAATTGAGACCACAACACTTCGCTGACCTAACACGACACCCTTCAGTATGTCTCACAGTATATGCAAATCGGGTCCATCGTTGTGGTGCTAATCCCAACCCAAATCCAGCCGTTCGTAGAGGTTTTGCACAGACCATCTCGCGTAGTTCAACAACGACCCCGCTTCAGTCCTTGATGGTAGGGAGGGTGCTCCGTCGTACAGACTGCATTCGGTTCATATAGTTCTGCTATCGTTGCGGTATCGTAACAAAGCAGACGCGTCGCAACTGGTCCCTCCATACTGGACGGACCACTGGAATTGACAGATTTAGGTGCCAGGATGAAGCCGAAAAAGTGGAGGTGCCCTCGAGATACTGACATGTACGAAGGAAACACTTCCAGGGCGTCCGTTCCTTCCTCTACGCCCAACTATGAAGCTCTTTCTGTCGGGTCTAATCAATAGTCGAAGCATGCGGCGCGACAGGTCGATGAATGGCGCGATGAAGGCAAGCAGGCTAAGAGATGCCAGCGAGCATGCAACGTCTGCTCTGCCCTGCGCACCGACAACAAGCGTGCAGCGACGACGTCATATTTCTGCGGTGATTGCAACCAACTGGGGCCGATATTTCTTGCATGAAAGCGTGTCGACGAGTTCGTGGGCTGGCGATGACATGCTGGGATATATGGCACAATGAATGGAATGAGAAACTGATCCCTGTCGATAATGCAAATCCTATCCGGATTCGGCGCAACGCAGATGCTTCTGTGCCAGGCACGCCATTTACTCCTGGTACTCCAGCTTCCAGGAAGATACGCCGTACCAGCCCGTAGGCGCTAAGATGGACATTCGGAAGTTGCGATGCTGCATATATGCAACGTAGGGTCTATTGGTTTTGCTCTTGAATAACGAAGTAGCATCTTGTCTCTGTAAGGCACGATGAACATTGTGATGATCTTCCTGTTCTCACATGTACCGAACCTGATCTGCATCTTGCTCGCCCTACTTTCACGCAGAGATAACCCTGTCAAGTGATTGCTTCGGCAGCTGTGATCTGAGGCTACCAACATCATTTGGAGTTGGTATGATGCATATAATGCATTTTAACATCACAAGTCAGCAATACTCTAGGGGTGCCACACCAACTTCGCATACTGTGATTTTGTATGGGGGTATAAGATTCTGAAATTTGGAAAAAACGGCTAAGTTGGAGCCTCCGTTTCTATTCAGCGGGTTTGGTGAGCTGTTCTGTCACTCTCTGCGATACGTCGTGTTATGACACATGCTGTGCATCAAATCGAACGCATATGCAGCTTGTGTGCTACGCAAGCACGGTTTTTTTCACTGACCTGCCTGTGTTGCCATCCCTTAAACGTTTTATATACAAACAACAAGTTTAATAGTGTAGCATATGCAGTTTAGATGTTCCTCGCGGCTCCCGGTATGGAGGGGTTAACTTGTGGCTACTCAAAAGGGTAACCATACTGTAACTTGTGCCCGTTTTATGGTTCTGTAAGAATGACATCCGTTTTACTGGTTTTGTCAACGTTTACTAGTGTCGCCATGTGTCCATCTGGAGGTGGGGAGGGTTGCATGGTGATAGGCTCTAGTATTAGCCCTAACGTTATGGCACTGATTAAATCACCATTGACACTGTAGGTCTAGCTTCACCATTGAAAACTGAAGTTGCACTAACAAAATTACGTTGCTGTAAGAGTGATGGTTCTTCGTTATATTTCCGTGATGTCCTGATAAAATTCCTGCTCAATTGATAAAAACCGACAGCTGGCAGGGCTCGATGATGGATAATGTTCTGGTCTATGCACAAGTGCCAACATTGGTCTATCGTACGTCATATCCTTTAAGGTAGTTGTCCATCAAACATCATATGCTTTAAGACGATTATTACCACTTATAATACCGTATTTTACTATCCACGCCGCCGTGCAGCAAAAACAGTGAGGCGCCGACGATGTCTTCTGAAAAGCCCCCGCGCAGCAGTGAACGAGAACAGCGAGGAGAGGGTGACGGCCACGCGTCCGAGGACCACAACGCTCAACACGGCACTGCATCCGCGGTGTCTGAAGCCCATGTTGATGCAGTATCCACTGCTTTGGTGAAGAAACTTGTGCTCTCTCGGGTGGTAGAGCTTCAAGCGTGGGAAAAGAAATTGGAGTACGACCGCGAGCGTTTGATGCTGTTATGGTGCGCCTACCACGATGACATGGGGAAGCTACAAGATGCACTCAATGATGCATACGCTACTGCATCGATGATTTCAGCGGACGCCACTAGTATTTTCTGCACTCAAGATTTCAACTCATACGCTGAAATGCTGTACAGCCGTCTGCACGGTGATGAATCGGTGTTGTTGACACGCTGGCAAGGCTCGGAACGTATCTGAAATCGGCGGTGCTGTGGTGAATGGTGCTGATGGACGCCATTGTGTCAATGTTACTTGTGGTCGCCGTCCAGATTCATGCATTTGCTGTATTTACTGATTGAAAAGCGTAAGAAACGTCAACTACTTCTTCTTCTGTGGTTTCTTCGTCTTAGCTTTAATCATCTCGCTCAGCAGCTTTTAGGTTTTGGTGACATCGATGACAGCCTGGCTTTCAGGGATGCGGACTTCTGGTGCACAAAGCAAATGATAGAGCTTTTTAGCCTCAGTGTCGACCGGCGTGCGTTGGCATTTCTCCACGCTGATTTAACCACCCTTGTTCGTTTGCTAAAAATGCCCAGCCCATTGCCGCAATGTATACACCACAATTGACTGGGTCGGGTTGAATAGGTCCAACTCGCTTAGCCGTTCTCCAACGTGGGAATTCTTCCTCCTTGCCGAATTTGAGTATTCTCCAATCGTTGACTACAGGAATTATCACATCTTGCGCGCGGCTTCGAGCCTTACGAGTCCAGCTGTCGTTGTCCAGAGGGTCGTAAATAAGAGCTTTGCTTGCACGGAAACTATAGTCCAGTGTAGATTGACTGAATTACAGGGAGTCACCACAAAATCCACTTCTTTCCCCAAATCGTTCCGCATTTTCCACCGACCTAGTTCTACTACAGTAGACTCCACAAATACAGCTCGACCGTGGTGTCTGCAAGCTATTTGTAGGATCACAGAAATTGGCGAATCTTTAAACCAGTCACGATTAGGGAGCGTGCCAATTAGTTCCGTGATAGTCACTGAGGTTGGAATACCAGTCGTCCCCGCAAATGAAATGTAGCTCGATAAAGATATAAGCCGGAGTCGAGGCTTGATGGCGTCGGCGATTTTGCTTTCTAGCACTTCAGTGACGCTAAAGCAGTCAGTTTGAAATTGTTCACAGGTCCAATCGCGTTCCAGCCACGCCATTGCCTTCACATGCTGTTTGTGATCAGATTTCAGACGGTAAAACTCCTGCATTGTCCACAGAACCGATCTGGCAGCACAAAAGTACAAAATCATAAGTATGGATTGTGAATTCAGCAACCCCAGATAATAACACATATGAGAACGCACTCGTGGTACGGTGTTCTATCTGTAAGTAGCTGTAGTGCATATCTTGGACGAGGGATAACAAGTTTAAACAATCTGAGATCTGTTTTGAGGGTTGTCAAAGCATTTGTCACGGCTGCAAACCCAAAAACCACACCCACTGATGCAACACTGCCTTCAGTTTTCTCGGCATCCACAATGACCTTGCACATCCCGTCCGACGCTTTGTTTCGAACAACGGGGTAAACGCTGAAGACCTTCGTGATTTTGTCGTGATCAATTGACCTCTCCAGCCATGCCACCACATCTGCAATCGGAACACCGTTCCCATATTCCTCAGTGGTGACTTCGACACTTACCCTCGGATGTTTCAGCTTCTTCGTGCTATTACGCTTCCTTGAATGAGATCTGCTACTATGCACGCTCGGAGGAAGAGTCATCTGCGTAAGTTGCGGACGTGTGTCTTTGAGTGCCTCCTTCTTTTCTGGTGTCAGAGTCGGTCTCGTTGTCTTACTTTGTGCCACTGGTAACTGTGTGGTAGCATCCTCGGTCGATGGTGGGAGATCGACACCATCGAAAAAACATCCAACACCATTGCCATCACGATTGTGTTGTTCATTACCATTGACTTCACCATGGGTACCGATTTCATCACCATTGGTGCTACCTATAGCCTCATCATCTTTTCCCCGTTGGGGTTTCAACGCGTGATGATCTGCAGTGTTTTTCTCGTCTGCAGCATTGTTGTCATCTGATCCATCGTTCGTGTCAGCGACATGGACGCTCTCGTACTGCATACTATCAGCATTCTTGTAAGGCGTGTTGATTGTTTTCTCCAGTTCCAAGAACTCGTCGTCGGAATCGATATCAGCCACCACACTGACGTCCAACTCATCGCCCACGACTATAGTCTCTGCAGTAAAGTCACTGTCACTGTATTCTTGGAGCTGAACTGTTTCACTAGGCTCATCGTTTGAAGCAGAGGTTGACATCCTTTTGAAAGCTTGGCTGAGTCCTTTGCATGCCACTTTAACCATGGCGAGCTTCTTAAATAAATATCCGAAGACGACTGCTCCATGTCCCTAATGATAGACGTCAATGTAGACAACACGATATTGTGTTTTTCAACGCCACTTTGTACCAGGACTCTATCTCCAGCTCGCTCATTTCGTTTTAACTTTTTTGAACTCCACATGTCTTCGACTGTGATTCCTGACCAGAAAACTTGTGGGAAAATTTGTCTTGGCCACTGTTCGAGCAGCTGACCCCACGAGTTGTCGAAAGTGGCGATTCGCTTCAGTGCTCGATTTTAGTGTCGTGGCCATGGTTGAGGTAGCATTATAACTCCATCGCCGGTCTAAAATATGATCAGGAAGAGTTGTGATTTCCTCCGCATCCAGAGCAACGAAGATTGCGTGCATACACGGCAATCGACAAGACAAATAGTAATCACAGGAGCACGAGAAGTCCTGACGATGCACACGATATTCACCCCCGCGGCGAAAGAGCTTAATTTCGCTGTTTGACTTCCACAAAACTCGAATTTTTTTTTTCACGTTCGTACTCGTAAAATGTCAGCACAATCCGCTCACATACGTACGGGCTGCAACTGTTTGCCAGCTGAAGCACTTCATCGGGATGTAGGGAATTCAAGCGCGTTTGTTAATTACGACGGACGAGATCTCCACGCATTTTGATACAATAATATCCCACCCACGCACCGACCCAAAGTCATACTTAGGTTTATGAGTCTCTTCATTTGTCCCCAACTTGCTTGAAGTCGATTACTAGTAGTATTACCAGCAGTGAAAGTCTTCGTGCGGAGATGTGTAGCCCACATTTATCTACAGTTATACCAGTTCGCCTCCAAGTATTATGCAAACCCCACTCCACACGTGCGAGCAGTTGATATCAGCGAGGTCCATGCTGTGTCAAACGAGTTTGTAGAAGAAGCGTAGATAGCGGATCTACACGCCAGCTCAACCAGATCACGTTCGGGACTGCTGATCTCGTACTTTGGCTTCGTCATTTTCTTTTTTACTGCTGTAATAGCGTGAAGTTGGCAGAGCACCACCTGTAATAAGAAAAACCGTAGTGGTCAATGTTGCAGAACAACGCACAGACAATTATTACAAGTTGTTCGCGTCATACCTTTGCTCGTGGGAATTGCGCTTCCAAAATCCGCCACTCGTTAAAGTCTTTATCAATAGTGATCGATTCGGTTATACATTCTCCCACCACACGCAGGAAAAAAAAATATACACTCCTGAATGGTGTTCTTCTGCTGATTGCTAACAAGCATTTCACAAACAGAAAACCCTTTCCATTCGGAGCAGTCACCATGAACTCGCCTGTTACCATCACAAAACAGTCAATTAGATATGTTAACAGCGATACTCGAACCTGGAAATTGTGGTATAGTACTTACTTAACAAGAAGTCCAAATTGTTAACATTGTAGGTCCAATCCAAAAGCAAAGCATCCCCCCATCTATGATACGCGTCACGTTCCGCCTCGTTCACCCGCACAAGTCCCGACACGACATCATCGTATTCACGAAGAATAAACGCATAATTCCCCGGAATAGCCACAAATTCATCCATAAATCGAAGTAGTTTGCGCTCTGTATCTGGGGCCCCATATCTCGCCTTGAAATAGTTTCGAACGTCTTGGTTCGAGAGATCACAATCTATTAAATCACAAATCGTGTGCTTAGCATTCATCAATAGTACAACATGCTACAGGGCTTCTCGTACCTGTTTCAGCGCAATGAAATTCGGCCAGGTTTCGCATGGGCACGTCCACACTGCGAAGTATGTCGACAGTAGCTCCAAGTTGTTGTGCATCCATAGCTTCACCGCGACACAGGGCACGGTAAATGTCTTCACTGATGTAGTGGTTGTGTTCGCGTATCTGTATATTGTTAGCACCATTATCAACAGCATTGTCAGCATAATTGTCTGCACTATTGCATGTACCATTGTATACACCATTGGCTTCACCATTCGGAATTTCCGCACTCACCTCATTCTTCGGCTTTATGGAAAAGGACCCATTTGCTGCTCGAGCAACGATGCATGTGATCCGATCTGAGCACCCCGTAAAGCGATACGCGGTCTGCACACGGACACCTTTACCCTTCCGCCCATCGAAGCACCCATGCGTACAATAATATTGCCTGTAAACGTCTTCAAAGCGCGGCAAAAACCGTTGCGGTATCTCGAACTTTACATACGCATACTTGCCTTTGGCCAACCTGTACATAATGTACGGAATAAACATTCATCAATAAATTTGTCCGTACATCCATCGCTAGCTGCACTGTATTTGTTCATCACAACGTACTCCCTGTTGTTCCTCAAAGAGGGAACGTTGTTGCGCTTCATGTAAACCAAGAAGTTGGATTGTCGAAGTCCTGCTCGAAGCTCGACGAGTCTGACCACTCACGCTTCGCCACAAACGCCTCTGTCGTTACGGAGATATTCTTGTGCGAGGCTGCCATAATTTCACGCGCCATACTCCGCTTTGACGGACGATACCGCTTTTCAGGTGGTTGAACAGCAGACAACTCAGAGCCGGATTCTAATAGCGTTACAAAATTTATATCAGATTTTGATACCAAAACACACTTCCCGACAAAATACAAATTCGTACCGGCCATTCTTTGTTTTCTTGAATGAGTTTTCAGGACCTTTATGGCCGCCCCCCCCCCCCCCCCCCCCCCCCGCTGCTGTTGCCCTCTCCACACCTGAAGTTTCGTCATCAGGAACTCTCGTTGTGTTCTCCGTACCCACGTCTTCAGGCACTTGGGTTGCGTTCTCCGTCTCCGCCTCCGCATCTTCTCCCCCCGACGTTTCCTTCTTCGCCTCCGCATCTTTCTCCACGACCGCATCATCTTCGCCTGGGTACTTCCTCGTGTCCACAACCTCTTCCCCTGACTCCTTTTCCGCATACACGCGCCAGTTGCATCCCCTACGGCCGCACAGTCGTTCTCAGCGATCTCAATGTACTCGTCTTTCGGTGACTCTGCGCGGTCGCCCACTACTTCCTCGCAATCGTAGTCGTCCGTGTGCTCGTCGGAGTCACCATCGCTTCCTGGCTCGTATTCTGAGTCGCCTACACACAGCAATACACAATAATTCCTTGTTAGCGACACATCCGCAAGACATTCCGATTTGGGGTGTACGTACTCGGCATTTGTGATCTTTTTCGGAAATGAAAGGCTGAGGGCTGCAGCGGAAACTTACGAATTTATTTTCCGTAATTTTTATGTTCTTTCTCACCATTGTATCCTGCGCATCGTTGAGCCTTATCAATGTACTTTCTCCGAGCTTTCTCGAGCTGTAATTTATTCGGTCAATGGTGTAGCTGGTCTTACAGTATCAAAGGTGATACATGTATAACCACTTCCCTAACGTTATCCGACTCTCTTGGCTACAGTCCGTACCTGAAGGACGCACGACCAGTTAATGACGTACTTAATATGGTCTACATGCGGACCACTGCTGCTTTTGGCCGGAATTCACAATATAATCGCTCTTTTCCGACGCCTTTTGCATGTCGTCTCTGAATGGAGGCCCCAGTGCGCCGCGGCCGCCCACCGCCGCCCTGTGTGACGATTTAGCGTTTCTGCCTTCACTGCGCGATGACGAATGGGACTCAAACGCGCTTCTGGAGGCTCTGGACGGTGACATCGAAGAATTTGACGCCTCCGAGGAGGGAAATCGGTTCTCGCCACCCGTTCAATGGGGCGCAAATGGTCCTGCGCAAAGGACCAAAAAGAAGTCCAAAAAGCGCAATTGTGACCCGAACAAGGCGCGCTCCGAGCAGATGCGGGACCTGCAGCGACTGCGCGGAGAGGCCCGCGACCTGCAGGTCAAAGTGCAGCAGCTGCAGGGCTCAAATAATGGGTCGAGTGAACAACCCCCTCCCAATGCACAGGACCATGCAATGCCCAAAGTGTGGGAGGACATTTGTGCTCGGCAGTTGGAGCGCCGTCTGAAGACCGAGCAGGAGAATTCTAGGCTCCGAAAGAGGCTCAGGACACAGCTGAAGGTCATCCATAGCGTCAAGAAGCTGCTGTTCAAGAGACTGGCGCTGCAGGACGTGAGGGATCAAGTGGACAAACGCGTCCGACGTGTTGACATCCCTGCAGGTTTCGTCAAGCAACTGGCCTATCGGATCTTCGACGAGTTGTCGGTTGGTGTCGAGCTCTCGAGTCGAGAGGTGGAGAGTGTTCTGGGTGAGCTGGAGACTAAATGCCCCGTTCCTATAGATGTCGAGACGCACCATCTATTGTTGAGGGAAAGGAAGAATATCGAGCTTTTTGACAGCAGAGTCCTGCCGTTCGACGTGCAGGCGACGGGCGATGCCTGGTGGCAACGCTGGCACATGTACAGAGGCCAGCGCTCGCTCGGGGACACAGAAAACGTGATCAGAGAGAGGTGTGGCTTGGAGATGGTCGACGTCAAGACCCACAAGGCCGCGACGTTCTACGTGCAGCAGGTTCTGCGTCGACAAGTGGAGGAGCATCGTGTGGTGGTCGTCTGGCACTCGTATTTCGAGCCGTTCACGTTTGGGGAGACGCGTGTGCACGGTGTCACCTTCTTGCTCAAGGGCTACGTGTTGATGAAGCAGCTCGGGGGAGATTTGGTTGGCGACGCTGAAACGCGTGTTCAGACTTGCTACAGTGTCACGCCCCACTATTTGGACCCGAAGTTGCGGAAAGACGCCAAGACTAACGCTTTGATTAAGTTCGCGGTGAGTGCCATTTACGCGAATAACTCGACAATCAATGAAATGGTGGAGAATATGTTGGTGGACCAGGCGCTGCGCAAAAGCAGCTCAAAGTGAAAACCTGCAGTTTGCAAACATCATTGCAAATGGATTTGAAGAGCGTATGGAAGCATGCATCGTGCGAGTACTACAAGAGATATACTGTACCTACCCAGGCTACTTATTCTGGTAGTTGACGAAGCGCAGCGCGATGAGTGCCAAGAATCTCAGCACCAGAATCACGATGACGTTAATCAGCATGTAGTGGTGGATGTCGTCGTGTCGGATGCTGAAGACGCTGTCGAGGTAAGCGCGGATTGGGATACTTCCGACAGACTGTGGGGCATTCTGGAGAATCTGACAGCCACTAGGGAACTGCGTCATCTCCAGCGAGGTCCCATTTTGAAGCGACTCGACCACCTGCGCGTAGTCGTCATCCGGGCAATCTCCGAACAACAGAGCGGCGAACAGCATGAACGAGTACCGCTGAGGGGTGAGGTCGAACAGCCATTTGTAGCTGTGTGGAATCGTGCTGGCCGGCGGGTTGAAGCCCATGAACAGCACAAAGATGGAGTTGAAGAGCACACCCAGCAATGCAGCGACCTCCACGCTTGGCATTGCGAACGCCAGCAGTTGACCCAAGTAGATCTGGCACAACACGTGCAGCGAGAGGTTGAGCCAGTAGAAGGCCAAGTCACCGATATCCGTGAAGCCTGCAAGCGGTAAGCAGATGACAGTGAAGAGAAGGCTCGACACGAGCACGTACGGGATCTCGGCCAGCGTGAAGCCGAGGAAGTACCAAAAGGAGTTGTACGTCTGCGATGCACACTCGCGGTAGAACGGTGCACGTTCCTCCGACGTCATTGGCACAGCACTGTTGAGCGACACAATGCCTAGAAATGCTGTCGTGCAGAAGATCATGCCGAGTCCGCTGTTCACGTCCTGGTACGACGTATATCTGGAGCCAACAAAAACTAGGCCAAACAGCAAGCCCATGAAGGTGTAGACCACCACGCGCGTCCAGTTGTATGTCGGTATGCGCCAATACATGCGGAAGAAGCGCTGCAGCACCATGTACGCCTGAGTGAAGTTGCTGGCTGCGCGCTTGTTGGTGAAGGATAGTTGGTCCTGTCCGGGCACGGGGATCGTCACTCCCTCTCTGCTCATGTTCTGGTCCGCCAAGGCCTTGAGCTTGCTGGACTCGAACACTTCCTCGAAAGCAACATCGATATTCACCGAACGGTCGACGCCAGCACCAATCACCTCCAGCATCCACGTTGCGGGGTTGTACCCGTTGGGGAGCCTGGGCACACCTGGGAAGCTCTCGAAGTAGGCAACGAGGTCGCAGCATTGATCACCCACGTCACCGAAGAACACAGTCTGGCCACCTTTCTTGAGCAGCAGCAGACTGTCAAAGAGCATGAAGACCTCGGTGGACGGCTGATGGATCGTGCACAGGATGGTGCGACCCGTGTTCGCCACCTTGCGCACGCCATCCATGATGACCTTCGCAGCTCGTGCATCCAACCCACTGGTAGGTTCGTCGAGGAACAGCACACTCGGCTGAGCAGCCAACTCCACTCCAATGGTCAAGCGCTTGAGCTGTTCGACAGAGCAGCCACGCACGCAGCGGTCGGCGATCGAGTCGAGTTCAAGCAATTCCAGACACTCGGTCACCGATTCGGACTTCTTCTCGGTCGACACATTGCTGCCCTGACGAAGGAACGCGCTGAACGTGAGCGCCTCGCGGATAGTGGCCGAGTCGGCATGGATGTCCATCTGCTCGCAGTATCCCGTGCATCGACGGATGACCAAGTCAGTGGCAGAGAACCCATTCAACAGGATTTCGCCTCGAGCCTTGCCACCAGTTTTGCGGCCAGCAATCACGTCCAGTAGTGTCGTCTTGCCAGCTCCAGTCGCACCCATGAGAGCTGTCATTTTGCCTGGAAGCGCGAATCCCGAGATACCCTTGAGCAGGTCAGTGGACTCGTTCTTGTTGTTCGGGTTTGAGACGGTGTACCAGAGATCCTGGAATGCGACGGTGACTGGGACGAAGTTTTTCTCTCTGGCCGCCACAGCCAACGCAATC
The DNA here is from genome assembly GCF_020800215.1 of Phytophthora ramorum. Taxonomy (NCBI): domain Eukaryota; phylum Oomycota; class Peronosporomycetes; order Peronosporales; family Peronosporaceae; genus Phytophthora; species Phytophthora ramorum. The sequence continues at coordinate 1,069,971 of NW_027150658.1, forward strand.
TCGCCTGTAGTGGACAGCGGCTTGGCATCTCCAACTGCTTTGGGCGTTGACAACTCGACGTAGTCAACCGTGGATTTCTTCTTTGGTGCGGCGAGGCTCGTAGGTGTTTCGCTGCGGTTGTACTCCAGTGCACGATACGCGAGCGACATGAAGAGGAAGTACGTGGCGATGTTGAAGACGACGCCGTACACAATCCAAGACCGCTCTGTCTGGATGTCGTAGAAGTTCAAATAGTACTCACCCATGTTCATCCCGTACTTGGTGCAGTAGTTGGTGCCGCCTTCGCTCACAACGCACTGGTCGAACTCTTCGTGGCGATACTGACTCACAGCCAGACTGCGGAGGCCCCAGGAGATCGGATCGATCCAGTAGATCCACATGAGCCAGTCTGGTAGTTGTGTGCGCGTGACAACGAAGCCCGAGAACAGAATCGCGATCAGCAACGAAACCATCGCCAGCGGTTTAGCCACGTGCACATCCACAGTGACGCAGGAGATGAAGAAGAAGAAAGCTGAGAAGGCCAAGTTCGTCAGGAACAGCAGCACTTCGAACAGGATGTACGCCCCAGCAGTCTGCACGAACCCGCACACCCAGTAGACCAGTGTACCGAACAGGAGGCTCTCAACCAGCGTGATGGGAATCTGGCTCACGCTCATGGACAGAACGTAACTTGACGTACGGTAGAAATTGGCTCGCCGCTGCTTGTAGAAGACGCCTCGAGCTGCAAAGTACACGGGCAGCATCGGAGTCTGCACCAGAGCGAGGAACATGACGGAGAAGAAAATGATGCCCATAACCACCTGCACGTCTTCGAAGTCGAACTGGTAGAAGACGCTGGAGTAGAGCAGCCCCATAAAAATGAGCAGCACAGCCTTGCCACGCAGGAACGCCTTGTTTCGCACCGTGACCATGAGCTGGCGACGCATGAGCGTCAAGGTGCCAGCCCAAAAGGGCTGGTGGAACTCTGGTACCGGATCCAAGAAGATCTTCATGTCTTCGAGTCGCGCCGGGTCCAGTGGCGTGTACAGCTCCGTGAGTGCTGCTATGTGGATACCAGAGCGAGCAAACTGGTCAGAGAACTCGCTGGGTTGTCGAGGGTGCTGTCTGCCACGCAGGGACACTTGGTACTTGTCCTGCTCATCTGTACTCAAGTCTACGAGAAAGTCAGCGACGTCGCGATGTGGTGGACACACAAAGCCCAGGCTCTTGAAGTGCTCCACCGCTTGTCCACGCGGGCCATGGTAGAGCACCTCACCGTCGTTCAAAAGCAGCACATTGTCGAAGAGAGCGAAGACCTCGGGCGCAGGCTGCAACAGTGAAATGATCACCGTCTTGTGGCACTTCTGCGCGATGGTACGTTGCGTGTTGATGATGTCGAAGGTGGCCGCACTGTCCAGTCCAGTGCTGATCTCGTCCATCATGCACACGAGTCTGTGGCCGAACCCCATCTCTCCGGTCGTCACGCGCTTCTTCTCGCCGCCGGAGATGCCTCGCAGCATGTTGTCGCCCACAATCGTGTCCTGGCAGCTCTGCAAGCCAAGCTGCTGGATCACGACGTCGGTGTACTTGGCGTCGGTAGCTCGAGCGATTTCGAGTGCTGTCTGGTTTACTTCCGACAGCTCATTGCCCAGGTGCTGCCCAGTAAGCTTTGAGAGACCGCCACCGCTGAAGGTGTGCGCAAACGCGAGCGTCTCACGCACAGACAGCGTGGGGAAGTGGCTGTCCGTTTGGGCAACGTAGGAGACGAACTGCGGCAGGCGCTTGAGAATTTCCTCTCGTGGAGTGCCGTTGTACGTGATGTCGCCTTCCAGCACCACGTTCTTGTCCATGGGAAACTGCCCACTCAGCACTTTCATGAGCGCCGATTTACCCGATCCAGGTTGTCCGAGTACGAGCGTCATGGTGCCTGGCTTGAAAACGCCGCTGATACCTTTGAGGATTTGGCGACGTGCTGTCGTCTTCTTGGTGCAGCACCCACCATACCGCTTCTTGACGTAGTTGTCGATGGTTGGCAGCTCAGTGTTGTCGTCTTCGTCGGCCTCGATCATGTCAGCCCCCAGCGTCAGGTTCTTGAAGCGGATCTCGAGCTGCGGTAGCGGTCGACCCAGAGCAGCCTCCAGCTTGGACGACACCTCAGTGTGGAGATCTTGAGCCACCATCTCTCTGTCGTGTTTCTCGAGTCTTTGCCTCGCTTTGTCGAGGCGAAATCGAAAGTGGAGCTGTTTGAGCTGCGCGATTCCCCTTGAGGGGCTGAGAACGGTACCATCCGCTATGATTTTCTTTCGTGGACAGGAACGCATCAAATAGTGCCGACTACAGCGTGCGAGCCTCAAGCCGTTGGGAGGTGCAAGGTGGAGTTGGCTGGTCAGGCAAGTGCACTCATCCTTGCCGTCCAATTGTCGATTAGTGAGATGGACAACTCTGCTGTCACGCGTTAAACGCTGGGATAAAGTCTGGCATCGCCATTCGTGCATCATGGTACCGTTGATGCGCCTGTCTTATTATCCTGGAAACTCGGTGCTCGGCGTGGCAAAGGCAAAACCCCACTGCGCGATTACGAGAGCAGTGCAAGCAGCCTTGGAATCGACAACAACCTTAAGGAGCAGTGGTACAAACGGTGTCGCCAATCGGCGCCTTAGTGTTAGTGATTCCTGACCACGTACTCGGGATCTAGAGTCATATTGTGGTTCCATACACGATACAACAACAAAGTGAAAATGAAGCCGAGCAGAAGCCTCAAAGAATCTTTCAGGCAAAGCGTTGCCTTTGCAAGGCGATAGGGACAACAATCAAGCATGTAGCAACAACCAAGTCTGTTCTCCAACAGAGCTGTTAAAAGCGCTGTAGTCCTCGCCGCAGTGGATTACTTCGCGTAGCTCAAGATTAACCTCTTTGGGACCGTGAAAAATGAAGTTATCTGCTGGATGCAGTTGAACGTTTTCAATCCAATTCCTCGATATCATGCTTCACCTTATCAAACTCAGGATTCGTTCAGCCAGTCGAACTAAGCGACCATCGTTGCGGTCATACACATACTTGCGTGCTTGTCGCAATCATCCCAACAGAAATTTCACGGCAGTCTACCCTAAGGTGTGGTTTAAAAGTACCTGATCAAGCAGTAGATCCTCTACCGCCTCGCCGCGTGCTTTGATGGTTGAGCTGAGAGTGCCTACAAAAAAATCAATCAGTGCGTTTGCCTTGGGATCGTCTCCCAATTCCGGATCTAGTACGTAAGGCGTGATGACGTAGCATGTCGACATGCTCGAGGACGACTCGTCTTCGCCAGGCTTGATGAGCACGTAGCACTGTTCCAAAAAGTAAACGCCACTGACCCGCTCGTTCTCGAATACGAAGGGCTCCATGTAAGCTTTCCAGACGAGCACGGTTCGGTCACTTTCGCGGTGTCGCCACAGAATCTGCTGCCCGTAGGACGTGACAGCGAATTTCGCTTTGACGTCGTTCATCTCCACTCCGAAGCTCTCTGCAACAATGTCGCCTCCGTTTTCTTGTACTGGTATGCCTCTATGGATGTGCCAGTTCAGCCACCACGCCTCGCTTGTTGCTCGCATACTAAAAGGCAAGACTCTTTTATCGAAAAACTTGTTCTCCTTTCTTTTCATGCCTCCAGGCAGCAGAGGCCTTCCATCCACGGGGACGGAGCTGCTCTCCTCGAGGTCGCTGCCTACTTGACGATACCAGTCTTCCACGCCAGCCGAGAGCTCTTCAAAGATGAACGCAGCCATCCGTTCAATATACCCTGCGGGGATGTCCGTGCGTCTCGTGATTTTCTCAACTTCATTGTCCATTTCCTTCTGTGCTCGTCGTTTGTAGAGCAGCTTCTCAAAGCTCTTGAGACGCTGTTTATCCTTCTCAACCTGCTGCTTCAGACGGATATTCTCCCGTTCCGCCCTCAGCCTCCTAGCAAATTGACGAGAGCAAATCCCTTTCCAAACACGGGGTACCCCACTCTCCTTCTCCGTTGCTTCGTTTGGGTTGCAACGTCTTTTGCCTTGAATGGATTGCAGCTGCCCGAGCGTAAACTGCAACTGTGTCACCTCTTCCTGCAGTTGAATCAGCACGAAACGGCGTTCATCTCGAGCCTTGTTCTTGCCGGACTTGGGTTTCTTAACTTTCTTCCGTTTTACTTGGTTTCCTTGTGAAATTTGGGGCTCTGAGGTCGCATGGTTGACATTTGAATCCTCAGTGTTTACGTCACCAGTACTGCTGTCCAGAGCCTCTAGAAGCGAGTTGGGATCCCATTCCTCCACGCTCAATGATGAAAGCGTCTCTACGTTGTCGAGGAGAGCGAGTTCAGGCGGTTCTAGCGCCGTGTCCAGGAGGTCTAAGGCTTCGTTGTACGCCATTTTCTGCCGTCGGATTTGACTGATCGAAATTTGTGTACGAAACACATACCGGTACTTCACTACGATCACTGAACCATAATAGAGTAGATTACGCGATTATGGTCCATTGTGGTGCTTCTGTAGGGCTTGATCTAGTAACAGGTTCTCGACTGTTTCGTTGCGAGCCGTGATATTCGAAGACAGCGCGCTCAGCAAGAAGTCGATCAGCGCAGTCGTCTTGGCGTCGTCCTTTAGTTTAGGATCTAAGTAGTGAGGAGTGATCACGTAGCACGTCGACATGCTGGTGGACAGCGAGTCCTTGTCTGTCTTGGAACCTTCTTCTTCAGGTTTGATGAGAACGTGACTCTGCTCGAGCAAGTAGATACCGCTCACCGGCTTGTTCTCGAACACAAACGGCTCGATGTACGCATTCCAGACGTACACGATGCGATTCTCTTCGACATGCCGTCGCAGAATCTGCTGGCCGTACGACGTAGCAGACGTGCTAGTCTTAAGGTCGACCATTTCCAGCCCGAAACTCTCCGTCACCACATTGCTTGTAACATCCTGGACACGTTGACCCCTGTAGTTGTGCCAGTGCCTCCACCACGCATCGCCAGTCTCCTCCAAGCCAAACGGCACAGTTCGTTTGTCGAACAATTTCTTGTACATGCCTTTCATTCCACCACGCAGCAAAGGTTGGTGTGTCACCACATTGTTGGGAACAGTGCTGTTTGGCTGAAATAAGCCTTCCACCTCGCGATACGAAACCTCGACGCTAGTTGCGAGCTCATCAAAGATGAAGGCAGCGACGCGCTTGATGTACTCTGCCGGAAGGTTGGTACGCCGTGTGTGCTTGCTAGATTCAGCTTGTGCCACACCATGTGAGGCCATCCGCTTGAAAAGCATCTTCTCAATGCTCTTGACCACGCGCATTTCCTCCTCGTGTCGTTTCTTCAGCTCCATATTCTCGCGTTCAGCCTTCAACCGTCGACTGAGTTGGCGACCGCAGATCTCCTGCCACACAGCCGGCACTCCACTCGCATCACTCTCCTTCTGAATTGAGTAAACATGACCCCCACTTTGGTTCCGAATGTCCTCCAACTGCTTCAACGTCAGATCCAGGTCCTCCACCTCCCTCCGTAGCCGAATCACCTCGAAGCGCCGCTCATCTCGAGCTTTATTGGAGTTTGATTGCTTCTTCCTCCTCTTCTTCGTCTTCAATGGATGTTTTACCCCTGTTGACGGATCAGGTGCATTGTGTGACTGCGTCTCAGCCTCAGAAGGCCCCGAGTCCAGGCGAAAGTCTCCGATGTCGACGTCAATGGACGCCAAGAGCTCGTCGTGGTCCCAGTCGTCTCCTACCAGTGACGAAACATAGTCCGGGCCATTGTCAGAAGCGACTTGGGGCTGCTCCAGCGCTGCGTCGAGGAAGGCCAAGGCCTCGTCCAGCGACTCGGAGTTCATTTTCCGGCGTTACGTCAGACACTGAAACCTCAACAGGTTGAATGGACCTGATTGGTCGAAATAGTGTGTAATCTGTGTGATACATACCATAGGTATAGGTCGCTGGCAGTTGAAAAGGTTGACAAACTCACGTTTATGTTAAATGTCACGCACACTGCTGCATAGCTTGGTCCAGGAGCAGTGTCTCCACCATATCGCCTAGCGCCAAAACATTTGACGATAGCGCGCTAACCAAGAAATTGACGACTGCCACAGTCTTGGTGTCTTTTTTCTTCTTTGGGTCCATGAAGTAGGGTGTGATCACGTAGCAGGTCGATACACGCGTAGAGGCCCCGTCGTCACCTCCTGAATAACCATATTCGGGCTCGATCAGCACGTACGTCTGCTCCATAAAGTAGACACCACCGACCCGCGCACTCTCGAACCCAAACGGCTCGACATACGCGTCCCACACGAACACAATACGATCGTCTTCGACGTGCCGCTGTGAGATCTGCTGCGCGTAGGCAGTGAGCGAGCTATTGCTCTTGAAGTCGCTCATCTCCAGCCCAAAACGCTCAATGAGCTCGTTGGAGGCGATATCTTGAAAGCGCTGGCCTCTGTAGTTGTGCCAAATTTCCCACCATGCGTCGCCTGCTGCGTGCATGCTAAACGGCATGGTTCGTCTGTTGTAGAACTTCTTCTCTGTGTCTTTCATGTTGGTACCTCCATCTACCAGCGAGCTGTGAGTCACCATATTCATCGGAACGGGGCGATTGGTCTGAAAAATGTTTTCCACCATGCGATAGCAGATCTTGACTCCAGCAGCAAGCTCCTTGAAGATCAGAGCAGCCATTCGTTCAACGTAACCATCAGGAATGTCGGTGCGTCTTGTATGCTTCCTCTCTTCCGGTCCTGCATCCTTTCGTGACCGCCGGTTGAAGAGAAGTTTCTCAAAGCTCCGGACAAGCTGCTTCTCTCTCTCGTACTGCTGCTTAAGACGAACATTTTCCCGTTCAGCCTCCACTCGCCGAGTCACCTGACGAGTGCAAATCTCCTTCCAAACAGGTGGCACTCCAGTGTCCGTCTCAGGCATTTCAACTCTCGTCGGTCGGTTGTCTCGAATGGTCTGTAGCTGCTTGAGAGTGAACTGCAGCTCTTCCACCTCCTCCTGCAACTGGATGAATTGAAAGCGGCGCTCATCTCGGGCCTTGTTTGGGTTGATTTTCTTCCTCTTTTTGCTCTTGGTCTCAGGATTTTCATGAACGATGATGGCGGACTCCTCTAAGTCTTCGATATCGCCGTCCAGCAGCCCACACAACACATCGGTGTCCCAGTCGTCAGCAGAAGGAGGGAGACAGAACTGAAGCGCCTCGGTCGTCGCGCCTGGGGCGTCCAGCAAGGCCAGCACTTCCTCGAGTTCCGACGCCATTCCAGCACTGGGACAGCGTTCTAATTGGTCGATTCGGAATGGCTACACTGGGAGCTTGCTACAGTGGCGCTGCGAGTGCTGAATGAACTGGATCGGTGCCGTTGGAATGGGAACAAGAGGACCTCGCGGAACGGGCCGACCTCTTGTTGGTAAGTGTGCGGTAGATTGTGTACATGGAAAATGGAGAGTAATGGCGTGGTGTGGCGGTAGTGCTGCTGCCTGGAACGGGAGAACATGGGTTCTTGCATCGGAGGTCGTCTATTGCGATCCCTCTGGCGAAGCAGGGAGTTGCGACGTTGGTACGCCAAGATATGGATTTGATGACTTGCTTGAACTAGTCCTGGTGCTTACGTGTGCATTCGTGCGCTTGTATTTAGATCTTGGAAGGACCTTTTTACGGGAAGCGCAAGCCACCTCAGCAAAAAGGATCCAAGCTGCGAAGGTACAGCAGTACCTGAGTGTGTCTGTAATTCGGAACGTCCGTTTGATGTTCCTATTCATGCTGTGTTTGCAGGGTAAGCGATCTGCCGATCCTAGGGCAAGCTACTATCGAGGAGGCCAAGTCACTGCTGGAACACTTCCGTGATTGCCATGGGTTCTCGCAACTGGTGGTGGCAGGTAGCAGCATGGGCGGACTTCATGCTGCGATGGTGGCGTCAGTGTTTCCTGGAGACGTTGGAGCGACGGCATGGCTGGCCCCACCGTCAGCTGCTCCCGTATTTGCCGACGGACTGCTCTCAGGTTCCTGCAACTGGCGCTCACTTTACAAAAAGCACGAGTTGCAGATGCTGGACAAAATGCTAATTGGGCATGCAGCTGCCGAGTCCTACGAAAAGCTGGCAAACACTGCAGCCGATGCCCAGGAAGAGGGAGCGGAGGCTACCGGTAGCGAGGACGAGCTAGATCCAGTTGACGAGGCCAAGAAGCGTATGAGACTGTTCCTCTCGATCACAGATATCGACAATTTTCTGCCGCCTCGACGCTCGGATGCCGTTGTGTTTGTCTACGGCACCGAAGACGAGTACATTGGCTTCACTGAACCGCAGTGGGCGGTACGTTGTGCCAAGCCATCGATCAATGCTGCTGTATGAAGCATCTAACTTCCTAACTGGTGCCTGTGTTTGTCTTTCAGCGCATGCGCGAACAATGGAAGCCGGCGCACTTCAGAACTATCAAGACGGGCCACGTCAGCGGGATTTTACTGGAGCAGGAAGCCTACCGCAAAACAATTTTGGAGGTTGTCGACCTTTTGAAGGAGCGAGGTGAAGCAGCTGAGTCCTCGTCAGATGCTGCTGTTGCCTAAGGGGCCAATGGCCTTCAGCAAGAAACGACCAACTAATATTTAGCGTTAGCGGCTGTGACTTAACGACAGGTCTATTACTCCTGTTCTGTAAACGGCCACTGACTAGACACGCAACGTTGGGGCCAAAACGTGAGGTGACGATCTCGTCCGTCCTTTTGTCCATTAATCTTCACCAGCAGCGGCGCTTTTGTAGTGCCTCGTCCAGCAGCAAACTCCCGATCGTTTCGTTTCTCGCCATCATGTACGGAGGCAGCGATTTCGCGAGGAACTTGGTCAGCGCGGCTATCCTGGCATCTTGCTTCAGCTTTGGATCTAAGAAATGCGTAGTGATGGCTTCACAGGACGAGAGTCGTGTACAGCTTCCGCCCCTATTTAGCGTAGACGCGAGATCTGCAGGCTGGATCAGCACGTAGCATTGCTCGCGATAGTAGACGCCGCTAACCCGTTTGCTCTTGAAAACGAAGGGCTCTGTGTACGTGTTCCAAACGTAAACGATGCGATGATCTTCGACGTGCCGGTGTAAGATCTGCTGTGAGTAGAATACAGCCGCAGTGTTGGTCTTGGAGTCAGTCATTTCAAGGCCAAAGCTCTCCTTGATCACGTTGCCTGCATTTTCGTATACAGAGTGGCCCCGGTAGGTGTTCCAGTCTCGCCACCACGCTTCGCCAGTTTCAATCATGCCAAATGGCACAAAAGTGCAGTCAAACGCCTCAATGCGCCCGTCGTGGGGGTTGTAGTGCAGCTCAGGTTGTGAAGTCGGTCCATTCAACGCAGGCTCTTCTGGGGTTTTGACAGTTCGATAAGTAGCCTCGACACCAGCAGAAAGCTCGTCAAAGATCAAAGCTGTCATATGCGTCATGCACTCACTTGGAATCTGAATTCGCCTGGTACGAATACAGGCCTCAGAAAGCATTCTGTCCCATAGCGCCGGACGCACGTAGAGCAGCTTCTCGATACTCTTCAGAGCCTGCACAGTCTTCTTGTAGTTTTGTGTCAGATGCAAATTCTCTCGTTCAACTCGCAACCGCTGTTTAAGCTGACGAGAACACGCCTCTCTCCACACGGACGCCTTCCCCCCACTGTCGATCTTCTTCGAACAGGGATCCCGTCGTTGTTGACGTCGAATGATCTGCAGCCGCTTCACTGTGAATTCCAGATCCCCCACTTGGCGTCTCAACCGCACGAGCTCAGCCTGCCGCTCCTCGCGGGCCTTGTTGTGGCCCACCCTCTTCCTCTGAAATTGCAGACTCTCGTCTCCTTTTCCCTCGTCGCTGGGGTGACTCGCTTCGTCGTCCAGTCCGGCCAAGAGCTGCTCAAAGTCTAACGCGGACAGATAATCCACGTCACCAGCAGGGAACAACGTTTCCAGCCCTTCGTCCACCGGTTCAGTCATAGTCGAATAAAATGGGGATCTGCTCATTGGACCTTCAGTCGGTACAAGAACCAGGCGTCATGGTGTTTGGTGTTGAAGTCACCATGGAGCACGATTTGTGCGACGTGGCCCCAGTGATGAGGAGGATGTCAGCATTTCTGATGTCGCTGTAAAAACGACCGAGTAGGCTGCTGACCAGGGAGGCCGAGTGCACATGACGTCTTCCTCACTCTTCAATTCACTCGGCGACAAACACTGTAGGAAGTGCCAGCTTCTCTACGGCGGAATTTCAAGTCTCTTACTTACAGCAGAACGCGCTACGACTGGGATAAAGTCACGCGTCGGGACTGGGAGAAGTATTGCCGTGCTCTACTCAAAGCTGCTCGCGTGAATCAACGTTACCTGCTGACGTCGCTTCCACTAAGCTACCCCTCTACTCTACGCAGCACGATTGTTACAACAGGCACCGTTGCTACCTCCAGAGCTTGTTTGCGTAGATTGGGACAGCTCGTGTTGAAGAAATGCTGAACGAAGCAGGTTCTTCCGATGATGTGCGCAGCGAGACCAAGCAGTTCGGTTGCAAATAAATATTGCGGTGATCACGTGCATATTGTGGAATACGCGTTTTCTGAAGAACCCTCTCTATTATTCACGTCCATCATGGTCGACGTGGAAGCATTAAGACTGTTCGCTACCTTGACTATCGCACTGAGCGTGATGAGTTCGTGATCGCCAAAAGCCTTTGTGATTCTGTCGTGATGGAGTTTTTGGCTAACAATCAATGAGGCACTGGAGCCCAGAACTTGCCTAGAACGAGTATCATTTGCAGCTCAAGATCTACATGTACGGTGACTACCATAAACGAACAAGATGAAGAAAATAATATTCAGTGTTGTGCGCGTGGCGGTGCGGCAAAGCCACCAAGTCTACAGATGATGGATGCTGAAAAGGACATTATACGGCCCCTTAGTGAGGTCCCTACTTTTTCAGAACGATTGTTGCCCAAAGAAAGTTACCTGTAGGCTCAGCAGGTCGTCTAAACCACAATCTCCAGAAATTAGACGCAAAGCTCGGTGAGCAGTACGTCGATAACCCTGTGATGTAGGTGACGAAAGGAAATACTGTGTACGCCACACAACTACGAAAGATACCTTCGTCATGAAGAGACGCAGACTCGTGGATCATTTGACACACAAGTCTCAGCATGGCGCTGCTGGCGACATTTCTGGCGGTCTGCGGTCTTCTAGGCTTCACGTGGTGGTTGCTAGCCCACTACAAGGACGCTAAAGTGCCCACCGTTGTGCATGCCGCCGTGTTCGTGAGTTGGGTGCTGGGATTCCTGGGTTTACTACTTCTTCCCATGGATTTAGCCACCAACGGAATCGTCGCGAGCTCCCAGTCTGCTGGTACCATTACGGAGGAAAAAGTTTCGTTTCGAGAGTATCTGAATGGGTGGAGACTGCTCTACTGGTTGACGTTTGCCATGAGTTGGCTGGGGCTGCCGTTCCTCGTGGAATTCCGCCAGAACGGCGAGTTTGAGCTGGACAGGCGTGTTTTGAGTTCACTCAGACACTTGGTATTCCATTGGACTGTACTGGCTGGTGGGCTGTTTGTCGTTTCGCTGTACCTGATTTTGGTGGACCATTTGTCGCTGTACGGGGTGCTGGGCCTTGCCATGGCAGCTAGCAACACGTACGGACTGCTCTGGGTCATCGCACTGTTGGGTTATGGACTTGTGGAGATCCCACGGAGTTTCTGGATGAGACGACTAGACGGTGCTCAGCTTCAAAAGCTGCATTTCCAGGCGGTGCAACTGCAGGACGAGAGGATGGAAGCTCGCTTTGAGTACGACGACGTGGTAGCGGACGTTCGTGACGCTTACCAGCGCATGATGCAGGCCGAGAGCGACGCGATTATCCTTACGAGCGAGATGCAGTACGTCAAGACGTGTCTTTCGCAGGTGCTTGCACAGGTGGAGACCAACAAGCCGGCGTTCAGCAGTCTTGATGGCTCTGATGATGCCAAACGAACCAACAACTCAGCGGACACGTCGAGCAAGCTGAAGCGCGGATACAGTAGTAGTGGACGACCTACTGGACGCAAAGCACCAACACTCCCGGAAACAGTTGAGCTGCATCGTCGGGTGCGCATTGCGCAGCTGGAGTTACGACGGTGTGACCAAGCTTTTCTGGAGCTCTGTATCAATGTGGATGTGCTGGATGATCGAAATGCCCAGCGAGCACTTCCGGCGGGCAGTTTGTATCCCGATACTTCAGCTCTCAATCGCCTGTACAACATTTTCCTGGACACGCGACACCAACTTCGACAACGGATCACGTCGCCAGTGGCTATCGGGTGCGCGGTCGTAACTGGTTTTCTATCGTTGTGCGTCGTGTGGGGAGAGCTCACCATGGGCTGGCACGGGTCATCACTATCTTTATTCCGTTTCTTGATCGCTGCTGAGGCAGAGGAGACGAGTAGTAGTCTCCGCAGTGCAACCGAGCTTATTTCAGCTCTGGTGCTGGTTTATCTAGCGCTGTGCTGCTACACAAGCCTCTTCTCTCTTCGATTACCAGGCAAGTTCGCGCTTCGTGCGCACGGTAACTCTACTGAGTTGTGTCTGCTGAAGACCTCGATCCATCAGTGCCGTCTCCAATTTGCTCTAGGACACAATGCTCTACTGCTACTTCGTGGCGGAGGGCTCGCAGAGGGTACAGCTTTCAACGCTCTGCTGGCGAATACACGCGTTGTGCATGTTTTCGGGAGAGGATTCGCTGTGTACGCCCCGCTTGCAATGATCGCGTTGGCAGTGTTCACACTGACCAACGGATACGCTCGTGTCATGAAGCGACTTGGAATTGACCAATATGAGCAAGTGATTCCTGGCGATTCGGCACATGCCGCCTCCATCGCTGAAGGCGAGAAACTTGTACAGCAAGGACTGGAGCGATTCCGTGTGCAAATATCGCGCAAGAAGAAAATCTACGAGACTGGAGCTGCCGGTGGTGGATCGTACGGTTTTACTTCTGCCACTGCAGGAACCCAGTCTTTGCTGGTTGATGACGATGATTTAGAAAAAGCGCACGCAAACTCTAGTGAAGGTGTAGTTTGAGTGTACCTGCTTCTCGCGATTGCGTTGCAGTCCCATCATGTATTGAGCAAGAGAGATAAATATGAATACGAATACATTGTATTACGAGTTTCTCAATAAATCCTTCAGCTTGTTGGGGACAAGTTGGGATAAAAGTCAAGTCCAAGCAGGTCTTCGTGAATCAACTTGTCAGTCTTCTTACTCGTATCAGGTTCCATTGAGGACATCAAAAGCGAACATGAAGTGAGACCTGTATCGATCACTGCCTGACCCTCAACAGCAGACACATCAAGGTCGTTCTGTTTCGTTGTTTCCTGTCTGTTTCCAGGTGAGAGTGGCGTCTTACTCTCTCGATGACGCATACATTGCCGGAGAAATGCTTCTCGTTCACGTCGGACGATCCCGCTTTCTTGGGAGTCTCGATCTTCTACTTCCTGATTGTTGTCACGCTCCGGTGAAACCCGCACAGGAACATCATCTTGTCTTGCCTCACACCGCACAAGTTTCTTTTGAAGAAGGTCCGAATGCGTCCGCTCTTTGTGAAGTTGGCTCTTCACACAACGTAGCTCTGCATTTGCCTTCACAGCAGCGAGTTTATATACTGGTATTTTTTCTGCCATGCAGGCACGAGCCAGCTGAAGTTCCTCCTGGGAGCTCTCAAGCTGACAGCGCAATTCGGCATTTTCACTTTCGAGATTTTCCACTTGGACATTGAGTTTGAAAAACTCATGCGATCCAGCTCGAGAACCTCCTCGTAGTGAGCTGTCACTATTGCCTCCAGAGCTTTGAAGTTGTTGCCGCTCGTGAATCGTTTCCACTTCTTCTTTCAATGACTTGGCCAGCGCTCTTAGTGCCACGATCTCCTCCTCTTGTCTTTGGTGATCCACCAGCACTCTCTCAAGCTGCTCACGAAGACGCTTACACTCGCCCACGTGGTCGATCGTACTACTCTCATCACTACTCCACCTATCGGTAGCACTGCCTTCTGGAGATGAACTGCTCTTCTTCAGACCCAAAATGGATGCTGCTGCACTCTTCGACACCTGCTTTTTCGCCAACTTCTTCGCTGGGCATGGAGCAGTCTTGGACGAGATGCCACCACGCAACGAAGACCCGAGACGACTTGCTCGAGAGTCAGCGCTTCTGGTCTTGGAGACTGTACGTCGCTTCATCGAGCTTAGCTAAGATCGTGGTGCCGTATAAATAACCGCCTTTTGTGGTCGCATCCTCTCTCATTTCGATCGACAGACATGGCGGAAGAGCTGCAGCATTTATCTAGGTTTGAGAAGAAGCGTTTGGTGAAGAGCTGGCATGCTACACAAGTGACGTCCAGTGATTCTACCCCATCTTTATATGGTGGAGCAACGGATTCCGAGCGAATGACCAGCGCCGGCAGTTTGCGTTCATTGTTTGGTACGCCACTTGGAGCGTCCGCGTACGAAAGTCAGCCAACTGGAACATGGCGCAGTATTGAAATCGACCACGAAGGCCTTCAAAGTCACGAACGAGATGAAAAACTTCCCCAGACTGTCGGCCAGGTGAAGCACGCGTATCGAGCCCGTGCTCGGGACCAAGAAGCACGCGAAACAACGAACGCAATTCGAAAGCGAGAGAGAATCCTGGAGCTGCGGAGAGGACCGCAGTGGAGAGACCAGCTATCGAAAAGCAAGGCACAGAACCAGCAGTCCACCGCAGCGGAATCACACGGTGAGAAGGTCACTGAAGTGGAAGTTGAACACGAGGAGGCAGCCGTCTCCCCACAAAACGAGTTCGAGCAAGAGCTTCAGCTGATCGATCTGCCTGTGGACGAAGTGGTGACTAACGCAGCATACCGAGACGAGGTCCTGCGTCGAATCCGCCACCAACTTTCCAACGGAGGCCAAGTCGTTCTGCAAAGCGCCTGTTTCCCGTCCAAAGAGAGCGTTAGCAACACTCGTCTCATGCTGCAGACGCTCTGCACACAAAGCCTTGCCTACTGCACTCGCGACCAGGACGTCGTCCCCAACCAGCCCCAGCCCACACGCCTCATACTACACCTACTACCACGTGTACCATTCAAAATGTAAAATGTAGCCATCTTTTTATGTTGAAGTTGTCTATACACTTTACCAGCATTGCGTCATGTACGCTTTACATTTTACCAGCAGTTTATATCTGCTACTCAACTGTCAATTAGGTATAAGCGCATTTTCAAGATCTCCAGCATATGAACACTTGGGGCTTCCGCGTGGCCGGTGGCTGCCGCCTCTTGGGCGTTGCGCTGGTCGTGGACGACATCAGCAAGGGCTGCAATTTGGCGTTCCGATACCCAGCATCTCCGTCCGAGAACGTGTCCAGTTTCCACTCGCTGCCGGCCCCTCTGTTGGCCAAACTCTTCCGGCCTAAGAATGCGCTCTGCAACGCCAGTTTCGAGCTCGTGGTGGACGATCTGCGCTTCGTGAGTCACCCTGTGTTAGTGTCGCGTCGGCTGCCGGCTGTGGCACCAGCGGACGGCCCGGGAAATGGCGGAAATGGCTCAACATCGGCTTCTGGAGTGTCCACTACAGTAGTAGAGCAATCGACGAACGGCTCTACTGCCACAACGGGGAACGAGACGACCATGTTCAACGTCATTTTTGCATTGGAAGACAGGCCCCCACAAATGGCGAGAACGGCGGGACCCCTGGACACCACTTTTGACACGCAACTATTGCCTCTGCAACAGGCAGATGAAGAGGAACTTCTGGCCAGGAGACGCAGCAGTGCTCAGGCTTTCCACACAGTGGCGGCGCAGCTATCCAATGGACTTTTGCACGAAGAGCTTCGAGTGGGTTTCGTGTCAAAAGAGGTGCGGGAGCTGCTGCAGTTGAGAGATGAGTTGGCTCAGAGTGAGAGGAACGCGGGCAACAACAGCAATGGAATTCCAGGGGTGACAAGTGCAAATAGTGTGAGTGCAGCGGTGGCAGCCGGTGCGACGAGCGGCAGCAGCATCACGAGCAACGCTGGGGGAGCTGCGACGAGCGGATCGAGTTTGATGCACCATCATCTCCATAGGAAGGACGGAGAGAATGGATCGTCGACCGTGGAAGTAGATCCACAGACGTTGATTGACGTCTCGTTGGGGAAGAGTGTGCTGGCCAATGACCTGAAGCGGGTGTTTCATGGGCTGGAAGAGTCTGGGGCTGCTCACGTGGTGCTGAATGGGTGGGTCAAGTTGTCGCTGACGTTGACGGATGCGGTGACGGTAAGGATGGCGAGCTTACGACCGTACCATACGTTACTGCTGCTCGCGGACAAGGACAGCATTCTGAACAAATTACCGGCAGATCATGCGCGTCAACTGAGAGACTTGGTGGAAGCTGTGAATCCGCTCAAAAGCTTTCAGGATTTGGCCCTGGAGACTGGAGTGCCGATTCACCAGGTCTTCCGATTGGCCGCACATCTTGTCTACTGGGGATTTGGTCGCATTGTGGACGCGATCACCCTGTACAATATTTACCAGGTCAATGCGAAGGCTGATCTGCATATAACGTCGCCGCTTGCTCAGGAGTTTCGGCGCAAGTTTGCTCCGTACGAATTGGGCGAAGTGCTCTCAACGTTCTCGGGGTCTCGTCGTATTGGCGAGTATATGAAGACTTTGTCCACGGCCAAGAAGACAGAGTACATCCACATGCTTATCTGGTTGCTGCAGCAACGCTTCATCGTGCAGCTCCACCGCTACATTTATTTTATGATCCCGTCCGATGGAGACTACGCTGCGGAGGTCGGGAATGGTGCATCTTCGGTTGGAAGCTCGTCGCCTGCACTAATGGCATCCAGCCTGCGACGCCAGAGAGTCAATAGCAGCGCTACGAACACAAGCGTCCCCGGTAGTTTTCCGATCGCACAAACACCACCCATGAATCCAGCTGCCATGGCGCTGCCATCACCGCCGGCAGCACCGTTGGAACCCTCCAATGAGAATTCTGCAGCAGAAGGACGCGGAGGCAGCACGATACCGATGGCACAGGTAATGAGTGTGGCTAGTCAATTGCTGTTCACAGACCAGGAGCGCGCGTATCTGGCCAAGATTGCCAAGCCCAACCCTGTTTTCACGCTGTTCAAGCGGCTGTGTGTGTACTTCCACGGTGAGCACCACATTGAAGAGATCATGTGGCGCGAGAACCTCTCACGTGGTGAACTGCGTACCGTCATGAGTACGTACCAGGACATCATCGTTTGCTGTCTTCACGAGTGATCCGTGCACATTAGAGACATCAAGTTTGTTCAAAGATCTCCGTCGCAGTTATGTGCTTTGGTCTAGCTTACTAGCACTGCAGTAGACCTGTCGTTAAGTCACTGCTGCTAACGCTAAATATTAGTTGGTCGTTTCTTGCTGAAGGTCATTGGCCCCTTAGGCAACAGCAGCATCTGACGAGGACTCAGCTGCTTCACCTCGCTCCTTCAAAAGGTCGACAACCTCCAAAATTGTTTTGCGGTAGGCTTCCTGCTCCAGTAAAATCCCGCTGACGTGGCCCGTCTTGATAGTTCTGAAGTGCGCCGGCTTCCATTGTTCGCGCATGCGCTGAAAGACAAACACAGGCACCAGTTAGGAAGTTAGATGCTTCATACAGCAACATTGATCGATGGCTTGGCACAACGTACCGCCCACTGGGGTTCAGTGAAGCCAATGTACTCGTCTTCGGTGCCGTAGACAAACACAACGGCATCCGAGCGTCGAGGCGGCAGAAAATTGTCGATATCTGTGATCGAGAGGAACAGTCTCATACGCTTCTTGGCCTCGTCAACTGGATCTAGCTCGTCCTCGCTACCGGTAGCCTCCGCTCCCTCTTCCTGGGCATCGGCTGCAGTGTTTGCCAGCTTTTCGTAGGACTCGGCAGCTGCATGCCCAATTAGCATTTTGTCCAGCATCTGCAACTCGTGCTTTTTGTAAAGTGAGCGCCAGTTGCAGGAACCTGAGAGCAGTCCGTCGGCAAATACGGGAGCAGCTGACGGTGGGGCCAGCCATGCCGTCGCTCCAACGTCTCCAGGAAACACTGACGCCACCATCGCAGCATGAAGTCCGCCCATGCTGCTACCTGCCACCACCAGTTGCGAGAACCCATGGCAATCACGGAAGTGTTCCAGCAGTGACTTGGCCTCCTCGATAGTAGCTTGCCCTAGGATCGGCAGATCGCTTACCCTGCAAACACAGCATGAATAGGAACATCAAACGGACGTTCCGAATTACACACTCAGGTACTGCTGTACCTTCGCAGCTTGGATCCTTTTTGCTGAGGTGGCTTGCGCTTCCCGTAAAAAGGTCCTTCCAAGATCTAAATACGAGAGCACGAATGCACACGTAAGCACCAGGACTAGTTCAAGAAGTCATCAAATCCATATCTTGGCGTACCAACGTCGCAACTCCCTGCTTCGCCAGAGGGATCGCAATAGACGACCTCCGATGCAAGAACCCATGTTCACCCGTTCCAGGCAGCAGCACTACCGCCACACCACGCCATTACTCTCCATTTTCCATGTACACACTCTACCGCACACTTACCAACAAGAGGTCGGTCCTTTCCGCGAGGAATCCCCTGGTCCTCTTGTTCCCATTCCAACGGGGTCACCAGTTCACAGAAGGCGTCCAGACTCTGCTCCGGCAGCAAGTGCTGTGCATTGGTCAACGTGCTCCTGAATTTTCCTTCTCTGAGCGCCACTTTGGCCACCGATAAATGCCTCACTCGTCCCCAATTGGGTTCTCCGTCCTTGAGCGTCACGACGTCACCCATACGTCGACTCTGTAGCAGCTCCCGAATGCGTCTCGGGGTGTTCAAATCGCCCCAACCATCAGAGAAAAAGCCGTTTGGGAACAACACCGGGTTCTGCGTCACTGCGGCGGCGGCTCGGTCCATGTAGCGATGGTGGGAAGCCGTGACGCCGTCCAGTAGGCGACTGGGGGAGCGCAAGACGGCGGCCAGGAGCCCCCACGGATGCAGAACCAGACTCCCTGGCGCCTGCAGCAGCAGCAGCCACCGCCAGCGACGCAGGTACGACCCGTTAGGTACGCGCATGGCTACGAGGAGCTGGGGGGAGTCGCAGGAAGCGCGGGCGTGTGGTCCTGGAGCTCCTGGTGGCGCGTATCACTACAACTTGAGAAGCGGGGACTGTGATTGGACGATTGGATGGTGACTTGGATTTTGTATGGGGCATGTTCAACCCTAGCATCTAGTTGATCAGATTGGAGAGGTCCTCTGGAAAGAGATAACGAAGGGTCGTGATGCGTTCGGAGAGGGGAAACTTGTACGCACAAGGGAATTGTTGCTTTGAATGATACGGTAACTACTGAATTCAATCTCAAACTTTCCGGTTGTCACCGTCTGGATAACCATTGCCGAACACATCGTCTCTTCCCCCCAAAGCTTCATCGACGTTGGGCAGTGCAACTCGACAGAAAGCAAGCTTGGTCCTGATCAAAACATTCTCGACACTATCTGGCCGAAATGCTTCTTGGATGGGCCATCAACTTCGAGATCCACAAAAGATGATAGCGATTGTATCTCTGAAAACCAAACGTTATCAGCAGATATTCTCAAAAACATACAATTCAAATTGGAGTTGATGCGGAATTTATACAATGATGCGATCATAGGCTCCAATCGAAAAGTGCATTTCAGCGATCCAGGAGGAGGTGCGTCGGTTTGACATGGTGCACGCTGTTGTCGTGTCTCTGATACGATCGCGTGAAATCTCTCTGCGTCTAATAGCTCGCGTAGGCAAGCCCCTTCAGGTGCTTGTTCGCAACTAGAAGGATTATCGATGTTCAAATGCGCTCGCACTGGTATGTCGAGCTCCACTCCTGATGTACCTGGGGTCGAATCCAGACTTACTATCTTCTTCAGCACATCCAGATGTTCAGCTGTGGGGTTTTCACTTTGAGCAGCACCACACATGTAGACAAGGTCGTCCACAAAGGGCTCAACGCCATCATAACTAGTTCTCCACTCAAGCTGCAGGGAATGATGCGAGGCATTATCTACAACTTCATCATGTAGGGGCTATATTCCTTTAAATATTTGGCCAGGAGATACTTCCACGCCCCGTGACCGACATAATCCACCGCCGCTAAAGGTGCCAGAGCCTCGCGAACCATTCTAAGGCCACGAGACAAGGCTGGTAAGCTTATGGAAAGGTCTGATTCGCGTTCCCAATAGTCAACTGTGGATATGTGATAACCGATTCTCCTCTTAACGCAGCACACCACGGATCTACACAACACCAGCTCTCCTCCAAAGCTCCACTTGACAAATCCATCGCTCGTAGAGACCTCGAGAAGGCCGATTCAAAATTGATGAGGCATTGATGGAATATGACCCTGCAAAACAATATGAAAACTACAAACTGAACTCGTCGAGATTGACTCCTGGAATGGTGCGAAGTGCGTGTACAACATCTCTTGCGCTGGGACGAAATCTCGGGTCGCGATGGAGACACCACTCAGCTAAGTCAACGATTTCGTCAGGGCAAGATGATGAAACTGTAGGCTTCAAGTGACCAGACATGATATGCTGAAGCACTTGAATTGGTGCCATGCGACCGCCGCGAGCTGTGGCAGCGTTGACGTAAGGTGCTCGATGTGTATCGAGCTCAGCGATAACCACGCCGAGAGAATAGATATCCGCTTTTTCAGAGTGCAATCCTCCAGCCAAAACCTCTGGCGCTGTCCAGAACGGTGAGATACCAGCCGTCTGCGGAGACGACTTCGACAAGCTGTCGTTGCGCTGGTCTGAAGTCCCGAAACCAGTTAGTTTGGCGTCCAAAGCAGCGGATAGAAGCACATTTCTCGCTTTCAGATCACCGTGGATGATGCGATGTTGGTGAAGGTAGACCAGGCCTCGAGTGATATCCAGCAAAAGCTGCATTTTTTCTCGTTTCCAGGACAGGGAGAAACACATAAAGTCTTCAAAGGCTTCGTTTTCGTCCCTGTTTGAATTGGACTGACAAAGGTACTCACTCAGATCGCCCAGCTCCAGATATTCCGTGATAAGACACAAATTTCGCAGCGAATTCCAAGTAACACCCACGAAATCCAAGATACTCGGGTGTTGCAGAGGTGCACTGAGTCGAATGGCCTTCACGAACGCCTTCGTCTCTTCCAAATCTCTCCGCTTCTCCTTATGCAATCTCTTCACGGCAACGCAGCGATCGCGCAGTACACATAACCACACCTCGCTTCGGGAGCTTCTGGCAATGAGATGGTGGAATTGTAGCAGTTCAAATGGGATCTGGGCATTCTTGAGGTGAGGATCGTTCGCTAGAGCATAGAGTACAGAGCTATCTGTGAGTTTTGCACCATTCGGACTTCCCGAGGCGAGGCTTTCAGCGGTCTGAGCTAACGACAAAGAAAGAGGCGAGGATTCCCAGGCCGATGGCGATGACGACAGCATCTCGAGGAAATCGTTTATTGACCGCCGGTTGCCGAATCTGTCTTCTTTCTCGATCAACGGGTTGTCGCGAGGTTTTCTGGACTCGTTGGTCTCTTTATTGCTGTCGTTGGAGCAGATCAAGCTGAGCTGGTGCGCTGCTGCATTTTGAAGATTCGTTTCCCGTCGATCTGAACGTCGTCGCAGGTAAACGAAGACTGCGATGCCCGTCACGAGTAGAGCCGCTCCACCTACAACCAGCACGGGAATCGTGTGATTCCAGCTACCAGGAGAAGTGTCATCATGTTGCAGTCTTGTCGCGTTAGTGTCAGTCATCGCGTTGTCACTCTTGTCCGGGATGGTGGCGTTCTCATCGGATACAATACCTGAGCTGTCGCTGCTGGACGCTGAGGAATCACGTTGCTCGAGAAGAGCAACCACGTACTCGCTCAGCCACTTTGTCATTAGTGAAGAGCTCTTTGGTCGACACCATCGATCGTCTGAAGCACGATACTGAATACACGGGATGGTTAGCGAAGGTCGAGAAGTTTTCGACGTACAGGAACGTGAGTACGGCTCATCTTGCAGCTCCCTTCTTGTGTGAATTGCATACAAAATTGCTGAGCGACCTGCTGATGTATCACTCCAGGTATGGCGTCGGATAAGCGCTTCCGGTATTGTGCTAGCGTTTATTGTAGATTGCTGGTCCATAGCCCACACAGGTTCCCCGTTGGCTGTTGTTTTCACGGATGTACACGCGCATTGTACGATATCATCTAGTTGGCTAGGTCCACAGTCGGATGAAGAGCTCCATGCGGCAGTTGTGATGCTCCCCGATGAGCACGTTTTGACTTCACACCCAGCGCTCCCGATCTGCTTCATCTCAATCGCAATACCATCCATGGTGGCGCCAGAGGTGTTGGAGAGGCATCGTGTGTAGATTGTCGCGAGGTATCCATCGTCTCCAAGAGCATATCCTGTATCCCAAATCAAAGCACGCTGCAGAAGGCTCGGGAGTACGTGGAAGTCCAATCCAAAAGGCTGAAGCTTCTCCGTGATCTCGTCAGGTATATCCTGCTCGAGTTGAATGGAGCTAGCCGTGTCATATTCCGTGTTGGTTTCGGCATTGCTGGTAAGCTGAGAGTACCAGTAGATCTGGTAATATGAGCGCACGAGGTCGTTCGAGCTGTCTTCCGTCGCGAGAATCGTTGATATTTGCAGGATGAACCCGATGATCGTGACGAGAGACTCAAGAAACTGCGAAGGCAGCATAGCTGTTGTGCGTCCAGGTGGTTAATCTCGACGTGATGAACTGACAGCAACAGGTGAGTCGGCACGAACAAGGACGTCGCCAGCAGAATTGTAGCTCCACCAGGCGCATCTCTCCGACTCGATCGCGATTCCACTCAGAGGCGATAGACGTTCTCTGAATAACTCGCGCCGACTGTCTTGATCCCTGTCAAGACATTACAAATACTGTCGTCTTGTGTCCGCTCTTGCTTGATATCTCCCTCACACCTCTCAGAGCCATCAATACGTTGCATTTTCGAGGTGAGTGCCTTCTTGGAGCAGCTTCGTCGAACATGAGGCAACGAAAGGCACGGGTGCAAACTGAACCGCGATTCTGCTATGTGGAAGAAGTGCACCGGTTTGAAACTTATTTAACTTTGACACGAGTAAAAGACTTTGACGCTGGCATTATCAAGCAACATGGAGACTAGGCTACTCGAGCCGTGGCAAAAGACCCCGCAGTCGAAAGCCAGCTCACTTGCGTGCCAGGATGGTGTACGCTGTAAACGGGATCAAGCACGGACGTCCATCCGCAAAGGGGTCCGCACTGTCCAAGGCAGAGACCGCTCCCTCTTGGTGGAAGTTCTCTTGGCCGTCCTGGTCCAGCAACTTGGTCAGCGTCTCCACAATCTGCTCCTTCGTCAACCTCTCCAAGAACTTGGCGGTAAACGGGTTGTTCAAGTTGGCTTGCACCATGGCCTTGGGGTCATCGAACACAATGGTGTGCGTCGTGCGGTACGCCTTCAAGTCTTTAAACCCCACTGCTTGCAGCTCGTCGAGGATCCTCCGCTGGTCAGTACCTGCGACCAACGCCGGATAAGCCAGAGGCTCGCCGTCACCCTCTGCAGCATTGAACATGTCGGTGATCTTGTCGAACCACACCATCTGCGAGCTCTTCTCGTCCCAGGCCGTGACCACCAGGAGGCCGTCGTCTTTCAGCACTCGGTGCGCCGTCGCCCACCCCTTTGAGCGGTTGGGGAAGATGCCCAACCCGAAGTTGGAGCCCACCGCGTCCACCGATGCATCGGGCACTTGCTCCAGCACCGTCCCGTCACTTTGCAACGTGGTGAATCTCGACACGAAAGGCTGGAGCGTGGAATCGTCTTTCAGCGTCTCGGTGGCTTGTTGCAGCATCCCCTCGGACAAATCCGACGCGGTGATGCGGATCTCCGTCGGGGCGTCGAGGTACCGACGTGCGAACTCGAAGCTCAGCACTCCGGGACCGCAACCCACGTCCAAAAAGTGGAACGGGTCATTGGAATTCTTGGTTTCGTGCTGCTGGAGCAGTCGAAGGATCTCGTGGTGAGCGATTTGCAGCGAGTCCACGGCCCAACGAGACGTCAAGGAAGTGAAGACGGAGCTGTACGTCTTGGCGTGCGCAGACCACTTGTCATCCGTGAAGACTTTTTCCATACTGTCCAGAAGAGGTCGGTCGCTCGAGTCCTGCGTGGCAGATATCCAGATTGAAAATGATTCTAGCAGCCCCCAAGCGGCGAAGCTACAAGGACCGTTTTTTATGGCTGTTTGTTTATTACACGATTTGTTTATGGCAAACTGGGCTGAAGCAAAACGTCGTCCATAACCACGGTAACTCGGTGCTAACAGAGCTATGCATTGTAGCGTCCCAGAATGAAGTCACCGCTCGTATTTATAGGGTCCGGTATTGTTAGCCTGGGGATGTGAGGTTTCGGCTGGCCAACGCCTATCACAAGGACATTGGTGACGAATAGAGCCTCGCGTTGCTTTTAGCCTGGTGGCTCCATCCCTCACTCCTCCAACTACTTGGGCTATATTCTAACTCCAGTCGAGATGAAGGAGCGCTTGGTCGAAATACTGGCGCTGCGCAGCGTTGCTGATGCTCTGCATCAAGAGGACATGGTCCAGGTACTGGGCGACGTCACGACACTCTCCGACGAGTATTTGCCCGTGCTTGAGTTTCTCATGGCTCCAGACAATTGTACGAAGGGGTGAAGTTGTCTTGAAGCTTCGCCTTGGGTCACGTCTAACTTGTTTTGCTCGATTCTAGTAACATGTCTGATCAGCTCCATGCTCCAAGAGCCAACACCAACAGCAAAAGCCACAGCTGCAGCAGCACGAGAACCCGGAGAATCACCTTCATACGAGGAGTACGCGACAGCATTTCGAGCGCATTGGGTACTGTGCGGTTCCGGTTTCTCGCACCAGCTCCTGGCAGCTATGAGCGCTCTCAAAGGCGAACCTCGAGCTCTGATCGCCCAAACTCTCGCCGAATTCAATTCACGCGACAGTATGACGCTTGAGGCATTCGCCCGCTTCCTTACGGCGTTCATGGATCAGTACTCTCCGCAGATGTTCATGGCACTCTTTGACGCCAGTATTCGTCAGCAGAAAACGTTTCTCGAGTCGCTGCTCGTACAAATCTTCTACGAGCCTTTGCGTGACGTACTGGTACGTTTGTGCAACGAGCTACAAGGAGCAGATGCGGAACCTGAGGTAGAGTCTCTCGTAGGACTCGCGCTACTTCAGCTCTCACCGTTGAACCCCAGCAAACATATTCACGATCGTGTGCACGAAAGACTGCACCAACGTGTGGAGAAAGACATGGCGACTGTACGATTCGCTCGCATGATGTTCACGTGTGATCTACTGACAGATCTCATTCACGAGAAGCGAGAAGGCAGTTTAGGATTCGCGATGATGCTGTCTCTCAGTGAGTCTGGGCCGAGTGCAGAGCAACTGATTGAAGCCGCATTGGGTGATCTTCGTGGACTTCCAACGGATTTTGCCAATGAGTCTTACGCGTTGAAAGTGCTCAACTCGTTGTTGCAGCAGACTCAGTGTGGGTGTGTGACTAAGGCAGCATTTTGCCGCGCTAGTGCTGCAGTCCAAGATGCTGGTACACGCGACGAACAACAACAACCCGGAGCAACTGACGATGTATTCGCATCGCCTTGTACGCGGGGGAGCCCCCATGAAGATTTACCGCTCATTTGGCAGGTATTTCTCACACACCTCCCCACAATATTCTCATTCTTCTCGTCGTCTTCGCCCGAGGCCGCATCTCTACAGTGGCGATTCAAGTCTACACATGTTCAGCTTGTGTATCTCATACTACCGGTGCTGAATGTTTCGTGCACGGTAGCCGATACGCTTGTGATTCAGACACGGACGCTCGACGCTCTTCTCGAATTGATCGTGCGCTTCCCGAAAGCGTCAATCCTCCACTGCGCAATCGCGCGATTGTTCATTGTTGCTCTTGAAGATTCGCCTTACATGTTCGGCAAGGAGCTACCAGCTTTTCGATCCCCCACGGACCCACTGCGGCTGCACTTGCTTCTGGGCGGTGCACTTGATTTTGTGCTACAATCTTTCGGCTGGACTTCAGTTCCTCAACAAGACGGAGCGACACCCGGCGACAATGCGACTGGCCCAACCAAAACGCCGCCACCACCTCCAGCCTTTTTGGACGTCGCTATCTCTCTAGATCAAGCACTCACTAGCGCGTTCGCACATTCCGCGCAGCTTTTCATGGGCAACTCGGCATTCGAGCGTTGGAAGGTCTTCCGTCTGGTTGTGCTGCTACCAATACAAACTCTCTGGGAAGAGCAGTACCAGCCTCCACCAGCCGTAGATATGGGCCCTTCACCACTACTTGCAGCGATGCTTTACGGAGAGGGAGGGCATAACCAAACCCAGGAAGACACACCCACAGATACAAAGCACCACAAAGAGCGAAAAAATTCCACCGACGGTATAGCTCCAGAAGTCCATGGTACACAACCATCGACATTAGCGGGAACGAGTCCAAAAGCTGGAATTGACACCAACGCTCGACCTGAAGCACCGACCGTAGCTCTAGCAGAAGATTCCAACAAAGCACCAACTCAAGCACAAGAAGGGCCTTGTGCAGCCGTACTGATTTCACAGCCCGCATTGACAACAGAAGCATCATCACCGGACGTTTATGATGTGCCGACACCGTTGTCAGCGCTGTATAACGAAGAGGAGAAGCGTATGATGCTCAAAGTAAGTGACGACACGACTGTGTCTTCATCACCACCGATAGCCCTCGTAATCCCTGCTGCAGTTCCGCAGACCACATAAGAGAGTTTGTGTTCACGTTTACCATAAACAATAATAATAAAGTCTGCAAAGCCCTACAAAGAAAAGCGAGTCAACCTTCTTAGCTCTTCCTGTTGTTTTTCTTCCGAGTTTTTTGTCATCGACCTTCGGTTCTAGGTGCTGCTGTGACTGGATGTTTTCTTGTCGATCAGGTATCGATCAACAAGATGGAACTCCATTTCAAATCACACTCACAAAGTATTGACAAGAAGAGCTTCACTCAGTTCCATCCACTAGTCTCGCTCAACCGTGCGCTAAGCTTTACTTCTCACTCTCCACGGTTCCTTGGAGGTTCAAAATGTCCAGTCTCGCTTCTAACGATCGCTGAAGAATGACCACAACGTGTTCTGTGTCTGAGAGGTTGATAAACAGACGAAGCTCATGCCTAAACTCACAAAGCTAATCTCTTACTTCGAAGTACTTCACTTAGAACCCCATCAATAGTGCTCAATCGAGGGCCCACGCGAAAGTCTCAGCTTCGCATGACAATTAGACACGAGCATTTATCACTGACACTTTCTGGATCATCCACACTGTGTTTATGCGATTCTATTCATTTCGATGCCTCTGCTTGTTTCTCACTGCTCAGCTCACTGCCGTTTTCCACCTCCTTCTCGTCATTCTTTCCTAGGTCATCAGATGGTTCACTTTTCTCTAACGTGCCATTCTCCTCTTGCCTGAGTGGAGCTTCATCAGCCTCGAGCGTTTCCAGCAGCTGCCGAAGCTGTGTCTTCTGTGCCTCTTTGGCCTCTTCGTTTACAACATCTTTCGTGTTAGTCTCTTCGCCTTCCCTTTCAACGGCGTCATCGGCAATGAGCAGGTCCAGCTGCTCGCGCAAAATAGTTGCTAGACTCTCACTCTCAATGCTACGCTCATGGAACTTGACCATCACGTACGCACGCAGCTTCTTCGAGAAACGGCATAAGTGTGCCACCACGAAGGCAATCCGCTCCAGCACGAACAGACCCGCATCAAGTCGTCGCAGATACCGACTGTCTTCATCATCGTCTTCGTCATCCTCGTCGTCTAGCTGACTACTACGTTCCACGCGCTCGTAATATTTCGCGAACAGATCCACGAGCCGGTCGATCTTCTCCATGTCGTTCTCTACAAACTTGGCGTGTAAACGGTCATAACCGTCAGCTGGAGCTTCCTCACGCACCCACGCACACAAAGACGCCACCAAACCAGCCGCGTTTTCTTCTTCTTTTGCACGTTCGCTGGTCTTGCTTGCCTTCGTGTTGCTGCTCGACTTGTACTTGCCAAACCGCCCCATGAACACAGAGAAGACACTTCGCAGTCCACCGATCTCAATCAGCCGTTCGCAGTTGCGAGCATTGCCCATCAGTGCATGGTCCAGCGCACGCAGCGCGCCTCCAAATACGAATCGTTGGCGATCCTTCAAACAGCGCAGCAGCAGCTCCATCCCTTCCAGTCGGCGAAACTGTTTCTGCGCCTCTGGCACGAGCAGCACACTACACAGCGCATTCACCAAGTTCCCCACGAGTTCCTCCTCTTCATCACTGCTGGGATCTTTCTTCCTGAACGGTGCCAGAGCCTGCAGCAGATCGTCCATCAGATCCACTTTCCTGCCCTTCGCGTCGCTCTTCTCCTCACTGGGTCGTTCCTTCCCCATCCACGCCACGAACGTCTCCCTCGGCTCGGATCCAGACTGCAACAAAATGGACAGAATCTCACTCGCATACAACTTGTTCTCACTGAAACCCCTGCGTGGCGCGACTTGAACCATCAAAAATGGCAGAATCGCTGTCTTCTGAGCCACTAGGACGCAAACCTGCGGCTCCAGGTCCGCCAGGTTCTCTAGGATCTGCAGCGAGTGGTAAATACCCGTCGTCTCCTCCTCCTGCTCCTGTTGCAGTGTATCCACCGCCACTGCCGCCGCCAGCTGAAACAGCGTCGAGACCAGCAAAGGCAGCAGCTTTTCGTCCACTAAATGCTTGGCGAGCATTCTAGAGGGCTCCAGAGCCTCTGCATCTTCATCTACGTCCGTGAGCTCGGCCAGGAGACTCAAAACAGCCAATCGTATGTCGAGATTCGTGTGTGCAAAGAGCCCAAGCAGCACGCGAGGCACCTGCAGCTCTGTAAGCACCGTGAAGAGCTCCGGCTTGGCCGCCACCGCCTTCCAGCGCGTCAGCTCGGCGTCCAATGCCAGCTCCGAGTCCAGGAACTTGGTTGGGTCGTCTGCGTGCTTCTCCCGGGCCAGCGCGTTGCGCCGCACGTTCTTTTTTAATGAATTGGCCATGGATTTGAGAGCGCGGGCGTCCAGCGCGTCGCCCTCCTGCGCCTCGGCGCCGTCCACAATGGCGTTGATCTTGGCAGCGGACGCTTCGGCAGATACTCGAGCACGTTTAGGCGCTGGAGAGGGAGACGCAGATGCCACGGGGCGCTTGGGGGTGGCCTCCGCAGCCAGCACTCGCGCGAAGTGGCTCTCCATTTTGGATTATTGATGAATGGAGAGGTGGATTAGTAAAATAATAAAGGAGGTTGATTGACCAATGGGAGGGGTTTCCTTACATATATTTTCTCTACTTTGTAAAGATGAAGGAGGAGGCGCGGCTGGGGGACAAGCGGGGGAGGCTGCTGAGCTCTGGGGCGGTGTGTGTGCACTTCAGTCTGCAGCATAGGAACAACTGGAAGCTGCTGAGCGCCGGGAAAGCGGCAGAACGCGCGGCAGACGTCGCACAATTGGAGCATTACGCGTTGGATCCGGTAACAAATAGCGGATCCCTTGGAAATATGAACGCAAAAAAATACTTATCAATGGATTAATACAGGAGGCTGCCCCCGACGTGGCTAGCGAAGTGTATCGCTGTCTTTCGTGCAAGTTTCGAGGTGCCAGAGAAGCGTCGAGGCTGCAGATGCAAGAGATCGAGGTCGGGGAGGAGGACGGCAGCTTCATGGCGCACGCTATTCTCCATAACCACGCAATTGGTGCGTGGATGGGGTCTTCAGGAACTAATGTGTGGTTGCGAAGCGTATTTATTGTGTGGTTTGCTGTTGCAGCTGTGATGGAGAGGAAAAGGCAGCTCTATTGCGCCTGTTGTCGGGATTTTATCTACCCGGAGGGAGGCAGTCGGCGACGGAAACGGCAGATTCGAGGTGGAGTGACTCCTCACAAATTACTGCGACGAGGACTAGTGAATATGGGCAACACGTGCTTCATGAGCTCGGTACTGCAGGCCTTGGCGCACAACCCAATGCTGCAGCACTACTTTTTCGTGGCGAGGAGCCATGATACGACCATCTGCCAGCAACAGAGACAGCGACTGGTGTTGAAGAGGCAGGAGCAGCTTAAAGCGGAGAAAGAGAAGGAACGTGGTGATGACGATGAGGAGGACCAAGAGGATACCAAGCGCGGCCCGGATCCTGCCATCACAGTGTGTTTGGGATGCGAGCTGGCTGCCTTCATGGCGCTGCTGGTGCCCCCTTCTGTGCCGCAAAAGACGCTGGTGGCGTCACCCATTGCGCCGCAAGGCATTTTAGAAGCAATGTGGAACGCGTTCCCGTCGTTCATTGGTACCGCGCAGCATGACGCTCATGAGTTGCTCATTGCGCTGTTGGGTGGCCTGCACTCGCATACACATCCTCGTGTGTTCGTTCACGGTGGTGCGTCTCCGCGTTTTACTCCCCGTGGACACAGTTTGTGCGACTGTGCAGTGCATCAGCATTTTTCTGGCGTGCTGCGGTCTGAGCTCGCTTGTGGGGGCTGCGGCTCAGCCTCACACAAGTTCGACCCGTTCCTGGATGTGTCGTTGTCGCTCGATGATGGAGAGAAGCAAGATGCCAAGCGTGAAAAGAAGGCGTCTTCGGAGTCATCCCCATTCACTCTTAAGTCGCTGCTGCGCCAATTTGCAGCAGAAGAGGAGCTGCGCGGTGCCAACCAAGTTTACTGCAAACAGTGCTCCAAGTACCAGAACAACTACAAGAGCCTGAACCTGCACACGCTACCGAACGTTCTGGTGTTCCACATCCGCCGCCTCGACTTCTATCGCCAGCAGAAACTGATGCAGAACGTGCAATTCCCGCTGACAGGGCTCAACATGAGACCATTCACGTCCGTGGGCATCGACGAAGCCAGCGAACGCAAGAAAAGTGACAACAAAAGCGCTGTCCAGGGGAAAGTGGAAGGCGACCAGAGCGAGTACATGTACGACCTCGTCGCCGTTGTCAACCATCATGGCGAGTCGGTGAACGGCGGTCACTACACGTCCTACGTCCGTGACGAAGTCTCCAAATCCAACGGCCAGCAGCAGCAGTGGATACTTTTCGACGACGTCGAAGTGAAAGCCGTTCCCGCCGACGAAGTCGAGCGTTCACAAGCGTACGTTGCTGCTCTGCAAATACTTCCTACTACTACTAACCACTTTCTTTACCACAGATACCTGCTCTGCTACGTCCGACGGAGCCCGTTTATCGCCGTATCCGGATAACAATACATGTCCACTTCAACTTGTCCCTGAAAGATAGCACCAAGTCACTATTCCTCCTCCCTAGAATGACATAACAATCTCGCCGCGTGGCTCTATCATTCGAGAAAGGCTCTGACGACGCTAAGTCTAGATTCCTACGCACGATGCAGGTCAAGTACCCCATCATGGGGCTGTCGTACGCCCACGGGCTGTTCGCCATCTGCGGGGGCGGCGGCTCGCTCAAGTCTGGCATCAAGAACACCGTCGTACGCTTAGGAATCGCTCTTTAAGTGAATGTATCAATGCTCACCGCGTATCATTTCTCCAGGACATCTACCAGCTCTCGGACACGGACCCCACGGGCTTCTGCAAGGAGATCACAGCCGATACGGGGCTGGAACTGGCCTCGGGCGTCGCCTTCTCGCACGACGGCCAGCTCATCGCCGTGTCCGTGAGCGCCGGCTGCTGGGTCTACGCACTGAACCTCAAGACCAAGACCATCTCACTACTCGTCAAGTTCCGCACGGATTTCCACGAGGACGAGAGCTCGCAGACGTGCGCGCGCTTTGTCGGCAACTCCACCATCTTGACAGGCGGCGAAGACGGCATTGTGCGCGTCTGGCGCCTGAGCAGAGACCCGTCCAAGCCCGAGAAAGACGTGGGCACGGCCAAAGCTCTGGCTGTGCCGGACGAGCGAGATCCTCATGAAAAGGTCAAGACGGAGGAGCAGCCCAAGCTCGGAGACAGTGTTATTGAGGGGGTCAACATGGTCACGTTGACGAGGGAGTATCGCGGTCATAGCAAGAGGATTCGTGACATTGACGTGGATCTGTCCCATCGCAACTTGGTGGCGTCCAGCTCCGAAGATCAGTCGTGTCACTTGTGGAGACTCACGGAGGTGACGCCGATCTGCAAGTTTTCCAAGGAGGACGCACTGGAGAATGCCATTCAGAGACTGTCCACGAAGCCCGTCGTGGGCCCGCGCAAGCACTTGTTCCGCTGCGTGCGCTTTTCTAACAGTGGGCGTCGTCTGTTTACGGTGCTGACTCCGGCGCGTGGTGACTCCATTTTGATCAAGTGGAAGCCCGAGACCATCGCCCAGGAAAACGAGGAGCAGTGGTCGTGGGTGATGGAGGAAGTAGTGATCGCCGGGGACAAGCCGGTGGCGAGTCTCTGTGTGAGCCAGGACGATCGCTTTGTGTGCACGGCGGCGGTAACTGGCGAGATCAAGGTGTTCCTATCGTCCACGCTGCAGCAGTACAAGAAGAAGTCGACGGATCAGCACAACTTTGCAATCACCGGCATGAGCTGTGCGCCATCGGCGGACAAGCAGTCGCCCATGTTCCACTTGGTGAGTGGCGGCGCCGACAAGAATCTGCTGCGCCATGAAATCTCGCTGGAGGGAGGCATTGTCAAGTCGGGAATGGAGATCGTTGTGGGTGGCGTGAAGAGCGCGGTGGGCGCCACTGTTGGTCTTGGGCTGAACCTCTGGATGGCTACAACGCTGCTATTTATTCTCCTGCTATTTATTCATGCCAAGACTGCGATGCTCCTGGATGGCCCGCTCGCAGGCTTCAATGTAAGTTTACGATCCAGATTAGAGGTGGCAAGGGTTCTGGCTTAATGGTGTTGCTTTGCTTGATAATGCACAGGATCTGGCATCGCTTAGCTTTGACTCTACGGATGGTCTAGTGACCATTGGGGCGTTGCTGGGGAGTACCGTGGTTACGTGGCTCATTGCGGCACACAGTTCGGTGACGAGCCGCTTCTTCTGGAACGGCCTGCTGTGTCTACTGTCTGGTATCGTAGCCTTCCTTGTGGCCATCTCAGCGGAGCTCCAGGTTAATTGGCAAACTGGCGACGCTACCATCGACGAGTTGCTGGGTACGTTGGATGTAGCACCCGCACATAGGTCGTTTTCTCCTGGGACCACATCATTCTGATATTTTGTGGCGTGCTGAAAACTGTGCAGACTACAAGATCGCGATTCTCCTCGGCGTGTGCTGCGTCGCGTTCCTGTTCTGTCATTCGCTGCTGGTGCTGACGCTGTAAGCACGGAGCACCTCGAAAAGGCACTGCTTGAAACGACATCGACCATAGCGCAAGCAGCGACAACCAGAGCTTACCAGTAGTTGAGCGCCACCACCACAGGATCGTATAGTTGTGCCTGTGACGGAAGCAGCAAGAGGCACGTATCGCTACAAACGAGCAACACCCAACTATCCAACAATCCACGATGTGTTCACGGTTTCCAAAGCGATTCTGCCTCAAGAAACAAGGCCTTACTCTGGTATTTGCCACCTCCAGCTGGGTTAAACGCAAATGCACTCGACTCAACCAGTAAAATCGGCGTCTACCAGCCACAGAGCACTTCCCACCAGCTTGTCATCGCCACCAAGCAGTATTTCGCGAAAAACAGTTGCTGCCTTTTCCAAAATGACGCCATTAAGTGCGATATATACGGTATAGAAGGTTGTGCCTCACAGTGAAAATAATTTGATGGCACATTCATTTAAGAACAAAATGACCAAAACATTATATTTAGCGGTTATTGAACTGACGACCAAAAACCTTGACGGCCAGCGGGACAGCAGTCTTGTGTGGTCTCAGCTGGTGGTTAACCCGAACAAATGGCGAAATGGCTCTGCATCTTGTTAGTACAAGCGGCGTCAGCGTAGAAATCACCGACGGATGTATGGGGCAGGTGGTTTGGAGATTGATAAATCCATCTCTACCTCATTTCGAGGTCGAAGGAACTACCTGACAACCACAAACTAACTTCCGATCGACTTGCCATGCTGGTCCGACTTACCGCCGTCGCTGCTGCTGTGCTCGCCGCTTCGCAGTGTCTTGCCAATGTCGCAGAGGCTTCAACCACTGACGGCGGGTTCGCGACGGGCGCCTGGAAACCGGTCAACGCGTCGAGCTACACGATCGATTCGCCATGCGAGCACCAACAGTGGAATATCACGCAGGCCTCGGTGAACGCAGTGTGGCTCCACTTCTCATCGGTCAACCTCGCTCCTGGTGCTCATTTGATGGTATCGTCATTGAACGGGTCGAGAGCGTTATCGATCACGTCGCCGTCTACGGGTGTCACCACCACCCCGATTTCCGGCAGCGGAGTGGTGCTACAGTTTCTGCCTCCTACTGAAGGCTGCGTGGCTACCAGTAAGTCTACCATGACATTGGACACTGTTGGGTACTCGTACTCCGACGACTCGCAAGTGGAGGACGAGGAACGCGCGATCTGCGGCTCTGCTGATACCATGAAGAACGCGGTGTGTTTCTCAACGGGTACCGAAGAAGACAAGACCATGATCACCAAGGCGAAGACTGTTATGCGAACGCAGCGCACTCGGGACGACAACGCTATCGTCACGTGCACGGCGTGGCTGTGGGGCAACCAGGGCCACATTATCTCCAACAACCACTGCTTCTCCAGCCAGGAGATGGTCGACGCCGCCAAGTTCGAGTTCGACGTGCAAACTACCGGATGCAGTGACGACTGCACCTTTGCCACTTGCCCCATCGGCAAGACGCTGATCGGTAAGGACAATGTGAAGTTCATCAAGTCCGACGCGCCTCTGGACTACTCCATCCTGCAGATCACGAATGACGCTGCCTCCTATGTGAGCACGTACGGGTACTTGCAAGTCCGAAGCTCTGCTCCAGCTAAAGGAGAAGAGATCTACATCGCACAGCAGCCCAAAGGTGGCGCTAAGAAGATCGCCAAAACTGATAACGATGCCGACTCGGCGACTGCAAAGGTGCTCAACCTGGACTACTCGGTGGAGGTGGAAGGGGTCACCTACACTCACCTCATTGCCTACGCTGCTGACACGGAGGAGGGAAGCTCCGGTTCCCCTGTGATCTCTCGCACCGACAACTTGGTTGTGGGCCTGCACCGCATCGGAGACTGTGACAACGCGGCCACTCCGTCGGACCAGCTTGCTACTGCCCTTCAAGCCATCGTGTCCGACAACGACGGCATCAAGACTGCTTGATAGATTTCACGTGTAGATATTTGTCATGAGTAAGGGTTTATGTGGTAAATTACCACTCGTAATATAGTTTTGTGTTGTCTGAACGATGTTGGTTCCTGCAAACAAGTGGTACAAGCACAGCCCCCCGTTGAACCACCTGAGTCTAGAGTCATGATTCGACGAGCTTCCGAGCTTCTCTTCGCAAGCCCATTCTCAGCTCCCCCCTCAAGCCCTCATCCTGAAAAACCTAACTACTTCCTGCAAAGCCCGTCACTCAACATTTCGGAAGTGTTGGCAGCTCCCCCGTATTTAAAGAGCGCCCCAAGGACTTCCAGCATTGCTACCACTTGTCCATGAGCCAAGCGGCTAAGCGCCTCGGAATCTCAAATATAATCATGAAGCGCAACTGCAGGCCAAATCACCCCATGGCATCCCCTGTCCTCCGCTCCAAGATGTAATCGGGGTGCTGGTGAGAATGAGCGGCGCTTAACGGAATCACCAAGGCTGCGAAGATTCCCTTGTCCACAACAAAAAAGCTGCTGACGGTATTGAATACCACCACGTTTGGCATCCGTAATAAACGCTCGAGCCGATAGATCCGTCAATGGGCTACAGTTTGTCTCCCTTGATCTTCCATCAACCTCGACACAAAGTATTTTATCTCCGTAGAAACGATTGTTCTCCTGTATTGAGTTCACACTGACGAAACTCGGCAGGAATTATCTCCATCCACCGGAGAGCTCTAGAATCTGTTGAATTCGATGCGGTAGATCTAGTATCACTTTGACAAGCATCGACCGAATATGTGCTTCTTGGTTACCTTTCAATCCGTTTACTAGCTCGTGCAGAAGTTTATGGAGCACCACTCGAAACTGGGTCTAGGATGTCCATGAACGACCCAGGCGGCTTCCATTCCCACACCAAGCGGTCAAATCCATGGCAGAGTGTGCGATTGTGAAGCAAGTTGGCGTGGATGGATCGGATGGCCAGAGGGGACAAATCTGCGATCGACAGTACATTGTCCTCACAAGGGATAAACCGATAGCTGATGAGCGCCGACGTTCGTTGGACGTGCACTTGGATAGTCAGCAGCCATAGCGCAATGCTCGTGTCGTCGTGGCCATTGAGACTTGCTAGGTGTCTACGATTCCGTGCGATGAATCGGACGCAATCCATCGATAGCACGAAGTGAGGGCCGGCAGCGTACGGGACGAACTGTTCCATGGGGTAGCTGAGTTTTGACGTGTAGTACGAATCGGATGCAATTCGTACTGGGGCATATGGTCTAGGATGAAGACTATTAGCAAGCTCGCCGAGGTACAATCGTTTGTGTGGCATGACCGTCGTCAGATCTTTGACTATGAAGTTGACTCTCACGTAGATATCGTCATCTGCAATCATCACGAACTGAGTCTGTGGGAGCTCAGCTACGACCCATCCGAGAAACGAGGCCACTTTTTCTGCAAGAAATGAATGCGAATCCTCGCATTCAAGCTCTCCAGTCAGCAAGTCTCCATACACTGCTTTCTCCAACTCGATTGCAGCCTCAAGACGTAGCCGGTCTCGGTGGCTCGGGATACTCTCCAAGTTCGGAGTACATCCGAGGAAAAACACCTTTACTTGTGCCGCTTTGCTGGCCCACGTTTCTCTAATCGCCTGGCGGCGTGCGAAGTTGGTTATCACAGCGCTCTTGACTCCGATAACCAGGAACACGTCGTTAGATCTAGAGTCGTTGGCAATACCAGACTGACATGTTGACTTGGTCTGAGGTAGGAAACTCTCTTGTTTGAGTTGCTCTGCCCACTGGAGAATGTTCAAGTCTGGGGGAAACTCTTGATCTACGCGATATCGCTCCACTAGCTGGTCAGTATGGGCACCAAAGTCTGCCGCGTTGACGATAGAGAACGATAGTGGATTGGTTTCACGATACCGCTCGTCCATCTCGGCATCCCAAATGTACGCGCGGGCAACGTAGCTGCCTTCCGCCAGTTCTTGGAAGCGGAGCTTGGCGCCCATAACCGGCGAGCAGTTCGTCGAGACTCCTTCCAGCTCCACACAAATGAACATATCTCCATATCGCGCTTTGAGGGCGTCCACACTGCTACCGTTATTAAACATGGTGAACTTGAACCGTAGCGGCACTGTTGACAGCCCACCATCCTGAGGATAATCGATCTGGAAACCCGAGAGGGGGTCGTCATTTCCAAGCGCTGTAATGTGGGCAATGCAGCTCCACAGCAGCCAGCCAAGCAGAAGACCGGAGCATGATCCAAAGATCCCCATCAAAAAGTCGGATTTTCCATATTTTGGATACCGTCGCGTGATTAGCAAGTGGAGTGCAGACTATGGGCTCCATTTTGGTCTCTGTGCTTGTGTATGTGCTAGCTGTGATCCTCAGGAGTGCGGGGGTCACAGCGCTGTCTTTTAACGACATGGATGAGGACCCAATCGTAACTTTCGGGATTGAGAACTTCCAGCCTGACGACGTCAAAAAGCTGCCCGTCAAGTTCCGATTTACTATGGCAATCCGAAGCAAGGGCAGCTTTCGGCAGCACTACAGCAATGCTGACTACTGTGTGGAGATCGATGGAGGAGTCTGGAGAGAGTGCAAACCGCTGCTGGGATACGACATTTCGTTTGATGAGCTGGAGGAGGGAAGTCATTCGGCTATCATGTACCTCACAGAAGGCGAAGGTGGAGACCGATACCACGAAACAAATCCGGTCAACTTCTCTGTCGTTGCGGACGAGAGTTTCGACATACACTGTGAGAAAAGAGTCGAGCAGGAAAGAGAGGCATCCCAATTTCCAAAAGACGAGAGTATCTTGCAGTGGGCTGAGCGTCAGGGGCAACACGGAGCACCGTCGACCACTGTCAATACCGAGGATGGCGATGTCTTTTTACCAAGCAACAAGAGCGATGTTTTCGCGGTTATAGGCATCAAGACAGCAGTTCTGACAAACTTCCCGAAACGCCAGGCTATCCGAGACACGTGGGCTAGCAAGTCTTCACTTCCTCCACAGGTGAAGGTGTTCTTTCTGGGCTGTACGCCTAACATGTCTGCTATCCCAAGTGCCTGGGATCGACGACGTATTGAGAGAGCTGTGGATCTTGAACGTGCAACCTATGGGGATTTGTTGACGGAAGAGCTAGAGTGTGAGGATGGGTATCACTTGTTAGCAGACAAAGTGAAGGCGTACTTTCAGTTTGCTGTTGCCGAGTTTTCTGGTGCAGAATTTGTCGTACTAGCAGACGACGACATTTACCTTCAGGTAGATCAATTGTCAGATTACTTACGTGAGAGAAATCCGCAGCGGCAATATCTTGGTGAAGTGTGGAGAGAGTTACTCAAAGTCAAAGAGCATCCACTTCGAGATCCAAGTATTTCCAACTACCTCCCGATCGAGCAGTATCCGATGCATGAATATCCCCCGTACGCTATCGGATCCTGCTACGTCGTCTCAATAGATTCTGCTCGCTTCATTGCGAAGAATAGCTGGCAACTGCGCAGTCTCAATGGAATCGAAGACGCGACCACCGCGTTGTGGTTACTGACGAGGCAGGTGCACTACGAGCTCGCTCCATTTTCTTCGCTTCGCATCGGCCCCTGCATCGACAGTGCGATCTCTATGGGCGAGTTTTCAACTCTGGGAATCCGTCTAATGTATGCAAACCTTCAAAACAGGCGCCAACTGTGCCATGGATTCGATCGAACCTTGTGGCAATGGAGTGCAGTGCGTTCCGTCTCAAATATGCTAGTGCTGCCAGAAAAGAGCCCTACTGTGCGTCCGACAGGTCTACAAGTTGATGTATTCGAGCAGAATGAAGCCGAACTATCAGTCATAGTATCAACGCCTATGCGAGCAGGCATCAAGTGGCCTTACTTCCCAGCATTAGAGAGTGTTGAGACGTTCTCATCGCGAGCATGCAACCAGATCCAGCAAGCCAGTGGTGACATGAATGGATTGTCAAAGTGTACCGAGATCATTAGAACATCATATGAGCGACTCCAGCTAACAGATAATAACTAAACTTCACAATCGCTTGGTCGGAAAACAAGCTTACTACTTAACAGAACGCCTGCTTGTACGTATTCCTTAACTGGCAAGTATTCTAGCCACATTGTCCGCCAAGCTGCGGCTTTGCACGGACGGATGCCAAGAAAATGCTTCCTTGAACGCCGTCATATCCCGAATTGGCGGCTCGCGTCGCATCCTTGCGTACAGTTCCGGGGAATTGTGGACTTTCATGACGTAGGCAGCGCAGTCTGCCAGCTTCTTGAAAAGTCCGCAGTCAATGAAGCTGTCGGGGTTGAACAGCTCGGATACAGACGGAGAGCCCAAATAAATAGGGATACTGCCAGCAAGAAAAGGATTTACCAGTTTTTCCGTCACATATCCGGGCACAGCTCCATTCTCGAACGCGATGACAAACTTGTAGCGTTGGAACGTGGTAACAGCGTCATCATTGTACCATGTAGAGTAACGCGAGGTCGAGCGCAATGGATCAGGCCGTCTTGACGAACCGGCACATACTCCGAGAGCATCGACAGGTTCCAGAGCGTTCAGAAGATCAAACATATACTCTCGTTGGGGACGGTCACAGCGTGCATACAAGTAAGCACAAAACTGCCGTTCAGTCGTCAGCTCGGGGTATGTTGTTGCACTAGCAGTGAGCAGTGCCATGGGCGTGTGGTTTAAACGCTCCCCAAACGATGTGCTTGCTACAGATATGTAGGCGTAGTTTGTTCGCGGAATACCAGAAATTGTAGAAAGCAGAAGAACTTGCTCGTCAAGACTTTCCGTGGTTGTGGTCTCGCCAGAAATCATCATAAACCTCGTCGCGTCCGATGTGTTACTATGTCCAGTATATTTGCCAAGGTAGTATTGCACGCATCCCGGCTTCGACATTGGCTCGCACACCCCATCGAGAACGGAGAACACAAAGACAGCAGGCCTGCTTTCGTAGTGGGCACTCAATGTTTCCTCGGAAACAACAAGGATTGGGCGTTTGAGATGTTCAAAAACTGTGGCGAACAAGCACTCTAGCACGATGAAGGAGTAGACAGCATGTGCGGAGTACGCAACGACAACCGGTGGAGCGTTCAGGTTGGCAATATTGAGATTATATCTCCACAATTCAAGGTAAGCCGGATCGATCATTTCCAATGCCTCAGCAATTTGGAGTTGTTGCTGGAGCTGGGTCCGGAGTTTAAGTGATAGAGGACGACATGCTGAAGTGGTGGACTCAATACTGCCAACAAGTCTTCGTGCCTCCGTGCATATTCTCTCGGCATAGGATTGAAAAGTCTCAGCAGACGGGCAATAGGATATTTGAACACCATCGTCGCTAGGTGTCGATATAATGCTAGTCACTTTAAGATACGTCGTCGTACTGATATCGTGCACAAACGTTTGGATTTTTACAGAAAGCAAATTGTCACCAGTGAGAATAGCTTTTACAGCAGCCCGCGTAAGCTCAATCTTTCCCCATGCTTTTCGATCAAAGCCATCGCAAATATTGCGTTGCTCCACAACATTAGAATGCACGGCTCGAATCCCAGACGCTGACAAATCTGCAAATGAAATAACCCCATTCTGACACTCCCGAAGCTGGAGACTCGAAAATGCCGGCGTGTGTTCTACATGCACTTGTCTCGTCAATAGCCACATCGCGATGCTAACATCATCCATCCCACCGAGTCCGTGCAATCTGTCGCGGTTCTTAGCAATAAAGCGTGCGCAGTCCATCGACAGCAGGTAGTGCGGCCCAAATGCGAATGGAGGATACGCGTGCAGCGGGTAGCTTTTCTCAGAAACATAGTACCGCTCTGTCGTATTGCGCACGGGTGTTTGGCGGCGACCTAGAAGCTCATCCCACACCTGACCGATGTAAAGTCTCTCGGAGCGACCTTCCTTTCGCAGTTCGTCGGCGAGGCGGTCAGCTCTGAGGTAAATGTCATCATCAGCTACCATCACAAATGGCGTCTGTGGAAATGCTTCCGTGGTAAATCGCAAGAACTCCTTCACCTTGTTTGGTAGGTCATCGTACGAGTCCTCGCAGTGCAGCTCATCGGTGAGTAGATCGCCGTACGTCTGCTTCTCGAGGTCAACCGCTTTTCGAATGTGTTCTTGTTCATCAGCACTCTGGAGTGCAGTCAGCGCAGGCGCACATCCCACAAATATCACTTTCACGTCTGGTGGAAGAGCGTTCACACTCGCCCATGTGTGGCGAATAGCCTGCCGAAGTGCAAAATTCTCCACCACTGCGGTTTTGACTCCAACCACAAGAAGATATTCACTTTTACCATCCGTTGTCATCAACCCAGGCAAGATAGAGCTCGTCGTCTCTTTTTTCTCGTTACGCCCGTCAGTTCCCATTGCTTGTTTTAGCGTAGCCCATTCCAACAATCCCATTGCATTTAATAGGTCCGATGAGTCGCTTGCGCGTGTTGCCAATGTTTCACTCACAATAGAAAATGTTGTATCGGGTGATTCATGGTACCAAATGCCGCCATCTTCCACATTCGTAATAACCGCTCGTACCGTGTAGTTCCCAGTCGACAGCGCGTCGAATACGATGCTGGGCTTCATCAACGGGCTACACTTT
This sequence comes from Phytophthora ramorum, assembly GCF_020800215.1. Lineage (NCBI taxonomy): Eukaryota > Oomycota > Peronosporomycetes > Peronosporales > Peronosporaceae > Phytophthora > Phytophthora ramorum. The sequence continues at coordinate 1,111,755 of NW_027150658.1, forward strand.
GTCTCCCTCGATCTCCCATCAACCTCGACACAAAGTATTTTGTCTCCGTAGAAACGAGTGTACTCCTGTATTGACTTCACGCTGATCTCCGCTCGAAACTCAAGAGGAATTGTCTCCACCGCTCCGTCGGCTGGATACATGACTCGAATACTCGTGATCGGGTCTTGTTGCAGCCTATGTTGGTTGTCAACAGCTCCATTGGCTTCGTCAGCTAACTGATTGACGTCTGTGGCACTCAATAACGGCACACTAGCTGCACGAGAGAGAGACACACACAGCACACAGCCAACGAGCAGCGTCAAGCAGCGCACCCATATCATCTGAAAGATCGCGTTGAGATGCGTAAATAACCCAACTTGGAATGAAATACGAGTAATGAACCTTCCACCCACACTTACGTAACCCATGCGGACATGAAGCAGGTTGGCGTGAATGGAGAAGATCCCCGGCGGCGACAAGTCTGCAAACGGTTTCATGGTCCCAACACAGAGAGAGCGAACAAGCAGATCAGATGTGCTGGCATGAACGCCAATGCGCTGGACGACGACCGAGAGCGTGTTCGCTCGGGACAGAGGCGACGAGAGGACAGAAATCGTATCGGGAGGACTTCCTCATCGTGACCGTTGCCGAGACCTGGGAGCCAACGGCGTGGGCCGCGTCCAGGCGATCCAGTTCTACAGCGGCGCGTCCATGAACTTCGGTGCAACATGTGTCCGAACGTGACCATCGTCCTGGATGCGTTTCACTAGACCTGGGCTACGAATTTGGGTTGCATATCGACCAGGATCGTGCATACTACTGCTAGGCTTGCATACACGTTGTTCAGACCAACGCAAGCATGGCCGTGGAGGCAGGCGCTCATGGTCACGGACGCTCTCTTCCAAATTCGCAGGGTGTCGCCCTCGCCACAAGTACGTCGACCTGGTGGAAAGCATGCGTGACAATGGCGGCTTTTTCAGTAGTGTGCACGTGTCAGGCGAGAAGCTACCGGTGTCTATAGACCAAGTCAGTGGCATCGCTTCAATCCTACGACTGAAATCGACGAAGAGGACGATAGCCATTACCCCGGGTACTTGTACTAATATAGGTTACACAACTAGCTCGAGCCAAGATTTTAGAGTTCGAGCAGAAGGCAAAGGCAACATCCAGACTACTGTAGTCTGTTCAGTTATGATTACCTGACCAAATTGATAGCGGCTGACGTGGCAGGTCATCTTGAAGCTGAAGAGCGGCTTGACAGGTTGATGGGGAAGTGCTTGGGAAATGCTGCTGCACTTGCTTGCAGAGGATTTGAATGTCGATTCGTGGAGTGAATTGCAACTTCATTCCGGCGCTACAACGCGTAGAGACGATCACGGTCACTTGCTCGGGATTAGAATCGTCGAGCAGCAGTTGAGATGGAGGAATTGGCTCTTTACTCGGTCGCTGCAGCATTTCTTCCAACCTCGGGAGTGTGTTCACGTGGCGATGCCACGTAGCCGAATCAAAGCCATGGCAGAAGCTTCGGTTATTCGCGAGATTCGCGTGGATCGAACGGATGCCAAGCGGAGACAGGTCCGCGAACGACACTAGATTATCTTCGCATGCCATTGAGGAACGGATGCTGGAAAAGCCAGTGGAATACTCGGCATCTATGCCGATGCTTTTTAGCCAAAGCCCTGAGCTCACGTCTTCGAGCCCGTTTAAAGTGCGAAGATGCCAATAGTTCTTGGCGATGAAGCGAATGCCATCCATCGAAACAGCATAGTGCGGCCCGGACGCGTACGGCAGCAGTCCACGCATGGGATACTGTTTGCGTGGAAGATGGTACGGACTTGCTGGGTTACGAATCGGTTCTTGTCTGTTGGCGAACCTCACGGCCCAAACTTCGCCAAAATACAGCCGAGCGCGGTCTGCACGACGTAGATGCTCGGTCAGTTGGCCAACCTTCAGGTATATATCATCATCCACTAGCATCACAAATTTAGCTTGGGGGAATTCTGCCGCAGCCAAGTGCATGAACGCCTTCACCTTGTTGGCCAGGTTCCTGTACGAATCTATACACTCCAGTTCTTCCGTAAGCAGGTCTCTGTATGCTGCTCTCTCCTTGGCCACTGCACGCAGCACGCGCTTCCGGTCGTGGTCATTCTCGAAAACTGTCATATTGGGCTCACCACCCAGAAACAGAACTTTTACGTCATGGGGAAGCGTGGCCGGGTGAGCCCAGGACTCTCGGATGGCCTGTCGACGAGGGAAGCTCGTCACAACCTCCGTTTTGACGCCAATCACTAACATCGGACTGCGAGTGGACGATACGTGCGCACGCGATAACACCACATTGTCGTCTTCACTCGGTTCGACGTTCCCTAGCTCTGCCCAGTGTAAAAGGTCAATGTCTTCCGGGAACTGCTGCTCTTCTCGACTCTTCTTCACCAGCATCTCATTGCGTGTCTTGTAGTCACTAGAACTCAAAACTCTGAACGCCACTTCTTCAGTCTCATGATAGCGCGTCGATCCTTCCGCGTTCGTCATGTACGCCGTTGCAGTGTAGTTTCCTTCCGGCAGTACGCTAAAGACGATCGGTGGGCCTCCCGGTGCCTTGCACTTTTTCCATCGCCCATTGAGCTCCGCACAAATGTGCACGTCTGCGTAGAGTGCATTAAACTCCTTGGTGTTTGTTGTATTGATGTAAAAGCGGACCCTAATGGGAAGAGCTTTCACCGCGCCATCTTGAGGATCCGCAATCCGAAAGTTTGTCAACGGATCATCCCCTCGTCCTTCTCCAACATGTTGGGAGCACACTAGATCTCCAGGGCGGCAACTGCTTGACGTCCATAGTTCGGTGGTTAACGGAGAGCTTGAGACACACACTGAGCTAACGATTAATTGCAGCAGCAACAGCAGATCTTGCATGGCCATCAACGTACGAAAGTGTATATAATAGAGCGAAGATATGTTATATTCGGATATAAAATACGTATCCGATGGTATCTTTCTCGCAGCAATGTGCGGACACAATGGGGTATCCTGCTGTCTGCTGCTATGGGGCTTGAGCGTTGCTGCAGCGTCCATATCTACAATTTTAGGTACTGGTCAGATCGACCAGGCTCAATTGGGTCCACATGGAGTGTTTACAGCCCAGGAAGAGGACCCCATGACCAAGTTTCAAGTCATTTTCCCCGCGAACGGAGATGTCGAGACGCTTCCGCTTGCTTTCCGAGCTGAAATTGAAGTCACAAGCGTCGAGAGCTTCAATTCCCACTATCGAGACAAAGTGCTTTGCTTCGAGCTGAACAGGAAATGGAAGGAGTGCAGTCCGTTGCCCAAGCCGAGCGTCATGTTCACTGATCTGCCGAGTGGGAATTACATGGTGCAAGCTTTCATTACGGACGAGGCGGGTGCTACTCGATATCGAGAAACGATGTTTACAACGGTCTCAATCGTGACAAAAGAAGCATTCGATATATACAGCGCTGCTATGCAGGAACAGAACGGTGGTCACGAAGTTTCAGAGTGGGGGGATCTTTTGAAATGGGCTCGAAAACCACAAGGAGAACTGAAGCCCCGATCATTACCCAAAGATCTTGATATCAACTCCCATGACGCCGATTCACCCGATCGCTTAACTAATAGCAGTGTCCCGATTCTCGTGATTGGAATAAAAACCGCAGTGGTGGAGAATTTTGCACTTCGACAGGCTATTCGCCACACATGGGCGAGTGTGAACGCTCTTCCACCAGACGTGAAAGTGATATTTGTGGGATGTTCGCCTGCGCTGACTGCGCTCCAGAGTGCTGATGAACAAGAACACATTCGAAAAGCGGTTGACCTCGAGAAGCAGACGTACGGCGATCTACTCACCGATGAGCTGCACTGCGAGGACTCGTACGATGACCTACCAAACAAGGTGAAGGAGTTCTTGCGATTTACCACGGAAGCATTTCCACAGACGCCATTTGTGATGGTAGCTGATGATGACATTTACCTCAGAGCTGACCGCCTCGCCGACGAACTGCGAAAGGAAGGTCGCTCCGAGAGACTTTACATCGGTCAGGTGTGGGATGAGCTTCTAGGTCGCCGCCAAACACCCGTGCGCAATACTACAGAGCGGTACTATGTTTCTGAGAAAAGCTACCCGCTGCACGCGTATCCTCCATTCGCATTTGGGCCGCACTACCTGCTGTCGATGGACTGCGCACGCTTTATTGCTAAGAACCGCGACAGATTGCACGGACTCGGTGGGATGGACGATGTCAGCATCGCGATGTGGCTATTGACGAGACAAGTGCATGTAAAACACACGCCGGCATTTTCGAGTCTCCAATTCCAGGAATGCGATGATCGGATTTTCTCGCTGGCAAATCTGTCACCGTTCGGAATTCAAGTTATTCACGCGAATCTAGTTGAGAGACGTGATTTATGTTATGGTTTTGACCAGTTCGTGTGGCAAAAGAACAACAATCATCTCGATTCCGAACGATCTTCTCGACAAGACCATGCGCCTCAGTGGGAGATCCAAACATACGTCCACGACCTCGAAAACACGGAGTACCTCTTGGTCACGAGTATAGTTTCCACGCGAGAGAAGGCTGGCGTTAAGGTTTCTTACTTCCCGTCGGCGGAGACGTTTCACGCTTACTCTCGGCGAGTATGTCTCGAAGTTTTCTCTTTTGTCGCAAGTTTAGATTACAAATCCTGGATGTGCCGTGGAATTACCCAGAAATTACGAACTCAGCTTCAGCAGCAGTTCCACATTGCCGAAACCTCGGGAGCAATCAGCCCTGCATTCCTGGAATTATGGCGGCATAACCTTTTTGTTGCCGATCAAGACGCGTCGCCATATATTATCGCGTACTCACCAGAATCGTCATACGCATCGGTAGTGTTCGAGTGTATTTTCAAGACCATATTCGAGAGTCAAAAGCGGCCAATTCTGGTCGTCCCTGAGGAAGCTCTTCATGTGAGCTATGGAAATAAGCCGGATGTTTTCGTCTTTTCGATTTTCGATGCCGACTGTGACCCAATGTCAAAACCTACATGTCCTGAAATGATCGCATACTACATGCATCACTATTTACCTCCAGCTCGTGAAAACGAAGGAAGGCACGTCTCAAAACTTATGATGATATCAGGCGAGGCCATTGACACCCAATATCTGGACGATCAAGCCCCCTTACTGTCATCAGTTTCTGATGTACCACGAAAGTGGCATGTGTACTTACCGGTTGCAAGCATTTCGTTTGCAGAACGCTTACGACACACTCCTATGGCACTACTTTCACCAGTACCTGTATCAGAGTCTGTCGAACGTCGATTTTGTGCGTACTTGTACGCGCGTTGTGATCGGCCGTATCGAGAGACTATGTTTGATCTACTGAATTCCATGGAGCCTGTAGACGCCCTTGGGGTATGTGCTGGGTCTTCAAGACCACCCGACAAATCATACCAATTCTCGCGCTACTCCAAATGGTTCAACGATGAAGCCGTTATCACGTACCAGCGTTACAAGTTTGTTGTCGCGTTCGAAAACTCAGCTGAACCAGGATACGTGACAGAAAAACTCGTCAACCCGCTACTTGCTGGCAGTATCCCAATCTACCTGGGTAATTCTACTGCTGCATCGCTGCTATTCAATCCTGACAGCTATATCGACTGTGGTCGCTTCGAAAAGCTAGCAGATTGTGCAGAGTATGTCTTGCAAGTCCACAAGTCGCCAGCACTTTACGCGCGGATGCGTAGTGAGCCACCGATACGAAATATCACGGCATTCAACGAAGCTTTTTCATGGCACCCTTCCGTTTCGAGTCACATCTTGGCGGATAATGTGGCGAGGATGCTTGGTCTATGAACCAGCGAGGCCTTCATGGGCAGCGTACAGTACATATACTACTATGTAGACTGTTGGTGATCAACCCCTTTAAACCGCGGCATCAATTTTTGTTTCTAACAACTGCATTTTTTGCAGTTTGTCGGCATAAAGTCGTGGCAGAATCCCCAACCAAGTAAATGAAGCATGTCTACTGTAATACACGTACGTCGCTCATAATAGGCTACTTAATAAAAGTTACTTCAGTAAGTTATATGATAGATGTAACCCGGGGAGGGGTACGATTAAACATATTATTGACTTGATTTTTGTAGCGGCCAATTTTGGGCCTGCGCAGGTTGAACATGATAACCCAAAATTTGGAATTTGAGCTCGGACAGCATTCAGAATAATGAAGTCACTATTCTGAATTCGTCGTAGCCCTGCTTCCCAGTCCAGTGCGCGGTGAAGATGACATCGGTGGTGTCTTCGGCTCGCGACGACGCCGCCATCGAGTTCACGTTCGGGGACTTCTCGCTGGAGGAAACGCAGAAGGCGCTAGAGGACGGTAGGCCGCCCTCACTCGGCGTAACCCGGTTATGTATTATTCACCCTACTTCTGCAGCGGCGTCCGACATTGAAAAACCCGCAGACACGGCCGCAAAGTCGTGGGCGGAGGCGCTGGGCGCCCCCAAGTCTTCTCCAAAGCCGGCATGGGGCGGAGCGTCGCCCTGGGCTGCTGCTGCTGGGGTCAATGGAGCTGCCAAAGCTGTGAGGGGCCCCACCAAGCCACTGCCCTTCGAGGAGGCAGTTCAGGAGACGCTGAAGAGTTTGGACGTGACGGCACCAGCTAAGGAGATGAAGAAGAGGTGGGACCAGGTTGAAAAGACGGTGAAGAGAGAGGAAACTGATGGTGTTTTGTGGTGCAGAGGACTGGTGAACCAGGGCAATACGTGCTTCCAGAACGTCATTTTGCAGTCGGTGCTGGCCTGTCCGCCATTTCTAAAGTGAGTTTCTGCGACTTTTTAGGTTGGTGGAGAGTTGCTGATATTTTATGGTGGGTAGTTTGCTGGCGGAGATTTCGACGGTAAGTCCTCCGACACCGGAGATGCTGGCGGCGATCTCGGACTTTAAGGCGTGGCGCCACATGGTGGCATTCACGCGTGAATTTGAAGAGCCGACGCTGGCCCAACGTACGTAGAAGTGAGTTTTGTGTGGTTTGGGGCAGAAGGTGACGTGGGATTTTGGTGTTTTTCGCTTTATCAGTGCAGTTGCAGGCGGCTAATGGGGAGCGTAACCCGAACGACATGCATGGCAAGATTCCTCAGGCGATCCGAATCAGTGGCTACTTCATGGACGTACTGAGTGCGTTTCAGAAGATGCGCGGTGAGCAGGAAGACGCGCTCGAGTTCCTCGAGTTCTTCTTGGAGTACCTGCACACAGAGTACGAGAAGAGTGGCCTCGAGCTGCCGGCTTCGTGTGAGAAGCAGACGAAGCGTAGTGCCTCTGTTCCAGCCGTCAAACAACAAGCCGACGCGGCCTTTGAAAATGCCCAAGCTTTTGATGACGGCTGGGCCGAGGTCGGTAAGAAGGGCAAGAGCAGTGTGCTGCGTCAGAACCCCGTCGACACGATCCGCTCGCCGATTAACTGGCTGTTCAAGGGTGCGCTGCGCTCCGAGCTGAAACAGACTGGAAAGCGACAAAGCTCGATCACCGTGGAGCCGTTCCACTGCTTGCACTTGAACCTCGACTACGAAGCACAGGACCCTTCATTTGTTACTGGTACGAACGGCTTGGCCAAGCCGCTCACTGCTCCGATTACGATCAAAGAGATGATCCGCAAGTCGTTCGACGTCGAGGTCATCGAGGACGCAAACCAAGTCCCCACCATGAAGAAGTTCACGACTGTGGAGTCCCTTCCTGTTGTGCTGACGCTGAGCGTGAAGCGGTTCACATACCACCCTGAGCAGGGGCCCGTGAAGCTGCAGCAGTTTGTCAAGTACCCGCCATTCTTGGAGTTCCCGGCGCAGTTTATGTCGACCACCTGCCGCGCGGAGAACGGAATGGATGTGCCCGGTGCTGCCTCCATCAGTGGTGCTGGCTTCTCGACGCCTCCGATGTACGAGCTCTTTGCGGTTGTGTCCCACCTGGGTAAGTTCGTCGTGGGCGGCCACTACACGTGCGTGTGCCGTGACAACAAGGACCAGTGGTTCCGCTACGACGACGAGCACGTGACGTCGATCTCGGAGGCCACGGCGCTGAGCGAAACGGCATATTTGCTGCTCTACATCCGAACAAACAGGCGACCGCCTCCGCCAGCTCCGACACCACCGTCCCCGGGCTCTTCATTCATCAAGGCCAAGGGGTCTGGATCAAAGCACAAGGCCAGCAACGGCAACACGAAGGCCCCTCCCGGTGGGAAGGCATGGAAACAGCCTGCTGCCGCGCCTGTGCCACCTCCAGCACCTCGACAAATTCCAGGAATGTCGCCGAAGAAGCAACCGGAGGCAGCAAAAGCCAAGTCGAAGAAACAAGGCAAGAAGAAGGCATGAGAGTACCGGTAGATAGGAGCCCAGGGAAGAGCTTAGATAAATTCAACATGCATGGGATGCATCGCTTCAACTGTCCCATAGATTCTAACGTCACGTATTTTACGAAAAGTCTCCGTTCGTCATCAAAAGATCGGGATCATGAAAGTCTCAACGTTGCTGTTGCTCATCGCAAGCACTCGCTGTGTCTCAAGCTCTCCGTTAACCACCGAGCTATGGACGTCAAGCAGTTGCCGCCCTGGAGATCTAGTGTGCTCCCAACATGTTGGAGAAGGACGAGGGGATGATCCGTTGACAAACTTTCGGATTGCGGATCCTCAAGATGGCGCGGTGAAAGCTCTTCCCATTAGGGTCCGCTTTTACATCAATACAACAAACACCAAGGAGTTTAATGCACTCTACGCAGACGTGCACATTTGTGCGGAGCTCAATGGGCGATGGAAAAAGTGCAAGGCACCGGGAGGCCCACCGATCGTCTTTAGCGTACTGCCGGAAGGAAACTACACTGCAACGGCGTACATGACGAACGCGGAAGGATCGACGCGCTATCATGAGACTGAAGAAGTGGCGTTCAGAGTTTTGAGTTCTAGTGACTACAAGACACGCAATGAGATGCTGGTGAAGAAGAGTCGAGAAGAGCAGCAGTTCCCGGAAGACATTGACCTTTTACACTGGGCAGAGCTAGGGAACGTCGAACCGAGTGAAGACGACAATGTGGTGTTATCGCGTGCGCACGTATCGTCCACTCGCAGTCCGATGTTAGTGATTGGCGTCAAAACGGAGGTTGTGACGAGCTTCCCTCGTCGACAGGCCATCCGAGAGTCCTGGGCTCACCCGGCCACGCTTCCCCATGACGTAAAAGTTCTGTTTCTGGGTGGTGAGCCCAATATGACAGTTTTCGAGAATGACCACGACCGGAAGCGCGTGCTGCGTGCAGTGGCCAAGGAGAGAGCAGCATACAGAGACCTGCTTACGGAAGAACTGGAGTGTATAGATTCGTACAGGAACCTGGCCAACAAGGTGAAGGCGTTCATGCACTTGGCTGCGGCAGAATTCCCCCAAGCTAAATTTGTGATGCTAGTGGATGATGATATATACCTGAAGGTTGGCCAACTGACCGAGCATCTACGTCGTGCAGACCGCGCTCGGCTGTATTTTGGCGAAGTTTGGGCCGTGAGGTTCGCCAACAGACAAGAACCGATTCGTAACCCAGCAAGTCCGTACCATCTTCCACGCAAACAGTATCCCATGCGTGGACTGCTGCCGTACGCGTCCGGGCCGCACTATGCTGTTTCGATGGATGGCATTCGCTTCATCGCCAAGAACTATTGGCATCTTCGCACTTTAAACGGGCTCGAAGACGTGAGCTCAGGGCTTTGGCTAAAAAGCATCGGCATAGATGCCGAGTATTCCACTGGCTTTTCCAGCATCCGTTCCTCAATGGCATGCGAAGATAATCTAGTGTCGTTCGCGGACCTGTCTCCGCTTGGCATCCGTTCGATCCACGCGAATCTCGCGAATAACCGAAGCTTCTGCCATGGCTTTGATTCGGCTACGTGGCATCGCCACGTGAACACACTCCCGAGGTTGGAAGAAATGCTGCAGCGACCGAGTAAAGAGCCAATTCCTCCATCTCAACTGCTGCTCGACGATTCTAATCCCGAGCAAGTGACCGTGATCGTCTCTACGCGTTGTAGCGCCGGAATGAAGTTGCAATTCACTCCACGAATCGACATTCAAATCCTCTGCAAGCAAGTGCAGCAGCATTTCCCAAGCACTTCCCCATCAACCTGTCAAGCCGCTCTTCAGCTTCAAGATGACCTGCCACGTCAGCCGCTATCAATTTGGTCAGGTAATCATGACTAAAGAGACTATTCAACGCCGCGATGTATCGTCGTACATATTCTACTCTCCATCACCCTTGCTATCCTTGTAGCCGCCTCCATACTCACTTCAAGTCACGGGAGTTTCAGCTCTAAAAATGGCCTCTTCGTGGCACTAAAGCGGCACTCCGCATCTTGCCGTCTAGACCCCCTCTCCTATCCTGTCCCTAGCCATGAGCCGCTCCGCGCGCGCACCCGATGACCAGACGAAGCTCAAGAAGCAGCTGAACGATCTCATGAAGCTCGAGGAGAACAAGTTCTGCGCCGACTGTGGCTGCCGTGGGCCTCGCTGGGCCTCCATCAACCTCGGCGTCTTCATCTGCATCGCGTGCTCGGGCATCCACCGCAGCCTGGGCGTGCATTTGACCTTCGTGCGCAGCGTCAACTTGGACTCGTGGACGCCTGAGCAGGTACAGCAAATGCAGCGCTGGGGTAACGGACGCGCCAAGGGCTACTACGAGGCCAACGTGCCCAGGGACTTCCGTATCCCCACGGAACACTCGGCCGTACGGGATAAGGAAATGTGGATCCGCGATAAGTACGAAAGGAAACGCTTTATTGGGGAAGCCCCAAGCGAGGAACGCGAAGGACGTGAGGGACGTGAGGGACGCCGTAAAAAGCACAGCAGCTCTGAGGAGGAGGAGGACGGGGGACGCTCCGAGCGGCGTAGAGACAAGGACAGAGAGTCTTCTAGACGTCGCGGATCCCGCACGGCGTCCAGGGAGGCCACTCCGACCACACAACCGGCTGTGACCAAAGACATTTTGTCCTTTGACGTGTTCAGCGCCCCGGTGAAGCCTGCTGTCACCTTGGTGGACGCTCCGGTGGCTGCACCACCCACTGCTCAGCCCAAACAGGACGAGTGGGCATCATTCGGAGGCTCGACCAATGCCCAGTCGGGCTTTCAGGACGCCTTCGCCCCGCAGCCGCCGAACCCTGCGAACCAGCACGTGAACAAGATGGCCAACATCATGGCGAGCTTCGGCTCGGCCACGCAGCAGCAGCCACAGCAGAACGCGTTCCCTGCTCAGCAAGGGATGCCCCCCGCCCCGATGATGGGCATGCAGATGAACGGGATGAACCCCATGGGGATGATGCCCCCACGTCCTATGGGCATGAACATGGGGATGCCCATGCAGGGCCAGCAGGGATTCATGAACCCCATGATGGGACAGCAGCCCAACATGATGATGGGGTACCCCATGCAGAACCAAATGTTTGGCGGTCAACCGCAGAACGGCATGATGGGTACGTGAAGCAGGTTTAGTGGTGAATTATTTGGGGCTCATAACCTGGTTTTGGTGACTGTAGGTGGCGCTCCTCAGATGGGATTCCAGGGCCAACCCATGGGGATGAACCCGATGGGCATGCAGGCAGGATTCCAACAGCAACAACAGCACCAGCAGCAACAACAGCAACAACAGCAACAGTTCCAACAGCAACAGCAGCAGCAGCAGCCTCAAGTAGGAGGATTGAACCAGCCGTTCGTCAACTTCGGCTAAAATGTATCGCGGCAAATCGTGTACACTGGCGCACTCCACACTTTCAAAAAGAAGCGGAGTTCCCCATAGAGCAAAGGTGCTGAGCCTCCGCCTTCGGTCCTCATGGTCGATTCAAAATCCACTGGGAACTAATACATTGCACTTTTCCTTCACTAGCACAAAGTTATTGATCCCAAGTATCCCCGTGTTAGCTCGAAGTTAGTGCTGTGGACGTTAAATACTTGGCTTCCATGATGAAGTGCACCATTTTCTTGCTGGGGATAATACTTTCGTCGCAGTCCTGGGTCAGGAGGTCAAACAGCTCAAGGCGCTCGCCTGTGGTGAACTCGAGGCCGCTTGTGATCAGACATCGCGCGAACCCATCCAAGTCGAGAGCTCCTGCAGTCTCCAGCGAGTTCGACGCCTCTTGCATCTGGCCATCGAAGACAAGCTGCCAAACTGTCATAGCGCCGCGGAAAAATTCCTCGAGCTCAATCGTTTTCTGCTCTAAGCTGTGGCGGTACAGCTGCTCTCGGAACAAAGTGAAGTGGCTATTCCGCTGCATGGCAGGTGGGAAAACCTGTTTGCAGGCCTCGAGAGCTAGCGTCGCTGGTATCGCCCGAAGATTAGTAGGTTCTCCGTCGCCGATGCATTCTGTCCACATCGTGATCAACGCAGAGTAAGCCAATGGCTGAGGCTTCGGAGACATCGGTTGTGAGCTACTGGTGACCGAATTGGGTCGTGGCGCTTTCTTGACTGCAAACAAGCTCAAGATGCACTTCACGAGCCTCTGAAAGAACGCGAAGGCGAAGTCTTTAGATTGCCCACGAGCCTTGTCGGCGCCAACGAACCAGCCAAAGAGCTCACACCGCACATTATTATCCTGGGCAGCATAATGCAGCAGCGATCGTTCGAGTTGCAGGGTGTACATCACGGCGATGGATTTGATGCCGTATTTGCGCACCAGATAATCCTTAGCGAGCGTCTTGAAGGTTGCTGCAGCTGCGTCTTGTCTTAAGAACGCAAACCGCTCGTCAAACGTGAGAATCGACACTGCTCCAGTCCACGAAACCTGCGGAGATTCAGCCGCATCTCGCGAGAATTGGAGATGGAGGATGGACGACACGAGATGGCAGACTTCAGCCAGAGGAAATACGTGTAAGGAGGCGCTAGATTTGCGCGGAGAGCCAACGCGGGTATTGAAGCTGATTGCGTTCTTCCGACGCCCTGAAGGCGCTGACAAAGGCCTCGTTAATGTGGATCGGCGACGTGGTTTCTGCTTTTTCGAGTCGTCCACTTTCTGCGGTTCATTTTCCACGCGAACGTCGGGTACCTGGATAGCTCCTTCGTCTTCGTCTATCAGGCGATGTCGACCGCAGACACACTCACATTGAGGATTGTCTTCGTCATCGGCTTGCTGTCGCTTCATGATTTCATGCTCCTTCTTCAAACGCTTTACAGGACACTCATACGCCCGAAGGCGCTGCAATAGCGGGTCAGGAAAGAGAGCTTGATGCTTGGGCTCAAAGAAGGATACTTCCGTTGCTACATCTTCCACGAGATCAATTAACTCGTGCACTCTTTTCCCAATGCGAGCTTCCTCCGAGTGAAATAGCGCCACAGTAGCGGAAGGACTGGAACTCGACTCATTGTCTTCTTTCTGAGGATGCAACTGCAGTAAATCGTGCAGGTCGCCGACTAATACGTGGTAGCGTTTGTCGTCATTGGTTTCATCTCGATCATGCAGTGCATCCTGAAGCTCGCTGGGCGTGACGTAGTCAAAGCATTCTCGTAAGAAATCTCTTCTGTCTTGCCCCTTCATGTGACCTACCGTCGCAGCGACCATGTCGGGGAGCTTCGGTATCTCTCGCTCGACTGCATTTTCCAGTAGCAAAGCCAGCAAATGGCGAGCGTCCGCATCCGATATGTCCGTGAAAGCTTTCAGCACTTCGTCACTCAGCGACTCCAAGCTCAAATCTCCCAGCTGAAGCGCTGGCGGAATATAGTACTCATCAAATGTTTCACGTCGCGATGGTGTTCTTTGTGTGGCAGCAGCACTCGAGAGGGCAGTAGAGGTCGCAGCTCGAGCCTCTTGAAGCATCTCGGTAAGAAGACGAATCTCGTTCTTGGAGGCATCCGCAGACGTCTGAAAAGTTTGGCAACGCATCTTCTGATCTGCCAACTCCTGGAACCAAGGCTTGCCGCGCTCGAAGAAGAGAGCGGATTGATGTTTTGCTTGGTCGTCGAGCTCTACTTGGAGCTGCAACTCGGCGAAGTTCGAGTAAAGAGCAGCACCTACCTCGCCAATAACGTTGTTAAGAAACGGGTATTGCTCGTCAAAAGCCGAGCTCATTTGAGTGAGGCAAGCGAAGGCTACTGCCGAAAGGAAGGCATCGGGGCGAGGCATCCTGCTCACCAAAGCTGGTTGTACGCACAACAACGAAGGTAAGGATCGGTTGGACGCTAGCACAGATGTCAGCGGTCCACTCACCTTTGGCCTGCTTGAACGTCGTCTCGCAGAAGAGTGCAGGCGATCGGAAGTTGGGCTGCTCTTCACTCCACATCTCCAGAAGCGCCTGAAGTTTCAGTTGCAATGCACCCGAGTCCGTTTCTCGCAGCGCATCGGCCTCTGCACTAGAACGGGGTGGCGACAGACAAGCTTCACAGGTTGGGGCCGGGCTCATCGGGAACGCGATTGTTTCGAGTTGCATGTATCGTGCTTGACTGGCACTCGTCGGACGAGCAGGGCGTGCTGAATTCGGCCGCGGTGACGTCTGCGCCATCCGACTGCTTGTCGTAGAGGCCACTTGCGATGCCGAAAGAGGTCGTTTCGGTCGAGCGTGAGGTTGGTCGGCAGGTTCTTGCGTAGCGAGTTTGGCTGATCGAGGACTCGCTCGAACGGGACCGGCGTACGGCGAGTAAAGCGACCACGCTGCTTGTGACGGTTTATGAGCTCGTGGACGTGGTGGCCGCCCACTACCCGCTGCCGGTTGCATTAGAGCCTCGATCCTCTGCAATGGAGACCAAATTCACTGCTAATTTTACGAACTTGTCCAGCCTCGTGACGCTCACTGCTCGAGAATGAAACGGTGGCTCCTCCAAGACAAAACGCGAGGGTAAACACCATGGCGGCGGCGTTGCTGCAGTACCAGGCATGTCTGGGCATCATGGTTCGTCTACAGGTCGAAGACCTGACCCTGCTCAAAGATGACTTCGACCGAGCCGGACGAGGACTCTCGCTACGGGAATTCGTGAACGTTATGCTGGACCGCGTGAGTTGGGAACCGGACAGCGTCGTGACCTTCATTGAGGACCTGATTGAGCTGTTTGCGCAAGTGGACGTGAACGGGGACGGCACCATGGAATGGGAGGAATTCACGAGCGCTATCATCGAGGGCGGCATGGGCTCGTCAGGTGGAGGCAACGACGAGGTGGTGGGGACGGTAGCGCAGCTGAGAGACCTGCAGTACGAGGAGCACCCTCGGTTTGTAGACACAGCGGTGAATCGTCCTCCTAAACGGATCGAGTATCTCCCGGAGTTCCGTCGTGTGCTGCTGCTGGAGAGTTCTCGACCTGTAGTGGAGCTGATGGACCCTGCAGGGCTGTTTCCTCCCGAGAGCGACGAGAACACGAAGGAAGGCGGTGCGGGGTCAGCTTCTGATGAGAAAGACGCAAACGCAGACTCAGAGGACGCCATGGCTACGACATTTTCGTTCACGCCGACTCTGCCGGTGGTGAACAAGTTCCACCCGCTGTGCTATATCTCGGGCTATCGACGCGACCAAGACGAAGTGCGGTCGGAGCGATCTCCCGTGCAAGCTGTAAAGTATCTGGCTGGGTTGGACCTACTTGCAGTCTCTGCTGGCGACCTAAAACTCACCTTCTGGTCCACAACGTTGCTGACAGCATGCAGCACGAGTGCTATGGAGACCCCACGACCACTAGCGGTCGTGCACACGCCTCGACCACAGCGTGTGCTGGAGTGGAGCTCCAATACGCACCATCTCTTCTCCATTTCAGCGGATCTCTGGATCTCCGTGTGGCATATAACTCGATCCCACAGCATCAGTGCAAACGCAGGCACTCGCGGTGAATCAAAAGGCGACGGGACGTGCGAGGTCCGTCTCGTGACTACACTCAAGAAACACACTGATCTCCTGCAAGACCTGCTCATTCTCAACGCCGACACACTCCTCTCCTGCGGAATGGACAGCATGATTTACTTTTGGGATACGCACACACTGCAAACGCGAGCCTTCCGGCAAGGTCACCGCCGCGGCGTACGACTAATGGTAAAGCTATCTTCACAAGTATTCATAAGTGCTGGATTCGATTGTGAAGTTTTCGGCTGGGAGATATCTGCGCTCGCCACCACGCCAGTCTTCCGCCTTTCGGGTCACGGCTCGCCAGTGTGCTGCATTCAGCTCATTCCGTCTGCTGCGTTCGCTGCAGCGTCTGCTCTCTTGAAAAGCACCAAGGCCGGCTTGTCAAGCACAAGGATGGTGGCCGATCAGTGTATGACCGTGGACGATGAAGGTTGGTTCCGTTGGTGGACGTTGGCGAATGTGCTGTCGGTCGAAAGCACAGACGCCGAGTTAAGTAGCAGTCGACGATGTTTACAAGTGTTCCGACTGGGCAGCGACCTGAGTCGGTATCCGTGGCGAGCGCATTCGTTGGCGGTTCTCAACAATGGCCAAACTTTGCTCGTCGCTGGGGTCCACAAAGTAAAGTTGCTTCGACGCGTACGCATCAAGCCCCGCGTGCTCGCAGCAAGTGCAGTACTTTACAACGAGGCCTCCCTCACTATTGCAACTGCTACAGATCGCGAGATTCGAGTTTGGGACGCTGCCTCCGGTGCTTTGCTTCGCTCGTATCGGGACCTCGTTGGCGCAGACATCACAAGTGTAGATCTCGACTCCCGTCAGCGAAAACTTATCGTGGGGGCGCAGAATGGCGAGCTCGCAGTGGTAAACTACCTGAATGGGGCTGTTCTTACACGGTGGACACCTCACGCGCAGCAGGTGTCGGCACTACTGTATTGCAAAGAAGACCACACAGTTCTCACAGCCTCGTGGGATCGTTCCCTTCGGCTTTACGATGACGACGCACCAAAAGCTGGAGGCATAGCAGCTCACAACGTTCTGCTTCGTTGCATCACCGATGCGCACGAAAGCGACATTAAGTGTCTTGCCTACTGCCACGCTCTCAGTCTCGTTGTCAGCGGTGGAACCGACGGGGCCATCAAGATTTGGGACTACATTTACTTCCTCCTCGAAGACACGTGCACTCCACCCCCACCATCAAGTGGCGTCTCCTTCAACAGCTCATCGCACGCAGTACTGAATTCCCACACAACCAGCGAAGTGAACGTACTGGAGTTCGTTGAGCCGTACCCACTGCTCATGTCGGGACACGAAAGCGGCCAGGTGTGCGTGTGGAGCCTGACGCCTTCAAAGCCGACGGTTCTTCTGCTGTGCTTCTGCCCGTTCCAGATGACTCCAGTCCGACCAGTTGCTGCAGCGGAGGCACAATCTGCCAGCACCGACGACGAATCGGCAATACCAGAAGGTCCGTCGGATCCTCTTGTCGACTTTAATGACCCTGGAAGTGAAGATACTTCGTCGTCGGAGGCAAATCCAGCGCCTGAGGCTACGCAACCATCGTCACCTCTGACATTTACGAAACTACAGAGTGCTGTCACTTGCTGTCGGACGTTTTACGATGAGACTGGCGGCGACCAACTAGCTGAAGGCATCGACCGTGGCAGGTTCTTGATGTTTGTCGGGAGCTTTTACGGTGAACTGAGCGTGTGTGATATTTCCAAGTTGATCGCCGGTGCACACGTCCGAGCGTTCCGCGAAGAAAACATGCCGTCGCGTCAGGATCGATCGTATAACCCTCGTCGACGCTTTCTAAGGCAAGGGAAAAATGCTAAGCGTCTTCGAAACAAACACGTCGATAACGGAGTCCAACCAGAGCCGAAGCAGCTCCACTTAGACGAGTCGGACGTGGTGTGCACGCATCGATGGACCGCTCATCGTGGTAATGTAAGATGTCTACAAATTGTTGCAGAGCCTCGTGGTGTGTTGACTTGCGGGAGTGACAAAGGCGTCTACGTTTGGGACTTTCAAGGTCGACGTATGGGCAGTTTGGCGGCTACACCACCGCCTCAGCAACCAGAAGCTGGGATAAATGGAGTGGACGCGTCGACAAGCACCGAGTTGGATGGCAGCAGTGTCTGGCGGTGGGAAGCTGATGCTACAGGTGCTGCAGCTTTCAAGCGCAGGCAAGCGGAGCAAATTTGGGATGAATTGAAAGGTACCAAGCTGAAGACCGCGGCGGCGAGGCAGCAGTCCATAACGGTGGCGAACCGAGCTCGTAAACGAAGCACAATGACCAACAGTGCGAGTGTACCGGTTCTCAGTCAACCGTCAAAGGAGCTGCAGCGCTTAAGTGTCCGGGAAATGTCTACCAGTGTTTCAACAAGCGCAATTGAGCTGGCTCCATCTCAAGAAAACGAGATCACTGAATTTGCGCCAGATGAAGAGCACCCAGAGGAAAATGTTGTCATCGACCACACGCAGCGGTTGTTCGACCAGCTTCAGGGGAAAACAACTTGGAAAAAGAGCGATCTGCAGTTGGCTAGGCAGGCGGCGTGGGAGAAAGAACGGGTCAAGTTCCAGCAGCGTATGAAGACGGTCATGAGGCAGAAAACCAAGAAGAAAAAGCAAGACGAACACGCTTCTGCTGCGCAAGGGAACCAGCATGAGGAAGGTGCGTCCAAAATCTCTGGTAATGGAGATGTGAGCGATTCCCTTGGCAAACTCGAGGTGCTCGGGGCTGGCGGAGACGCTGAGGATGCAGGGGTGCTCCTACCGACGCTGCAAAACCCCGTTCAAGAACTGCCGTTTGCTGACAAGGACAACTGGGCTGTCGGTAGTTTGAACCGAGAGAGGCAAATGTATGAGCACTTCCATCGAGAGAACGTCCGCCGGAACAACAAGCAAATAGCAGGAAGTAGTGGGGTTCTGAGGCAGCGACGACTTGAGAGCTCGTTGGCGTCTATGGACCTGACACCGTCCGCTTTCCTGCTCGAGAAGCTCGGTGTGAGCTGTATCATCCGTGAGAATGTGGACGTGCAGGACGTTCCAAGACGCCGAAAGATGAGCAAAAAGCTTCGTCCGAAGAGGGTTGCAGCCCTTGCAAGAGCCCAATCCTTGACCGTTTTACCAGAAGCACCGAACGTAAACCTTAACCAGGCTGAACGAACGCTAGCTTCGAGCGTGAGTACAAGTGCACTATCACGACGCAGTCTTCTTGCTACGCTGTGTCAGCAGTATGACGAACTTCTTGGTGATGATGACGACGACAACAACAACAGTCCAAGCTCACTCCCAGCATCACACTTGAGTCCGCACAGTCCAGTCACCGAATCGCCTGCCGTCGTTGACGACCAAAGCTTGTCACCAGCAGATGCAAGCATCGAGGAACAACACTCAATGAATCTAGCGTCCACAAAGAGCAGTGATCAGCCAGAAGACAAGCAAACAAGTCCGAAGCCTCTCCGTCGTCGGCATCCCAAGTCGGCACTCACTGCAGCAGAGCGCGGGCCAAAGCTACGCCAAGGCACGCCTTCGTCCAGCTCTGCTGGTGCTGTCCGCAGCCCGCCGAGATTGCCCAAGAAGGAGCACAAAGCAGCGAAGAAGGTGCGCATTCGCTCGGATGCAGCTTTGATGCGGCAGGAGCGCTTTGGGCCCTACTCGCGCGACGACGTGATCAACGTGTACCGCACCTTCCGGAAACTAGACGTGGACCAGAGCGGCTCTATCACTCTGCGAGAGATTCTCGATGGCTCGGGGCTCTTCTCCGGCACGCACATGCAAGACAACATCGGCAGCATCTTCAGCAGCATCGACAAGGACCACAGCGGCCTCATCGATCTGGCTGAGCTTAGCGGCGTCGTGTTCGGAGACGCGGCCCCCGAGGTGCTCGAAGAGATTCTGCGCTTGTGCAGACTATTAGAGACTGTCGAGAAGACTCGACGCGTGCAGAAGAAGACGCTGACAGCCGATCAGGTGCAGGAACTGAAGGACCTCTTCCGGGTACGTCTAGTTGAAGTTGCCTTTTTCACACGTCGCAGATTTTTAGCTTTGGCATTGACTTGTGATCTTGCAGCTGTACGATAAGGACGACAACGGAGACATCGACGCAGCGGAACTGTTTGAAGCACTACGCTACAATGAACGGTTCTACGAAAGCGACCGCCGCGGGTCTACCCAACTTACCAAGGAGGACGTGGTTCGCATCATTTCGTCCTTCGATGCCAACGCCAACGCGTCGCTCGACCTGGAAGAGTTCATTGAGCTCTTCCGTGAAGACGCCTAGCAAGCTTGTGTAACGTTACTAGCATAATTAAGTCGGGTATTGAAGTTTACGTCCTACATTATAATGCGTCCTGCAAGCATACAGCTGCCAGGACTGGTCCTGCACATCGTCCGAGATGGTCATCAGCCTATGAACGTGACGTCCGGTACGAACCAACCCTCATTGGCGACCAAGTTGCCTTGTTTGAGCGTAAGCAGGTGTGGCATCCCATCAGGAGAGTCTCTCATTGTGGCTTTTGACTCCACGCATTCATCATGCGTAGCAGCATCTCCGTCCTGCGTCGTCATGGACCCTCCTCCAAGTCCCGCTCGACTCGCTCCTTGAGCTTGTCAAGTTCCACTTCTGGCTCCGTGGACCTCCTCGCTTCCGTGGGTAACACGCCGCTACTGGAGCTCACTACACTGTCAAAACTCACGGGGTGCAAGCTTCTCGCCAAGGCCGAGTATGCCAACCCAAGTGGCAGCATCAAGGACCGCGTGGCCAAGTCGCTCATCCTGGACGCCGAAGAGAGAGGACTGCTCAAGCCGGGAGGCACCATCATCGAAGCTACCGGAGGCAGTACGGGTGTCTCTCTTGCATTGCTGGGGGCTTCTCGTGGCTACAAGACGCTGTTGACCATGCCGGACATCACTGCGAAGGAGAAGGTGCAGATGATGAAGACCATGGGAGCTGAAGTGCACATCCTACCGACCACGTCGATGTCGGACAAGGAGAACCACTTCTTTCATGTGGCTCGACGACTCGCAGAGACGACGCCGAATGGGTATTGTCCCAACCAGTTTGATAATTTAGCCAACATGCGCGCGCACTATGAAGGAACAGCTCCGGAGATCTGGGAACAGGTTGGAGGAGAGATCCACGGCTTCGTGACGTCCGCGGGGACGTCGGGCACCATCGCGGGCATGTCGAGGTTCTTCAAAGAGCAAGACCCGGATGTGAAGGTCTGGCTCATTGATCCGGAGGAGACTGCGGCCATGTCCGTGTTCGTCAACAACGAAAGAGCGACGAGTACGATTGAAGATGGATTCGAAGTGGTGCCGATGGCTACGGGCTCCACCATCGCAGAAGGCGTGGCAGCGCTCTCGCGGGTGACTCAGAACTTGCGCGAATCGATTGTTGATCGAGGAGTTACTGCGACGAACCAGGAGATCGTCGACATGGCCTACTTCCTGCTGCGAAATGACGGCATCTTCGTTGGTCCGAGCAGCGCGCTGAACGTGCTGGGGGCGGTCAAGATGGCGCGTGAGCTCGGTCCGGGGCACACGATCGTAACGATTCTAGCTGACGGAGGAGTGCGCTACGGTAGCAAACTGTACAATGAGGAGTGGCTGGCAGAGCACAATTTGCTTCCGCAGGCGGCTGCAACGACGAAGGGTTCGGCATCGCTGGACTTTGTGGGCAAACTCGGGTTCCCAACGACGGTCTAAACTGCTCTTCGCCCACCGCTACGAACCCCGTGCGTTGGATTAGACATCCGAGGCCTCTAGCTGTTGCAGACACCGCGTTGTGCTTCTACGCGCCTCTCGATGATAGCTGGCGTACGAGACCTATTACAATAAAAGAGGGCTCCTGCCCAGATGAAGGCACTTGAGAAATACGACTTAGTCCGTGGCAAGCAATTAAGGAGAAGTCATCGACTGCAAGTGGAGTAAACTTCGGTTGGAGTAAACAACGCAGACGACGCGTCACTTTGATGAGTGACCTTGAAGTGAGTTGCCATCGCCTCATTCCTCGATTTGCCGGCCGCTGAACACGTCAAATCATGCCTGGGAACCTCACAATAGGCTTGAAGAGCGCTTTCTCAACGACGGGCTCCGTGGACCTCCTCGCTTCCGTGGGTAACACCCCGCTACTGGAGCTCACTACACTGTCAAAACTCACGGGGTGCAAGCTTCTCGCCAAGGCCGAGTATGCCAACCCAAGTGGCAGCATCAAGGACCGCGTGGCCAAGTCGCTCATCCTGGACGCCGAAGAGAGAGGACTGCTCAAGCCGGGAGGCACCATCATCGAAGCTACCGGAGGCAGTACGGGTGTCTCTCTTGCATTGCTGGGGGCTTCTCGTGGCTACAAGACGCTGTTGACCATGCCGGACATCACTGCGAAGGAGAAGGTGCAGATGATGAAGACCATGGGCGCTGAAGTGCACATCCTACCGACCACGTCGATGTCGGACAAGAAGAACCACTTCTTTCATGTGGCCCAGCGTCTCGCGAAGGAGACACCGAACGCCTACTGCCCCAACCAATTCGACAATCCTGCCAACATGCGCGCGCACTATGAAGGAACAGCTCCAGAGATCTGGAGTCAAGTGGATGGAGAGATTGATGGGTTTGTCTCGTCCGTGGGGACGTCGGGCACCATCGCGGGCATGTCGAGGTTCTTGAAAGAGAAGAACTCGGACGTGAAGGTGTGGATCATCGACCCTGCCGAGGTCGCGAACGTCGCCATGTTCATCAACAACAACCGATCTACGGGGACAATGGACGATGGGCTTGAGATGATGCCGACAGTGAAAGGCTCCACCATCGCTGAAGGTGTGGCAGCGCTCACGCGCGTCACGAGAAACCTGCAGGAGGCTCTAATCGACAGAGGCGTCACTGGTACCAACCAGGAGATCGTCGATATGGCCTACTTCCTGCTGCGAAATGACGGCATATTCGTTGGTCCGAGCAGCGCGCTGAACGTGCTGGGGGCGGTCAAGATGGCGCGTGAGCTCGGTCCGGGGCACACGATCGTAACGATTCTAGCTGACGGAGGAGTGCGCTATGGCAGTAAGCTGTACAATGAGGAGTGGCTAAAGGAGCACGACCTGCTTCCGGGAGAAGCTGCCACGAACAAGAATGCTGCGTCGCTGGACTTTGTAGGAGAGCTGCAGTTCCCAACGACGGTCTGAGCCCCAAGTAGCTGTTGTTTGTCATTTACCGTCGGTCGATTCTAGGTTAGCAGGCCACGAAGCGACGCTAGAGTCTTAGCAAGATATGCCGCGGCTGAGCAAGCACGAGCTGGAGAAATGCAGGCAAAGGCGCCAGCAGTGGCTGCAGAAGTGTCTACCTCGAATACATGCAGCTAATCGACCCAACTCTGCGTACTTGGAGAGCCCCGAAGTGCTGTCGCTGCTCCAGCACCTTTCAGACGGTGTGAACGAGCTGCTAATGGCGAGGCCTCTGTTGCCATTGCCGTGGCTCGCAGACTACTTGCGTCGTGCGGTGCGTCACTAGCTCCAATCTCCCTCATGCTTGGTATGTTGCTGTTGAGTTGTTGACACTGTCAGTTGGTAATTCGCAGTGCAAGCTGGGGTATGAGGTTCAGCCTACAGTGTCGGAGACGTTGATGCTGGAGATGCACAGGAAGCGAAGAGTTATCCAGAGTGCACTTCGCAGTACCAAGCTGGACGAGGTGGAGAGCAAGCGGTTGACTCAGAAAATCATCACACTCGAGCAGGAGTTGAAGCTTGTGGGGCGTGAACGCCGACTGAAAAAAGTGGATCACGCGTTCCTTGTCTGGGAGGAATCGTCAGTGCAAGCGAACTGGAGTGTCGACACCAACAAGCTGCCCTTGTTCCCGGAGAAGGATGAAAAGTCGAAAGCAGAGGCACCAGAGCCGTCAACGTCGACTCGTGACTCGGCCTCTAGACCGCCGCAGGAGATGGAGAGCGGATCCGAGTGGCTGTCAGAGCAATTTCGTCTCGATCTTCTCGCTCAGCGCGACTTGGACTCGTACTTCGACGTGGTGGTCGATGGGGTCGTGAAGGCGTTGGTAAATCTGCTTCTTGTTGCGCCTGAACGGCCTGAACTCTGGCTTGTGGTGTACCTGCGCAGTTCAATGGAGAGTGCAAGTCCTCCGAAGACAAGCTCTGATGATTCGACGGCGCGTCGGTCTTTCGTGTCACTGCAAGCGGCATCCCCGACGCTTTTCAAGACAAATTTCGAGCTAACTCGCAAGCTCGACGAGATCAAAGAAGCCCAACGCAACATGCACCGCCGACTTGAAACAATGCAGCAAACCTTCGCTGAGCTAGAGCAAGAGTTGGCGACGCGCAATCGGTTTATCACTAGACTGTCGGAGTCACACGTGACAACGAGGACGCAGGCCATCATGGACGGCACGCCAGTCTTTCTCAACTCGCAAAAGCACTGGGTGCTGCCTGGTTGTCTGTTGACTCCGCGAACACTCTCCGTCGCTGAACTACTGGGACTTCGACGTGCAGAGGCCTTTCTAATGGAGACAGACGAGCTCCACTGGAAGTTCCTGCTTCGTACTCAGTTGGAATACGACTCGGCAACGCTGATACTGAGCGTTTGGCGTGGTCGACGAGCGTATCACTCCTATCAAGACCTGTTGAAGCAACGCCGCCATGCAGCAGCTTTGATTCAGCGCAACTACTTCCGCTATCTCTTCACTCGCGCCGTTAGTCTACCGCGTTGGTGTCGTCCCGGACGAGAAGTGATTGTAGCCCCCAGCATCGCTCAGAAGTGCGCTATCTCCTTCCAGTTCTACCCGAAGAAGGACTTTCCAACTGGAAACTACCGCCGAGAACCGACAGGAACCAGCATCTCTGAGCTCATGGAGATGGCTCGACAGGACGAACTGTGTGCGGGCTTCACTACGGACGGCGCATTCAAACGATTCCTCCCGCGCATGCTCTCTCAACTCAAACCTATGGAGGCTGCGCATGAGGACGATTCGGACGAAGACGCGGAAGATGGTCTCTACGTGAAGGTATTTCCGAAGAAAGACGAGAAGCTCGTGAACTCGGCCGTCGTTGTTGAGGAACCTGACGATCGCTTCGGGTTGGTTCGAGTTGTCCTCGATGGGGTCGCTCTCATGGAGCTGGTTCCCGTCACGAAGCTCACAGATCGTTGGAAGCGCATTCGAGTCAAACGTGTCCAGTCGAAAGAGAGGAGGAAGACCCGCTCGATTGTCTTTGGCAAAGGAACCCCCAGGATCCTCACGGACGGCACCGAGAACGACTCTCCAATTGTCGAGCCAGGCACCCCGGACACCACGTACGAACGAATTGAAAGCGACGAAGAGGACGTCGAGGACAGTCTGGAGAAGGAATGGCGACGTCAGAGACGGCTACTGCGAAGACACCAGCGCAGTCGTGACAATGACGAGGATGATTCTCCAGAGTACGTTTTCGAGGACCTGGTGACAGGCCGCATCATGCGTCGTGGACACCCCAACAACACGCACCAAGACCCGGAGCGTGTGATCGCCACTCGGAAGAAGGAGTACGAGGACGAGAAGCACAGCCAATTCCAAGCGAGAGAACTCGTCTGCGCGGTCAAAATCCAATGTGCGTGGCGCTCCAAGCGAGCACGCGAGCACTTCCGGCAAATGCTGCTTCTTCGAGCCAAGGAGCGAGAGCGAGAACGCCTCGTGGATCAGGTCGGTGCTGCCAACGCACACAAGCGGAAGTCCAGCAAGAAGAAAAGCGGAAGACACTCGTTCTTCTCCAGATGGCGAAGAAGTTGAAACACAGTATATATATTACTAGAGGCGACTACTGTAGCAATGCCTGATGCACGCAAGACACTCGGTCCTCTCACGCTCGGCAGCGAACTCGAGGCTATCTCCTTTTTGTCCGGAAGGATAGTCATGGGGTCAAGTGCACTAGCCACAAGAAGAGGTCGTCTATTCCGAGTCGCTCGTGTCCTTGGATTTTTTCTTCTTCTTCTTGGACTTCTTCTTCTCGGGAGACTCGCCAGCCTCGGCGACCTCAGCCTCCTCGGCGTCACGCTTGTGCTTGTGCTTGTGTTTCTTCTCCTTCTTCTCTTTCTTTTCCTTCTTCACCTTCTTCTTGGGGGCTTCGTCCTCCGACGCTTCATCCTTCACCTCCTCGACCAGAGTCTTCTTCTCCTCGTCCTTGCCGTACAGCTCCGTCACGTCCGAGGGCGTGTTCTCGTTCACCTTGCCGTACTTGCCGATCTTGCCCTCCTTCACAAGACCCTTCACCTTCTGAGCCATGGGGCCCAAGCCCCAACGACGCGGGTACGTGTCCCTCTCCATGATGACGCGCTTGATCTTAGCGACAACTCCATGGTCGCACGTGGCCATGACCGCCGTGGTCATCTGAGCGATAGCAACAGCAATAGCCTCTCCCTTGGTCGTCATCAGCACCACCTCCTCGCCAATGTCAATGTCATCGGCGAAGCGCAGCAGACCGGGGATCATGAACTTTGCGCCATAGCAAATGGCGTTCACCGAGCTGTCCTTCACCACGATACGCTTGTACGTGGTGAGCAGCACCTCAAGCGGCCGCACAATGCGGCGCAGGTACGACTCGTCCTTGTACGTGTCGTACTGGAACTGCGCGTCCAGCACGTCGTGCATAGTCACCATAGCGTCGTTCTCGCCCATTACACCAGAGCGCACGCGGCGCAGCTCCTGCATGTGGCCTCCCACGCCCAGCACCAGTCCCAGGTGCACACACAGCGTACGGATGTAGGTACCGGCCTCGCAGCTCACGTGGAAGATGCCAAGGTGACGGTCTTGGTCGTACTCGATGAGCTTGGACTGGTAAATCGTTCGGATACGCAGCTGTCTCTTGACGGCGGAGATAAGCGGCGGACGCTGGAACAGCGCCCCCGTGAGCGTCTCAATGGCTCGCGCGAGCTTCGCCTGGCTCTCAATGGCGCTGTGGAGACGGACAACTGCCACGTACTCCTTACCAGCTCCTTGCTGAGCCTTGACGAGTCTCGTGGCGCGGTCCACGCACACGATCAGGCATCCTGTAACCTTGGGGTCGAGAGTTCCCGAGTGGCCAGTCTTGTCCACGCGAAGGATGCGGCGGATCCAGGCCACGACCTCGTGCGACGACGGGTTGGCCGGCTTGTCCAGGTTGATGACACCGTAGCGCACGTAGTCATGCAAGTTGCGCTTGAGCGGGCTGGAGCTGCACGCGATGGGCGTGTAGTGGCCCGTGCGCACGTTGAGCTGGTTGTAGTTCTTGAGCAGCAGCGGCCACTTGCTCGTGTCCAGCGCGGGCGTGTGGCTCTCGGGCGCGATGAGGTCCTTGCCATTGTCTTCTGAAGCCTTGAGCTTCTTCTTCTTGCTCTTCTTGTCCATCTCGGCGGCCGTCATGATGGGGTTACACCTGCCAATTGGAAATGACCGGACACGAGAGGACCGCGAGCAGCTCCGTTACAGATCCGTTGGTCGTGGGGGAGTCATGTGGTGCACATTAATTAGTGTATAAAACGTAGTGTAACTAGGGTACGTTTCACTTACACTTGCGTTTTGTATCGGCGTACCCAATTGTTCATTTTTCGTATTGACAGCCATGGGTCGTCAACTCAAGTTCCACGAGCAGAAGCTGCTGCGCAAGGTAGACCTGCTGGAATGGCGCAAGGAGAACAACCTGCACGAGATCAAGGTGATCCGCCGCTACCGCATCCCGGACCGCGAGCAGTACCACAAGTACAACCGCCTGGTGGGCCACATCTCGCGCGTCGTGGCGCGGCTCAAGAAGCGGCCGGCGACTGACCCGTTCCGTATTAAGACGACGACTGCGCTGCTAGACAAGCTCTACCACATGGGCCTCATCCAGACCAAGAAGAGTCTGCTCAAGGCGGAGGAGGTCAACGTCTCGTCCTTGTGTCGTCGCCGTCTGCCGGTTGTCATGGTGCGTGTCAAAATGGCCGAAAGCATCAAGGAAGCTGCGACGTTCGTGGAGCAGGGACACGTCCGCGTGGGCCCCACAGTCGTAACGGACGCAGCTTTTCTTGTCACTCGCCCCATGGAGGACTTCGTCACGTGGGTGGACAGCTCCAAGATCAAGAGAACCATCGTCAAGTACAACGACAAGCTCGACGACTTCGATCTGCTGGGCAACTGAGACCGAGACGGCACAAGCTGCGATGGTGGCAGGTTCATACACTTTTTTTTACCTGAGAATGCACGAGCTTTTTGATTTTCAGGTGGTGCATCCCGTGGTGGACTGATTCTTGTTGGGTTTGGTGGTTTTAGTGGCCGTTTTGGTGGGACTAAGGGATGTGAGGTGGTTATTGTTGGCGTGCACGTTCTTTTGATGCAGCATCGCATGGGCTGTCAACGTTTGATGGTCTCTTCACTCGCACAGTTCGTTTTATTCGAAGCCGAGGAACAAGAAGTTTTCAAGTTGACATGCGCGGCGTTTTCGGTTCGACAAGTGTTGCGGTGTTGCTGCTAGCTGCGTCGTTGGTTGATGCAGCGCTTCCAGTGGTGAAGGAGAGTGTCAGCGGCACGATTTATCGCAAGGCGAGCTATGTGACGGTGGACCAGTACACGTTGAGCATCACGGCGGCGTCGGCGATCGTCGAGATCGACCTGCTGTCCATGGAGACGGCTAACAACGTGACCTTCTCCGACGTCAACTCCGACTGCGACTCGGCGTACATCGACCCTCAGATATTCTTGTTCCAGAAGAGTACGGACGGCTCGCTGTCTGTCGTAGCAAGTAACGACGACGCCGGCGACGATAACCCGGCGTACTACAGCCGTGGACGCTCCGACGGCTCGGTGACAGCCGAAGATTCCTACTTGATCCGCCAGCTATCGAGAGGCACGTACGTAGTCGCTGTTGGACGTTATCCGCTGAGCCAAGCTGCCGCCGCTGCTGGACAGAGCACCGACAGTGTCGCCGACTTCACGCCGTACACGTGCATGGCGCGGAAGGCCAGCTACGGCAACTACAAGATGACAGTGCGCACGCAGTCTTCCTCCACGACGAGCGCTCTCACCCAGAAGGCCAACTCGTACGTCGGCAACAGTTGCAGCGTCGCGTCCTCCGTCACGAACGAGTGCGTCTACGCGCTGCCCGCAGACATCGGCAGAGATATTCTTTCGACCTGCAGCTACGACAAGACCATCTACTAAGCCAATCTCTGTCCTTCACTCTCGTCTGCATAGCAATCTAAAAGCCTCCAATGAATAACTCCAAGCTCTTCTACTTCTGAAGTAGGTTTGAGGCCTCCTCCAGCTTTGCGAGTGCCACGTGCAAACTGCAATGCAATAAACTGTAGCCATTTCCAGCTGAAACACGATATCTTGATCAAAGTATGCGGCACCGGAATCGAGTCAGACGTGAAAGTTCATACCACCATTTGCTGGTCCAAGCTAATCATCGACCCCCTACAGCATGGGTACCCTCGACAACGACATTGGCTACGTGATCTCGCCCGAGGACCATCTCCAGCATGGCCTGAACGACTACGTCATCTCCCCTGACGAGCGGCGGCAGAATTTCTCCATGCTCGAGACGGCCTCGGCCTCTCACAGTGACGATGGACGCAAATACGCAGCTGCAGAGATGCCTTATCGCCCCAGCTCCGCGTCCGACACTAGCTCCGTGAACTTTACCGACTCGCTGATGATCGTAGGCAAACAACTGCCTTCAGGGAGAGCCGTGGTAGCGCTGGACCTCTTCGCGCGCGAGAACATCGGACTGCTCCTCAACTACGTCGCTGTTGGAGCTGTGCACGGACTCTTCCAGGCAGTGATGTACCCCTATTTGAACGTGTACCTCAATATGGACGACTATCTAGCATATGCTGCAGAGCGGTGGCTAGCGGTGCCCTGGATGCTCAAGGTTTTCTTGGCGATGCTGTCGGACGGTCTCCCTATCAAAGGTTCGCGGCGACGGGCGTACATGTTGATCGGGTGGGGGGTCTGCCTCCTTTTTTCGTTCATATTAGCAGTACTACCTTCCGAGACGGCGTACTTGACGGACGGAGCTGTGACCAACAGTGCTGCTGCTGCAGCAGGCAATAAGTACGTCGCGCTGTTCGTGGTCGCGACTTTCGGGTACGTTCTGGCCGACACTGCGAGTGATGGGATGCTGGTTGAGTTCGCACAGCTGCACCAAGCGAGCGAGCAGCAGCAGATGCAGTTGCTTCATCAACAACGAGAGCTGAACGGAGACATCAGCCCGATGCCAATCCCCCCTCCGAAAACGGCAGGACCGACGTACGTCGTCACCACGCTCTTCGCGGCGCGGTACCTCGCTCAGTTTGTCGTGACGTTCTTCGTGGCGTTCATGTGCAACAGCGATTCCTATGGAGGGAGCTTTGCGTGGGGCGCTTCCGTCAACAGCATGATGGCGATCGCTGTGGTTGTTTCGGCCGGGACCATGGCAGCCACGTGGTTCTTTCTGCTGGAGGACGAGAATCCTGCAGGATATAACGTCCACATCCTCTCGCCGCGCGAGTGGAAAGTTACGGCTCACAAGTTGTTTCATCAGCGCGCCATCGTCCAGCTAATGGGCTACATGTTTCTCTCTCGCTTTTGCTTTTCGTACTACGCCACGTCGGCTAAAGCCATCTACGAGTACTGGGCACCGGCAGGGACGCTGACGACCAACATTTTCTCGAGTTTCAATGCTGCTGTGTTTGCTGGCGCTGCGCTGCTCATCGGACACGGTCCTACCATGTTGATCTTGCGGAAACTGAGGTGGCGACAGACTGTAGCTGGTTCGGTGGTGGTCTCCGCGGCACTCGTTCTTGTTGTGGCGCTTTTCACAGTGTACAACGTGGTGCGCGTGGCCGCTGTCACGCTATTGATGGAGCAGGTCATTGCGATGTTCGAGGCTCTGGCTTACTTCGTGTCTCTCCTCGCGGCGGTAGCAATCGCCGAGCCTGGGCGCGAGTGCACGTCCTTCAGCCTAATTGTCACGATGGGCAACCTCGCTGTTCCTTTTGCCATTTCGCTGTCGCAAGCCATCGGAGAGCACTTTGACGTCTACGACTCCGAGTACGAATCGGATTCAAGCCACGCGCGTGCCCAAGTCATGTACTGCTTCCTTGTAGCAGCGATTGTTCGGGCCCTGCACCTGGTGCTGCTGCCTCTGCTACCAGAGCAAGCTGAGGCTGCTCGCGTGCTCAAGCTTTCGCGCTTCACAGGCAGACAAGGCTCGGTGATTGTAGTCGCAGCCTCTGTGTGTGCAGGGTTCATGGTTTTCTGGGCGCTGCTTACCACGACCCTCTCGTCTTTCGAGCGAACTTCGTGTCTCAATGTCGCTGGCGGTGAAGGCTGTTAGCAAGATACACAACCACACGCAGTCCCAAGACTGTACTCCATCCTCATTCGGACGTGTATAAGAGGAGTCTTACGTTGATCTTACAGTGTAGTCTCTTTTGAGGCAGTTGCCACCGCATTGTTTTCGATGAATGGCGGACGGACTGGAGATCCCGAAATGCTGGACACTGGCGTACGTGGGGTGCCAGGTGGGGGCTTGCTTTCGATGTGGAGAACTTCGACAGAAAGGATATCATCGTCATCGTCGTTGCTATCCTCCTCCTCTCCACCTTTGCTCGTACCGGTCTTCGACTCTTTTGCCTTGCGGCTCTTGATGTAGGCGTGTGCTGAGATCAAGATTGAGATCTACAAGGCAGTTAAGCACGATTAGTGGTTTGAAGTTCACTAGCGACCAATTGCTCACTTACCACCGTAGCAACAGCACCAAGAATGGTGATGATCACCTTGAGATACGAAAAATCATCGCAAGTTGGCGGATTCCGCCAGTCACCAGTGCATTTGCACACCTTTGATCCGTCTGGGCTCGTCACCACAGTGCCTCGCGTTGGGTTGCAGCTTGCGAAGTCATTTTCATCCGTGTACACCGAGCTTGTAGCATCATGGTCCGTAGCACCGACCGGTTCATTGTGCGCTGCTGATCCAGAGTCCAGCGAGATGGAGGACCCACTGGAGTCACAAGTCCCAGTGGCATTGCCCTCAACGGCTTTGATCGTGTACATATCCGTCACTTGTGTGCATTCATCCGCGCCCCAGCCACGCAAAAGAATCGTGCCAGGGTCGTCGACGCAGATAGTGAAAGCTTCCCCACTGGAACTTGCCTCGGTGTCTCTACTGCCTACGAAGCTTGTTTGAGCCTGGTTGGTCTTCAGGAAGTCGTAGGTCACGCGTGACACGCTGTTGAACGTGAAGCTGAACTGCTGACCAGCGACAACTTGAGCTGACCCATTGCTGTCGAAGGTGACCCCGTCCAGATATTCTAGAGTACCATGCGAAAAAGAGCATCCGTAGCAGCAAATGCCTGTCGCCGCACTGCACTGCTCGAACACAACCGGGTCGTACGTGATCACAGTGCTCAACGGATCGGTCTTGTCCAGACAATCAGCGCAGCACGATTCTCCCGCTGCGAGTGAGGAGACTAGAACTATCTCCACCACCAGCAGCAAGGTTCGCGAGTGTCGAGATTCGACATGGTAGCGTGACATCAATGCTGGTGTTCCTCGGACTCTTGAGTCTTTGGCTTGATCCAGTTGGTGCAATCTTGGTGCCTGACTCGACGCCTCTCACCAAAGATACCTTTCCATCACGAGCCGAAATGGAGGCAAGATACCACTGCATTGACTTGAATAAGACCTTGCATCCTAACAATACACAGTCACCTACTCTGAGTCACCAGCTCTGCTTTAGCTCGCGTTCACCGCATCCGCGATGGCCTGGATCCAAAATGCAGCGGCCTTGGCACCAGGGTCAGGAATACCAGCACCGAATTCCTCGCCAACGTATCCAGCGCGGCCAAACGCCAACTTCGTGGAAATTTGAGCCGTGGCATTGGCTCCTTCCTGGGCCGCCTTAGCAGCAGCTGTAGCTAGTTCAGCCCCGACCTTCGAGGTCGGGTTGTCGATAGCACGAAGCGACGGGACGAGTGCATCCACCATGGTACGGGAGCCCTCCTTGGCGCCGCCGTACTTCTGAACAGCAGCGATACCAGCACCGAAGGCCCCGACCCACGCTGCAGTATCAGCTTCCTTGCAGCTCTCGAGGTGAAGAGACCCAGCCGTTAAGAAGATAACGTACAGCACGCCAGAGGTGCCACCAGCGCTGCGACCAACCGAGTCCGCGAGCGCACGCAACGTCTGAGTAGCGTCGTTCAGCGGGTAGTGAGCCTTCAAGTCTGCAAGGATAGCTTCCGCCGCGTTTTTGAACGTGGTGCCGCAGTCGCCATCACCGACCTTTGTATCCCAGTTCGTAAGCTGCGGCTCATTCTTGATCAGGGTCTCACACACAGCCAGGATGCACTTCTCCAGAAGCAGCCCCTTGTTCGAGAGCTCAGCCGGACGCTCAAACTTCTTTTGAGCTTGAGTAGGCACCTCCGCCTTGATGAATGATCCAGAGATGCCCGACTTCGACAAGTCAAAGGGCGAGTACGTCCACGCTGGTGCCGAGGTAGGAGCGTCAAAGAACGCGAGCATGCCAGCATCGCCGTTGGAGTTCCATAAGGACAGCGAGAAGCCAGCCATATCCAGCGCCGTCATGAACGAACCGACCATCACGCGCTCAGGCTCAACCCCCTTAGCTCGCAGTACCTCGACTGCATACTTGGCCACCACATACAATTCCATGCCCGTCGTCGAGCCCAGGTTATTGACCATCAACACACACTTTCCACCTTGTTTCAAAGCCAGCCCCACCGACGTCTGATCCGTCGTGATCTTCTCAATCAGCAGCTTGCATAGCGACGGCACGTCCTGCTGCTCACACTTGGCCACTCCCGGTTCTCCGTGGATGCCCAGTCCGACCTCCATGTCATTGTCCCCCCACTCTCTCGAGTTGTCCTCTTGTCCAGGCAGCGTGCAGGGCTTGATAGCCACGCCCATGGTGCCCAGCTTGCTCTCCCCCATGAGGCCATTCACCATCTTGACGAGGCTTGCAAGGTCCTTGCCCGCCTTGGCCGCAGCGCCGGCCAACTTGTGGACGAAAACGGTTCCGCTCAGTCCGCGGCGTCCTGCATTGGCATTCACCACGGCCACGTCTTCTCCGACCACGACCATGTCGCATCTGAAGCCCTCGGCCTTGGCCTGCTCCACGGCCAGTCCGAAGTTGATCCTGTCGCCGGTGTAGTTCTTGACCACCACGAGGCAACCGTGCGGGCCCGCGGCCAGGCGAATGGCCGTCAACACCTGCTGCGTGGAGGGCGAGGCGAACACGCCGCCACACACGACGCCCGTGAGCATTCCCTCGCCGATGTAGCCAGCGTGCGTAGGCTCGTGGCCGCTGCCGCCGCCCGAGATGAGTGTCACTTGGCGCTCGCGGATGGCCGCGTAGTCGCGGTGCAGCAGCACGCGCTCCGTGGGCTCCAGCACCAGGTGCGGGTGCGACAGCGCCATGCCCTCCACCATGTCGGCCACGATACTGTGACCGTCCTTCACGAGCTGCTTGGCCTTGGTCATTCTCGAGCTCTTCTTCTGGGCTTGAGGCACTTCTCTCTTGGACGGCAAATTGCGGAATGAGAATGCAGATTGACACGCTTGAAGTTGCTGATGGGTACACGTCGAATATCTGCCAATCACGTAGCGATCGCTTTTTGGCAGCATGGGCGGCGGCGGTCTGCGCATCCTGCCGCACAAGAAGTGGCATGTGTGGCGGCGCGACAACATCGAGCGCGTGCTGCGGGACGAGCGCGAGCAGGAGGAGCAGCAGCAGGCGCGGGAGGCCAAGGAGCGGCGGCTGGCGCAGGAGCGACGCGCGCAGCAGCTTCTGCCGGCGGAAGGTCGGGGCCAAGGACCGCAGCACATTAATTTGTTCCAGGCAGAGGAGACCCAGGGCCCCAGAGAGGGGAAGAAGGGAGGGAGTGGGGCTGAAGATACGCTGAGGAGACATGGCAGACTTCCCTGGTACGCTCAGGCGGAAGATACGACGAAGGAGCCGACTGCGAGGCAGGAGAAGAAGCGCAAGCGGTGAGTTGCTGAGGGCTGATGGAGGAAGCGGGAGCTCATGCTGTGGCTGGTTTTGCTTGTAGAGAACTGGAAGTGGCTGATCCGTTGCGGCACATGAGGCCGAAGGAAGAGCGTCTGCTGTTTGCTGCTCGAGGAGCGGAGAAGGAAACTAGTCGCAGCAGACACCATGCTGAAGAGGAGGGGCCTGCTGGCAGCGATCGCAGAAAATACTCTGCCCGGTATGACCGCTCTTCAGATTCTCTTGACTGTCGGAGCAGAAGATGCAAAGAGGATGGAGAGGACAAGCGCTCGAAGAAGCGCCGCAAGCACCACAAGGAGCAGAAGAGTAAGCACAAAGCCTGCAACAAAGAGGCTCTCCTGGAAGAGTTGCGTCGTGAGCGCAAGGAACGCGAAGCCTCAGAGCATCGACGAGCAAACAAAGTTATGTACGGATGATACCACCAAACAATGACAAACACAAAACGACAATGTGGTTTGGTTGAAAAGCTTTTCATTAGTTTGGCATTCCCGTTGAGCCGTGAGGCTGCAAATTGAGCTAGGAAGAGACAACTTAGTTGTCCTTCTCCACCTTCTTGATACCGCGGAGACGGCCCGTGCGGCGGGCGGCAATAAGACCGACCTTCTTACCCGCAGGGGCGTCACGGCGCACAGTCGACGGGTGACCAATGTGCTGGTGGTTACCACCACCGTGGGGGTGCTCCACGGGGTTCATGGCAACACCACGCACACGAGGCCACTCGTTACGCTTGACGCGGTACTTGTGGAAGGCACGGCCGGCCTTGAGGATAGGCTTGTCCGTACGACCGCCACCAGCGACCACACCAATCATAGCACGGCACCTGTAGATCAATTCCCATAAGCGAGCACACAAGTCAGTACAGCGTTAAAAAAACTCCCCTCCATCATCTCCACAACAAGTCCACGCTGCCCTCAAAGCAATCGTCGCGAGATCGCGAGTCATACAAGGAGATACTTACTCACCGCACTGAGGCGGGAAAGAATGATGGATAGCACACACACGCACTCAATCTATACAGACCGAGCGCGGCGCGAGCGCATTCTCGCTCCTCATTGGGGAATAAAGAGCGAAAAGCGCCGCCGTGCCTCGAGACTCTCAGAGAGAATCTCGAATCATTGTGTCGAAAATGTCCAAAATAGCAGCAACTTACGCCGAGGGGACCGTCTTCTTGGAGCCCGAAGGCAGACGGAGTTTGGTCTTGCCCTTGTCCTCGTCGTGGGTCACGATAACAGCGTAGTCTCCCGAAGCACGGGCGAACGAACCGCGGTCACCGACCTTGGCCTCCACGTTGCACACGATGGTACCTTCCGGCAGGGCCGACAGGGGGAGGGTGTTGCCCACCGTCAGCGTCGCCTTGGGGCCCGAGTACACGAACATACCCGTGTACATGCCCTCAGCCGCGATCAGCAGCTCGTGGTTGAGCTGGAAGCGGTACGGGTCACGGTACGTGACCCTGGCGAGCGGCGCGCCACGGCCGGAGTCGTGGATGATCTCCTTGACGACACCCTTGATGTAGCCAGTGCGCTCGACGAAGTCAAGCGCGCGGAAGGCGGCGGGGCCCTTGCGCAGGTGCGTGTGCGACTTGAAGATGGAGCCAGCGCCCTTACGCTGACCACGGATAACACGACCCATTCTTGCTCTTGTTTTTCAACCGGGAAATGTCAAAATGCTCGGCTTCGGCTTTTGAGGGCCAAGGTGAGCGGACGGCCAACCAAGCTGCACCCGCAGAAAGCGATGACCGAGTTTGCGAGTATGTATACAGGTATAGTGAAAACAAGGTATTTCACACACACGCGATTGATTGGAGGAGGGGAGGATGGTACAGTGTACCGCTACGAACTGAACGCTGCTCGAAAGCGACCATTTCAGCTTTTGTTTCTCTTGTTGCACGTGACCCGATCTTTTGGTAGCATTTGGTATCTCCACCTCGTGAAGCGCTCTGTGGCGTGTTGTGTGCGGGGTGGTCATTTAAATAATGCGATAGCAACCTCCAGTGAGACGTTATAGTTGGGCTTTATGCAGCGCTCCTCCATCTGCTACATTGCCCTGGTTTGTCTTCACACATCCTCAAAACCCAAAAACTCCATCAACAGTAGGCAATAATAACGAAGCAGGTTCCTTGGCAAAATTAGGTTGCTCTATTGGAAGAATATACTTGTTCTCTCTCGTCTATCAGCTTCGTCTTCGCTCGTTGAGTACATCTACACACAACTCGAAGCTTTGTCTGTTGCAGGTTCAGTCCCCGCAGCAAAGCGGCGTTCCCCGCTTTAAATACGTAATTTTCCATGGTACAGGTGAGCCCGTTAGACGGGGCTCATGGGCAGCGGCTGCCCTGCCAGTAGCGGTGACGGCGCACGATAATCTCCAGCCTGAGCGTTGGCTTCAGCGCTGGCGTTCATCCACGGGTGCTGCAGCATCTGGTCCGCTGTGAGACGCAGCGCCGGGTCCTTGACGAGCAGCTTGGAAATGAGGTCCTTGGCGTCGGGCGACACATTGTCCCAGGCGTTGAAGGCGAACGTGATCGGCTCCGACTTGATGCGGTGCTCCACAATGAGGTCCGACGACATGCCGTCCAGGTCGAACGGGTGCGAACCGCTCAGCATGATGTACAGCACGCAGCCCAGCGCCCACATATCGCACGCGCTGGTGCACACGCCCGTTGTGAGCAACTCAGGCGGCAGGTACGCGGCCGTGCCAACATCCTCAAGGTTGGTGGTGGCACCCGCCGGCCCGGCACTGCCGAAGTCTGCGAGTTTCACGAGGCTGTTGCTTTCGTGGCGATTACCTTTGCGGTAGACGCCGCTGGTATTGTAGTCCACGACCCGCGCGCTCAGCAAGATGTTCTCGGGTTTGACGTCCTTGTGCACGAGTCCATGCCGGTGCAGGAACGAGAGCGCGCTCGCGATCTCCCGCGCCACGTCGCGTGCCTTTGGCTCGGGGAAGGACCCGTAGGCCACGATCTGCTCGAAGAGTTCACCTCCGCGGGCCAGCTCCGTCACCAAAAAGAGCTTGCGGCCTTCGACGTACACGTCCCGGAGGTCGACGATGCTTTTGTGTCCTCCGAGCGCCTTGACGAGCTTCAAAGCCGAGATCTCCCGCTCCAGCGACGGGTACGAGCGTCTGTCGTCGGGCTGCTCGAGCGGCACGATCTTGACGGCCGCCACCTCTCCGGACTCGGCGTGCATGCCCAGTCGCACGATGCCAAAGGCGCCGGCGCCGATCTGGTCGAACAACTGCCACTTGTGTCTCGGCTGGGGCTCGATGGCCGCTCGCGCCTGGGTGACACCCTCCATCTCGAGCTCGAGGCCGACGCTAAGCGCCGCTGCGCCCACGACCGCGAGACGCAGCGGATTGGTGCCGCGCTGGGCTCCCGACTCGCGATGGCGACGCGACTGCGTCTGGTAGGCGCATTGCAGCGCTCGAATTGCGCCGCGCTGCTCCAGCTGCTGCTGCAGACTGTGGCGGATAGCGGAGACCACCACGCCGCTGCAGTTGGACACTTCCGTGGCGGCTGATCGTCCGAGGCGAAGCATTGTTAGGAGCTATGGTGGCAGCGGATGAAGAATGCCGAGTGAGGTGATTCCGAGAATGCTGTTCGATTGCAGCCGAGTCAGAACTCGAGGTTGCATGCTCGCGACTTGTGCTTAACGGAGACAGCCGTTTTTGGCTGTGGGAGTTTGTATGCCTCGAGACAAAAACCCCTCGCCCTGGTTCTCTTACGTCACTTCGTGCTTGCAGGCACGCATGCAGCAACTCCTCATGATCCGACTGCACCACCTGGGCTGGGATACTTTTGGTTCAGAGATTCTGCTGCCAGATTCGGACGTAAAATCCGTAGCAAAGGCTTTCCTCGAGCGCTGAGCCCAGGGATGATAGGGAAGGAGGCTGCGATGCCGCCCTGCTGGCGGCAGTGCATGTAGTGATAGAGAAGCGCGTGGATTCGGAACTCGCGTCAGTGAAGTATGAATTTAGTTCCTGTCGTTTCAAAGCATTTCTCACCAAGGCGGTCGTTCAGTCGAAGCGCACTGCAACGTGCGCTGCCAATGAGCGGCGGCCACCGAGATGTCTTATCCACACGGTGGTGCCAGCAAATGAATAGCAAATGATGTAGTGGGTTCGTTCTTGCTTCCGTCCTGAGTTCAAGCTGGCGGGTTTACCTATACTGGGTCAAAAGATGGATAATCGTTCAACTGCTCTGCTTGGTGTTGCCATCTGACCTTCGCCTTCTGCTTAGTTTAGGACTCCCGAGAACCCACCGATCACCCGACAGCAACACCGTGGAGGGACTCTTTACCATAACCACACACAAGTCTTAACGGTCACTTCAACCTTGTAGGCTAGGAGTTGTATTATAGTATATAGGAGTTGTATTATAGTATACTAGTCATGCATGTAGTACTTTGAAGCACTTCATACATGGAGAGGAACAAACAGTCTTCGATGTGATGTTCAAAACTTCTCTCGTTACGAGGTGAATTGTAATAGATACTACTTGCGCTGCGTGTGCGGACATTGTGAACGTCTATCTGTCGGCACCCGCAGCAGCTTCCTGACATTTACTCGATGGGGTCGATCGGAGTCGTGGCCTCTCTCTTGGTCTTCTTGGTGCGCGAAAGCGTGGCCCACTTCTTGGCCTTCGTGATGGTACTTGCGCCGTTCTGCACGGAATGCGCAGCCTTCTCCTTACGCTGCTGCATGGCAGCATTGGCCTTCTCCTTGCGTTGCTGAACCGCCTGGCTGGCCTGTTGCCGCCGCTGCTGCATTGCGTTGGCAAGTCGCGACTTGCGAGTGCTGCTGCCAAGCAGTTTTGCGATGTCGGTGGACGGACGATCGCCGTCAAAGTAGGACGGGGTAATGGACTCCATCGACGGTCGGTCCTCCTTCCAGTTGTCGTTCTCGTTCTGGTTCTCGTCTTCGCCAGAGCTGCAGCTGTCGGACGAGTTGAGCTCTTCCGGCTCAGTGGAGCGAGAGCTGCCCGACTTCTCCAGGTAGTCGCACAGCGTCGAGTACTCGCCGCGTGCACTTTCGAGCTCCTTGCGCTGCGCGCTCAACTTCTGCGTCAACTCGACCTCCTTCAGGTTGTTGGAAGCCTTGACCACGTCGCGGTCGCACTGATACTCGGCGACAACAGCCTCCAGCTCCTTGTTGGTCTTCTGAAGCGCCACCAACTGCTTCTTCAGTCTCGCGTTCTCTTCCCGTACGCGAGCGAGCTCGCCGTTCTCCTCGGCCTTCTCCAGTTTGAACGTGGAGAACTGCTGGCGAGCCAACCGTCCACGCTGGATGCTCTGCAGGCGCGTAGCAGCCTCCTCCTCTTTCCTCTGTTCCGCCTTCTTAAGCTCGGCAAACTGCTTCCTGGCCTGGTGTCCGCGAACAATCCGCTGCATGGTGATGACCGCTTTCTCACGTCGTAGGCGCGCAGCAATCGCCTTCTTTTTGCGCTCCTCCGCCAACCTCATCTTCTCGCGAGCGGCCTCCTCCGCTGCACGACGCTGGGCCTCGCGCTCATCGTGCTCCCGCTGCAGACGGACACGTTCACGCTCCTCCTCCTCTTCACGACGGCGACGCTCTTCCTCTTCAGCCTCCAGCACCATCTCGGCAAACACGCACCGAGCAAAGTACCCGCGTACGTGCTTCTGAATGACCAACGCGCTCTCGTCCTGGAGGATCTGAAGCTGGCGCTCTTCCTCCATGCGGCGTTCTTCCTCCAGTCTGGCCAGCTCTTCTTGCAACTTGCGCTGTCGTTCCTCTTCAGCCTGCTGCATCATTTCAGCAAACACGCACCGGGCAAAGTACCCGC
The DNA here is from genome assembly GCF_020800215.1 of Phytophthora ramorum. Taxonomy (NCBI): domain Eukaryota; phylum Oomycota; class Peronosporomycetes; order Peronosporales; family Peronosporaceae; genus Phytophthora; species Phytophthora ramorum. Next base: position 1,152,341 of record NW_027150658.1, read on the forward strand.
GAACGTGCTTTTGGATGACCACCGCGCTGTCGAGTTGGAGGATCCGAAGTCGGCGCTCCGCCTCGAGTCGGCGTTCCTCTGCCAGTCGTGCGCGCTCTTCGTCCAACTGGCGCTTCCTCTCGCGCTCCTCCTCCAGTTTGCGCTGCCGAGCAAGCTCCAATTCGCGCTCGACACGCTTGCGCTCCTCCTGCTCTAGCTTCGCCATGTACGCAGTGCGCCGCCTACCCAGCTCCTGTCGAGCCAGGTATTGACGGACGAAGCACTGCAGACGCAGTGCACGAGTCTGGCATAGCACCGCCTGGTAGATCTGGCGTCCGACGTGGCCGCGCCACATGCGCTGGATTCGCGTTGCTTGGACCTCGCACAGTGCCGCAAAGTGGATCTTGCGCCCCTGGTGTCCACGCCACACACGCTGAATCTGCAGCGCGCAGTGCTCGCACAAGACTGCATGGAACTCGCAACGACCAACATATCCTCGCCACACGCGCTGGATCGTAGCGATCGCAAGCTGCGCCCGAAAAAACCGGCACCGAGCCACGAAGACCTTGACACGCCGCTGGATCTCGATCAACGCGTCACGCATCTCGTAGTACTGGCAGCGTGCACGCATGCCGCGCCATTGAGCCTGGATCAGAGCCACGTACGCAAAGAGCTTCTGCGCCTTGGCGTGCTCGAGCTTTTCAAGCACACCCTTCTGCAGGTAGATCTTCGTCACGCCCATCTGATACTCCTCGGGCATCACGAGCTTGAACTGCTTCACTAAGACTCGGCAATGAGGCGCTCCATACTTTGCTGCGTCCTCCTGCAACTGGTTCTGCTGCTGCTCGGAGAGGAAGATGTCAAACTGCTCTGCGAACTCAGCATGCAGCAGTCGGTTCGGGTACCCAGCACGAGCAATGCAAATGGCCTCGATGACACCGGCGCAGCGTAGCTGGTTGGCGACCATCTTGTCTTCGATCAGTGTGGCGCTCTTGACGCTGTTCGGCTTGATACAGCGGATGTAGTTGACGTTGGTCTCGTTGATGTTGGTCATGAGGGAGTTCAGAGACTGCTTGAATTGCATGCCCACCGTCTTGTCGGATCCCGCACTGCGAGCACTACCCGCCTTCCGGCTCCCTGAAGTCGAGCGGGACAAGCTCATAGCAGATGCAGCCTCCATCTCAGCCCTCACCTTGAAGAGCATTTGCGGGAACGGCTCGTGGCTGCCGCACATGAGATCGGACAGGTCCGACAGCAGTGCGTCCTTGTGCTTTTCCAGGAACCCCGTGGCCTCGTACTTCACCGTTCCGGCGTAGTGGTGGATGGCGAACTGGGTCTTGGAGATCCGTGGGAACTCGATGAGTTTCTTCTGCTTGAGGTAGGCACCTGACAGCTTGCTTACGAACCCTTCCTCGTTGCCTCGAGGGCGCACGATTTCCTCGTTCAGCAGAGCGAGCACACCCATACGACCTTCGATGAGTGCAAGAGTATCGCTGTTGTCAGCGTACGCAATGTGCGCCCACGTGATCTGCTCGCGCTCATATTCTTCCTGCACGGCCTTGAACACGTCCTGGGTGAACTTCTGCTGCAGCTTTTCGTTTGCGTAGTTGATGCAGAGCTGCTCGAACGAATTGTACTCGAAGCTCTCGAAGCCGAAGATATCCAGCACCCCGATCGTGCTCGCAGTACGGCGTGGTGCCGCACCAAGACTGGCGTTGATACCTGCCACCAACCAGTCGAAGATGCTCGCATAGATAGCCTTAGCGAGTGCATCACGCCCAGTTTGAGCCTGCTCCATCGTCAGTGGGACCAGATATACCTCTCCAGCAGCTTTCATAGTGCGGTGGGTGAGAGCCTTGGCCATGGTCTCTGGGTCCAGACCGAGCAGCGTGCTCGAATAGGTAACCGAGTCCTTGTCCAGGTCACACGCTTCATCATTGTCGGGTTTTGCAGAGAACTGAGCCTCGCCCAAGTGCAGAATGCCCGACAGGACCTGGAACAGGTCGTTTTGCTGTGCTGGGCCGAGTCCGAGCAACGAAAGCGCCTGCTTTGTCTTCGCAAAGAGAGCTTTGTCCTTGGCGTTCTCAGCTTCTACCACAGCTGCTGGCTTGGGCGGCGGTGGCGCGCATGGCTTGGGCTTTCGTCCTGGTCTCGTCTCCTGCTGTGGCTCCTTCTCCTGCAGATACGAGAACTTCGGGCTCTCGTCTCCCAGACCCAACGCGTCGCGCTCATCTGGCGTGGGGCCATGCAAGAGCTGGTAGAAAATATGGTAGTTCCGCTCACCGCGTTCGTGTGAGATGACGCGCGTCTTCTCTAGCAGATATGTCTCGCACTGAGCGCCGCAAAGCGCGTGATTCTTGTCGAACTGGAGCTGAGTGAACTTGCCGAAGCGACTCGAGTTGTCGTTGCGAGTGGTCTTGGCGTTGCCGAAGCTCTCGAGTAGCGGGTTTACCTCGATAATACGCGTGGTGATGCTGTTTTCCTGCTCACTTGGTGAGCTGCTCGGAGCTGGCGCGATCGTGGCCAGGTTGTCCATCAGAATTTTGGTGGTCTCGGTCTTTCCAGCGCCGGACTCGCCGCTCACAAGGATACTCTGGTTGCTGCCGACATCGCACATATGCCTGTAAGCTGCGACCGAAACAGCGTACACGTGCGGCGGTAGCTCCTGCCGCTTTCGTGCCCGCATGTACTTCTGGTGAAGTCCGGGCTTGTACTGCTCGTCCAGCCACTGGTACGGGTTCACGGCCAGACAAATATCCCCCGTGTACGTGTACGGCATCCGTGCCCGGAAGCGCTTCTTGAGGTTTCGTAAAATCGCCGCTTCGTGCAGGTGGTTGAGCTCGATCATGTTGTCCAGGCCGTGGTCGCAGCGCGAGAGCTGTGGGTTCTGTGGAGGGAAACCCACGTCGATGGCCACGAGTCGCTGCTCGCCGCTCCTATCCGAGTCGTCATGGTCGGCCGAGTCGTCGTCCTGCTGGTCCTTCCGCGGCCGCTGGACCCTCACGGTCACGAGCCGCTTTTGCTCGTTCACCTCCTCCACATACACGGGCAACCACGCCGCATCCGCGTCCGGAATGTAGCACCGAGCCCCCACGGCGACGCTGGGCGCGTCTTTTTGCATGGCCGATCCGCCAACGCTTTCGCTGTTGGAAGGAGGCATCGACTGTAGCAAGCAGCAGAGAGACCCCAGTCAATTGTCTAGATGGCAATTGCGCAGAGGGTTTCCTTGCTGCGTTTGCTGGCCTTTCCTCGCCTGCTGGTCAATGCCCAAGAGGGGGAATGCGCTGCAAACAGCTGAGCTCGAGCTCCCCCATGTCGGGCGTGACGTCGTCTCTCGGGCAGTTGGAAAAAAGTAGCCAGTCGGGGATTCGTTTTTAGGGGTGGAGAGGACGGTACCACTATTTAATCGGAGTAGAAAACCCTGATATAATGGTAAACTGCCTGTCCCCTACCCCGAAAGACAGACGGACACGTACGGTACAGCCATCGGATTTCTGTGCGGTGTTGTTGCCTTTTTGGTTGCCATGTTGAGACTTCCTGTCATGGGAGCATGTCGTCTGGTGGGAGGAAGGAGCAGCTCGTTGCTTCGCTCCGATTTCTTCCGAGAGGCGCCCGAGATGAGATTAACTCACTGTCCGTCCAGCGCGAGTCCGAACACTTGAGTCCCACGAAAGCGAGGCCCGGCTCGCGACTCGCGTTGCTCTCTCTTTGCCGGCCGTATGTGATGAGAGCACACCGGTTCGTGGCACAGCGTCTGTGTGCCAGAGCGCTTTGCAAAGAGTTTATCTCTATGGAGCGGCGGATACAAGTACCGATCGCGCGTCGTGCCGCAGCTTGTGGACCAACATCACCTGCGATCGGAAGCTTTAGTCGATGCAAACCGTGCTTCGGACACATCGGAGCGAGCTAGGGGATGACCATCACACGAATGCAGCCTCACCATTTTCGCCTTCAGCTGCTGGTTGCTACCACAGCAACTGTCCTGCTCGCACCGTTTCGGTGCTGCGTGTAGCCATTTCGGGCGACGATCTCGTGGAGTAACATCCACCGAAAGAGAGAGAGCCCATGGCGCCACGCGCCGAGTCGATTCCTGTCCATGTCTAGGCCTTAGCGTCAGATGTGGCTGCGAGTTCATGTGGAGGTCCTCAGAGGCTGTCGTCGCAGAAATCAGCGTCACCGAGTCGAGTGTGGGCGGCAGTGTTGCAACGTGGAGTGTCGAGACCTCTCCTGTTCCGACGGCTGCGTTATTAAAGGTCGTTTCGGTTGAGTCATTTCGGTTTGGCGATGGGGAGGATCAGCATGGAGCAGTTGGATTCGGAACACGAAGATTGGTGAAAGATAACTTGCAGAGATACAAAATAATGGATCTGAATCTCGCTGCACGTGCAGCATTGATCCAGCCATTGGGATGCAAGCACTGGTTTCCAGGGAGGTAAATGATTAACATTCATCTCATTCACGCGGAACCGTTTGCTGTAGTATTCACGTAGCTCCACTATTAACTGCTGCCCTCTGCTGAAATGTCTCCTCATCAGCTCGAAGCACGATCTAGTGTTCCATAATTGCGTCGTCGTGGGATAAGACATGTTCATTTCCAAGGCATATGGAGATCACTTCGGCTTCAACATCCTGGACCAAAATATAGTCGTCGCAATTTAGTTCCAATCTGGTTCAGTAGTATTATAATAGTATTTTGAACAAGAAGATCACAACCAATCCTGGACCAAAATATAGTCGTCGCAATTTAGCTCCAATCTGGTTCAGTAGTACTATAATAGTACCTTTGAGCAAAAAGATCACAACCAACATCCTGGACCGAAATATAGTCGTCACAAACTTAGTCAGACTAATGTTTGGTCCAATCTGGTCCAATAGTACTTTTGAGCAGAAATGACGTCCGCTCTCGCGTCGAACGAGGCGGTGGATTGCCGCCGTTTCCTGGCGGCCTGGGCGCGATTCCAAGCTAACAACGAGCAGCCTCTAGACTGCGGTATCGTTGCGCAGGTTCGTACCCTCTGTAATAACCTCTTAGTAGCTCTATTTTCCCGTACCCGTCCTAAACCCCGTGAATTTTGCTGACGTGGCCTATAATAGTATCAGCAATTGGCGCAGCACTTTCAACAGCTCATCCAAGACACCGACGAGTTAAAGGCATTAGAACCAGACTTCACCACTGTATTAGATGCAATCACTGCACTCAAGGACGAGGAGGAGGGCGCGGTCAAGCCGAGACGAATTCCGCGAGCTTCTGAGATCGCCAAGCTGCGAGAAGAGCGGGCTCGATCTCGAGCTGTGAAGATCCAAAGCCCACATGGAGCTCCGGTGCAGTACGAGGGGGAGAAGCATGATGGGGTTACCGAGGAAAAGGAGGTTAAGGCCACGCCAGAGCTGCGCACAGATCTGAGTGCAGATGACTTCAAGTCGATGCTGGAGGTGGCTGTTCCCCAGGAGGAGAAGCTGTCGACCAAGGCGATTCGAAAACGACTTGGACTTGTGGATCGAACTGAGATGCAGGCGAGTGCGTCCGAGACGGTGGCGCGTGAAGAGCAAGAATCAATCCAGTCGGAGATGATGTCGTTGGCCAAGCAGCTGAAGGACAGGACGCAGACCATCAACCAGTCTCTGGCAGAGGATGTCAAGATCTTGGACGCGGTGGGTCAGAGCGCTGAGTCGAACACGACACTGCTAGATCGCGAGAATACCAAGCTGAAGGAGCAACTGGCCTCGAGTATTGGACTGTGGACGTCGCTGTGGCTTGTGGCTATGCTGGTCATCGTGTTTATCATCACGTACTTCTACATGAAGCTGTTCTCTCGGCGATGGTGAACCCACGTTGTGTGAGGAGAGCTTCCTTGCTTTGATGGGCACGAGTTCGTCTTTGCTGACACCAATACAGTGTATTTCTCTATCCAACATACTAGCGAGCTTACCTTTAGCTTTCATAGTGGACCAGCGGCGCGTATGCAGCGTCATACCAGTCGCGCGTAGTGTGCAGGCCTCTCCAGCCGCCCAGTCGCCGTTCGCTTGCGTATTGTGCGATGCAACGCAGAGTCACCTCCTTTTCGAGGTATTTGATGAGCACGCCGCCCACCGCAACCAAAAGGATTTCGTCGTGAATGTACGCCAGAAATGCGAGGCCGCACACAAAAGCCACAACCTGATTCACAATGGAGCTGGTATTCCACACAGCGAATAGTTTTCCGCAGAAGATGCTCTTTCTCGTGACGAAAACCAATCCAAGCAGCGGAGAGCCGACGATCGCAGCAGGTAAAATGCTTAGTACTGACCAGAGCGCTGTCTGTTGTTGTAAAAGCACAGCACACAGATCATTAAACATTTATTAGACACAACAAAGGTATCTCATGAATCAAACGTGCACTTACCCGCGAGCAGCCTGCGTCTTGCGCAGTAGGATCCCGAATTTGAACGCAGTAATACTCCACGAGGATCCAAAAGGCAACGCCCATATCAGCGATTAGCAGCAGTACCATAATCACGGAGAGGGGCCATTGAACAGAAAGCTCAGGCCGAGGCAGGTTGCGCAGTCGGAAAAGGGGGTACACAGGCTGCCAAAGAGCCATGAGCCACCGTTTTACTGTATCATTTGTACACAAAAACTCCACCAATGCTCGTGCTCGACTACCGCTCAGTGGCTTCTTGAGCGGCGTCAGACTGTCGCTATCATCGCTAGAATCGTCACCAAAATTACCGAGTGAGCGACGCTCGGGCACCGCAAAAAGAGCCTCCATTCGGATGTGCGAGTACCGAAAGTCAGCAGATCGAGGATCCGTATTAGCCTTCAATCTATCGTTTTCTTCAGATGACAATTCTGGATAGTCTGGGGTACTGTCCCGGTTTCCATCCATTGCTGCTGCTGGCGATGCTTCTGGTGAATTCAATTTAGATACTCGAAAGGCCAACTTAAAGGCTTCTAGCGGGTACGACGCGAATGTCGTATCCACATTGTCGAGCGTAAGAGACTCAAAGCAACTCTCGTTTCCGTCGGCAGCAATTGCTCCACCCACAGAAAACGTCCCAAATGCTACAGCGAAGCCGTCGTTCATGTGATTCTCGTTGAACATGTCGACGAAGGCAATAATATCACTAGCCACCTCGGCAGCCTCCCGCACGCGACGAATGGCCGATGAGGGCTGTGGCAATACACGTAGCTTCTGATTCATTTCTGCCACAAAGTCAATCCAAAAGTTGTGCTCCAGTAGTTCGAGGCGTGAAGGTATGGCGCGTATAATAATGTCATTCGTGTCGAGATGATACGGTCTGAAGAACGACCCACTGCCACCAACTACAAGCACCAAATCTTCGTGATTGACCGCTTGCATAGCAGTCAAGTTCGAGGATGATGAAGAACTCGACTGTGAAATTAACACATCAAAGTAACCAAGGGAAAAATCGGGGCTGAAGCCAACCTTCAGCTGTGTGCCATGGACCCGAAAGTTCATATCGCGGAAGAAACGACCACCGTACTGAACAATGTACTTCGAGAGCTTCACTACACGATGTAACTGGCGCCGTCGAATGAAAAGAGTACCTACAGGAGGCATCACGACTAGTAGGAAACGGTATAACCAAGCTTCCCAGCCGGTGGAGTCCCATTCGAGAAGTTTGTTGCATGACGAAGCGAAGCTTGCGTAGGTGCCTTCTTCAACGATGTCACGTAGACTTGTCGGCAAGAAGTACGGATTCAACCGCCATGCACTTTTAAGATGGTTATCCCCAGCAAGATACAACCGTGCAACATGAGCACTAAGATCTTGGTCAGTTAGGCGAGGGGTTAGCGTGCGAGTTAGTGTCTCCAGCGAAAGCTCGTCACGTAGCCTTTGAGCTTTGTACTGGGCATACCGGTGCAGCTCGGATCTGGAACTTCGATACGAAAAGAACCCCCAGGCACCAAAGATGAGCCCAGTGACAGCAAACACGAGAATCACAAAACCAATCGGACCACCAATGGGTTTGACCAATCGCTCGAAAGGTGTCAAACAATCGAGGCCATTTCGACCCTTGAAGCAGGCATATGAGCAGTTGCCGCGCATATTGAACTCCGAGTGAACAGGTTTATTCTTGCAGGCAGCGCATACAGTCGCACCAACTTTTGCTGTCGTCTCCCCGATTCCACACACAGTGCAGTTGCTGTTACCGGATGACGTAGTGATGCTACCCATGGGGCAAGTGGAACACACACTGCTACCAGTCAAGCCAGCGAAGGACCCTGGTGGGCATAACTCACACTTTTTCAGCCCCGTTTTCGCGCTGAACGACCCCAATGGGCATGGCTGGCACTCCTTTTTCCCAAAGTCCGGGTTAAAGTGACCAACAGGGCATGCATCGCAAGTTTCAGCGCCAGTATTGCTGGAGCAAGTGCCTGGATCACATGGCGAGCATTTCGAGAAACGACCAGGGCTGTGACTTCCCTCTGGGCATGGTAAGCAAAAGACACCACCACGCCCTGGATGACAATTAGCACCTACCATGACACCCGTACCACCATTCTCGCCTCCAGTGCTCTCGCCTCCATTAACTGAAATGAGCCCTCCATCCTTAATAAACTGTTCACCATCGCCGGCAGTAGTATTATCAGTTGCGTCCAAGTACGTGATGCGAACTATTCCTCCACCACCGCCGCCTCCAATTTTTCCAACACCGTCATCAATTTCACTAGGTAGCAAATTAAGACTCCAAATCGACGACTCGTTTGCTGCTTTGCCACTGGTTGACACGAGAGTAGATGCTGACGCCGCACCTCCTGCTAGATCGATGGACCCACCTCCAGCAATTTGAGTGATAAAAAGCGTCAACGACCCACCAGATCCACCACCTCCGCCCATTGAACCAACTCCACCCTGGGCTGAAATGGACGCAGTTTTAGTCACATTGAGGTTCTTGGAACCAACGTAGATGATTCCTCCTCCATTGCCCCCACTAAGCTTGTTCGGAGTGTCTCCACTCGCAGCACCACTACCTGGCCAAATAGGCCACCCCTTATCCGAGAAAGGTGTAATCCAGGTATCTGTTTGCTGCATCAAGCGCTCCTTCGAAATATCGTAAGCGGCGCCACCTCCAGTACTCCCGGGTAGAACGTTACCACCTCTACCACCATGACCTGCCCCACCGCTTGCTTCTCCAACAACCTCGCTTTTTCCGGGCCCAACACCGGAGCCACATCCTAGCCACGAGCTGGAAATTGCACCGTCAATAGTCATGTTATTTCCGCTGCATAAAATTATGGATCCGGCCGAAATGTTTCCAAGCGAAGCAAACTCGGAAGCGAAAACGCTGATTGAATAGGGCCGGGTATCTCCTGTTGACTCACGTAGCGTTTCACACGCGGACGACTCAGTTTGAAGCTCAATTTCCTTGCATTCCAGAACGGGGCCGCTATTTACGTTAGCTATGGACACATTTGCTGCCGAAATCGATAGCTTCAGAAAGGGGGTATCAAATGGCATATCCAGGAAGACTGTGCCATTAGCACTGATATGCAGCGCGACTTGACCTATCTCCACAGTTTGTGGACGAAGTTCGATATCTTTCTTACTGACAACGATTATTCGGGGAACATCATCCGGGCCATCACCAATCCATTGCTCGAGTGGTTTACCCAGAGGCTGCAAGAAGCCCTCTATTTCGGCCGAAGCATCCGTTTGGACTTTCACTCGATCTCGGAACCTAAGTTCGGAGAACTTATCAATGGAGAGTGCGCCGCTAGCAGTGATATCGAGTTCGTGAACCATGGCTAACGCATTTGAAAACGACACGTCAGCCCCAGTAAGTGCCAAATTAAACAAATCATGCTCCTGCAGCGATGATGGTCCCACGTAGCCCTGATTCAATATTTGATCATGTTTGATCACGGTTGATAAGTCAGAATGGAATCTTGTGTGTGCGAGCACATGGGTTTTCACTTAATATCATGCGCACCTGAATAGTCAGCTGGGATGCTGACAACTGGACCAATCGCCCACGATCAAGAACATTGAGCTCCGAGCCCGAATCAAGCTGTCAAGGAACCAAGGAGCAGAGCACTACGTCAGCGTCACCAATACTATCGAAGTATCTATCTGTGTAGTATCCAGTTTCTTTACCACGATCGAGCTTTCAACGCCTCCGACGCTACTCTGTATATCAAACACAAGCCGCCAGTCAGCTCTTACCATTTTGATCCAAAATGATTTACCAGTTGTACCTTCAGCTGGATCATCGATGTGCACATGGTTGCTCCGCCGCTTATGAAGATATGGGCGAGTGATTCTGGGAGGAACGAGGCACCTCTCGGGGTTTGTTCAAAAATGGGTGTACATCCGTAGATCTGGATGCGTTTTACAGGACCAGTATGTGCCAATCGACCTCCTTTTACAAGCAACGTGCCCACAAGCGTTTTCCTGTCATCATTTTTATCATCGCTACCATCAAACCCACCATCGTCCTTTGTCGAATGCTGCAATTTCAGAATTGTTCCATCACCTCCTAGCTGGCACCACGCAATGACTGCATTTTTATCCGAGCTAAAGCCACCACCGTAAGCTTCAACACGCGATGGACCCAGCTCCTCTGTGTTTTTTGAGTCAAGTACGATACGCCCACCACCGCCTCCACCTCCCCCACCTCGACCACCAATTTCATTACCTATGAAAACACTAGGCTCTCCACCGTTAGCTTGCACCGTCGCGTTACCGTGAACACGCTCCGTAGCAACAACAAGAATGCTTCCACCAGCGCCACCTGCACTATCGAAGCAACCAGTGCACGCATCTCCTCCATTCGCCAGCAATGATCCATTAATCTCCACATTCCCCTCGGCCACCAATCGAATCCGTCCTCCTCCACGACTTTCATCGTTGCCTCCACCACTGCCATATCCTCGAAAATTCGCCATATCCCCCGAAACATCCCCCACAGCTCGGAAGAAGTCGTTGGGTGGCATATCGTCGCATTTTAAGCGACTTCCCGTGAGGGACGCACCTCCAATTCCTCCATAGCTTCCTCCCATATAATTCCAGGAGTTGTAGCCCGGCCCAAATTTAAGCCCACGGGCCGTCACATTCACAGCCGAGTGCTCATCAATTGAAACATTGGCCGCTCGGATCTCCACGGCGCTGGCCTGCAATTGGCTGTTTCGGACGGAGACCGACGCGATGCTCGTATTTAGCTGGAACGAGAGCTCTGTGTGAACGCCGGGCAGAGGCGACAGTGCAGAGCCTTCCAGCGTTGTGTCCACGATCTCTAGCAGTGTCACTTTCTCTTGGGCGGGGATGCTCAGCTCACAGGCCACGTAGTACTCGTTGAACGAGCCGATGAAATGGATACCCGAGCACTTGAAGATGTCTTTGATCTTGGTCTTGCTGTCGATCCGGTAGGTCCCAGACGGCGCGGAGACCGGCATTCCATCCGCAAGACACAGATTGTTATCATAACATATAGATAGCGCAACGACGGTGAGCAGGATCCACGTGACGGCCACCTCTAGCGGCGGCACCATGCACAGCTTCCTCATCCTTCCCCACATTAATGCGGAATGGATCGTACACAAGTGAAACACCAAGTAAGAGTGACGGTCGTATTGCATGCCCGTCTAAGTACGAACGCTTTCCGCGCCAATGCAATCTCCCCCGACGGCCCCCACAAGCCAAACAGACTCAACGAGACCATGAGCGAGAGCCTGTCGCTCGCGGACGCGCCGGCGCTGCGTTTCCGGCAGCTTCACCAGGACCTGCTGGCCTTCGCGGGACAGAGCATGACGGATGACGACGCGCCGCAGTTCATGGCGGAGCTGGTGGCGGCCTCGCCTGAGCTGCTGCAGCCGCTCGCACTGGCGCCGCCCAGCGCCTCGGAGCGCGCGGCGCTTCAATCCAACACCGTTTCTGTGGCTGGCAAGCACGTGGATGTGTCGCCGCTCATCCAGCAGGAGATCTGCAAGCTCAGTGACGATTTCCGTGCCAGCGAGAAGCGCTGCTTCGAGTTCTGGCTGCTGGCCAGCGAGCAGCAGCAGCGCGAGTGGGTGGAGCGCGCCGACCAACTGCCGCCCGGCACCATCGCCGACTCGGTGCAGAGCGCGGCGCGCTATTTTTTGACGTCCGAGACGGAGTACAAGCTGCATCTGCTCAAAGAGCTGCTACGGCTTCGTCTCGAGGCCAGACTGGACAAGCAGCGCGCGCAGTTTATCGTGTCGTTCACCAACAAACTGCTTACAGAGGATCTGCTGACCAACTTGGCAGCAGCGTTTGACAGTCAGCTGGTACAGTTAGCGCAGGTGTCCAGGATGGAGCAGTCGGTGAGCTACTGGCACACGCTCGTGGCAGATTGTCTGGTGTTTATTGTATCCAGCACGCTGGTGTTGGCAAAGGAAGTGCATCAACTCGCCGAACTATTGAAGACGCTGTGTGGGCGACTGAAAACCGTGGTGGCCAAGGTGTCCCCGCATATTGTGAACCTGTCGTCGTTCGCGCAGTTGTTTGAAGGAGGATCTCTTGCAGGAACGTCGCCGGAAGGAGCGGTGAGAGAGGTATCCTGCATGCTGCAGACTATTACTGCGGTTCAGGTGGCGCTGTTCGTCGTATTGCTGCAGAAGTCTAGGAAAATGGATCGCGAAACAGGTGACATGGAAATTGGAATTGCGCTGTGTCGACGTGAGCACGCTTCGGTGGTGAAAGAACTTCACCGAATTTTTTTCGAGGAGGAATGGGAGCAGAAGAACTTCCAGAGCGTCGCGATGCTCGCGTGGGCAGGATTTCTTGCGGGTAATGATGATGGTAACAGCAGTAACAGCAACGTGACATTCGCTGAGGCGGAGGCCGCATCAGACGTCGTCAAAAAGGCAATCGAGGAGCGCGTGTTTCACACGTTGGTCGAGGTGCAGCTTAAATATCTCCCGGATCGCAAGCGGGATCTGCGACTTTACAACATTTACGAACGGAACTTTGAGCTGCTGTTCCGTACATATTCGTCCAAGATGATGATCGACGTGCCTACTGTCGCTGATAAGGTTGCCCTGGCTGCTATGCAATCTGAAAGTGAGGGTGAAGTCGTGGCCTGGACTGGTGACTGCCTTGAGAATATCATTGACTTTGCGGCGGCATTGTGCGCTCGCAACGCCGAGTTCTGCTGCTCATTTTGGCGTGGTACTAACGAAGAGTTCGATTTCCACGGCAGCAGCACCGAGAGTAATGCAGGGGATGATCTTCGGCAACCGGAGTCGAGTTCTAGCAGCGCTGATGGCGGAAGCTGTCACGAGTTCCTGAATGCTTGTCGAGACGCGGCACTCAAAAATCCTGGATGCCTAGCTGCGTACATGCGATTAGTTGGAGCTGCCGCTGGCGGACCGGAATGCGCTCAGCTGGCTTTCCACCACATTAAGCAGAATCCACTGCAGCTTAGCTGGGATCAATTCTTTGCCGTGATGGCGAAGTACCAGAGACTTCTTACAGATGCTGAGAAACCGGCCGGATACTCGCCACTCATGCCTGGTGGCGTCGCGCCGGGAGTTGGAATCGATGGTAGCACTTTTGGTAACGTGAACAACCCAGCCAATCCAGGCCCGCGGTTTATTCGTCCCAAGGAGTTGGAAGCATTGGAAACTATTCAGAAACTTATCCAGGAAGTGATCTCGGACCCTCAGCTGGCGCTTATCTTCTTTCACAACCATGACTGGTCTCCAATCCCGACATTCGTTGCTTTTCTGCAGTGCCGCATTCCTAGTTCGCTAAAGGGGTCCATTATGAAGACACTCGCTGTTTTTGCGCGTGTGCCGGATATTGCGCCATTCGTGTGGCGCCAGGTGGACGCATTGCAGATTTTGCGCACTACAGGGGACACGTCGGTGTACGGCAACCAAGATATCAGCTATGAACTCGAGCACTACGAATCCTTGAGTCGGACGTACCCGGCAACGCGAGGCTTCGTCACGCTACTTTACGAATTATTCGAGAATCCTCATGCATGGAAGTCCTTCGAAGGCGACGGCCGGGTCACAGCTATTCAGTTTTACTTTGAGTTTTTGCTGGAGCACGTGTTCCTGAAGTTCGACTTGCGCAAGTACGAACGTGAAGAAGAGAAGTGGGCACTCGTGAATGGCGCGCTTTCCATTTTCAAAAAGATCCTGCGTAATGCTGACACATCCACAACAGAGGGAAGCTTGTCGTATCAACTGTTGGCTCGGTTTTTGTCGAGTAACCCGTTGCTGACAAAGGTGCTGTCTATCCTGTCCAGTGATGGCGGTGTCGAGAATCTGGAGAACACGTCATCGGACATGCACCTTGAGCACTCATTCTTCTATTGCCTTGACATTGTTAAGCGTGAGACAGAAGCCAAGCACGGTTCACTGAACTTTGTCATCGATGTGTCGAAAAAGTCTAGTGACACGTATCTGACGAAAACCACGGCAGTTGCCGCCCTGCGTGAACGTTGTGTCCAGCATGCGCTTGAAATTGTGGTGCTAGTGCTGGAGAAGGACGTTCAATTTGTGAACATCGATCTTAACCGGCAGCTTTCGCATCGACTGCAAGTGGAGATGATGCACACGATCTTGTGTCGTCACCGCTCCGACTTTGTGAACATTGTCAAGTACATCAAGTACTCCAAGTCGACACACATCCCGCACCTATCGGCAGTAATTCTTCGTTTTATTAGCTCGCGGTTGAGCGGAGCCGACCTTGTGGACTTGCTTATCGACAGCGGTGCGAGTGCAGACATCATGATTGGCTACATGAACCGTTTGCTGAATGTGTACGAAGACGATGAAAACGAGCAGGGTGATACTGAGACGGAAGGTGGCAATGACCAGGATGAAGACTCTGGTAATCTGCAGTCAGGTAGAAGGCAGAAGCGCCAGGACAGCCGCACACTCTCGTCTCCGTTTGAGTTGTTTGCGCAAGATACGTCTCCACCTTCGATTCGTGCAGCCATTCTGGATTTGCTGCTTGAAAATCTGAATAAGCCCGCGCCAAACCTGGCACATCTGCTGCTGGGCAATGTAAACCAGCATGGAGACTCGAAGACTGCAGCTGCACCAACTTCTTATATGAAGACTGGCCTTGCTGCGGTGGTTACACTCGTGTCCAACGCGGACTTCGGTTTGGAGACGCCCGAATTGTCTGAACGCTGCTACCACGTTCTCCACTGCTTGCTTACGCAGGAATTCTCGTCTCCGAACACCATTGCAGCACTGGAAAGTGTTCCGAGCGACTACTTTGCCTCGCAAATTCAGCTATTTAGCCGTGTTTATCATGTGACGCGGAGGAAGTCGGCCGCCGCTACTATTGCCGAGCTGAACATGCGCGGGTGGTTCTTCAAAACGTTGGCGGTGTACTTGCATGTTGGATTGCACAAAGAACCCCCGCACATGAAGAAGATCAATACGCTTATGGGACAGTTGCTGTCCGTCTCGGTAGGCAGCCGTAATGATCATCGTGCTATTGCAAGACAAGAGCAAATGCTGTTGCTCCAGCTGCTGGATGAATGTTCGTTCCACATCTCACCACCTCCGGTGCCGACGAACCAGCAGGTGGTGGCCATAGCTGAGCAGGCGACCGCGGCGGTGGAGCAGGGCTGCTACTACAAGTGGCTTAAGATTGATATTGAGCGCTTTTGTCAGGCACTTCAGACGCTCGATCTGACGGCGACAGAGGATGGAATGGGTGACTACTATTCATCGTCAGCCAAGAGGTTCCGCGTCAATGGCGATGGTGCAAGTAGCACCAGCAGCCAGAATAGTGCGGAGGCAGCTGCGGAAAGATTTATTCAGTGGGCTGTGCAGTGGAATATTTATTCAGAGCGAATTGCTGCTGAGAGCCACGCTCTGAACTCGCTCCGCGAGCTTATGGAGGTGATTGTGCTGGACTATCTCGCGTTGCCCCGCGAGCAAGAAGGACTCGAGACGCCAGTTATGTGGCAGGGACTGGATGCCGTTGCATCGGCGGAAGTCCGGCTAGAGTTGATGAGCGGTATTGTGGCAGCTGTTCTCAGTAAGCTGACCGAGAAGACGAGTGCTTCGGCTCAGCTGTTTGAAATTGTGTCACGGATCGCGCTGATGCTCTTTTCGCAGCTTAGCTACACGGACGACGGGAGCCAACCGCTTGCGCTGCCCGAGAGCCGCCATCGCCAACACATGGGCTTCCTGGAGCTGCTTTTCCGTTCCATCTACAGCAGCGCTGCGGCAACAGGAAATCCGGCGGCCGCGCGCAACTCTCGAACGTTGCTGTACTCATGCATTGTTCATGTGCTGCACGTGTTGCCAAGTCGTGGTTCGCAAGACTCAGCCTCAGCGAGATTTGGTGTGGCAAGCTCCACACTCAGTCAAGAACAGCGCGTGCGGCATCTTCTCACCAACCAGGTGGTGGATCTGGTATGCCGCGATGCAAGTGACGGCGAAGACACGCTGAGCATGGCACTTGCGGTGTCAGCGCTAGAGTCTTTGATCGCATTTGAAGATAACTCATCGCTTGTCTCAATCTTCCGCGAACGTGGATACCTCCTGCACTTCATCGACATTTTCAAGAAGCTCAGCGAAATGGACGCAGCTGCATTCGAGCGCAGTAATGGCAACTCGTCAATGGTGAAGAGCAGTGTGCTTCCTCAAGGAATGGATGCTACAACGATTGGAACAATGTATGAGTGCTTTCTGTCGCTGTTTGCTCGGGTCGCCGAGACGCAGGATGGAGCTGTTGCTCTGCTTGAAGGTGGCTTAGTGCGTGTACTTACTGACGCGCGCAATCTGCCAACACATCGACCGCAGTATTTTGCTCAAAAACAGCAAAACGCTGCGCCGTCCTCAATCGCGTCTGTCGCTTCTTTCCAGCGTGTCGAGGCTGTGTACTATCGCAAGTGGCTTCCAGTGGCGCGCCTTCTGAGCGCGTGCTGTGCGGCCCTGCCGAAGAACAGCGCATTGACCAGCCAAGTGCTGTACTTCGTGAACAAGAACCGGAAACTATTCACGTCAGCCCTGAAGCTGTTCTCGGGACAGCAGTCTCAAGCCCAGCAACCGATCTCCGTGAACCTTCTTCGCGAGATATCATACGTGACTTTCGTCTTCCGCTATGTGACTCAGTTCCCTGACCTGTGTGAACAAACGTTGGCAACAGCCAAGTGGGAGAAGATTTCGCAGCTGATTCTTCAGGTTTTCTTGTACTATAGCGCGGAGCTAGTACCTCCCTGCGACGATGTTGATGGCATGAGTGACAGTAACGGAGTATCATGGTGGAGCAATAAGTTTGCGGGTTCAACAGAGGAGCAGCGCGACGCTGCTATCCAGCGATTTTCGTGCGTGGACTGTGAAGAGAAGCTTTTGGAGCACTGTGACGCTGCGGCTATGAAGTCCAGTGGCAGCGCCAGTCTGCTGCGCATGTCGTTGCTGGACGAGGAAAAATTGTATGCTTCTCGAATGATCCTGTGCAATGCTGTGGCTTTCTGTGCAAGTCGAATGATGCTCGCAGTGGGTGAGGGCAAGGCCGGCCGGGCAGCTCCGCTGCTGTCCATCACGAACAAGGGGCAACTGCAGCACAGAAACCAGTTTCCGTCCATGGCCTCCTCGGTGGACCCTCGCGCTTTTGCCGCAGCTACGGATCCGCTGTGGACGCTTGCACCGTCGATGAATGAGTTTACTGCGCGGTTTGACGCGGCAGTGTTCTCTCTGGACACGAGCAAACAGTTGCTGGACGCGCTCACGGCTGTCACGGGTGAATCTGCTTCAGTACGCGCTACATCAGTTTCATCGGTGTCATCGTCGCAGCAGCGCGCTCTTCGTCGGCGCGAGCACCAGTGTGACACCGCACCACTCGCGAATGTGCTCGAGTATCACGCCGACAGTATGGCATTTGTAGTGGAAAATATGCTCGTGGTGCTACTGCTACACTTCGCGCACTACCTGGACCACCCGGAAGCAGCATCAAGCAAGGGTGCCGTTCAGCACACACTCGGCAAAGTGCTTGCCATTGTCAGCGACATCGAGGTACGCCCTTGTATTGTCGGTCATGTTTGATCCGTGCTCTAACATTCTCCTTTTGTGCCCTTGCAGAGCAACTCATTCATCCACGCTATCGCTAGAAGACTGCGCGAGTTGGCGTCGAGCAGTTAGTCAACAAAATCCCGCCTGGGCTTCTCGTAGAGCCAACTAGCAGCTTTTGACGTATATACACTGGTTTGGCTCTGCTTTAGCGCTGTTTGTTTATCTCTTGGTCCGCGAGTACATGACGTCCGTGCGCAGGAGATACTTTGCTCCCCGAGAGACCAAAGCTCCTTCATGCAGCAGACAACGGTCGCCATGGCCGTGCACGAGCGCCGAGCCCGTCTCGGGCGCCACACTCAGTACCACGTGCTCTTGCTTGGCGCCCGCCTCGTTCCCGTAGAAAATGGTGTTGCCTCCCAGCAGGTCCGAGTCTGCCGAGTCATTGAGGTACACGAGTACCGTGAAGCGACTGTGGTAGCCTGTGACTCGATCCACGTCGCTCTGGTCTACGTGGCAGCCGAATCTTTGCCCCGCAGCGTAGCGGTAGAAGCGGATGGCCGGGTTGAGCCCCACAGCGCGCATTCCTTCGTACTCAGCCGGCACGTGCGGCTCGAGCCGCTTCCAGAGCAGCTCTGCGAACGCCGGAAGCCGCAGCAGCAGCCGGTCGTTGTCCCGGAAGGCGAAGTCCCGAGTCGCACGCTGGGTTACACGTTCGAATCCTTCCTTGTCCGCGAAGGAGCGAACCCGTTGGCACTCGGCGCGTGAGAGGAAATATGGCACGGCGTAGATGAGCTCGTCGTGGAGATGCTTCACTCGAAGCGAGCTGCGCAACGGCTCGAAACGCAAAGCGGGCGGCACCTCGTCAGCCTGCCATGCGGCGATCTCTCGGCGGGTGATAGCGCTGCCAACCTTGGACTTGGAGGCCTTCCGGGTTGTGCTGGCGGTCGCGGCCTTCTTCTTGCCCATTGTTGACTATTACTGTGTGGAGCGCCGGTTGGAGCGCCGTTTGGAGCAGGCGACGACGGAATGGACGTGGGAGATAGTTTGTGGACTTCGTTTAGTCATACATAGGCAGCCGTTTCTCATTGGCTTGACGCGCCCGAAGTTGTCACCTTTCACCTTTCACCTTTCCGCATCGTGGTGAGTGGCTGGCTTTGAGCTGAGCTTCCATGTAGCTGTTCATGTGCCCATGCGCACACTTCATCAGCGCGATGTCGAGACCTACATGACTGCTGAGGACTAGTTCGACCTAAG
This sequence comes from Phytophthora ramorum, assembly GCF_020800215.1. Taxonomy (NCBI): domain Eukaryota; phylum Oomycota; class Peronosporomycetes; order Peronosporales; family Peronosporaceae; genus Phytophthora; species Phytophthora ramorum. The sequence goes on from NW_027150658.1 coordinate 1,171,527, forward strand.
CTTAGCGAATGGGTCCGCCGTTGGGCCTTGAACACAGTACAGTACTGAAGCAAAACCGTCAGACACGTTTTTGCCACTTCCGCATCAGCCTGCGTACACTTATATCTGTCCGTATCACAAGCCCCAGCACCAGAATGTCCCCAATGCCTTCGTTTGCATCATTCCCATCTGTATTTCCGAGTACCTCGCTGAACCTGTAAAGTTCTTGGGAATCGACTTTGTCAGGTTTAGCAGGTATACCAGACTCCTGCTCCGCACGCGGAAATAAAGAACTGAACCAGAAGTGTTGCCTCGACTGGAAGGAACTGCCCAGCGGATGCCCCGGGCGCTCTTCGGCTCAGATCTCGATCTTCCCAGCACCGCGTAGCCATTTGCGCCATGATGGACGACGTGGTCGGCTTCGAGCAGGCCGCCAAGAAGTCGTGGCAGTCGTTCAGCACCATGCGGCGCTTCGTGGACGAGGCCACGCGCCTGGAGAACGCGAGCTGGCGCCTCTGGTTCATGCAGCGCAGCCGCACGACCCCAATCCACGAGAGCGGCGACGAACCCGACGCCGAGGACTCCGGTGAGGGCCCACGCACGCTCTGCGTCTACTGCGAGCTGCACGGCGCCAGCCTCAGCTGCAACGGGTGCTGCCACGATGCCTACTGCGTGAGCTGCTTCAAGCTCATCCACAAGAAGGGCAACCTGGCCACCCACACGGCCGTCAAGATCCACACGGTGGGTACAATTGGAGTAAAAGGCTAGAGATAATTGCATTGACTGGTGATTTTCTTTTGCAGCACCACCACCGACACTCGGAGAGGGAAATGGCGAGCAGCAGTGGCGCGTCCACGACCTGTGAAGACGCGGACCTGTCCACGACGTCGCACCGGTCATCCTTCAAGAAGAGCTCGGACGGTGACGCCGAGGCTGCAGACTCGCAGAAGCCCGTGGACTCCATGTTCAACAAGCCCTGGGAGCTGCAGATGGACATGCTGCTGCAGAGACTCATGATGAACAGCATTCACAGCGAAATGGACATCAGGTAGGCTTGAATTTGGCAAAGGGATGCTCCGCATCAGCTCTGACGTTTGCGCAAATGGGGATCACTCGTGGTTTATGCTGTAGTGTGCACAATATTGACGCTCGCGAGTCGCTGGACACGGATTCGATCGCGACGTACCTTTCGGACGCCGAAGACGTGGTGCCGCCGCTTTCGCTAGGAGACTCGAGCGAGTTGGATGAAGACGCAAGACAAAAGTCGAACCAGGCTGTCGTTGCGGCTGCCGTTGCTTTGGCTGGAAGACACCGGGCGCGCTCGGTGTCGTGTGAAGAGAGCGGCGTGATGCGCTCGCCCGCGATGTCACCAATGGTGATTCACCCGTCACCTCCTGGAGTGGATGGCACCATGGACGACATGAAGCTGCCGGCGACGCTTTTCCCTAAGGGATTGCCGAGGACTAACAGTCGTCGGAGAAACTCCCAAACTTGTGCAAACTGCAACGGAAACCATATTACAGTGGACTGCCCACTGCTGGAAAGCGCACTGCTACCACCCGCGGCGTCACAGGTGCCAGGAGGATCGGGCGTGGACACTGTGCTGCGGAAGTGCTTTACGACAATCCACAACAACAACATGGCCAACAGCACACACGCTTTCCTGGGCGATGAGGTCAGTGTTCGTGGAGGAAGCAACTTCGCCTCGATGAAGCAATGGCCGTCTAGCAACGCATTACAGCAAATGGGCGACCGACCATCACCATTCGGTATGAATGTCATCGCTGAAGACAACTCGATGATGAACGAAGATCTTGCTCCGATGCTAGGAGAGCTCGCAGTGCCGAGCCCAGGAGGCGGTCTTCAGTCTTGGAATGCAGATTCGTGGCTGTTATCTTGCCTGGCCACCGAACTCCCTTCTGATGTGTTTGAACAACTGCGAGGTCGGGAACGAGGAGAAAAAACGTGGTCTTTCTTGTCAGGAGGTGACGCGTCTGGGATGGCACTAACTGGCTGGATTCACCTGAAGGCCCCTGGTCGCAAGTGGTGCAAACGCTTTGTGTCTTTGTATCGCAATAATCTTTGGGAATACTTGGATGCGAATGAGACGAGTCGGCCAGTAGGCCATGCCAATTTATTCGAGGGGTCCGTGCACCCGCAGCAGCGAAGCACGATGGAGTTTGTGGTCAAGTATAATAGCAGCTCATCGGCCAAATCAGCGCGCAATGAGCTGTGGATGCGATTCGATTCGGAGAAGGATGCCATGCAGTGGCGAGAAACTGTGGCGCGTGCTGTCAAACTGCAGATCGACGATTTGTTTGATCTTACCCCAGATTCGCCAACCGGGACATCCTCAAAAAGTTTCGAGCTGGGTAAAGGACGTTTCTCTATCGTCCGTCGTGCACGCCGAAAAGAAGGCTTGGACGACCCATCCTATTTCCGAGATTGTGCTCTCAAAATTATTGAAAAGAACATCTTCTGGGACTTGGTGGCCCGCGAAACGGAGCGCGAAGATACGGTCGTGCGAGAGATTCTCACGCAGAGCCTGCTAACGGTCCGCTCGGGCTCTTCATACTGCCCGGTGATTCGACTGCAGTCATTGTTTGAAACGCGCAACCACTTGGTTATGGAGCTGGAGCTTATGCGAGATGGAGACCTACACGAGGAGATTGCTACCAAGAGTGCAGTGGACGAGCCTCGTGCCTCGTTCCTGATTGCCAGCTTGATCCGCGCTATTGATTATTGCCAACGCAATGGTGTTGCACATCGAGATGTGAAACTCTCCAATCTTGCACTGGACTATGAGCGCAGCGCAAACGGCAAAGAGTAAGTGGCTAAACTGTTTTTGAAAGTATAGATGAGAAGCTAACGATCCTGTTATGTGGCAGGTATGCGGTGATCAAGGTTGCAGACTTCGGCATGGCTGCATTCATTCAAAAGGATGGGATGCTCAAGGGCAGGTATGCCACTTTTAACGTTGCAATGCTTCTGTGTTCACGCTTGCGCTTCGCGCTGACACTTTCCAATTTGCTTTGCTCTATAGATGCGGAACCCCTGGCTTTGTCGCCCCAGAGATTCTGTGTGCAGGCAAGGGTGAGGCATATCCAAGTGGTGTGGACATGTTCTCGGCGGGTGTTGTAGCATACACGATGCTGTGCGGCTATGAGCCTTTCTTCGGTGTGAATGACGAAGAGCTAATTCAAATGAACAAGCTTGTCAACTACGAGTTCGAGGAACCAGAGTGGACAAATATCTCGGACGAGGCCAAGGATATGGTATGTGGAGGCGGATTTATCGAGGCAACATTTGCATTGTTGCTCACTGTTTTTTGCTTTGTTGTTGACTAGATTTCCCTTATGATGGAGAAGGACGCGCTCAAGCGGGTGACGCCAAAGCAAGCGCTGGAGCACCCATTCCTGCGAGATGCAAATGCCACGCTGGAGGATCTCTTTCGAGAACAAGAGCCTATAAACCCAACTCGCTTGCTATAAGAGGTTGCGTTTTTAATACTCAAGGGGATACTGCGGACAAAGGAAGCTGGTGGAGCGTCTTCTGTATGCTTTCTTTCCGCATGCGTTCAACGTATGTGCACGACGAGAGCATACGTACAATATATATGAAATTCACCACCGTTATGTGGCTCTGTTGAGGTACGAGTCCAATGGGAAAGACAGGTAGCGCGCGGTCTCGTGGACGAAGCGTGCATCCGCGAGACAGCGAAATTTGATGTTGTCCAGCACATGTGGTGGTGTGGTGCGCTGGAAGAGCTGCATCCGAACAAGGGTTGCAAGCTGCAGCAAGTACCAGCAAGAGTAGCATCACAGTTAGCACATCCATCAACAATACCTCATAAAACTATGGGTCTGCAGCGAACTCACATGAGTGAAGATTTCCTCGCGAGTTTCAGAGGAGCGCGATTCTTCTTCATATGCAGGAGTGCCAGCATCTGCTTCGACACGCAGGTTGAGGTAAATAGCTAGAAGTCGCTGCAGCGTAAAGATCTTCGGGCCGATAAGCAGTTGGCTGATCTGCTGCTTCTTGTTGCTGCTACCTGGCGTAGTTACTGCTGTACCCGCCTCGCCGGTGTTTTTCTTAGCACGTTTCTTGCGACGCATCCCACCCGATGACGAAAGGAATCGTACATCGGACTCTTGGGGATTGAAGGATGCCAGGTAGCCTGCAAGCACCAGCAGCAGACAGTTCCGGCTCAGGTTGGAGCACGAAATCAGCTCGGACGGATCACCGACACTTCGTCCAAGCTTGTGGTAGCCAAAAAGGTGTCGTCGCCGCGTGTTGAGGAATTCCTGCACATGCACCTGGGTCGTTCGTTCAATCTGCTTTTTCACCTTAGAAGCTTGAGCGGGAGTCACAGGCGTTAGGAACATATCTTGAAGCTCTGGCAGCAAGTGGACAACGGCCGATCGGAACTCCAGCCAGTCGCCGTCCGGTGCAGGAGGTAGCAGTCCATGCAGATGCACAAGCCAAGAGCGGAACATGTCGCCCGCATTTTTCATACCCAATTGCTCCACCAGAATATCGGCTAGTTGTCCTACCGCACCATCATTCAAGTTAGCAACACGAAGACCATGACTTCGTTGAACACCACAGACACCTCGAATACCTGGTTTGTACGGCGGAAAATGCACATACACGGGAAAAAACGGCATGACAAGACGGTCAAAGTCTAGCGACATTCCTCTCGTGATCAGCAACACACAAGTTTCCCATGGCGGAGAGTCCTCAAACATCTACCAACGCAAACAAAAAACTCGTCACCAACCATTCCACCCCCTCACCCACCTACCTCACTCACATTTAAGTACGCAATCTGGTCATTTATCGTGCACACGCACGTGAGCAACGCTCCAAGTCCTCGATCCAGCAATTTATCCACATGGTCCAGTGCCAGATACAGCACCCGTCGACCTCGATCATCCCCCAGCGCTATGTGGTGCACCATAAACCCGTCCAGAGCTTTGAAAAAGGCCAAAAAGTTGAGCGAGCTGAATTTGTCCTCGTCTTCCGTTGGCTCCACCGGTTTACCGCCTTCTTCCTCCGTCGCAATGGTTACGGAATCTTCAGCCGCTGCAAACGTCGCTCCATTGTGCAGCTGGGCCAGCGCTTCTCGGTAGAATTCCTTGGCCGAGTACAGCGCAGTGCAGTCCACGAGTGTGTGGGGCGCCGAGTGCGTCCGCAGCGCCTGCGACACGCCCACACTCTTGCCTGTGGACGCGCCACCATACACGATCACGAGCGGCGCCGGAGACTCAAAAACGTCGGTGTTCAGCCCCGCCACACGCGCCAGCTCGGCCAGTGGAACTTCTCGGCCGATCATATCGGTCAGGGATAGTATAAAAACGAAAACGATTAGTGATAACATTTTACTATATAATTTATATTAGGGCGGCAACAAATAATATTTAAAGACACAAAACAGTGATACCAAAACAATGACAACTACTACTACTATATAAAACATCGATAATATCGTACTCAATTACCGTAATAATACTTTAAACGGTACGCGTTGTTCGCTCGACTATAGAAACATATCTTTATGTGAGCAATGCAGTGGAATATCTACATACGAAAATGAAGATAGAATGTACATAATTGCCAAAAACAGTCACAGTTAGGCTGCTAGTTTCTAGAAATTTGATGAGACCAATTTCACGTCTCACAAGACAAGATATCGGGATATGACGAGACTGATCACCGTCCAATTTTTCTTTACGACAAGGCGTAGCAGAATTTTTTACTGTCGTCGTAAGGCGGGCGGGGGGGGTTGCATAATGATAGCCAGAACATCACTATCGGATGGATGCTGAAGGCGTTGCCGACTCGAAAGCTAAGTTGTGGACAATCAGGCACGTCGGTCTCCTAAATGAAAGTGCTGACAACACGCATCGATTTTCGGTCGATGTTCCCTTTCGGGAGTTCATAAAGTATCACTGCACTGGAACTTGACGAAGGTTCAAATTCCCGGTGAAGATGGTGCCGAGGTTGAACAATTCCTGTTGGGGAAGGTAGTCTCGTAGGGGAGACCGGCGTCGTCTTCTTCTGGATGACGAAGATATTAAACAGGGCTCAAACCAAGGTGGAGTGTCAAGAACTTGTAGAATGTCTGAATCGCACGTATACGCACGGTGCAGACGTTGCTGGAACGGTGGCGTACTGAAGTTGACGTCACTTTGCTGCTGAAATAGCTTGAATATGGCCGACTCTAGCTCCGTAGCAGCTTTCATGTAAATGTTAGTCTTATGGCTAGTTGTTGTCGGCTTCACAACTATCTTTCCATACATCCTTCTATTGCTTTTCAGGTTTTTACTTCACTTGCACCCAAATTTTACCACTCGCGGCTTAGCTTTTCTCGACTGGGTTTACTCAAATCGACTCCATTTTGCGACTTGCTTGCAATGACGCCGTTTCCCCCCGAGATTAAGCCCGTTCGAGCGCTGACTGGCTGGGTGGCAGTTCGACGACAGCTTACCAGGAAATAGTGTTTTCTATGGGGTCTTTAGTCATGAGTCTATTGCGCAAACGAACAAACAATGAGCATGTCCAGCACCAGCTCATACTCCATCATAAGATGAGGAGCAGGAGTGCAATGGTAGGACATTTTAAAACTACTACTTTTGTTGTTGTTGTAATATCACCGTTCTGGGCGCCCTGTAGTAGTATCAATACAACATATTAAGATAAGATGACCCCGGCTAGTACTATTACTAATTTGAAGGAAATCACCAAACCTTAATGATGGCATTTCTGAGCCTGTTAATATAGGAAACAGAGAATACAGGTGGTGACAGGCTGCTTCGACTTTCTGGTTCAAAGCGAGCGGCATGCGTGAGGCGGCCAGCGTAGCAGCATGCTCGACATCCCATGACCCTCTATATCTAGCTACCCGTGTAGTTAAATGTCAATCAGAAACATCGTTTAAGACAGGTTATAGGATACGAAGACCAAACTGATATTGTACAGCCTGAAATACCACATTTACCCTTATCACATTTATCGTTGTAGACAAACACAGAGTTGAACCGAAATAGTGACCCGGCGGACTCCACTTCAAAAAAAGCCGACGAGTGCAAACCTGTTTCCGAGCCAAAAGTCGCAATGGCCCCGCGCGCTTCCGAGTTGTTCGATATGATGAGCGGTGCCGTGGACGAGGTGGGTCCGTCGCTCGTGAGCAAGGTGAAGGGTTCCATCAAGTTCGACGTCTCGGGCGCCGGTGCGTGGCTGGTGGACCTCAAGACGGGCAAAGGCAGCGTCAAGCCTGCGACTGCGAGCGACAAGGCCGACCTCGTCATCTCGCTCTCGGAGGACAACTTCCTCAAGATGATGGACAACAAGCTCAACCCGCAGCAGGTGCGCCCTGCTGCCATGTTGAAATTCAGGGCGGAATGCTCACTTGTTGTGCATTTGTAGGCCTTCATGAAGGGGCTGGTGAAGATCAAGGGCAACATGGGACTCGCCATGAAGCTCAACGTGGTGCTGGCGGCCACGCGCAACTACATGAAGAAGCAGGGCCCGAGCGCCAAGTCTGCCGCTGCTCCGGCCCCTGCTGCTGCTGCTGCTGCCACTGGAGGACTCAACTCGAAGGAGATCTTCCGTCTGCTGGGAGAGGTGGTGGCTAAGGACGGCGCCGCTATGGCCAAGAAGGTCAAGGGCATCATCCAGTTCGACATTACGGGTGCTGGCAAGTGGAATTTGGATCTCAAGAGCGCCACGCCGGCGCTTACGGAGGGCACTAAGAAGGCAGATGTGACGATCACGGTCGCGGACGCCGACTTTGTGGCGATTGCCATGGGAAAGCTCAACGCCCAGCAGGTACGGGAGGTCTCGTTTTGCTGTTTGGACGTTGTTGTCTGATGCGTTGCTATGTGTTGCAGGCCTTCATGAAGGGCAAACTCAAGCTCAAGGGCAACATGACGCTCGCCATGAAGCTGCCGGTCGTTTTCAACGCGCTCAAGCCGCAGTCCAAGCTGTAGAGGCAACAGCACGACTATCAAGAGGCAGCAGCAAATGAATGCGGCCCGGCCAGCAACAATGGCCAAGTAATGCATACCTTTCCCAATATCCTCCGCCTCTGCTTGGTAATCTCGTATATTTTTGTGTTCAAAGCGTGGAGGTGGTGACCAGGCAACACCTCACGTTTTGTTCTTAGTATACCATAATCGCTCGTTGCGTACGAGAAACAAGGAGTGGCAAGCACGCAGCAGCCTGCGTATCTGCCCTCCATCTCTCTCCTCCCCACACTGAAAGTCTCAGCACCAGGAATGAGTCGAGAAGAAGAAGAAAAAAATCAACTATCCATGTCGACGCCAGAAAGGGACTCAGCGTCGTCATGTTGGCGCCTACTGCTGCTTGGGCTTGGTGACCTTCTTCCGGCTGACCGTTTCCCAGCCGTCCTCCTCGTCCTTCTTGAGGGCCGCAGCCACCGCCTTCTTCTTGTCCTTGTCCTTGTCAGTGACGTCCACAGACTTGCCGCTGCTGCTGCTGGTGGTGGCCGAGCGCTGCTTTGCCTTGGCGTTTTTCTTCTTCTGCTTGAGCTTGAGCTTGCGCTTCTCAGCGCGAATAGCCTCCTCCTCCTCCGAGTCCGGGCCGTCCTGCACAAATAGGAAACACAAAAGAACGTCAGCAAATAAGATCCTGTAAAAGATCTCGTTGCCCATCCACGTACGTCCACGAACTCCTCGAGGTTGATCTCGGCGTTCTCCTTGTCGGTGGGGGCGGCAGCGGGCGCCTTCTTCTTGCCCTTGCTCTTGCTCTTCTTCTTCTTGGGGGCCGCCGTGGCCTCTGGCGCCGCCTTGCTGCCGCCCAGCGCCTTGGCCGCCGTGAGGCCCACAGCCGCGGCCACCAGCGCGCCGCCCACGGCAATGCCCGTCGTCGGGTTCTGCTCCAGAAGCGTCAGCAGCGAGTCAGCCATGTTTTCCTGTGTGTCTGAGGTAGTCGAAGAGCGCAGCTCGAAGTCGGAATCGCGAATGTCGTTGGATCGGACGCCACAAAAGCCACCGAGCCACGTGGCCCGCGGTACGGTAATACCATGGTATACCGGTACGGCTTGAAAGGTAAAACCCTCATTTAGCATATTTGAGGGTATTAAATCAAATCCCATAAATTACGGAAGAAATACACTAAATCATTTTGGCTTGGATTTCGTATTTGACATGGCTCTAACGAGGGCATCTCGTGTTACGAGAAACGTCACATTTGCCTCTTTGAGGAGAGTAGCTGAGTTGAGGAGTAGCTATCCGCTGCTGCATCAGGATCATGAGCGGCGGCTTGCGCGTGGACCGCGAACTGCTGTGGCGCAAGCTCTTCGCGTTCGATCACCAGCCGGCAGAGGACTTCTCCGCCAATGCGCAAGATCTGTCCGATCGTTTGTGCGGCGTCATCCAGCGCGCCGTTCACCAGGGGCGGCAGGAGCCGCTGCGCCAAATGCTGCTGCAGCGACTCGGCTACTGGCTGCGCTCGGACGTGGCACCTCCGTTCTGGAGCTTCTTCGACGCGCTGCCGGCCGAGATCCAGCGCTCCAATAAACGCAGCCGCAGACAGCTAGCCCTGCTCTGCGCGCAGCAGCTCACGCTGGCGCTGCAGTTCGCCGAGGACGCGTTCGCCCACTGCGTGCAGCTCGCGAGCTTGTTCGACGAGCAGCAACTTAAGAGCGGCGGGATGTTGCAGGAGCTGCGCACTAGCTTCCGGTGTATCGTGCTCGAGGACGCCGAGCGGTTCGAGGAGCTGCTCGTGATCTTCTTCTCCATGAGCTTCCACAGGTTCCGTGGTCTGGAGCAGGCGCAGGCGTTTGACGCACGACCCATTCGCCAGACGCTGCTGCAGCTGCAGTGGCTGCACGTGGCCGAGCCGGCGCTTCTCAGGGTGCTGCACTCGCAGGTCAAGAAGGTGGTCCGAGCCACTTGTGGAGACGCGTTCGACGAGCTGTTTCTGGCCGAGGTGGAGCACTGGGCGTGCTCCGAGCTGCTGCCGTGGCTGCAGGAGACCATGCAGACGAACGACCACGAGTCGGTGCAAAAGTGGAGAGATACGCTGTCGCAGCACGTGCTGCAGGAGTTTGGCACGTTACGGATTGCGCAGCTCTTTGAGATCATCAAGGAGTTCCCTGACAGGTGCACGGGAGATTGAGTTGACGTGTTGCTATCGGAGAACTGACTCGTATCGTGCAGCATTCCGGCGCTGGAAGATTTGAGGCAGTGCCTTGAGCGCACGCAGCAGCATGGCCAACTCGTGCGGGAGTTCCGAGCCGCCTTGCAATCGCGACTATTGCAGCCAGGAGCTAACACAGCAGCGATCCTGGATATTTATGTGTCTACAATCAAGGTGGATCGAGCGATTGGTTGCTCCTAGGAATGCGTCAAGGCTCCAAACTAACAATTTCCTCGTTGCTTGGTCCAGGCATTTCGATTATTAGATCCCAAGGGTGTTTTGCTGGAAGCCTTGAGTGGGCCTGTGAAAGAGGTAGACGAGCTACTTCAGAACCTGTTGTAATGTGATGCTACTTGGGTTTTATTTGGCTGTTGACGACGTGTCATGTTTTCTTTGATAGTACTTGAGGAAGCGGAAAGACACAGTGCGCTGCATTGTGCAGAGTCTCACAGACGAACAAAATGGCGACTTGTTCGAAGAACTTCGTCGTGACAATATGCGTATTATCCAGCATGACGACGATAGTGACGATGATGAGGTATACTGGTTGCGTCCATTGCACGTAGCTGCTCTAACGACGAGCATCCTGACATGTTTCCTGCTATATCCACATTGTAGGATATTTCACCCGACTCATGGGAACCAGATCCAATCGAAGCAGACCCGACAAAAACATCTCGAAGTCGTAGCAGTGACGACATCCTAAGGATTCTGGTACGATGCGTACAGACTGAGTTGAAATTTCCAGCTTTTTACGCACACTACTGTGCATTGTCCATGGCAGGTCAACATTTACGGAAGCCGCGAACTTTTTGTCAATGAATATCGGATGATGTTGGCCGATAAACTACTACAGAATCTCGAGTTCGACACAGATCGTGACGTACAAACGCTAGAACTGCTTAAGCTGCGCTTTGGCGAGGACAGCTTGCAGCAGTGCGAGATCATGGTGCGGGACATCGAGGACTCGAAACGGCTCAATCTAAATGTTCGGTCGACGATGGAAAACCCTGCTGCAAAAGCCGCCGCTGCGGCAGAAGCAAGGGCTAGAAGAGGGACAAAGAGTCCACTTGACTGTGTTGGAGCTCCGTCCACACGCGTCGATGCTACCATTATCTCCCAGCAATTTTGGCCACCACTGCAAGGTGAAGACTTCACGTTGCACCCAAAAGTGTCGAAGGATATCGACGCGTTTAAGGACTCGTACCATGTGCTGCGCAACCCACGTTCTCTGGACTGGAACCCTTCACTAGGCTCCGTGCAAGTGCGTTGCGTCTACTCAAGCTACTACCTAACACGCGTGCTTGCTGTTATTGGCTCTGACAATCGCATTTTGTGGTGTTGTTGCAGTTGTCGATTGATCTGGAGGGTGAAGAGCGCGAGTTCACCGTTTCGCCACTGCAAGCAACGATCATCCTCTATTTTGACGAGAAAGGTAGGCCCTGCGCAGTCACCTCGTGGTAAACACGCCGAGCTGAGATTCTCGCCATTCTACATTTGCTCCACAGATCGATGGGGCGTGGAAGAACTAGCAGGGAAGCTAGAGATTTCCGATGACCTGCTTCTGAAGCACATCTCGCTGTGGGTAAATCACGGACTAGTATCATTTGCATCTGGGCGAAAGGAATTGGTGGCTAGCTCATCTTTCCTGAACACGCGGTGCGATGACAACTCAATGGTTGAAGAGCTCGAAACCGCAGTGTCGTCCGATGCGCAAGCAGAAGAAGACCTCAAGGTGCTTGAGACGTACATCGTGGGCATGCTCTCGAACTTCGGCTCGCTGACGATCCACCGGATCCACAACATGCTGTCCACCTTCGCGCGAAGTGGAGCGCAACCATGTACGCGTTCAAGTCATCTCGTCTGTCAACCAAGAGCATTTTTCTCACTGTGTTTGTTGCTATTATGCAGATACCAAAACTATCTCCGGCCTTTCGGTGGTTCTTGGCAAGTTGGTCGACAAAGGCAAGCTTGAGCTCGTCGGAGGTCAGTATCAACTCGCCCGGTAGGTCGTTGCAGCATTCAATTTATCTCGACGTTCCTTCGTGGGACTCGTACGCCCTTAAAACCCGTCAGGACAGCACTTGTAGGTGTGTCCGACTGCAGCGCACGTCAAGCAGATCGGCTTTGGCGCAGATGTGCGTTTCTTGAGCGACAAGTGGCCCATTGAGTACGCCCGCGCCAACCGCGTCTCGTATGTGAGTCCGCTACAAGCACCGAACTTGTAAAACACAAAACACACGACACCAATATGACTATCAATTCCAAGACAACAGACTGATCTGTTCCCAGTAGGTTAGCCGCACCTGGGCATTACGCTCGAAATCCTTGGGCACGTCGTAGTACTTCTACAAAACCAAACAATAGTACAACAATGAACATCTAAACACAAAAAATGTTCCTACTGTACGTCTCTGTACCTTGATGTACTCGGCGACGGTCTTCGTCTCCTTGGACACCTCGTGCTTCTGCAGCTTGTGCTTATACTTGACCGTCTTCCAAACAGCAATAATATTTTAATAAAAGACATTCTCCGATAAATAACACAAAAGTTCGAGGTAGTTTCTTTCTACCTTGTAGATGAAGGTCGGAATGTGCGCTCCCGACTCGTCGTCGCTCGACTCCGGCGCCTCCTTCTTCGTCACGACGCTGTCCTTGACTACGTGTTGCTTCTTGAGCACAGATGACGCGTCCACTTTCTTCCCGTGCGCCTTGGGCTGCTTGGTGACGCGCATGAAGCCGGTGATCTTCGCCATTTCCCTAGTTTTTCGGTTTTAGTAAAAGTTTTCAGTAACTGAAAACTGTTGTTAAAATAAAACTTGTACTTCGAAGTAGCTCGGCGGCAGCTGGTGTGGTTGTAAAGACACAGCTGTGGGCTAACTTGTAGTGATGCCTGAAATGGGAGCTCGACCCACGGCAGCACTAAATTAGTGTTTCAGATCGTGGGACGCAGTTGATCCTGAGCGCCAACGAGTGAACAATCTTGAAGTTTACAACGTGGCGTGATTATGCTGCGTGTCGCTACGCGCGACCTCCACCCTTCACGGTCTCATTCCTGCTTTCGCGGCGGAGAACAGCCTTCCAATGGTGGAGCTCACGCCTGCAGATCGAGAATACTGTCGGGATATCACGCTCCGAGTGCTGGACCGGACTCTGCACGACTACGCCGACACAGCATCTTGGGCCTCCGGTAGCAGCAGCAGTCGAGCCGACGTCGAGCACGACGGGTGGAGAAAGCTCCGTTCACAGGGGGATGTGGCCATGTATGCAGAGCGAGCAACGGATCTAGCCTGGGTGTCAGCAATGCGTGAAGGTGGTTGGCATCACCCCGTCGCGGTGATGGCAGTCGGACGTATGTGCTGCTCATTGAGCGACGCGCTTTACAGTCTCGTGGCGTCAGACCCAGCCGAGTTCAAGCTACGCGCTGTACTGATGGATCGGACAGTTGAGGACAACGTTGAAGTGGCTGCAATCACTACACCTTCTGAAGAGGATCCATTTCAGTTTATAGGCGTGACGCGCTATGTGACCAGCCATGGTTGTCTGCATCGTCCTCAAGAATACGTGCTCGCAACTGCTACAGGGGAAGTCTTCACTTCATGCGGCGAACATCTTGGGTATGAAATCTGCCAGTCGGTGTCAATGTCGCGGTGGCCAGTAACCAGCTCATTGACGCGCAAGAACGTGATTCAAGCTCGGGTGCTGCGAGAGCTACCCGACGGCTCTGTGGGCGTCTACTACAAGATTGTAGTCGACTCCAAAAGCTTCGTGCCTGATGCTGTCGTACAATCTTCGCTTTGGCATGGTGTTCAGGACTTTTGGAAAATGACGCTGAAATGTGCGGACGCCAAGAAACTCTGCTACTGCGTCGAACACTCAGATGCATTGCACTTATCAGCGCGAAAGCCACCTTGCAGTTCCGCCGACCCGTTCACATGTGGCGTGTGCGATAAGACATTGCTCAAAGGTCGAAGGAGAAGCCTAGGAGATATCGCAACTGCTGTTATGCACGGCGCTTCCACTCAGGCGTGTCGATGTGCACTTTGCTCGTCATGGTTGTGCAATAAGTCACGCTGCTCTGCGGTGCGCCGGCTTGTTCGAATCGATCGCGCGACATTGGGAGTGGATCGACAGTATGTTGTGCTCTGCATAACCTGCGCCAACGCGGTGAGCCACGAAAATGCCACGGAGATCGCCCGACGTGGTATACTGGAAGTGAATGCCACCTTTAAGGGAAATGGGTCACCGTTCGCTGGTTCTTGTGGAAAGCGATGAGCACACGATACATGAAACCTGGTGGTAAGCTGGCTACCCGTACCCAGTTTCCATTTACCCCACTTGGTATTTGCCACATTGCAAACCCACGCGGGCTTCACTTCGAGTGATCGTCGCAGTTTCGCTCGTGTACAGCCTCGTGGTGACCGAGTTAACGAAACTCTCGACGTTCGGATCGATTACAGTATCCACTTCCTCAAAATTCTTGATCGTCAACTTGTTTTCTCGATGCGTCTACCACGGATCCATTCCTCTTCAAGATAATCAACTGCTACATCGGCAGGTGAAGTGCATGTGTACATGTATACGGAGGATCCCAGCTTTCGGGTGCGTTGGTCGGAAACGCACCTTGCAATTCTTCACTGTCCTTGCCTCGCATCTTCCATCTCGGAGTCCTACCCAAGCGAAGATTCTTCGCTCTTCAGCTAATCCTAATCGTGCACAAAGTGTTGTACGCGACGAGTATCTAATGTGGCCCTGGGAGTCAGGAGGTATCATACCTCAGGTATGTTTAAAAACATATCTTGAATGTATTACTTCGAAGTACGAAGTATTAATTCACCCACCACACATTGCTTTTCAAGCTTCCAGGCGCCGACGAAGCTGATGCGAGCATAAGGGGAGGTACAGTATCAAGCAAGCTTCATGCAGCAAACGGATGAGTCAGGCGCGCGAGCAACATATATCCGGTGATTACATGTGCCGTCGCCGAAGATTTGACATCGTCTGCGGCACCGCAAGCGCTGGGAAGTGCCGTTCCCAGACACGGGTGGATGGGAATGCTCGTGTTCCACGATTGCTTTCATCCTGCAGAAAGTCGCACCTCGACACGCTCTCGGCCTTGGTGGTGCCAACACAAGATCGACAACCGAGCGACTGCGTCATGCAGGTCGCTCGGTTGCAGTGCATGAACTTCGGGTCCCGAGCTCTTCTCTACTCGGAGTCAAATCCCAATGATGTGACCTGCCAAATCGTTAAAATCTGCTGTAGGCTCCCTACGGTTCACATTGCACAGTTCGCGGGTGAGCCACTTTGTAACACACCGCCGTGGTATCCAGTGGACGCCACGAGGACGATGAATTTGTCCCCTCACGACCAAGAGCACTGCCGCGACCTCGTCACGCAGCTTCTCGATCGAACTCTCTACGACTGCGGCGAGCTCGGCTTGGGAACGGCCCACACCGGCACCCACGCAGACTTGAACGCCACACGGTGGAAGAAACTCCAGTCGCATCCGGATGTGACGCTCTACGCTGATCGGAATCCAAACGCTGCGTGGCTTCCAGTGATGAATCGAGAGGACTGGGGACAACCCGTTGCAGTGGTGACTGTGGGCCAAGTGGACTGCTCGCTGGACGACTTGCTACTCGCTTTGTTGTCGCCTTCTGTTGCTACCATTAAACTTCGTGGTGTGCTCATGGGTCGACGTCCGGAGACAAATTTGGAGCTGATACAAATTGTTAAACCTACGGAAGAAGCCCCCTTCCAGTCCCTTTGCTTGACCAGATTCGTGAACACACAGCACTGGCCGTTGACCATGTTTGTCGGCCCCCGAGAAATGGTCATCGCGTTTGCAACTGGAGAGGTGGTCACGGCGAACGGACAGCGCTTCGGCTACGAATTTATTCTATCGGTTCCGCTGCTCAAGAAGAAAGCTAACGAGTCAGAGATGCCACGTACACAAATGTTGGAGACGCGCGTTTTCTGGGAGCGGCCGGATGGATCCGTGGGTATGTACAGCAAACTCATCGTGGACATCAGAAATCGCCTCCCGGAGTCAATGAAGCAAGGGATGCTTTGCCGCGGAGTCATGCGCTTCTGGAAGTTCATACCTCGTTGCGTGGAGACGAAGAAGTTGCGGTGGTGCTTGAAGTACAAGAAGGCATTGTCTTGTGTTCTCCAGAATCAGCCTCAAGTGCTAGGCGGGCCTGCAAGCTGTGGTGGATGCGGTGCCAGGACGCTGAAGTTCGCAAATACGGGGGATGGAAACTTGAAAAAGCGCGGTGGCAATCGCTGCGAACTCTGCGACGTGTGGCTATGCTTGAAGTCTTCATGCCGAGCATCCTGCCAGGTCACGGTGGTGCTCAGTCACGGGACTGACATATTTGAGAAGGAGATAGCTCTGTGTCCGCGTTGTATTTCGTTCTCGGGGAATCAAAGTGCGGCAAATATCGCGCGATCGGAGCTGTTAGAGACTCGGCACGTATCTCGAGGTCGTGTGGACCAGCAAGTGTGACCAAGAAATGAAATTAAGCCGTACTTTTCTCGCTTCCATCTTGGTTACGCTGTAGTGGGAGTGCCATATCTCCCAAAGGCGTTTTATCCTGTATGCCAGTACAGCAGACACTGCATCTCGGCTTGAGATTTACGGCTTCCCTGCTACGTGTATTAGTGTGAAATTGTCCAATTTGAAGTTGTAAAATCAGTCATCGCGTTGCACTAGAGCAAACAATCGAATCAATAAACAGCATCGTCTTCTATTGTCCGGCGATTGAGCTGCCATCGTTCGTCAGCCTTGGCACGACCGGGCCACCCGTCGTAGCCCCGACAAACAACATCTCAAGAAATATGAGGACTGCGATTATTTCGTTGGAAGAAACGAGCCCGCGTTCCTATGCTCTTCCTCAGTGACACATGAGGTGTCTTGTCTGTAGATGAACCGTAGCTAGGATTGCTGGCTACGGCGCAGCAAGAGAATCCCCACCGATGTCTCGCCAAACAGCAATATCCAACAAACAATACGCGCTTCGAAAGGTGTCTACCATGTCGAGCCTGAGTGCTTCCAAGTTCTGTCTTGAACTCATCGGCTGCAATGGAATCGCTGAAACACGTTGATGATGTTCGTCTTGCATTGAGCCTTGCGTTGGGCTGGATCTGCTTAACAACGTAGCGGCGGTCACAAGCTTTTCTCTAGCAAACTTCAAATCCCCTTCTTGCCTTCCCGTCAGATCGAGCAAAAGCTGTTGCCTTTCGGACCTCGTCCACTTCGTCATTCCCCAGCTTGCCACGAGTTCGAGTGGACGTCGTCGAAATGCAAAGGCTGTCACCCGAAGATCGAGAGCATTGCCAAGACCTCACCACTCAACTGCTCGACCGAATTCTCTACGACTGCGATGATCTCGGATTAGAAACTGGTTGTCACGCACACCTGGATAGCCGGCGATGGAAGAAGCTCCAGACGCACACGGACGTCACATTGTACGCTGACCGGGGCCCCAATGCCGCGTGGCTTCCGGTGATGAGTCGGGAGATTTGGGAAAACCCCGTTGCAGTGGTGGCTGTGGGTGAGTTGAAGTGCTCGCTGGATGACGTACTACTGGCGGTCATGACGCCTGACGTTGCAGCTCAAAGACTGAGGAGTGAACTCATGGGTCGACGGTCCGAGACGAATTGCCGGCACGACTCGATCGTGAGACCAACTCAAGCAGCCCCTTTCCAATCGCTTGTGGTAACCCGGTTCGTGAACACCCATCACTGGCCATTCACCATGTTCGTGGGGCCTCGAGAGATGGTACTCGCGCATGCCTCGGGCGAAGTGGCCTCTGCAAACGGGAGACGTTGCGGCTACGAGCTTATTCAGTCGGTTGTGCTACGGGACAAGTACCCTCTATCCAAGTCATTGCCCCGATCCCGAATGGTGAAGGCGCGGGTTTTCTATGAGCAACCGGACGGGTCTGTGGTCGTCTACAACAAACTCATTGTGGACGCGAAATCCCGTCTACCCGACGCAGTGAAGCAGGGAATGCTCTGTCGAGCCATCATGACGTTCTGGAAGTTTGTGCCGCGCTCTGTGGAGATGAAAAAGCTGCGGTGGTGCATCAAGAACAAAAAGTCCTTCGTCCGCACGCTTCAGGCTTCGTCGTATTTGCACGGGTGTGCAGCTTGCGGCATTATCATGCGAAAGTCACCAAATAAGAATACTGAGAGCTCAAAAACTCTTAGTGACGTAAACCACTGCGAGCTCTGCGCGATGTGGCTGTGCGGCAACTCTTACTGTCGCTTGACTTGCCAGGCCAAACTGGTTTACTGCAGTGAAACCAAAATGTACGAGCAGACGTTGATGGTTTGTCCCCGATGCATCGCACTCGTGCGGAGCCAAAGTGCGGCTATTGTTGCTCATTCCGAGCTGGTAGAAATGCAACACACGCCTCACGGTGGATCTACAGCATTGGTGACCTGGGAGCAAGATGTGTCTACTCCTTCCCCCGCGTCGTATTCATCTACGGAATATTAACAGTATAGAGAAGCGTTTGATAGTGTTTGTCGTGTGGAGTTCGACACAGAACGTTGAAAAACATGAATTTACGCAAGCGTAGCACAGTAAGTACACGCTTAGTGACAAATATGATAATTTCCTAATCACATCGTTCTTCTTTTTAACGATATTGTTGTTGAATGAAGGAAAACCAACGACGAGGATACCTTTTCTTTGTCTTCTGCACGGTCACGAGGATCTGAGAACTTGCAGATTTCAACGTCATACCACGACGTTAAGCACAGAAGATGGAGATTGTGGAGCTCGCAACTCAATTTCTTCTGCGGCATCGAAGCGTCTTCATTTCAAAGCAACATGGTCTTCTTTAATCCTAAGCCCAGGCCAACCACGCGTCAAGGACAACCTGGACACGCACCGGTGGCACTCACTTTACCGCGTGTTGGCAAAACGTGTTTGGTTCACTGCACTCGGGGGTCGCTGGAATCCTTTCAAAACGTCGAGCGACGGTTCAAAGCCGCGTCGGCCTGTGGTTTTTGCGTCATTGCACAGATCACCAGGACGGACGTAAGCGTGCTGCCATGACAACCCTCGAGGAAGCCAAGGCCTTTCTGAAGAAGGACTCGCCCGACGGGACGAACCTCTACGACCACCTGGGGGACGTCCTGCTCAAGATCATCGTCGAGCGGCCTGAGAATCTCCACGAGACCTTCGAAAACATCTCCACGCTGGTCAAGCAGCAGCGCTATCTGGCGCCGCAACAACCCGCGGCAGTTGATGCCACCTCCGAACTCTCCAGTATCAAGAAATTAGCAGTACGTGGACGTTTATGCTACTATTTTGCTCTCGTAGCTACATTTTTGCTGAATTTTCATGATCAAAACAGCAAGCACACCAAGAAAATTGGTGCAATGTGGCTCTGGAGCTGCTCAAGATCAAGTCGGAGGAGGAAGCAGCACTCGAACCTGCCACGGGAGTCGCCGATCTGCTGGATGAAGCCAACATGTTCGAGTGGGCCGGGCTCGGGTTTTCCAAGGGCGAGACCTTCCGATTATCGTTGGCGCTGCAACGTCTTGCACAGACGAATAGTACTGTCAACTTGCGCTTCTGGGGCAAGTTACTGGGTCGGGGAACCGATTACTACGTTGCTGAGGGCGAACTACCAACACAGTACGAGCCAGAGGACCTTGAAGCGGAGGAAGGCGCTGCAGGGGTGAACAAACTCACCTACTGGGTCCTGAAAGACAACGGGGCGTACGAGTGGGTCCAATTGCCACCAGTTCGTCAAGAGCAGATTTTGGTAGCACGACAGCTACGTCGCTACGTCCGTGGGGATTTAGACGCCCCCGTTCTTGGTCACCCACCGTTCCCAGGCCTGGAGAAGAACTTCTTACGAGCTCAGATCGCTCGCATTTCTGCTGGTACGGTGCTGTGTCCTGCCGGGTACTTCCAGGTCACTGAAGAAGGCGATATCACTCCTGCGGAGGAGCCGGAGATCAAGGCTGCAGCTGAGCTGGTGGATCTCGGAAGCTGGACGCACTTCACGAAAGAGATCAACGCACGCTACGGTCGTATGACGCCACTGCCACCTCAGACTAACGCCGACGGGGAGGAGGAGCCACGCGAAGGGGAAGAGTTCGCGCCGCCTCTCCGTGTATTGAGCGAGGACAAACCACTATCATGGCGGGTAGACAGACTCCCAGCCACGTTACAGCCGGCGGTGGGTGAAGTGGCGGTCGTACGCAGCCTTGTGTGGCCCGGTGCCGTAAGTATCGCCGTGGGCAAGAAGTTCCTGAACGTGTACGTGGGCAACGGTGTCAAGTTCCTCTCAGAGCCGTTCCAGCTCCCCCCTCCGCAGCGACTGCAGCCAGGAAGTGGCGTTGGCCTGAGCGAAGATGCTGGAGATGGCGAGAGCAAACCAGCACTACACTGCGAGGTTCCGGTGGAGCAGCCCGATCTGCTGGAGGATCCTGCACCACTGGCGGAGGAAGAAGAGTGAGCCTGACGCTGGCGCCACTGCAGACAGAAGAGATTCATAATCCGCATTTACTCTTTAGGTGGTTTTCATGCTTACTCCGTCGTTGTCGGTCTTCCGGTGCAAGTATAGAGCTCGTTGCGACTCAAGGCCCAAATTTCGGGGATATGCCGGTACACGCCAGCGCCATAGCCTAGTTTCACCTGCTGCACCAGGGTCGGGCGCTTCTCGGACGTAACCAATCTTTGATTGTTCCCCACTCCAAGTGAAGCAATACAACGTCCGGTTTGCAGGTCATAGGTGTTCACGGCATGCGGGTGTTGCATATCTCCACCAGCTACGACCACACTCTCCTGACTGTCAATATCACACCTCAAGTGCGGTGAATAGCGCTGGGCTGCACCTGGTATGAATTCGACGACCGGCTGATTCATGCGGAGGTCGATTAAGCGCAGTTCCCCACTCGAACGCTGCACCACCGCTTTACTGCAGTCATCAAGAACGTGGATGTCGAGAACAGTGCCAGGAGCCTGGTCTGCAGTAGCCTCTGCTTTCCACTCGTAAATGCGACGCTTAACTCGCAGATCCCACCCCCACAAGCCACCGCTCTTCGTACCATTCAACAAAACTTGGCCCTGCAATTATTAACATCATGTGTTGGTAAAAGGGGGAGTATGGGAGCTTATAAAAACTAACCGTGCTGTAAAAGCCTTGAGCGTGTACAGCGTCAGAGATAAGCCCCTGTGGCGCGAACTGCAGCTGTCCGCGTTCATTCACATGCAGTGCAGTCACTTGCCTGTACATTTATAACTGTAAGTCGTTCAGAAGAAAAATAGGAGAGTATACGGCCGAACTCACCCGCCACATCCTACGCTGAACTTGTTTACTTCTACTGGATTCCTGTACCACACAGCAAACAAAGTGCGACGTTCGCTCAGATTTCCTAGTAACGTTGCGATTCAACCTTGAGGAACGAACCACTTTGCTGTCCACGGGTCGTCAAAATACAGTTCCTAAACAACGTAACAAGAGTGCACATATGAGGACAAGCTGGCGCGCGCAACAGAATAAAAAAAAAAACTGCAGACACACCTTCACACTTGAATTCGAAAGTATCCGTCCCTGGTCGTGGCCGCCAACACGCAGAATACAAACGCTGCCGGTTGCAGCTCGCGTGTTGCCTCTACTGCCATTCCCAGCCCCGAGATGGCACAACAGCAGATCCACTTCGTGAACGGGACGCCAATGCAACGACGTGATGACTCCGCTAACCGAAAATTCAGTCATAGACTGCACTTGCGGCGAGGACGAAGTCATTCCAGGCCCTGGCGGCAGTCTATTCAGCCTCAATAGATCCAATCTACCGCCACTAGCTGCACACGAAAACCAAGTCAAACACAAATTTCCATTTTACACCCAAAAAAATAGACACAGAACTTACCGCCAATTGCCCCGAGGTTGCTGGACAGTGGATGTAGAGCCAGCGCTGTCAGCCGACCAACATTCTCAACGTCCTGAGCCTCCACCATTTGCGAAGACTGCAACCACGAAATAGCGGACACATCATTATCAACTCTAGTGCAAAAATCACAATAGGCTCGTAACCTATACAAAATACCCAACCTACCAAAACTCCCGACAGCCATTTGGGAATCAATTCTCGACGGTCTCGGCCTCGTGCACTCCAGCTATAGTCACTTTGTCGTTGAGCCATGTACGCCACCCAACTATGGCAATGGAGACCGTGTCCACGGCGATTTTTCGTCGTTTTTGCTTCTTTTTGCACGGCAACTGGTTGTTTCTGCTCTTGCAGCTGCAATTTCTCCCGTTGCCGCCGTTCAGAGGCCGGAGACGCTCGAAAGTAGCGACGTTTGGCCTCATCGTAGTAAAATCCTGGTAGTGGTGCTGCTCGGGCTGGAGCTGAAGCTGGAGCTTCCGCGGTTGTTTCGGGCTTCTGGCCGCGGGCATTGGCGCGCTGGGCCTCCAGAGCCTCCAGGAACCTGCGGCGAGCTGCTTCTTCGTCCTGTGCAGGCGCCACACGCCGCTTCTTCTTCCGCCCGCCCATCAGGATGGAATTCAGGACGCTAATGCGAAAATGTAATTTTGATTGGCAGAAATGTATTTTTGATAATGCGAAAATGTACTTCCTAATGCAAAAATGTATATGCGAGGTAAAACCAAACCGAGGTTTACCTACCGCTTCTGGTGGTTGATGTAGCGCAGCGCGATGAGACCGACGACACGGAAGAGGATGATGCAGCCGATCAGGATGAAGAAAAAGTGCGTGATCGACTCGTGCTCGAATCCGAAGTATTCTTCCGTATACTCCTTGATGGTGATGTGGCCGACAGTCACGGGGGAATCGGCCATCGGTTGACACCCGATCTTGGATCCGATGTTCTCGTAGGATTGCGTGGTCTCGTTCCAGGTCGGGAGCTCGTCACAGTCGGCAAACACTAGAGACACCAAAATCGAAAGAGGAAACCGGAGAGGGGAGATCCGGTACATCCACGTGTACCCGGACGGGATCGAGTACGCCGGCGGACTGTAGCCCATGAACATCATGAAGACAGTGTTGAACAACAACCCGATGATCGACGCCACCTCTTCCGACGGCATCAGATACGCGAACATCATCCCCAAGTACACTTGCATGAGAACCAAGAGCGAGATCGCCAGCCAGAACACCACGCCGGTCACGAAATCCGTGAAACCCACCATGGGGTAAAACACGATCGTGAACAGGAAGCCGCTGCAAAAGCAGTACGGGATTTCTGCGAGGGTTGAGCCCACGAAGTACCACAGCGCGTTGTAGGTTTGCGAGGCACGCTCTCGATAGTACGAGGCACGCTCGGCGCAGGCAAGCGGCAAGACACTCTGGAAAGTCATCATCGCCTGGAAGAGCGCAGCCATGTACACCATTCCGACGCCCGAGTTCAGACCCGTGTAGGACGCATAGTCGGCGTCAACGAACACAAGGCCGAACACAAGAGCAAGGAATATCGCGAGAAACATCCGCGTGAGGCTGTAGCTGGGGGTACGCCAGTACATCTGGAACCAGCGGGTCACCACGAACTTCATCTGCGTTGCCGAGCTGGCCGCACGCTTTTCAGCAAAAATCATCTCTGGAAGATCTGGGGACGGAGTTGTCACGCCTTCCTTGGCGAGATTCTGGCTCAGTGTCCGACTGAGAGAACTGTTTTCGAAATAGTCCGCGAAATCCAAGTCGTCAGCAGCAGAGTTGCCCACGCCAGCGCCAATGCACTCGAGCATCCACGTGGCCGGATTGTATCCCAGCGGAAGCGGAGCTACGCCAGGGATGTTCTCAAAGTAGTCGATCAGGTTGCGGCAGTCCTGGCCCAGTTCACCGAAGAAAACGGTCTGACCCCCACGCTTCAGCAGCAAGAGACTGTCAAACAAGTAGAAGACCTCAGACGAAGGTTGGTGGATCGTGCAAATGATGGTGCGACCCGAATCGGCCACTTTGCGAACGCCGTCCATGATCAGCTTTGCCGAACGTGCATCCAGACCACTTGTCGGCTCGTCCAGGAACAGCACACTGGGTTGGGCCGCAAGCTCCACACCGATAGTCAGGCGCTTCATCTGCTCCACCGAGCTGCCACGGATGATCTGGTCGGCAATGTCTTCCAAGCCGAGGAGCTCAATGCACTCGTTCACCGAGTCGAACTTCTTCGCGTCCGGAATCGAGGCGTCCTGGCGAAGGAACGAGCTGAAAGTCAAAGCTTCGCGGATGGTAGCTGCTTCCGAGTGCACGTCCATCTGCTCACAGTATCCCGTGCAACGGCGAATGGCTAGGTCGTTCGCGTCGTAGCCGTTCAGGAGGATATTACCGGTGATCTTCCCGCCGGTCTTACGGCCAGCAATTACGTCCATGAGTGTCGTCTTGCCAGCACCCGAGGAGCCCATGAGTGCCGTGATGGACCCAGGCATCGCGAAGCCGTTGATCCCCTTGAGCAGTTCGAGAGAATCCTTCGGGTTGTTGGGATTAGGCACGAAGTAGTGCAGGTCTTCAAAGGCCATCGTAACTGGGACGAAGTTCTGCTCGTGGTCGCCGGTCGGTAGCTCGACCACGCAGTCACCAGTGTTCTTGGGCGTCTCGATCCTCGTGTAGGATTCGTCTTCGATGGGCTTTTCCGATACGTCCACGTTCTCCGGCGTCTCGTAGCGGAGGTATTCGAGTCCGAGATATGACAGGAACATGAACACCACGTAGATCGCAGCAGAGTAGATAATCCCGTACGTGACCCAAGACTTCTCCGTGTCGATGCCGAACAAGTCCAAGTAGTACTCTCCCATGGTCATCCCGTAGCTCGTGCAGTAGTCGACACCATCGTACACGCACACGTCCATGCCGCTCGAGCGATACTGGTTGATGGATAGCGCCTTCACGCTCCAACTCATAGGACTGATCCAGTGAGCCCAGATCAAGTAGTCCGGAATTTGGTCGGTGGTCACGATGAAGCCCGCAAAAATGACGAAGACGAGGATGGAGCACATGCCCAGGGGAGTGACGATGTTCGCGTTCGGGCCAACTGCGCTCAGGAAGAAGAACCACATTCCCATGGCCAAGTTCGTGAAGAAGAGCACAATCTCGAAAATGAAAAACAGCGAGAACTCTGACTCAAACCCGCACAGCCAGTAGACGAGAGCTCCGAAGATGATGGTCTCGGCGAGAATCAACGGGATTTGGCTTGCCGACTGGGCCAGCACGTACGACCCCGTGCGGAAGAAGTTGGCGGCCCGCTGCTTGTAGAAAATCTCGCGGTCTGCCATGTACGTTGCGATTTGGGACGACTGGCCCATGGACACGTACATGACGGAGGAGAAGACGACGCCCAAGACCACCGAGACTTGAGTCGGGTCGAAGTCGTAGAAAATGGTGCTGTACAGCAACCCCATGACTGTGATCATGAGAATTCTTCCCAGGATAAAGGGCTTGTTCCGGTACGTGATCATAAGCTGGCGTCGGAGCAGCGTCAAGGTGCTCTCGACGAAAGACTGGCTAAACGTGGGCGTCGGTCTCATGTTTTCTTCAGCGCATTGCAGTAGTTCTGGCTCGTGTGGAGCCTCCAAGGCGCGAAGCACTTCCAGGTGGATAGATGACCTACGGAAGGCCTCAGCAAACTCGCCAGCGCTGCGAGGCTGCTTGGTCGGGTGCTGAATCTGGTAGCGGTACTGCTCGGAAGTGCCCAAGTCGAGCAGATAGTCGGCGAGGTCGCGTCCAGGAGGGCACGAGAAGCCTAGGCTTCCGAAGTAGCTCTTCACTTGACTGCACGGGCCATGGTACATGAGCTGCCCCTCGTTCAGAATCATAACGTCGTCAAACAGTGAGAACACCTCCGGGGACGGCTGAAGCAGCGCAATGACCACCGTCTTGTGCAGCTTGTGCGCGATACTACGCTGCGTGTTGATGATGTCGTACGTCGCCGCACTGTCGAGGCCCGTGCTGATCTCATCCATGAGCGAGATGTACTTCTTGCCAAACTCCATCTCGCCGGTCGTGACACGCTTGCGCTCGCCGCCAGAGACTCCTCGGGTCATCGCGTCGCCGACGATCGTGTTCTGGCAGTTTTTAAGTCCCAGTTGCTGCAGGATGATGTCGGGGTAGTGCTTGAACACGGCACTAGTAGCTTCTAGCGCTTCCGCGTTTTCCTTGGCAGAACCACGCGAGAGCATGTTCACTTGATGCTCCGACAGCGTACTCCCCGAAAACTTGTGGGCGAACTCAAGTGTCTCCTTCACCGTCAGCATCGGGAAGTGCTTGTCGCGTTGGTTCACGTACGACACAAACTGTGGCAGCCGCTGGATGATCTCCTCGCGCTGTACGTTGTTGAACGTGACGCTGCCCTCCACCGTGATGTTTTTCTCGATTGGGAACCTCCCGCTCAGTATCTTCAGCAGAGACGACTTGCCAGAGCCAGGTTGACCCAGAAGCAGCGTGATCTTGCCCGGCGCGAAGACGCCGCTGATGTCCTTCAGGACCTCCTTGCGCACAATATGCTTCTTGGGGCCCACGAACGCTTTCTTTAAGGTGTTGGGGATGGTTGGCAGCTCGAACTTGGAGCCCGAGTCGTCGACCACGACAATGTCAGCGCTCACCGACAGGTTGCTGAAGCGCACGTCCATCTGAGGTACCGTGCGGCCCATGGCCTTCTCGATCGTCTCGGCGACATGTTCGTGCAAAACTTGAGGCCCCTCGGCCATCAAGGCGGCGCCCGACTCGTATCCGAGCTTCTTGCGAGTAGGTGGTAGTTCCGGTCGAGCAATCTCCATCTTGCTTGTCGAGTCTTGGCCGCTTGAGTGGAAATTCCGGAATGAGCTTCCTGCTTCGAGTTGGCGTGAGCGTCGAGTTGCAGGAGCGTTGGGCCGCCTTGAGCAAAATCAAAGCGAGGATTGTGCCAAACACGACGGCATGGTGGGGAAGTGAAAAGAGTAGAGCAATCGAGCAACTTGCGGATATCACGGCGTGGTAATACTCGTCCAGTCCTAGTATTAGATTGGCCGAGACGGCGACGATTACTATGAGCAGATCTGGAGTGCATCCGGCTGTGGCATGGCATCTACATCGAATAGATGATGGCAAGCTCAAACCATCTGACCATGGTACATGTACAGCACAGCACTCCTACCGTGTACATGCATGCCGAGTAGACGATGGAGTTTCAAAGTATTTGCGTTATCAACGTAAAGTGAAACATGAATTATAGTATTATCCGAAAGAAAAATTGACGGAGCCGTTCCGGTCGTTTATTTTGGCGGTGCAGATAGCCGTTTACACGCATTTCACCTTGGCCATTGCACTTGCCATCGGTTAACTACGCCCTGAATATCCAACATTTCTGGCATGTGGCGTCGGCGTAGTAATCTACCAGCGAATAAGGGGGGTACATGTATACGAGCCCAGCTTATCTTTGTTGAATATATCGTTGACCACTGGTACACCCGTAGTTTCGTCGGAGCAAGTCGCGTAGGCAATGATGTCGATGGAAACGAGTTGTCGCACGGCTGTAAATGCGCTCGTGCGTTAACGGATGCATGCCGCCATCATTCGCGATGGCAGCTTGCAGAATTATCACAAACACAACTGCAACTACCAGATAGGCTGGTTGTCGAATCTTCATTGTTGATCCCACGTGCCAGACTGTCGGACGCGAGAGGTTTGGAAGTGAGAGACCTGTTGTCGGAGTGACAAAACGTGCCCAGGTGCTAGATAGAAAACCAACAGTCAACGCAGCCTCAACCGTGTGCCATTCTCCTCCATGGCTACGTGTTTTCGCTTATCGGAACCATGCTGCCTTACAGCAGCAGCGAGCTTCCGTCACAGTGGATCGGTATACACCTGTGGTGACTCATCACTGATGAACGTCAGCTGGGATAAAGTATTATCTTTCGATTCCATGGACTTCGAAAGCAAAAGCCGGACATTATTTGCATCGTTCGTATGTCGGGGCTGGTGGATGTTGGTCTTGTCGAGTCTTGCCTGTTTGCTTCCACCAATACGAATAGCTATCTAGCAAGCGCTCTGGGCACCATCCATCGGCAAGAGCTGCATAACGTTAGCAGCAAGTCTTTGGGTAGCTTGGTAAGCTTGAAACC
This sequence comes from Phytophthora ramorum, assembly GCF_020800215.1. NCBI lineage: Eukaryota > Oomycota > Peronosporomycetes > Peronosporales > Peronosporaceae > Phytophthora > Phytophthora ramorum. The sequence goes on from NW_027150658.1 coordinate 1,199,750, forward strand.
GGGGGTGTTGATGGTTAAATAACGGGATAGATATTGAGTTAGTGATAGCCGGCCGACCCGACGCCCTCCCAAGCCATGGTGGAGATGTCTTCGCCTAGGTCAGCACCTGCAGTATCATCGTAATGATTAATGCCCGAAGCGAATGTGGCTGAGCTTGCGCGACGCACGGGGGCTGTCTTTTTTCTTGATCGTTTAGCTTTTGTTGTCTTGGTACCTGCAGATGCTGTAAATTATCCATCACAGTAGTTAGAGGTAAGTAGATAACCTAGCACCAAAGCGAAAATCATCTTACCTCGTCGTGGTGCAGCTGCTGTCTTGCGCTTCTTGCTGCCGCGGGCGGCCTTACCACCGCGAGATGCAGATGTGGCAGGTTCCGAAGATTTCTTACGAACAGCGTCTCGCTTGCGCTTACGTGATTGTGTTTGTCTTGCTGCAAGACGGTCGGCATAGGATTTATGCGACCTGTGGATAACAATCAGCACCCGCGGTTAGCTGATGTTCGAAGCAAGGGGTAACGAAGGGTAACTTGTAGCGTGCCTTTGCCCTGCAAACATCTTGTTGTAGTTAATGCGGCAGCCGTAGTCACCCTGTAAATCCTCCATGCACACAAAGTGCTTAAACTCCTTCAAATCGGCTCGCACATTCACAGGACGTGGATTGTGCAAGGGCATCGCAACCTACAAAAAAACAGAATATTCACACCGTGCAGATACAAAGTTATACACGATAAAATGCGTGGTTCTCTGTCTTGATGGTGGCAAGACTCACCTCGTTGTCGGAGATTTCATCCACGAAGTCCGTCTCAGCGTCTGCAGCCTCATTGAACGGTGCGTAGTCGTCGTATTGCGACAGATCTGCGTATGGATTCTCGAGTTCACTGAGCACAATCACAACAATCAGTTTGCAGCAGCTCAACGCAGTTCGAATCAGGGTAGAATACCTCTCGTCGAAGTTGTAGCTGGACGTGCGAGCTGGTGATAGAACTGGACTGGAATATAAATCTACGAAGTGGTTGGCTAGAACTTCCTCTATCAAAAGCCAAAGCGAAAGCAGGAAAGTGTCAGGATGAGCTTCGTGAAGTACGCATGATTGCCTAACACAACTGGGAAAGTACCTGATTGCAGCGACGAATCGCAAAGGTCACATCGTGTGCTTCCAGGAGCATTGAAGTTCGTGCAGACTGGGCATTCTCGACTCTTTTCTGGAGCTTTTCTCGGTTTATCCATTTGCGTGCTCTCGCAACTTTCGCACTGAGTAGTTCCTGGAGCGTTAAACTTGGTGCACAACGAGCATCTCCACCTTTCATCTGAGGAGCTATTTGATGGTCGAGTGTCGCTCCTTCTGTTGGTCATGCAAGCTTCGCATTCCGTAAGCTCCGGAGGATTGAGGTTTGTGCAGATATGACACGCCCACTTCGAGCTTGTATCCCTCTCTGATGACCGCGTCGTATCCTTATAGCGCTTGCACATGCAACTTGAACACTCCAACGCAGTCTGGTCGTTCAGATTGGTGCATAGCTGACACACCCACTTATCCTCCCACGAATCCTCCTTCTGTCGTCTCAAATGCTTGGGCTTTTCCTCTTCATCATCCGTGTCACTCAAATCCAATCCCGCACACGCCAGCTTCTTCTCAATTGCCGGCTCATCAATCCGTACTTTGCTCGCCGGCATGAAGCCAGGATATCGTGCAGGCGACGAAACCACCACCACATCGCCGTCATCTGCATCAACTTCCTCACCCTCCTCTCGACTCTTGGTCTCATCTGTGGTACACTGATCCTCTGTTGTATCGTCCGTGACAGGGGCATCAAACACCGAGGCTCCCATCCCCAGCAAATTGAAACACGGCTCCTCCACGTCCATCGCCGTATCCTCCTCCTCTTCCTCCTCTTCCACCTCATCCAGTTTCTCCTGCTTCCCAGTCTCTACCCAGTGATCCACAGCATCAGCACTTCCCTCCACTGCATCTGCAGTTTTTAGTGCCGCCGTTACGGCTCTCAGGGTCCCAATAGAAGCCGTAACCTGTTTTGCATCGCCTGTCTCAGTCCTCGCGCTCTCTTGCTTGTTTTCTAGCTCTAGGGTCGCTTCTTGTCGGCGATTTCCGCGTCGTCTGTTCACTGTGAGCCTTGGCTCTTGTATCCATGTTGCAGCAGAACCTGAAGAACCCTGCGGCTTCACTGAAGAGCTGAAGAACACACCTACTGCGGGGCGATAGACGTGCTGCACGCTGGAGGCTGTTGTGGCGGTTGCTGGAGGTTCTGGAGGCTGAGGGTTTCGCAGCTGATGCAGAGGAGGCCGAGCATTGTCACAGGCGGCGCAGTGGTCGTCTGCGGCCGCGTTGAGCAGCGTGCAGAGCGGACAACTCCAGTCCGCGCCGGGCTCCTGCTGCCGAGTCCGCGCCATTTTCAAACCTGATGCAATTTTGGCCCGCGTAAAATGGATAAACAGGATTGGATGAAATGGTTAAAAACATTCTGTGACTGGATTGGATGAAAAACACTTCTCTGCGAAACTTCACTTACCTACTCACTGGAATACTACTCACTAGAAAACTTAATAATTATGCTTCAGCATAGGATGTAGTCATCTCTCATGCGTCTTGAAGCCATTCGTGCTGCAGTAGCTCCGCTGCAGTGGGGCGTGACTCTGGAGAGATGTCCAGCATACTCTGCACAAAGCTTTTGGCAGCGGGGGACACGGCGTCCCATTGCGGCTGATCGTACCACACCGCACCAAGACTGATGAGTTTGAACAGCTCCGTGTCGTTTCTCGCCTCGTCGAACGGCACCAAGCCGCTGAGCATCATGTAGGCGAGGATGCCCGTGCTCCAGATGTCGGACGGCGTGCCGTGCAGACGGCCAGTCACCAGCTCGGGGCTCAGATACTGCGGGGTGCCGCACAAGGTTTCGTGACGGCGGTTCGCCAGCTGCAGCTCCTCCGACAGGCCAAAGTCCGCTAGCTTGGCGACCAACGAGCCGTCCTCGTTCTGTGAGAGCAGGACGTTCTCCGCCTTGACGTCGCGGTGCACCTGACCCACGGAGTGGCAGTACTGCAACGCAGACAGCGTCTGCTTCAGGAGCTGCTTGGCTAGTTGTTCCAGGACGACCTTCTGCTCGTCAATCAGGTTGCGGATGCTGCCTCGCTCGCAGTAGTCCAGCACGAGCAGGTACTGGCCATCCTCGGTAAAGAAGCCGTGGTGCGAGATGATGTTCGGGTGTTTCAGACGGTTGAGCGCGCCCACCTCGGCGATCAGGACGTCGCACTCTTCCTGGGGTACCGCGTCGCCCTTGATGGTCTTGACAGCGAAGGTTTCCCCCGTCTCTCGGTGGGAGGCCTTGAACACCGTCGAGAACTTGCCCGAGCCGAGTTTCGGTCCAAGCTCGTACGTGTTCTTAAAGTCGGCCACGACCTCGGCGGTCCCCTGTTCGAGTTTAATTTCGTGCGGGTCCTCGAGCTCGTGCATGGCCCTGGAGGCTGCGACCGCGTGGTCGCTCATGGTGGCCACGAACCGGTGAATGAGGCTCTGTCCTTCTTCATGTGGGAAGGACCAGGACGTCAAGTTCTCGTCCACTTCGACGCACTTGTCGATCCCAGCGATGCGCATGACCTTCTCCAGGTCCTGGTCGCTCACGTGCGATCCGCGGACGGTGGCCCAGCTCCTGGCCGGCAGCACGCCCTTGGGCAGGCCCTGTCTCTCCAGGTCGCTCTGCGGCATCATGCGGATGACTTTGGCGCCGGGGCACAGCAGCTCCTCGACCTGCTGGGCTGGCAGGTCGCCCATGAGGCTCACGTACAGCGTGTGCGCGTTGGTGGGCTGCGTGGCCAGCGCCTGGCGGGCGTCGGTGCCCAGGAACACGAGGTCGCAGTCGGCCAGCACGTCTCGGTTGGTGTCGGACGTGGTGAAGCCCAGGCGGGTGAATACGCGGCGCCGCTCCTCGCGCGGGTCCGAGGCCAGCAGCGTGGACACGAGGCGCTGCTTCTTGTAGCTGAACTTGCGCTGCGGCGCCACGTTCTTGACCAGATCGCGCGCGACGCGCTCGGCCAAGCGTCCGGAGCCGATGAAGCCCACGCTCACGACGGGCATGGCAGCAGGTGGAAAGAAAAGCGCTGTGAGCTCGACGCGGCTAAAAGGCAAGTGGAACCTTCGATGCGAGTGCGGCAACCGCTCCGGCTATGCTCGTCGAGTATACCGCAGGATGAAAACGCTCAAGCTGGGACGCCAAGGGCAACACGATGGTATGTAGGCCTCGCTTGGCTAGACCTCGCGTCGAAGCGCCCAAGTACAGCGCAGTTGAGCGTCTTATCCGACGCATCTTACTCTTGCTTCTAGTTGAGCTTTATACGAACTCGGGCTCCATCAATTGGCATCGCCGCCAACGGTATTTGCATTGATGGCTCCGAGAGATTCAAACGTTGCCGTGCAAATCACAGTCGGTTCCCGAGCGTTTTAATTTCGCAGCGGCCGAACCAGACCGCTTGGAGCCTCGACGTGGCGTCTGCCGCTTCCAACCTTTGCACCGAAACTATCGGCAAAAAGACAAAAAGGCCTCGTAAGCAGGAAGCTGCAGGCAGCAGGCACGCCAGGCTGCCGGCGAGTCGCTCCTCAACCGCCTCGTGCACCGGGACGGTATGTTCCCGCTCGATTGGATGCCCAAGCTGGCCCGCACTTGATTAGACTGCGTGTTGCGAGCGTACGCGCTGCAGCTCGCCTGCAAGCGAGCGTGCACACGGACCATTCTGGCCGATTGTGTCCTCTGATTGGCCACAATCGGCACGCGTCATGGAGCACTGGCCATTGACCAGCGCCATTCATGCGGGCTGTCACATGCAGTCCGCGTCTCTAGCCGCGGCGCTTTTCGGCGGGCGGCAGCGCAAGGATCATACATGGGGTCTATTGCTTCCTCTAATGAAGATCTCCAACGCTAATGAATCTCCGCCGACTTCTTCTGCTTGGAATCTCTTCAGCTGTCTCTTCAGCTGCTTGACGACGCGCAAGTTCAACGAGCGGAGGCACTTTCGACTCCTCACGGCTCGGACGCCTCTTCCTTGGGCTTCATGGCCGGGAACAGGATCACCTCCTGCACAAAAGGAAAGCGTCAGCTGGTTCAATAAACACGGGAGCACTGCCAACTCAAGACGTACTCGGATGTGGGGTTTGCTCGCCAGCAGCATGACGAGGCGGTCCACGCCGATGCCGAACCCGCCCGTGGGCGGCAGGCCGTACTCGAGCGCCGTGCAAAAGTCCTCGTCCTTGCTGTGTGCCTCGCTGTCGCCGCGCTGCTGGTCCTGCTGCTGCGCCGTGAACCGCTGGCGCTGGTCGAACGGGTCGTTCAGCTCCGTGTACGCGTTGCACAGCTCTTTGCCCGCCACGAACAGCTCGAAGCGCTCCGTCACGCCCTCCTGTGTGCGGTGCGCCTTCGCCAACGGACTCATGCTCGTCGGGTGGTTGTACAGGAACGTCGGGTGCACGCACTTGGGCTCGACAAAGTGGCCGATGAGCTTGTCCACCAGACGTGTACACGTGTGCGGCTTGGCGCACTCCACGTTGTGGCGCTCGCACAGCTCCAATAGTGCCGGGATCGACTCTGCGCAAAAAGGTCACAACAGTGAGTACGACAAGCTGCACACACATGTTCTCACATCCTCGTCATACCTGGTGAATTGACGTCCGGGAGCTTTTCGCCCAGACACTCCTCCAGAGTCTCGAAGATCGGGAGCCGCTTGAAGGGAGGCGTAAAGTCGATCTCCACCATGGTGGGCTCTTCTTCAGCAGTCTCACTGTCCGCCTCTTCCATCGGGTACTGCACCTTGTACGAGCCGGTCACGTCCTTGGCGAGACCCGAAATCAACTCTTCTGCCGTGTCCATGAGCGTGTTGTAGTCCGCGTAGGCTTGGTAGAACTCGCATATCGTGAACTCCGGGTTGTGCGTGGCGTCGATACCTTCGTTGCGGAAGACCTTGCCGATCTCAAACACGCGGTCGAAGCCCCCAATAACCAACTGCTTCAGGAAGAGCTCAGGCGCAATGCGGAGGTACAGATCTTTTCCGAGAGCCCGCGAGTTGGTCACAAACGGCTGCGCTGCTGCACCGCCCGCTGCCGAGGACAGCATCGGCGTCTCCACCTCCATGAAATGGCGGTCTTCAAGATACCTGCGAATTCCACGCACCACCTTCGCACGTGCCTCGAAAATCGGGCGTACTCCTGGGTTCGTCAGCAGGTCCAAGTACTTCTTCCGGAAGCGGATTTCCTGTCAGCACCACCAGTCAATCTCGACCTCCTACCCACCAAGCTTCCCATGCCATCGCACTCACCGGTTCCTTAATGCCGTACTTGCTGTTCGGGAAGGGCTGGATGCACGGCGCCAGCACTTCCAACTGCCTCGGGATGATGCTCAGCTCTCCCTTGCCCGATTTTCCTGGGAAGCCCTTGACGCCAATGATATCACCACGACGAAGACTTTCATGCAGCGTCCTGAACTCCTTCTTAGCAGCATCGTTATCCCCCGTGGCAGCTTCGTCTCCTCTGCCGTCAAAGTGCTTCACCTCGGACAAAACTTGCACCGTGCGGCCGTCGCTCTGCAGATCCAGGAACACGAGGTTCTTGCTGGCATGACGGATCGCCACCACGCGTCCTACAACACAAATTAAGATTCGTTCTATATTTTCCATTGCAATTAAAGCAAATATCGCCACGAACCTGCCAATGCCACGGCCTCGTCGGTGCATCGAGCTTTGGGTTCCAGCGCCTCGAACTTCTGTTGGTATTCCAATAGCGACATGGTCACGGGGAAGAAATGTGGGTACTGCTGGAACTTGGGCACGTCCTGGAAGCGCTCCATGGCCTCCAGCATTGGCGTGGGCGGCGCCGTCGTTGACAGCAGCCTCCGTGCCGAGACGCCATGGCGCAGCCACACATTGCGCAGCATCATCGCGATTGATTAGTGTTTCGTATTGGATACCGGTATGCCAGGAAGCAGTGCTATGTGTTTCGATAGTGGCAATATATGTTGGATGGCACAAAGCTGGCATGATACGATAAACGGCAACTTCAACTTGTAGCCAAGCTATTTCCGCTGGCGTGAAACCTCTTCACCACTTGTTTGTGCACGGTGCAGTCCGTCCAGGCGGCCGATGCCGGCTCCTTTGACGTCCGAGATGTCTCGGCGGAGTTTGCGGGAGCGAGGCTACCCTGCAACAGGGTTCCTGTCGTGGTGTAGGCTGTTCCGTGGGATCCCGAGCCATTATCCGCTGCGGACGCGCGTGCGTATGAAGCTCAAGTTCTCCAAGTTTGGGACGATATGGGAGATCTTCCAGACGATGTTCGCGCTCTTCGTATCCGCCACGTACGTGATCCAGACCTATAACCCAAACTCGCAGGTCCCCGCGTTCGACATGGTGGCAATGCTCGTTTTCGCCGCCGACTACTTCCTCAATCTTTACTGCTGCGAGAACCGGTGGCAGTTCATGATCAGCGTCAACGGACTCATGGATGCGCTCACGATTTTCCCAACGCTAGTGGACCAGGTTGGCAATGGGCACAGCAAGTCTCTGCCGTTCATTCGCTTCGTGCGAGTGATGCGGATGCTTCGCCTCATTCGAGTTGTTCGCGTGGCCGGATCACAGACCGTCTCCGCTGTGCAGAAGCAAGTCTACACGATCATCCTGCTCACTGCGTGCCTCATCTTCGTCGCGGCTGGCATCTTTCACGCGGTGGAGTCAAACGAAGACGCACAGCCAGATCTCACGTTTGGCGGGGCTCTCTACTTCATTGTAGTCACCATCGCCACCGTGGGTTACGGCGACATTGTCCCTGTGACGTCCGCAGGCCGAGCAGTAGCGCTGGGTGTCATCGTTGTGTCCTTCACCGTGATCCCTACCGAGATCTCACGCCTCACGCATCTCATGGCATTGCAATCGCACTTTCGCACAACGTATCACCCGTCAGTGGGCAAGCCACATATCCTCGTTGTGGGTCATGTCATGGAGCCTCGCTGTCTGCTGAATTTCTTCCGCGAGTTTTACCACCCAGACCGCGCCATGGGCTCCATGTCCTCTTTTGCTGGTCCTCCCGGTACCCACCACGAGATAGACCCGTCCGTGGTTGAGCTGCCTTGTGTGATAGTGGGGCCTAAGGAGCCTACCGAGCAGATCATTAATCTGCTGGACCACCCAGTGCTGCAGAACCGCGTCACTTACATCAAGGGCTCCGTGATGAGTGAAGAGGATATGTGTCGAGTTGGCGCCGACGCTGCACGGGCGTGCTTCGTGCTTGCCTCCAAAGCTGCAGCGAACACCAAGCAGACAGATGCCGAGACCGTCATGCGCTTACTGGCCATCCGCAACTACAATCCGGATCTCCCGGTGTACACGCAGATCGTGAGTCCTGTCTTCCTGGGCTACATCAATGGCGTCGACGCTGACCAAATGCTGTGCCTGGACCAAATCAAGATCAGTCTGCTTGCCAAAAGCTGCCTGTGTCCGGGGCTTGTCACTCTCATAAGCAATCTGTTCCGTTCATCAACTCTTGTAAACCCCGAGAGCCTTACCAGTTGGGAACAGGAGTACGCCGAGGGGATGGCGCTCGAGGTATATGCTACCACGTTGCCGTCGGTGTTTCATGGACTCACCTTCAGCCAGGCTTGCGAACTCCTCTACAACATCTCGTACGGCGAGGTCATAATGCTTGCAGTCTACGAACAGCCCGTTGTACCATCCTTAAAGCCGTCAAAAACGAATGCATCCGCCAAGACGATGCCTCAACTTCGACGGTGCTCGTGGACACACCAAGTGGACCATCCAGCGCAGATGCTGAGCAACCCGGGCAGCTCTGTCACTATGCGTTCAGGTCAGCTAGTGTACGTGATGAGCGAAAGCAAGAAGATCACACTTACATCGTCCATCGCCAACGAGTTGAAATCCTGGCTGGCGAAAGGGAATGTCCTACCACCACGAGGAGCAGGGCCCAGCTCAATGCCAAAGCGGTCTGTGGCACCCCCACCAAAGCCAATTTCTCCACGATTGGCAGCGTATCAATCGTTTGCAGAATCAGCTGAAGCCAGGGTGGCTGAAGAAATGGTCATCGAAGAATCGAAAGACCCGACAACTGGCGAGAGCATCCGCAACCACATTATCGTTGTGTCAGATCTCGAGTTAACCTCTACGATGGCGTTTGCGCAGATGCTGCGCCTAGAACGTCACGTGCCCGGCAGTAGGGACTACCGTCCGATCATTTTCCTGTCCTGGTCTTCAGCCAAGACTGTGGCTGCGACTTGCCGCAAGCTACGCGAGTTTGACGACATTTTTGTCATGCTGGCCACGGGTGACTCGAAGCGCGAGCTACTGCGTGCAAATATCCTCGAAGCCAGCCGCTGCGTTGTACTCGCTGATAAAGCCAACATCCAGGAGATTGACGGCGAGGCTGTTGATTCTGCGACGATTTTTCATTACCTGGCTGTGCTATCAATCCAGGCAGAGTATGGCATGGACACGACGTCTGGCTTGATGCCGATGGTCGAGTTGAATATGCCTCGAACAATGCAGATCCTCGACTCCACGCTGAAAAAGCGAACACTGACTTCGTTCCAGCACCGCCAAGTACTTGACTCCCTGATCAACACTGCCCTGACTTCCTCAGCAGCGGTGACACCGACAGACTTTCCTCAAAAGCTTCCTGAGCCGCGTGTATCTGACGACATAAGCGATCTCAAACGCAGGCTTGGGAAGGCGAATGTCGTCAAGAACATCTATCTGCGTGGAGCTGACAACATCATCACCCTCGACCAGCAAGTCAAGTTGAGCAAGCGGATCAACACCAAGCGCACACTCATCCGACGCGAACTTGAATCCACTCGACGGCACTATTTTGACGTGCGCAGATCAGCGCTGCTGCCATTTTTTGCGGCAGGATACGGGTTTGCCGACGACATATTCGACAACATGCTGTGTCAGAGCTTCTTCACGCCTGGGCTGATCCGCTTGATCTACGAGCTCCTCTTTTCCGAGAATGGCCGCCCTGCTGCTCTTTCCGGAGGCGACACAGTCTTTTCTTCGTGTACCGCAAGCTCTCTAGTGCAAATTCCAGTGCCGACGCGATTCGTCCAGAGAACGTTTGGCGAACTCTTTCTCCACCTTTCCACCAAGGAGATCGTGTCAATTGGGCTGTACCGCGGCACAGACACTCCGTTTCAATTGCCTTACGTCGCAACGGGGCCTGATAGCGACACAATTCTAGTCGAAGATGATCTGGTATTCGTCCTTGCACATCCAGATGCACTGAGGAATATCAATACAAACCGATCGCGACATCAAGAGAAAGCTGCCCCGTTTCCGACTGCGTCAAGCCACGACCACGTTCAATTCAACGAGAAAGAAGACACCACTACGCCGTCGGCAGCCGATGAGCATTTTCCACCGTTGTCAATTAACACGAAGGGACCCGTGCTCCATCGAGGGAACTTCAACTAGCGATGGCTCTACTTTCGACACGAACCTTCATGACTCACCCAGCCAAACATTGCGCTGCTAAAACCTGAACAGCTTCTTCAAAATGACCTCGTTGTTCGTGATGGTGGTTCCACCCAGGATAAGCTGGCACTTGGTGTTCTCACTCAACGCATCGTGCACCTCTTGAATCTATAATGGCAACCCAAAACAAGTCAGTGCTGGCTAGAAACGTGGTTAAGATGCCGACGTTGTACCTCTTCGAAGGTGATTCCGCCCACCACAAACACGACAAGAATGTTAGACTCGCCCAGCAGCCGACTACCGTTAGTACCGCGTTGGCCACCACCACTGCCACCAAAGCCAAACTTGCTGAAGCCACTCTTGAGAAGATCAATGCCTGCGCGTGTCAACTGCTCCGACGCATCTACGACCTACACACGATCCATTGTTAGTTCAGAACACTAATCCAGCATAGCCCAAGTCGCACGCAGCGTACATGCTCAAGCTGCGGGATCGGCGCTCCCGACGGGTTTATAATAGAGTTGCAAAGCTCAGCAACGAGCGAGCGCGACGAATCTTCTGTCGTTGAGGTGGCTTCTTCGTCGCTGATCTTTGCAAACTGCAGCGCACAATCCTACATCATAGAGTATAATATCAGTAAATACTACCACTGCAAACACACTGCTGTGTTCTTGTTTACCTTCAGAGGAGTCATCAGGCTCTCGACATAAGTGTCAATGATGGATTTCGCCTCCGGCATTTGAAAGTCGCCATTGTTGCTGTTGGAGTCGGCCCCCTTCGCCGTCGTTGGGGAGTTGCCACCGTCATTCCAATCCCAATCGTCACCTTCAGCAACAGACTGTCCCGCCGCAGCCTTCTCAGTATGCGCCCCATTGGCACCGACGTAAGGAAGAAGCTGGCCGAACAACTCTGGAAGCGCCTCCTTCACTGAAAGTGGGTTTGATTTTGTGGCCTATACATTGCGGTAGCACACACACTGTTAGAAATCTTTGGCCACTCAATTCGTACAGCACATCATTTTACCTGAAGAGCACTGTCAGCCAGAGCTTTTTGGACCATTTGAATAGTAAACTCTTCCAGCGGTGATCCAGAGGAGAGTGAAAACGCTTGGACTAGTAGCGTTAGCAGCTCGTGAAGAGAAAGCATTTCCTCGTTCGATATTGCAGCGCCAGATTGCGCTGCAGACAGCTGCCGCTGAACGGCATCAGCCAGTTCGGGGATAATCCACTCGCCGCCGCCTTGCTTCCGAAGTTTAAGTTGGCGCATTGCACGCTCACGGCATGTATCCCATCGAAGTTGCAACTGGTCCATCCGCTCCAGAGTTTCCAAGACGATCACTCCGAGCTCAACCAACGAGCTATACTCGAGATTAGTAGGCTCACCGGCCTCCAAAATCTTGCTGATTCGGCGCAAAACGACATCACGACCACGTGTCTTCTCTCCAGGTCTACGCGTAGCAGGCGTTTTCTGAATTTTACCTTCATGAAGCAAAGCCTGCTCCACAGCTTGAAGGCGCTTGTCTAGATCGCGCAAGGCGAGTTTTGCAGGTCGGAAGGCTAGAGACCGAAACACATTCGAGCCGCTGGGAATTGCCGGATGACACAAACTGGCACCACCTTTCCATTGGATCTGAGAAACAAATTCCGAGGGGCGATAGTCGGACGCGTCAAGAGTTGCAGCAAGCGGTGTCGATAGCGTCAACGGCGTCGGATCACATCCGTGAAGCGGAAAGATGTCCGTCACGTTCAGTTTTGCTCGCTTCTACGACCACGCACATCACACTATTAGTGCAAAACCTTTAGTCATAGCGATCTGCACGTAGTTCACTTACCGTAGCACTATCTTCGGCTGTATTCTGCCCTGTAGCGGCAGCTGTGGGCGTCTGTGGCAAGAGTGCAAGAATACGATCGAGAAGAGAGCTTCCAAAAGAGCACGGCGAGACTAGATCACACGTCCTGCCATGCACAAGAACACACGCATTAGTCAAGTAAATTTGCAACCAAGTAGCCAAGCCGAACCGTACGTACCGGTCAATGATAACCACAGAGGCAGCCTGTTGACCCTGGAGTGGTTGAGGGCCTGCATCGTCTTGCAGCTCGTTCAAGATCCGCAACAGCGTGTGCCCAATCTTCAGCGAGGTCGCACCCAGTGCGAAAATGCGTTCTTTGACATCCAGCCGAGCGCCGACCATCATTTCCGCGAGTGTGTACGCCAGTAGCCTCATGGACCTCCTGAAAGCGCTCGGGATATGCTCAGGCAGCACGTCCTTGACATGCGTGTACTTCTTCACTCCATCCACTGCATTGAACCCCGCCGCTGCACGCCCCGTAGGAGACGCAGGCGACGTCATATTCACCTCCTCCACCTGATGCAGCAGCAACGGGAACGCCGCCGCGCACGTGGGATGGGACAGCACAAACACCGACGGTTCGGGACTGAACGTCCTCGTGGACAGCAGCGGCACCACATTCAGCGGCAAATGGACGACCTGCACTCCGTTCTGCACCTGCTCAATTGCTTCCTTCTCTGCGTCTTCCCAGCCCCACTCTTCCTGTTGCTCACTCAATTCTGGTCCGTTTAGCGTCGGAAAAGTCGCGTTCTTGTTCAATTCCGCTGCAAACTCCTCAAACTTCATGGCTTTGACCGCTCTGGCACCTGTAGCAACTGCTGCAGCATCGCCCCCCAATTGGCTGAAGTCGTAACACTCGTGCGCTCGCTCCGACAGGCTGCTGCAGACGGTGAGGCGCTGCACGACGCCCAGCGCCAGCAGCTGCTCGAGCTGCGCCTCGTAGTCCCACAAGAAACCCGAGAGCAGCAGCACCACGTGACCAACACTCTCGTCTCCAGTGTGTGACGCCAGCAGCCTCCGCAGCGCCTCGGGCGTCGCGCAGGACACTAAATCCTCAGCTGAGATCAAATTTTGCACGTTCAAGTCGCGCAGCAGCAGCGGAATGGCCCCGGACCAGCGCAGACTCTCGACGCACCCAGTCTCGGCGGCCACCACGGCGCCCTGCAGCTGCTCCGCGGCCTGCAACACGCCGCCCAGCACCTCCTCCGCCACGTTCACCACCATCTTGAGCCCTGGAACCAGATTTACTTATCGAGCACAAAATCTAGTATTTGCGCTACCCAATATACATATGTGTACCACATAAATTGACTCGGCGTATTTTTGTGACGACTATTTTCAATCGAGCGTGAGGTGGAGAGCAATTCTGGCGCTACAGGACGAACTAGTGAGCCATGAGGAAGGAGCAGCGCGTCATTTTGGGTTTCGGCGCCACGCTGGTGGGTGTGGCAGGTGCGTTCTGTGAATTGTACGGTTGATCCGCCTCAAATTGGCCTAAAATTGCTGCATTTAGGCACGTTGGGCATCTACTTGCCTCGATACAGCACCATGGCGCAGCAGGGTCGCGAACGCACGTCCAGACGCCGCGAGGCCGTGGAGAAGGGGGAGGAGGCGCCCACGCCCGAGAAACCTTCGTCTTCTATGTGGAAGAACGTGGACAAGGCGCGGCGCGGGGAGTAGACAAGTTTTAGGAGCTAATGTCACGCCTTGGGGTCGATGGAGCGGACTTTGGCGATCACCCGCTTGGGCAACGCGCCCAGTTCGCTGTTGGGCACATAGCGGCCGCCTTGCAAGATCTAAAAAAGCAGAAAAAGTCGTGAAAAAACGTGTTTTGGGGCTCTGGACAGGAGGTGGAGACGTACCGTGCCGACTTTAAGCACGCTGTCGAACTGCGTGAGCTTGCCGACGGACGGGAGGCAGAGCGTGGCGGCGGAGCAGATTTTCTTGCCGAAGTACGAAGCCGAGCCGCTGGGTCCCAGGAAGAAGAAGGACGAGTACACGTCTGGGGTCGCTGTCTCAGCCCCGCGGTAGACCCAGCGAGCGAACCACGACGGCGACGACTCTTCCTGTTGATACGAGCGACGTTAGCGTTGAGCTGGCTGGTAACGAAAGCAAGACGGGCAGAACGTACGACTTCAGCAGGCTGGCCGAGGTTCTGGATCTCCTTGACGATCGCTACGAGGTCCCACATCGTTGTGAAGCGTGCCGGGAGCAGGACGTCCTGCATTAAATGGTCGCCGAAGTAGCAGATTCTCTAAAGGACGGCATGGCATCGACGAGTTAGAGTGAGTGAATGCCATGCTGACGACGCTGTAGAACGCACCAGGTCCTTCTCGGCGATGACGTGTGTGGACGTTGGTTTCCGTGAGTTTTCACTGAAGAACGTCATTAGCGTCTTCACGTTGCCGTGAGCATATATCCTGCGGTGATGCAGCATCCGCACCACCTTTTTCTGAGCGCGGCTGCCAACGGAGTCGCCGTTTGCTCCAGTCTCCACCGTGAGCTCCTAATACGCAGCAAGGAGCTGTTAGCTACTGACCACCAGACGCAGTCGAGAGCAAACTTACCGAGAAGGGGGTATCGTTGAACTCGTCGAAGAAAACTTCTTTGTTGGCCTCCGTGACCACAAGGTCAAAGTAGTTCATCCAGTTGCGGCCAACTGCGAACTGCATGACCGTGTTGCAATGCGTCCACGAACCGTTCGTGAGGATGAAGAGCTGCTTGCCCAGATTCGTTTTGAGTATCTCCAGCAACGTTACGATATCTGCGTTCGGCTGGATAAGAAGACCGGGAGACGTGGTGATCGTCTTCCAGAACGCACCGGCGTAAAAGGATCGCGCAGCCTTGAGTGCAAACCCGCTCAGCGATACGTACACAACCGTGTTAGCCAAGAAGGGGTCGTTGGGGTTGCCTGGTCGTTCATCTTGGATGTCAGGGACAAGGTAGAGAGATGCCCCTAGCTCTTCCGTCGCGATCTATGAAACGAAGACAACACACAACCAGCATGAGGACTCGACCACCAAGTTCGTAAGGCAAGTTGCTCAGCTTGTAAGCCTTACCACCCCCGAGTCAAACGCGTCAACGATCCAAGCATACAGTGGCGCGTAAATGATGTCGGCTGCCGTATAGAGATGTATCAGCTTCGTTGACCCGCCAAGCAAGCCAGCAACAGACTTGTCGTCGTCGAGAACGGTGTTGCCATAAAGCACGCTGATGCTGAAGTACGAGATCTCGTGAGAGCCGTGATATGCGCGCTGAATGGAGCCGTCCTCTCCTAAGTGGAGGAAGTTGCCTCGAGCTGAATCTACAACAACCCCTCGCTGGGCGATGGAAGGTAGCCACGGGGCAGGTGGAGCAGTGCGAAGACCAGGGAAATTCTTTTGCAGCTCCTTGGTGGCTTGGCCGAAGCTTGTTTGTAGCAGATACGGCAGTCGATACTCCACGAGAGTATGATCAACATCAAAGCCGATCCACGAGTAGCGCGAATGGTGAAAAATATCGCGTTGCTGTTGGGTCTGCAGTGGCTCGAAAAGGTCCCTTTGACGGGCAACCGTGACGGCCTTTAATCGCATCCGCGAGGTAGTCTCGACGAACATGTCCAAGAAAGACTGTGTGTGCATGCTTACACATTTCACCCAGAAGGCTTCAAGCTTGTCGTTCGTGAGCCAGTCCCCGTGCGGTTGCTTAATACAAGCGACGAAGTCGGCGCTTGATTTGGTCTGCATGAACGCTTCTCGTCTCCATGCTAGATATGCCTGGACGAGCACGACAAGGTCAGCTATCAGTACTAACATGTTACTTCTTAGAGGTTACTAACCAGAGTGGCTGACACAAGGACGACGCAGCCTCTGACGAGCACGAGGTCCAAGAAGCGGACTCGCAGCACGAACGGCAGCGTATCGGAGATGAAAACCTGAAAAAGCATCCAGACGACGTATCGGTCGACACCGATCGAAAGCATGTGCTTGTAAATACTGGGGTCACGCAATTGGATGGTCGATTCCAATACATCGGTGTAGATAGCATAGGCTTCGGATCCGGTGGGGATGCAAGGACGGCGGTTGGATGGAACTTGATCGCGATATAGGATGAATGACAACACCTTGCCAGCCTCTGCGTTCGCGCGAAGTTCTGAAGCAATTATCTCGGTCAGTTGTTTGATCTGTGCAGTATACCAGTGCTCTGTTAGAAACGAGAGATGCACGTTCAAAACCCAGCGACGTACGATGGATTCGTTGTACTTATTGACTTGAATCGGAAGCCCGGCAATCACCGCCTCTATGATTTCGGGCTCTCGACTCTCAAGCGATGGCAAGACGTATGAAACGTCATCCTCGCCGAGTATCACTTCACCGTCGGGTCCTTTGGCAGTAGCGGTGCCGCTAGTCTGGGAATTCATTGTCATGCGTCGGGTGGAGAATTCGAAGTTCTGCAAATGACAAGTCAGCTCGATCTTTCAATGACACAGTTGTTTGTCCTGAGAGCTTACCTGGCCAACAATGGATTTGGATTTCTTGTGCACCTCAACGTCCACAATTTCCAGCCAGATCTTACGTCGACGTGCGGCAAAGGACAGTCCTTGTCGAACCGATATGGAGATATTGTGCGCGCTCATCCCGCGCCAGATGATGAGGTCATCGCTCAAGCTTCTGCGCTTCGACAGCATAGTCCGAGTTGGCGCCTCCCTGGAGCTGTGGATACGCGCGACTGAAGGGCACAAGCTAAATTTGAGCAAATGAATATCATAGCTCTTAAGCATTAAAACCCAGCACAACCTCCGCATCCGCTATTGCAACTATTCACTCGTTATACTCAAGTCGTAGCGATCATCTTCATCGCCAGGCATTTCTGACCAGAAGAACCCGAGCGCTTCCAGTTTCACACGATCAGTCTCGATACAGGCGGCGAACCACTTCCGACGCACAGAATTGTTTGCCAACTGTCCTAGTTTCAGTCCATGTGACGCCTCTGGCCACGGATCAGCCGATGGGACCGCAAAGTCTGCTGGCACTTTAGCATTGCCATGGACGTGGACATAAGTGGTCAAGGCGGGTATGACGACGCATTCCCACTTGGCCTCAGACACGTCCCACACGAACCCAATGTCCTCCAGTTTGTCAAAATCCTGAGCAATTTGTCGGAAGAAGTCGCCTCTGTTGCGAATGTTCTGCGCAATGAAGCCAAGCCGCATACCCCACGTCGATTGCGGCCACGGTTCCTTTTCCGGCACGATGAAGACTGTATCGATGTTGCAGTTCCCGTACACTCGGTGATACATCTCGAACGCTGGCAAAATGGTTTCTTGCCACTTGTGGTCGTTGCTGTAAAGGTGGAACCCCAACTCGTCCAGCTCCTTCCTATCGCGATCCACATACTCCGTGAATGCCGAGACCGCTCGAATGCGGTTCACCATCGCTCCCAGGCGATACGCCTTTAGCCTCTCGAGCCACTTGTCCGGTTCATTTCTCTCATCTCCACCATCTTCTCCAACCACGAAACTCTGAGGAACTTCACAGTGGCCGTAAAGCTCTCGATATCTTCTCAGTGCCGGCATGAACAGCTCGCCCCAATGGTAGCCCGCCACGACCCACACGAAGCCAATGTCGTCGAGGTCCCGAACTTGGTCCTGCATTAACTTGTGCCTTTTTTGACGTAGAAAATTCACATGAGAGCCCAATTTCAGACCCCACGTGGCCCTCGGCCACTGCCGATCTCCCTCGGGCACCACAAATTTGCGTGGCACGAGCAGATCCCCCTGCAGTTCCTTGAACCTTTTCAAAGCCGAAAGCGAGACTTGTTCCCACTGGAAGCGCTTCCAGTCGCGGATTTCGGGAAACCCGACGGCGTCCAATTGTCGTCGCACTGCCAGCATCTCCGGCGAGTCGTTGGCGCGCGAAATGTCGACGAATTTACGGATCTCGCGGCCCAGATTCAATCCGCGCGTCTCTTCTGGCCATTGAAAGTCGACGGACTTTGGAGCCTCGTCCGAGGGCACTTGGAACGTGTAAGGCACGAGAAAGTGCTCGTTCTGCGCGTAGAAGACCCTCAGAGCAGATGCCAGCGATGAGAAGCGCTCGGGCTTGCGTCTGGAGCTCAGAAAGCGACGTGCACCACCGAGCACCTGGCGCCGCATACTGCGGTAATACGCTGTAGCAATTGAGGGAATGTTTTGATAAAGTCACGTGATTGGTTGAAATCGTCTCTGTGGACTCGACTAACTTGATATTGTGAACAACGATGAGCGGTGTTCGTGAGGAGGAGGTGGCAGCTCCGGAGCAGCACCGCGCCGTGAACGTCGTGGGCGCTGTGGTGTCCGTCGTCGCCGCCGTGTTCCTAGGTGGAGGTGCGTGGGTGTTAACTACCATCATATCGAATTTCCCATTTTATTCACATAATTCTCCTTATTGTGATATTCTGCAGGTTTCTACTATGGCATGACCAAGCAGCAGAAGGCACTGGCTGAAGAAGAGAAGAACGCGCCCAAGAGCAAAAAAAAGTTCGAGCCCAAGTCGTCCACGTTCTTCGAGCGCCGGCTGGCACTGGATAAGCAGCTGCCGCCCAGCACCGCGGCCCGCAAGGCGTTGCTGGGCGTGACGCTCGTGTCCGTGACTGGCTGCTGCCTCTTGGTGGGCGGATTGGCTTCTGCTCTCGGAGTCTCCGATGTGCGAACTTTTCTTATTCTTGTGGATTTTAAAAAGATGCACTCTTTCTTATTTGGTTTTTTATTTGATATTTTTGGAAATAGATGACGGAGCTCCGGGACAGACGACAGAAGACTCCAGCGGCTGAGACCATACCGTTGGATTTTCAAGGACTGGGAGAAGCCAAGAGGGAGATTCTGAAAGAGGTGGCGGATGAGGTGAAGAAGGAGAAATAGACTCGAGATACGTTAGACTACTGCGCCGCCTAAGGATCCCCCGATCATACTTACAATGCCCGTGCATGGGCGCTCGATGCAGGGGTGTACGCGGTACCCATGGACTTCTCCGATGATGATCAGATCTTGGCGTGGAACGGACAGCCAGTGCAGCTTGTGCAGGACGAGGAAGACGCCGCCGTCAAGCTCCTCCATGCGCATGGCCCCAAAGGCTTTCAATGTGCTGACCTCGTAGTGAAGCTGCCCGCTCTCCCACTCGTAGCCGCTCAGCATGATCATTTTGGACCGGATTCCTAGCGTTGTGTCGACGCAACAAGGAGAGATGAACAGTTTCAAGGAGCCGAATTTCCATCGCACACTGAGGATAGCTCCTATTGCTCGGATCCCAGTGATGACAGCGACAATGCCGAGCACGATCACGCCGTGGCCTACCAGGCTCCACACATAGTATGAAACTGCTTCAGCTGCTGCCTTGGAGCGCTTCAGACTCGACCGGTTTAATGACGTGAGGTAGTACTGCATCGCCGCCGCGCAGGCGAATTCGCCTACCAACGCCGTCTCGTAGTTGAAGAGCAGCCGCTTGATCAGACAACGAGGCGTCTCCCCCAGCCAGTGCATACTTTCGATCATCTCGAACAACATCGAGAGCACGCCAGACAAGTTGTAGCCCAACGAAATGTACTGCACCTTCGCCAGGAATCCGTCTTGGGCGATTAGCATGAACAGGTCGCTCATTAATCCTTCGACCAGCAAGTACAGGATCACCGCGCGATGATAGTTCCTCGCCCCGTGCGCAGACAACCGCAGACTCTCTTGGACGTACACCAACGCGGCCTTGAACCGAAGCTTCTCCTGCATGATGTCGCACCTTCTACCGTAGCGTTTGCACGAGATGTAGCTCCGTCGCATCAAAATCGAGCGGTATGCAATCCAGGCTGCTCCAAACAGCCCGTACCAATACGATCGTCTGTAGAAGGTATCACCAGTGTCCCCGGCGAGCGTTGCGCCGTTGCTATCGTACGTTCCAAGCCCATTCACCTCGACGTACGCTGTCTGATCCTTTGAGCAGTAAGTTCCTGATGCTTCCTCGTAGAAAGCGTAGTAGCCGATACTGCCGTGGTAAAAGTAGTGGTGAAACGGGTAGCTCTCTCCCGAGCAGCTCGCTGGCGTCGTGGAGGACGGAGCTATGAGGTCACCTCCAAGGAAATATGCTCCATGGATGTTGTATTGAGGCACGACGAAGTGACAGACTCGGCCGTCCGGGGCAGCATAGTAGTTGACAATGTCAACGTTCCACCACGCCCCAGCAACCATCAGACCTTCCACCGGGCAGAGCTCCTCGCGATTTATCGTCTCGGCTGCTGTGCCGGTCGGGACCACCAAATCCTGGGTAATTTTGTGCGGCGTCATGAACTTGATGAAGCTTCTAGCCTGAAGTACCAGCGGCAGCAATCCTACACCCATCCACAGGCAGATCAGCAGCCTCTTTGCAGTGAAGAGGGCGCTCTCGCCATCTCCTGCTCCGCCTTCGACATCGTGACCGTCGTCCACGCCGTACACGTTGGACTTCTTCCGAGACGACAGCGATGAAAGGTACGTGCTGACACTTCCTTTTGACCTCATCGGGGCCAGGTCACTTTAATGATGTACACGTAGAGCTCTACGCTTCATCTCGTGGTGGTGGTTTCAGCAATTCCTCATTTGTAGCCGCTGCATCATCGCATAATTGCTGGTAGCAATGACAATAATGATATAAGTAGGTTCCTCCCAGTACGATCGCATGAGGAGACCACCGTTAGCTTTGACTAAGGGTTAGTTGCACGACAAATCTCGCTCGAACACGATATGTCTCTTGACCCAACATCCAAAGCACTGCGAGATGTTCCTCACCGCAGCGGTCGCACTGAACAATCCCGAAATCGAGCAGGACTCTGCTTGTTCGCCTTCTCCTGACGGTGGTGCGTGAAACGCTGGATGAGTTCACCCTTGCGCTCAATGATCTTCTCTTGAGCTTGTGCCCGCTTCCTGAAGTGCCACAGAAACTGTTGTCTGAGTGATGGAGAAGTGAAATAAAATACCGAGCTGACGCAGCACTAACCTGAGACGCTGCAAGTTTGCAGCGATGTATACTGCGAGGTCTTTCACGAAGTTCTGCACGAAGGAGCAGAGCTGAACGATGTGCTCCGATGTTGTCCCAATACCGAGCTCGTGAAGTGCAGCTTCTGCGTGTGTGCGATGGCTGTTAATGGTCTGCTCGTGGTCTGCGAAGGCTACAGGCGGGGAGCCCGTTGATATGGCAGCTAGCGACGAGGGCTCGGAAAGCCGAGGGGTGGAATTTGATGCTTTCAACCCCGCCGCTGGAACGTCCTGGATAAACGGTAGAAATCCCGATGTGGCAGGAGATCCGAGGCCTGCTGCGCTTGTATGCGGTCGTTGGTTTTGAAAGATGGCAGACATAATAGCCGGGGTACGAGCTGGGGACGTGGCACCAGGCTCAGTAGCAGTTGCATCGAGGGCAATCAGTTGTTGTTGGCTGCTCTGAAGCGCCTTCCACGTCGAGATGGCAGCTTCGAGCATCAGTTTGAGGCTATCTGAGCATTCCTGGAGCACTTTGGCTTCTAGTTGAGTTTTCCATGCCTTGTACTCTAATCTCCTTTCCTCGACCAGACTTTCCACTTGTTCCTTTAAGTGTGCGCCGTGCTCAGTCGTATCCAACAACTCTTGCTGCTGCCGCTTGATCTGCTTTTCTAGTGTTAGTACCGTTAACTGACTTCGATCGAGGTCTGCTCGTTGGCGCGTGCTGGCAACAGTCAGGGTAGCCACGGTCTTCTCCAGCCTTGCATTCTCGCAACGCAGAATCTCCGTTTGTCGGTCGATCTCGACCTGAATGTTGCGGCGCTCCAAGTCCGTCCTAGCTATTCGTCTTCGCCACTTCTCTTTGTCATGCGCGATTTCGGCCTCTCCCGCTAGCAAGCGTTCAATAGCCCGGTCGCGCTCACGCTCAACCTCGAACTGGTTCTGCTTTGCGATTCCTTGATCCAGTTGCGCTTCTTTCGCGCGTTCACGCGCCACATCTCGGTCTTGAATTGCCTCGTTACGCAATCGAAGTGCTTCTTCCTCGCGCTCCTGGCACTCTTCCTGCACCCGCTGTAGCTCGGCGATAACCTTTTCGGCCACTTTCCAACTATGCACCGCGTTGTTACGCGCTGTCTGCTCGCACACCAGTTCGTTTTGAAGCTGCGCAGTTTGAATCTGCAACGTGTCACGCTCTCTCGAGACTGAGTCTACAGCAACTCGGAACTCCTCCGTCTGCTTGGCCAATGCTGCACAGTCTTCAACCACCTGCGCACGCAGCAGCACAAGCCGATCTCGCTCAATCCGAAGCTGCTCGCGTTCCTGCCTAGCCTGTTTGAGAGACCCAACCGTGTGCTCATACTCCAACTCGCACATTTTCAGTTGTTGCTGCGCGAGATCGCGCTGCGAAATCGCAATATCGCGCTCCTTCTCGCACGTGTGCTTGCCGCCGTAGTGCTGGAGTTGCTGTCCAAGCTCAAAATGGCCCCAGTGCATCGCCAAGTCCAGCGGCGTGTGGCCGTTCTTGTTCTTGTCGTTCAGCGGCGCGCCTCGTCGAAGAAGTTCCTCCATAATCTTAGAGCGGTTCCACAGTGACGCCGAGTGCAGCAACGAGTTCCAGCCTTGGTCCTTGAGAGCGGCAAGGTTCGCACCTGCAGCCTCGAGCTCCTGGAAAACCTGAATGATATAGCCGTCCGTGTCGTCCGCGTCCCAGATCGCTTCATTATCGAACAGGTCGATGACCTTCGCTTGGGTAGGCGCATCCAGCTCATGTTGCTGCCGTGAAGACATGCCAAAGTGAATATAATAATAATAAAAACACACCTAAAACAAACCTCCACTTAAAAGGAGACCAACTATATTTATCAAGTCACGCTGATCTGGCTGGCGGGTGTTCATCGTCACTGAGCGTCTCCATCTCGAAGCATTTGCTGGTGCTCCTGCTTCCACTGCAGTACATTCAGTTAGGCAACTTGTCGCCACGAACCATCTCCGTTTTCTTGCACCTGCTCCATTGTCGCCGAGGTGACACCAATCTGAGCACGAACGGCAGCTCGACGCTGTGCTAGCCGCGCAAGCTCGCGCTCCGTGTTCTGTGTACATTGAAAGCAACTTCTGATTTCTTTTGCGAACGTGCAAGTGCCAGCTTGCACCTAACTTGCCTATCGTATCCGCGCACACTTCGCCTGAAATGCTGCCAAACGACGGCCTTTTCGGATCAAACACAAGTGTACGCAGTGAGTTTTACCACCATAAAACCAGTGTTTCGTTCTCACGCACGTTGCTCAGCAGTGGACGCCTCTGCTTCTTCGTCACCAGCTTCGGGGCGGTCATCCCCGTCGTCGCGCGGGTGGTTCTTCATTGCTCACTGCCTTTTCCCGGGAGACTCTTGGAGGTGAAGCGTCAGATATCCTTAGCCACACACGAGACAATGGGAGAATGGTGCATATTAAGGGTTTACTCGCTCGGAAACTACTGCTTCTCGTTCATCGCCACGGAGTTTCACTTGAATTGAAGCTCCTCGGCGCATCTGCAGCTTGGCTTAGTTGGTCTTCCGGCCATTCACATCGGCGATAAACTTGGCGTACAGGAGGCTGTCACGGCCAGTGTCCATGTTCGCCATCGCCAGCACCGCCAGCAGCAGCATAACGGCGAGCAGCACGGACGTCCAGAGGATGATCTGGAACTCGGCAATGTCGGGCATGGACACCGCACCAGGAGCAGTAGTGTTCGTGGTCGTGGTCGAGTTATCATCGTCGTCCTCCCACTCACTGCCGCTCTGGGCATCCAAGTCTTCTTCCTCCTCCTCCTCCTCCGACCCTTCTCCCTCCTCCGACTCCTCATTCTCCAAGCCCGACACGAGTCTGCGGTTGCGAGCGCGACGCGAGAGCGCCGCCAGCTGCTGCACGGACGTCGGCAGGCTTCCAGTCATGACCTGAGCTCCCACCGCCTGCTTACTCTTCATCAGCTGCGCCAAGAACTCGGTCACCGTCGTGGTCACAGCCTGTTGAGCTGCTCGCTGCTTGTCTCCTTGCAGGCTCGAGAGCCCCACCAGATACAGCGTCTTGCCCTGTCCGTCCTGCTTGACATCAGCCGTGAGCTGCATCACTTGCGCCAGCTCCTGGGCGAAGGCCACGTCCTGCTCGTCACGCGCGTCCAAGAAGCGGTTGCCCGCTAGCACTTCTTGCACCAATATGGCGCTCACCGACGGCATCGCGGCCTCCACACTGGCACACAGAGCGGCACTGCCTGCACAGCGCAGTCCTGACGGGTATTTGGCGCTGAACTCCTGTGCTACCGCTACCGGGACCTTGACATTCGCGGTCTGGGCGGGGTACAGCTCGTGGAAGGCTCCCGAGGGCTCCAGCGCAGCGTTCAGAGCCGTTAAACTCGTGTCGTCCAATAGGAGTAACGCGAACGCGTCGCTATGCGTGAAAATGTCGGCTTGGAGTGGGCTCTGCACGGCAGAACGCGTCGAAACGCGCCCCGTGCCGAGCCCCAGCGAACTGAGTGCCAAATCGGCCAGTCCGGCGGCGGAGAAGCCCGCGGACGCGCGAGTTTCGTGCCACAGCGCGGATGACGCCTGGCCCACGACTAGAACTTGGTCTGCGCGCGCCTGGGGGGCCGCTAGAGCCGCTGCAGACAGCAGGAGGAGCGAGCGGAGCGAGGCCATAGCCGACGTTTGAGGCGCTTTGGATCTCTATTGGGAAGAATGAGGCAAAACCGCCCGCATCTGCGGACTGCGCGGATTGGCTGAAAATAGGAAATACGTCCAAGTTGGTAAGATATGGAAAAGGTGACGTGGGTATGGGACGCACTTCAACGACGGCAACTTCGTGGCTGTAGTCGCGGAAGTACACGAAGGCGCTACAGTGCATTAAGGTGCATTGATAGTACCGGGAGCATTGGTCTAGTAGTGCAAGGGAAGTTGTTTGCATCGGACACAGCGGCAAGGTGTGCACGCATGACCCTCCGACGCCTACATGAGGCCAACGATCATGCTTTCCTGAGGATGTGCAGACAATTGTTTTCATACTCGCTCGCTAACCTCTAGCACTGATCCCGCTGCTGTTGCATCCGCTCTCCATCCGCAGCGTCTCCTTGAAGAGGACGATGCCATCTTGCCAGTCGAGCGTCCACCTGATAATCTGATTCTGTCCAAATTTCATCCAATCAAGCGCCGGTCTGCCGGTGGTGGAGCTCCTCATCCCACAGTCACCGATACGCCACGTCCGCCACGCACTTGAGCAATTGCTCACGCATGACACGCCCCACCGACATGATCGAGCTCGTTCCCGGGCCGTCTCAGATGCTTCCCAACGTTCTGGTAGCTCTGGGAGCTCCGTGCGGCTCGTCCGACCTGGACCCCGCCTTCTGGGACGACTACGTGGCTCTGGAGCGCAACCTGCAGGAATTCCTGCACGCCGAGAGCTGCAGCGTGGCCATCCAGTCGGGAGAGGCCATGCTGGCGCTCTGGGGCGCCCTCAAGAGCACGCTAAAGCCCGGAGACGTGGTGGTCTGCGCCGCCAATGGGCTCTTCGGAGAGGGCTTTGCGGACATGGCCAAGGCGCTCGGGGCCGACGTGCGCGTGGTCCAGTGTGACTGGCGCAAGACCATCGACGTGGACGCGTTGTGCGCCGAGATCCGCCGCTCCAACCCCAAGCTGGTGACTGCAGTGCACTGCGAAACGCCCAGCGGCGTCCTCAACAACTTGGAAGGCGTGGGGGCGGCAGTGGCCCAGCACACGACGGACGGACTCTTCCTCGTGGATTTCGTGTCGAGTGCCGGAAGCGCGCCGCTCAATGTGGACGCATGGAAGATCGACCTGGGTCTATTGGGCCCGCACAAGGCGTTCTCGGGTCCTCCGGCGTTGGCGTTCACGACGGTGAGTGACAAGGCCTGGAAGCGCATCAATGGGGTCAAGTACGTCGGCTACGACGCGCTGCAGCCGTTCTACCGCGCGGCGCTCCAGGAGCCGCGGCTCCTGCCGTACACGCACAACTGGCAAGCCATTCGCGCTGCTCTCGTTGCGTGTGAAAACATCAAGAATGAAGGCGGAATTGATGCTGCAGTGCACCGACACGCGGAGGTGAGTGCGTTCGCGCGCCGTGAGGTGCAGGAGACGTTGGGACTGAAGATTTACGGCGAGGAGAGTGCGGCTTCTCCCACCGTGACTGCGATCGAGCTCCCGGAAGGGTGTGACTGGCCCGCACTGCAGGAAGAGCTTCGTGCGCAGAAGTTGCTGGTGGGCGGCTCGTACGGTCCGCTGCAGGGGAAGGTACTGCGTCTGGGCCACATGGGGTCGCAGGCGAACAAGGATGCCGTGGCCAAGGCGATCAAGGTGATTAGCGCTGCGCTCAAGAAGCTTAAGTAGGTGCACTGATTGATTTGTCGTTCTAGATTGCAGTAGAATTAGCTCTGCTCGGTGGCAAGAAGCAGCGGGTTGTCGTGCTGCTCTGGTTTGAAGTCGTAGTGAATCAGGCATACCTGTCCATAATGTGCACAGCTCGTAAGCCTTGGTGAAGGTTGTTTTGATAATGCATTCGCTGCACCAAACGTACCGCCTCAGGCTCGCCTTGGGGCGCACCTTCGATGCCATACTCGGCCAACGACATCATGTCATGCCTCAATTCGTTGGCCTCGGAGAAGTGGCCCTTGCAGATCTTGAGGTCGGTGATCGGTCCGTGCTGCTTTTGAATTTGTTGCTGTGGGCACAACGCAGCATCGGTTAGCTGAAGGAAAGCATCAAACCAATAGTTTTGACCAGCGCACCTTGATGGCGAACAACCGAGTGGAGGTCTTTGTGCGGAACTTGAAATTGAGGTAGCTCCAGTTGAGCAGCTACAATATCAATATCAAGAGCAAAGTTTGTGTCGTGAATTTAGTGGAAGGGTGCTGCACCATTAGATAGAAAGTTGATAAAGTAGGTTACCCGCATGTCGAGCGTCACGTAGTGAACTAGGTCGACTTCGACCATGATTGGGGGAGCACTTTCAATCATCTATCCAATGCCAGTAAACCACCAACGAAGCAAAATGGTACGGTAAGTAGAGACCTCGCTATAGCACAAGGATCATCGCCTAGAACTCACAGAAGCTCCCTCAGCACCAGCGTCGCCCGCGTCACCCCCGCCCGAGCTGGCCTTGCTCTTCTTCCCCTTCGCCTTCTTCTTCGGCGCCATGGTCGTCCACTAGGAAGCGGATCGCTCGGAAAGGCCCAGACAACGGACGAACCGTAAAAATAGTTCGCCATGATAATCACACAATCGATGGCGGTTTGACGTTGAGATGCGTCGGCACCGAGTCCGCGAGTTGCTAAGCATTCCATTGCTCGCTTGTCAGCTTGTTTGACACAGCACAATCGGCTGTCGTTATTATCGTGGCGTAATGCCGACATCCACCGTGGAGGTCTCTTATCAAGCATGGCTCGGTGGTGATGGATGTCACACGGACCAGAGACCGAGAAGCGAGTCGCAGTAAACACTGGCATTACAAAACAACATCGCGCTCCAGGGCCTTCCCTGTGGACCGGGCCTCTCGCTTCATGACGATGGCCTTCGTTCGAAGTCGATGGCTTCGTCAAGTGAGCGATGTACATGTAGTGTGAGATTTGTTTCATCGTTGACGCACGCTTCAGCCGTCGGCTCTTGGTTGTTGGGTCATTCACGGCCTGGCTCACTGTCACAGTGACTATGACGATCTCCTCTGACCACGCGCAGACAGTGCGATAGTCATCGCGGAGCACGCATTATTCACGCAACATGGATACCTGAGCCTTCGTGTCGGCTTACCTGGAATCACGTGGTCACGAATCATGAGAAGAAATACCGAGTCGACCCAGGCGCACCGAGATTCAAATGTGTTCCTGACATCGCTTGCTCCCAGGCGGCTGCACAGAGTTGTGTATACTGTACCAAAGAAACTAGTTGTCTTGCCCTGAGGCAAGCGACAATTTCGGGAGACAAATTGTCAATGTCGGTCGACTTTTCCAGCGCTCGCTACAGTACTGCTTCGACTGACTCAATCCAAAAAATGAATGTGCGCCAACATGCGCGTGTCTTCAGCGGAGCCACGTCGGCACGCACACAGTGAATGCTGTATTTGGCTGGTTGTCTGCCGTTGATACGTAAAAATGACGAGTTGTTTTACACCCAGAAAATCTTACGCTCAATCGCTTTGAATCCGTCCAACATGGAACAACGTCGACCGCGAACCTGTACGGGTGTGGCGCTGTACTGTAGCAAGCATGACACATATAGCAGTGTGCATGCAGCACCAACAGAGACTGGATCCACGCGCGGCAGCAGCCGCCGCCACCAGGCAGGAAGAAATCTTTCAGACTCGACTGGAGATATTCCGGATCGCATCGTTGCCATCGTGTTTATGAGCGCAGTTCAACCACCACTCGGAGGCTCGAGCATTACCCGGGGGGATATCCAAGGTCGCTTCACGCGCGATTTGTCTTCATCTTGCCCCAGGGCCTCCGCTTTGGCCAGAACGCAGGTGTACAGGTATCCCGCGCCGATCGTGCGACACGTTCTCGCCATTGACTGCGACTCGCAGTCGTGAAACGTTGGCATGCCAGCCCCGTTCAACGCGCTCCACCGTTTAGACGCTCGACTGGCAGAAACCTGGCGGCCACCTGCGCGGAGCAAATCGCTGGCGAAGCGAACACCAACTCTCTGCGGACCGCGCTCTACCGAAAAACATAAATACGCAACACCCGGCCGCCTTGCCGCTTGGAGCGCAATCGACTCGTTTATCGAGAGGTGGACCTCCGGGCGATGGCGCGTTTGGCTTGCTAGGATTACGAGCCAGAGCTCGGATGACTCGCCATCGTTCGCGACGCAGGCCCCTGCACTCTGGGCCGCGTCGGTCATCGCGTTAGCTCATTCCTCGATTTACCCCAAAGCCGTGAAGCGGAGCTGCAATGGTCGCTTCCAATCGACAGACGACGCCGTCGGCCCTGCCGGAATCGGTGGCTTGGCTGGAGCACCTGACGCTCGAAATGACCACGAACATCAACACCCGGCACGGTCTGGGCAAGCGCAACGTGCTGTACGAGCTGCACATGACGTACCAACCGTCCAAGGATGAACCTACGACGTGGACGCTGTCGCGGACCTTCGATGAGTACCGCGACCTGCGGCGGCGGCTTGTGAAGGCGCTGCGGCTGGGCCACCGATGCAACGCCGAGTGCAAGTGGCTGGGCAACGTCATCAAGCACCACTTCCCCAGAGCCTCGCTGTTCTGCCGAAGCTGCCCCAGCGGAGTGGACGGCACTCGCGTAGCACTGCTGCGGATGCTCAACACGGTCAAGGCCTCTCTAGTGAACCACGGGAACCTCGGCTGCTCCAGGATGCGCGACGACGTGAGCAAGGTGTTCACGGTGTTCGTGTCGGGCAGCAGCACGAGTAACAAGGACCTGTCGAGGGTGCACTCGTCTACGGCATCCACGTCGTCGTTGGCGTCACTGTCGATGTCGTCCTCGGTGTCGTTTTCTCCTAGCAGCTTCGAGCGCTCGTCGTCGTCGGCGTCCCTCACCTCGGACGAAGAGAACCAGGAAGTAGCTCTCGAGTTCGACGACTTCTCTTGCGGGAATGTGCATGTATCACGCTGCGAATGCGGCGCGTGCCGTTCCAGCTTAAACCACTAATAGGCGACAACTTGCGAAGGCTGCCAAATGTACATTATCTAAGGCAAATATCT
Organism: Phytophthora ramorum; assembly: GCF_020800215.1. Taxonomy (NCBI): domain Eukaryota; phylum Oomycota; class Peronosporomycetes; order Peronosporales; family Peronosporaceae; genus Phytophthora; species Phytophthora ramorum. Next base: position 1,229,723 of record NW_027150658.1, read on the forward strand.
ATACGCTATTGGCAACCTAGCTTCCATCAAAGCAGCTTCATATTGAACTTCCAACATCGGCGTTGTGGGGCACACGCTAGCAACGTGACGCCAATACCTTGGCGTGCTTAGAGATCCGGGGCATATTGCAGCGCAGAAGATAACTCTCGGTGGATGGGTGGGTAAACGGGGTCCGCCAACTTGACCCTCCACCGTTGAGCGGTGCTTGCAGCAGGAAGCTGAAGCCAAGCCCGCAATGCCCTCGATTGAATCGGTGGCCGTGCGGTGCTCCGACATCCCGTTTGGTTTCTGGGGACCGAGGAGCTACGGTATATACCTTGTCGAACTTGGTGAGCATGGCAATCTCCGGTGCTCTCCTTGCCGAAGTGCATCGACTGTCGCATCCAGCCTGTGCTTGCAATGCAAGTCGGCGCCACCACCTTCGGATGAGTCTCTCGTGGTGCTGCTCATTTGAAGCATTTGCAGCTCTTCCCATCAGTTTTGCTGGCAAGCCCGAGTTGAGTCGCGGCACACGCAGCGGTGGGACCAGTTCGACTTCCAACATCGAGATCGGGTGGACAACATCCACCGCGTTGGCATTGCAAGGAAGCATGACGTCCAGTCGACGAGGCAGCTTCAATGTACGTGTACTGCTCCTAATCTTCAGAGTTGTGCCAGCGCGCTTGCTGCATTGGCAAGTGACGGGGTTTTAGTTGATCAGTGGTGGCCTCACGGGCCGCATTCCTCCCGTGATAATGGTACCAGTGTGGCACTTTTCACCCGAGTTGCCTTCTAAAGACAGTAATAGGCGAGCTGCTGTTTCGCTACGAGCTGCAACGCCATCTCGTAGCAGCTTGCACCCCCGCAAAGTGATTTCGTTGTACGAGAGATTCAAAAACGTCAAAGTCGTGTTTTGCTGCAGTGACTTGGCCAGAATCCCCGCTGCACTGTCGGATTTGAGGTTCGAGCATGTCTGCAACAGGAAGCGAGACATGGTTAGTGTTACCGCCGCAATCTAAAAGTCGCAAGAGATTTCGTCTCTGACTGCATCATACCAAATCGACGCTGCGAAGACTGGTATTCTCCGCGAGAGCGTAGTAGAGTTCTACGACCCCAGGAGGTTCCAACGGGCAATGACTCTGGTGCCCAAGCACACCAAATTCATCAGTGCAAGAACAACAAGGCTACATCCTGCAGTCCACCGTACCAGATCAAGCGTCACCAACGAGCGTGTAGTTTTCGTTAGTTGGCCCAACGCACTCCCCACGCTGGACTCACTTCCGAAGCAGTCTTGAAAGAGTGCCGTTTCCACAAAGCTGTGCACCTTCAACGCACGTAGCAAGGCAAGAGCTGCGGTCTCGTTCAGTTTGTTTTCACGGTAGTTTAGGTAGCGAAGCGATGCATTGTGCTGTAGACCACGAGCGATCGCTAGGTTCCCCTCACTCGAGAAATCGTTACAGGAGATGTCCAGGTGAGTCAGTGATCGCGCATGACTCAGCATGTGTGCCAAGTGTGTCGACGCCTCGTCCGATATTCCAGTATTGCTGAGGAGTAGCATTCGTAGCGTTGAATTGAATGGCTCGCTAGCGTCATGAACAACAGAGCTATCCGACATCGTCGTGTGTCTTCGACGACCAGCCATACGTGCTTTAAGTTGTTCCTCTTCCGTCACTGGTTTGGGTGACAGAGCCTGCAGTAGATCCACGGTTTTCTTGTCTCCGATAGCGTTGTGGCTAAGCTTGAGCTCCCGCAGCGCATAGTTGACTCGCATCGTATCTCCAAGCCAGGGCGTAATGCCGTCCTTCCCGATACGGTTGTGCATCAAGTCCAGCACCCGAATGTGATAGTTTGTTGCGAGTGCTTTGGCTAGAAATGTCGACCCAGTCTCTCCAATTTCATTGTAGCTTAGTGCGAGCTCCAACAAGCACCCGTTGTGCACAAGCGCGCTGGACAGGAGCGCCATATCACCATCCTGGAGGTGATTGCCACTTAGTGATAATGTCGTCACGAACCGCTACAAAACACTAACCATTTAGATCCTTCGGCAAAACGTCAAGTTCGTGAGGAGCACTTACGTTGGTTGCGAGGCCTCGGCCCAGCTGTGTTAAGCTTTCACGGTCGAAATGACAACCTCGAAGGTCCAGGTCTCGCGCACGCGTTGAGACTGGTATCTTAGGCATCGTTTTTGGCTCGGAGGTTCGTCCTCCATCTTCGTTCTCTTCGGGAGCATTCGGTGACACCATGCCCTTGTCCACAAAGCCACCCTGATGTTGAACGCATCGCACAAACATTCGAGATTCAGCCTTGAAGACCGACCAAAGGGTCCTCAGAGATACCATACCTCACGAGTTTCAATGACATTGCAGCCCTGAAAAAAAGAGGCGTTGAGAAGGTCAACAACACATGGGAACAGTTTTGCCTTGGGCTTACCGATAGATAAGCGGTTCCACTCGGATGCGAGCAGACCAAAGTGCCATCGTGACTGCGAACCACCAGACACAGCACCTGTCTACGATGTTAGTAAGCAATCAACGTCGCCAACCAAAGGTCACCAATTACCTTGCCAAAACGGGTTTGAATGCTTGATTTCGCGGGAATGAAGCACTTCCAGGCTAATGCAGCCCGATCATAGACCACAGCATCGTGCCTTGCCAACAGGTAGATCGCCTCTGCGACGTCCGAGCACACGTCGTTTCCAACATCACCGTCACCACCATCTTCTGCCATCCAAGTCATGTCGTTTGACCCTTCACCTGCACATCTTGGGAGCTCGACACCGCTCAAAATACACAAACGAAAAGGATAAGACGATGTCATTTCGATATAACTGTCAATTGCAAGTACCCTTCGCTCAACTAGCGGATCCTCCCCCCCAACAGCAAATGCCACCCTACTTGCCTTCGTTCTTCCAGTGCTCGACAAGCCCTTTGAATAAGCCATCCTGCTTCTTCTGGAGGGCCTTCGGGGTGTCAAATTCGCCAACGGAGCCACGCTCCATCACGAGGATGCGGTCAGCGTCAAGAATAGTGTTGATGCGGTGTGCGATAGTGAGGCACGTGCAGTCACGGAACTCCTCGCGGATGCTGCGCTGGATCTTGCGGTCTGTTTCCGTGTCAATAGAAGCTGTCGCTTCGTCCATGAGGATAATGCGAGACCGCTTGAGCAAAGCACGGGCAATGCATAGAAGCTGGCGCTCGCCCACGCTGAAGTTGGAGCCCTTCTCATCCACAGGACTATCAAGCGCGGTCACGACGTGGGCAAGATGAGCTCGGCGCAGGGACGTCCAGATCTGTTCATCCGTGTACTGGTCAAACGGATCCACGTTGCTACGCACCGTACCCGAGAAGAGAACGGGGTCCTGCGGGATGATCGATATCTTGTTGCGCAGCTCGTGCAGACCAATCGTACCGATGTCAAGGCCATCGATCACAATTGAACCGCTGTCCAGCTCAACCAACCGCATCAGCGCCACTACGAGACTTGACTTGCCGGCACCAGTGCGACCCACAATGCCGATCTTTTCCTGCGGACGGATAGAGAGAGACAGGTTACGCAACACACGAGGCAGACCCGGACGGTAGCGCAGGTTCACGTCGCGGAATTCAATAGCACCGGCGGAGGGCCACTCTTGAGCAGGAGGGAGCTTGCCCACGCTGGTTAGCTCAGCCTCCATGTCCATGACCGTGTAGTTCTTGATACGCTCCACCGATATCATCTGCGTCTGAAGCTGGCTGAGCATACGGACAGACCAGTTGAGCGATTGAGTCACGCTGAAAGCGTACGTTAGGGAGACACCTGCCAGTCCGGCAAAGGCCGCTCCACGCTCCGGGTCCGAGCTGTGGGCCAGCACTGCGGTCAGTGCCGCGAAGGCTGCAATAAGCGTGCCAGCAAACTCGAGACGAAGAGCCAGCCAGCAGTTCACTGCGAAATTAAGGAAGTAGGCGCGCTGGTTCCGGTCCAACAACTCCTCGTTCTTAGTTGAGAATTGTGTCTCCGCACGGTAAGCGCGAATGGTGGGCAAACCATCCAGCGTCTCCGACAGCAAAGCAAACACCGGGGAACGACTGATGGAATCCAGTCGCTGCAGCTCGCGCGACGACTTGATGAAGTATCGCTGGGAGATGAAGTAACCCACAAGTACGGGCAACAGGATGATCATAAAAATTGGAGTCACGTACGAAATCGTCGCCAAAGTTACGAGAACACTGATAAAAGTGTTGAGAAGCATGCTCCACGTAGCAGGAATACTTTCATCGACCGTGTACACGTCCTTGGACAAGCGGTTCACGATACGACCAGTGGGGGTAGTATCAAAGAACGATGTCGGAGCTCGCAAGATACGTGCTAGCAGGTCTTGAAACAGTGACTTACTTGCACGCAGACCACCCTTGTACGTTGTAATAGCGCGCACGTATAACGCAATAGCGTACACCACGTTCAGGATCATGTACACATACACGTAGAACATTTGCGACTGCGGGTCTGCGGGCTGTTCGTCGTCATCCTTCGTTTTTGAGTGCTCCGACCAGAACGAGAGCCACCACGTGGACAACAAGTTCACGCACTGGGTGCCGATAAACACAACGATCACCAGTAGACCAGCTGAGATTCCACCGAACGCCAAGATCCACGTCTTATACACCTGCCACGCCACATCACCAACAGATCGATCTTCATCTGTCATCAGCTGAGCCTCAGCGCCACCTCCCTCACTCGTTCTTTCACTGCGCACAGAAGAGCGGCTCAGACGCCGACCGAAGCGCTCGGGCGTCGGGTTGTCTTCTTCATCTTCCTCTAGCTCATCCACCGAGATGTCATCTTCGACCTCTTCAATCGTGTGAGGTTCTTGCTGGTCCTGGTCCTTGTACTTTGCAACCAGATCCATGAGAAGACCACCATCCTTTTCCATAAGGTCTTCGTAAGCACCATCCTCCACGATAGTGCCATGTTCGAGCACAATAATCTTGTCACACTCGCTTAAGAAGGTCAAACCATGCGTAACCAGCACCACGAGTTTATCCTTGAGGCACGTTTTAATGCACTCTTTGAAAATGTCATGCCCAACGTGGCTGTCCACAGCCGACAAAATGTCGTCAAGCAAATATATATCCGCATCCTGGTAGACGGCACGCGCAAGAGCCACACGAGTGCGCTGACCACCACTGAGGTTAATTCCCTTCTCACCAATCTCTGTGAGATCTCCAGCAGGAAGCACAGCCAAATCCTTCTGCATTGAACTAACCCGTAGCGCCTCGGCATACTTGGATTCGTCGAACGGAAGACCAAAGCAAATGTTTTCGCGCACCGTCGCGTTTTGAATGAACGGTTGTTGCGAGACGTAAGCCACAGATCCAAGAAGATTGACGTCGCCACGACTGCATCGAGCATCACCCAGAATTCCACCAAGTAGCGTAGATTTGCCGGCACCCACATGACCAACAACAGCAATCAGGTCTCCCGGGTGAGCCTCAAGTGTCACACCCTGCAGAACTGGCAGATTGTCACCGCCTCCTAGCGCTTCCTTGTCCAAGATAGAGTCCTCCTGCAGCAAGCTATCCTCTTCTTGTGATCGTGATGATTCCGACGACGACGAACTAGGCGAAGTCTCCCACATGAAATCGGCATTGCGCACTCGGACGCCCACGCTGTCGAGGTCTCCAGGTGTAACCTTTTCGCGTTCCTCTTCTTGGAAGTACGAGCTCAAGCGGTCAACACTCACACTTGCCTCGACGATCGAGTTGAGCACTTGCGGCAACATGAACAACGGGAAGCGCAGGATGTTAAACAGTGCAAGCGACGTGAGAGCAGTTCCAACGTCAAGCGTGTTGCCCAGCTTGACGTAGGTGTAGAACGACGACACCGTCACCAGCGAAGGAATGGCCGAAAAGAGCGTCATGGAGCCACTGCGTGCGTAGATGTACGTGCGCAACTTGCTGAGCTCCTCACTGCGGAATTCCAGTACACGCTTGGTGAACGAGTGTTCCCACGCCTGTAGCTTGATGACCTTCATCCCCGCAAGCACTTCATTGCAAATCTTGATGCGTTCGTCCTTCACCTTCATCAACTTCAGCTGTAGACGTCGCATGAGCTTGGAGATCCCCGCCGTGAGTGGGAGCATCAAGATAATCACCGCAACACCAGCGAACGTGGCGGGGCCGATCTGCTTCCACAGCAGATAGCACGCCACCACAATCTGGAAGATGGAGAACCACACGCTGTTGATAAACGTCGAGAGTTCCTGCAGCCGCTGAGCATCAATAGACATGAGGTTTGTGATCTCCCCCGTCGTCTTCTTCTGTCTCGCCGCTGCGGACAGCACCAAACTCTTGCTGTACACTGCGGTACAGATAGCCGACCGGACCCTCATACCCGACTCGAAGCAGTGGAAGAAGTAGTTCCTCAGCAGGAACGACTGCATCACCCCCGAGACAAACACAATAGCAGCATACACCAGGCCCTCACTTAGAGGAGCCTCTGGGTTTTGCAAGTAGGCAATGATCTCCTTGATCAACATGGGAGCCACAAACTGCAGCGAGTCGTGGACCAATTTCAATAGTCCGGCCTTGGCGATTTGTCCCCCGAAGCAGGACGCCAGCGCCCAGGCGAGACTGGGCTTGCCGCTGGGCTTGCTGCACTGCTTCCTCCAGGCCTCCTGGAACTCCGTGGACACATCGTGCGCCCGGTTTGCCGGGTCCAGCAGGTACAGATCGTCGTGCTCCAGCGGGCGCTGGTTACCCAGCTCCATGAGCGGCGTAACCCACGAGAAGAGCGCGGACGAGATGCACGTAGCGTCCTGAGACGGGTATCGGTCGCCCAACCCCGAGGGGGCCGAGAAGGAATCGGCGCGGCGTAGAGACACATGCACATCCGCCAGCAGCGGCCGCTTCTCCTCCTCCGCGAGGGCCTTGGCCGTTGTCACATGCAGCTTCCCCGCCATCACCACCTGAGCCGACGCAGTCAGTGCGGAAGTGCGGAGGGTCGGATTTGGCCCAGAACGTACCCCACTCGCATCTCATTGGCCAATGATGTATTGAGAGTAATCAACCAGCACTCTTGATTTCTGCATGCCAAAACAGCCATTCAGGTAACGCCGCTTTTGGGGTACACGAAGAGTGATGGTTGATCACTCTCCATAGGTCATTAGCCAATGAGAAGCTAGTGGGTACGGTAAGGATTACGTAGAGGGTACGCTTTTTCCATTCGCCGAAAGCAGTCATGGAGCAGTATCTGCTGCAGCTGCCAAAGCGCCTGGCGCAGGAGGTGCGCGCCGGCATCGCGAATGGTGACTCGGCGGAGGTGGACATGGTCTCGGGAGGTGCGTGTGCTCGGTTTTGCGAGGCTTGTAGTGGCGCTGTGAGCGGAGAAATAGGGGGTTGAAGACGTCGACTGCAAGGATTGGTGAAAAATGTTTTGACGCGGCTTTGGATGGCGTTTTGCAGCGGATAACAAGCACTTTACTCTGCATGTGGACGGCAAGCAGTACCCAGCCAAGATCGGTACGCTGATCGCCGTTTTTGACGCTGTTTCGGGGGTCGAAACGTGGGCTGACGCTTGATGTGTGTGGTCTGCAGCGCAATTGCCGTGCATTTTGGAGACGCACAAGACCTATGACGACAATTTCTTCTACAAAAGCGGGGAAATCGGACAGGTGCGCGATGAGGAGAGGGTCTGCAGGCCTGGATGTGGTGCTAATGCACTTTTTGCTGGTCTTGCGGCAATGTATCGGACAGATTTTCGTAGTGACGGACAAGGAGGAGGAAAAAAAGCTGCTGGAGAACCAAGAAGAGGTGACAAACGGACTCACGCCTCCGAACACGAATGTCATCAAGCGCAAGTACGAGAAGACCAAAAAGACCACGCCTTTTCCGGTAGTGTTCACAATATATTGGCAGCTGTGTGGTGTTATGGCTCATCTTGCTGCTGATTGCTACCAGAAAAATGATGTGGCTCGTGTGGAAGAAGATCTGGTGAAGATTATTGCGGGCGGGCCCATTGAAGACGTACACGAGGAGCTCGTCGATTTTTACGACTGGATGGCGGACGAAGAGCACCCGAATGGTGTCACAGTGACGGACGAAATGGAGCTTATTCGTGAGCACCCAGAGTATCTTACGCTGTCGGAAGAGCCAGTGATGAAGAAGCAGAAGCTGTTGCCCGCCAGTACTGGAAACAGCACGGTCCCAGGTACAGCCAATGCGTCAATAATGAACACGCCTCTTGCCACGGATATAGGCTCGGAGGCGGAATCGCAAACGGACGGACGAGCCTCCGTACAGCGCTCACCAGCGTTTGCGCCAACTCCGAGCCCCAGACTGTCGCCGATGCAACTGCATGCACCTAGTAGTCGTGACCTAGACGAAGACAATGATGTGGATTTGCTGGAGGACGACATCCTCGACGGAATGGAGACCAAGCCAGCGGAGCCACCTCGTCAGAAAGCGTACCTGACCGACCCGGCTTACCTAAAACTCTTGCCTATCCGCGATCGGATGCAGAAGTCGGTGCGAGACGCTGACCGTGACATCAGCGAACTAAGTGCTAAGGTCGACGCCAACTCCAACATCATCGTCAAGGTGGGTTCCCTCAGGCGTGTACTGTGTCGCCTATCTGTTGTGTTGCTCGCGTGTGCTGATTGTTATCGTGGTTTTGCTATTGCTCAGAATCGCTTCAAGCAAATGCTCGAGACTGCGCAGAAGCAGCGGGACGAGATTGCGTCGGAGCTGGACAAGGTCAAGGCGGAAATCACTGCGTTCGAGTCAAGCTGAGATCGAAACCCGTATATTGTATAGCATCTTCTTGCGCAGCAGTCTCGCTCCAACCTGTCCACAACCTCCAAGTACGTCGGCATCGCTCGGTCCACACCGACACACACATAACGACAGCGAGGCACCAAACACGAGGCTCAGTCCACCTCGAACACCCCTGGAGGCAACCAGATTCGCTAATTACTTTTTATTGTTTTGCTTTGTGTGGGGTGCGGGTGATCTCGTACGCTTTGCTCGTGGCTGCTACCCCCGCTAACTTCGTCCTTTTGCCAAACACGAACGCAACGCGCGCGAGATGCAAAAACGCCGACCAACGTGGAGCCGACTCGATGAATGTTCCTGTGGCTCACCCTGTTGCAGCTTCGACGCTATCAAACATTTGAGACTTTTTCGTCAGCCTAACCAGAAGATATTGGGCCGGAGAGGAGCGGGAGCAGCGCCCTGGCCAGCGGCCTACTGCTGGTGCTTCCACTTGAGCAGCGCGCTGATCTGTTCGTCGCTCAACTTGAGGCCGGGGATGTCCTGGAGACCCTTCTTGTCGTGCTCCACGTGGTGCTTGTAGCCCTCCTTGTCCACGACATCGGTCTGGCCTTTCATCTTCTGCAGCAGCCTGCGTAGCGATTTTTCGTCCTGCTTGCTGCACATTTGCATAAAACGTTAGAAAGGATCCGAATTATCTTGGATTTTGTAAGGGCGTACTTGAAGAAGACGGCCTCGGCGGCTTTTTCCTTGTCCCGCAGGTCGGCGAGGCCCATGGACTGGATAGGCGACGCGAAGGCGCGCTTGGGGACGGCGACGGCGGCACGGCGGGCGGCGAGCATGGGGATCTGTGGTGGTCACTTACTAGTTGTGTACTGGCGGTTCGGTTCTCCCTCGCGCCCACAGCCGCACGTGCTCAAAGACACGCCCTCCATCTTTTTACGTAAAAAGTCAACGGAGGCGATTGCAGCGGGCCAGAGGCAACAAGATCTGGTCGAGCGGAATGAAGGTCCAATATCAGCCATGCTTGAAGATGTCGACTCTGGTCGGAGTCAAGTGACTCGTTAAAATGTCCCAGCCTTTTTACGGGACAACTTCAAGTTCGGGACATTTCTGTATCCGTCTGCGTCCGCGCACTTGCAGGGCCAAGACTTGGGGTTGCCTTCTTGCTGCTGGCGCGTCTTGCTAGCGTCGAGCACCCTGCTACTATTACGCAGCACGCATTGCTTCTTTTTCCGCAGTATTGCCGTCACTACGAGCCAAGATCATCCGTCGGCGTAAAGCCCGAACCGCACCCCAAGTTGACGCGCACTGGCATTGAAGTTTGGTCGGCGTTTTACTGCAGCGAGCAGCAGGAGACAAACCTGCCGACGGCACCTGTAGTGCCGCCAACAACTGCATGTAGAGGCCGTGCGGGCATCGAGTGACGGCACTAGTTATCATTACCCACAACGCCAGTGGCATTGCATGACCGCTTTCCCTTGAGGAAGCTATTCGCAAGAAGCACGCGTGTATGAGATCATTCACAACCACCAAAAGACCAAACTCCGTCGAGCTACAATTGTAGTTGTCCGCATGTTGAAAATCTGTTGATTTCTGATTCGGCCATCGCTAGATCAGCGTGTGAAAAGCAAAAGAAGAGAAGCTACAAGATGATGGATCACTGCCAAAATCGGTTGTAGGATGCTGCTACCAAACGTAAAGCATCGTCGTTGCGGGCCGCGTCGCGAGGAAAGCGGAGGTGTAGGAACATGTACATGCAGCGAGGAGGTCTACGTAGGCTGGGCAAGGTGGCGGGCGGGAGCAGCAGCAGCACCAGAGCAGGAACTACTACTAGTACTTAGCTGCCTCGAGCCTGGACAGTTGCGGGGGAGGAGCGGGTGTGACTGAGCGCCGAAGCTACCACGACTCCGCATGAGCGGGGTAGGCCGCTCATAGCGCTCAAGTCTCACGTCTCCTCTCGTTTGAAGACCACACATAACCTCCGTCGCTTAGTACAGGTGCTTCCAGTTGAGAAGTGAGTCCACCTGCTCCTGGGTCAGGTCCACGCCCGGCACGAGCCCGGGGATCTCCCCGAGCGTCTGCTTGTCGTGCTCGATCTGAGCGCGGAAGCCGGTCTTGTCGTGGTAGCAGGCCTGCAGGTGGATCTTCCGCAGCAGCTTGCGCATTTCCTTCTCGTCGTCCTTACTACACAATGACAAAAGGAATAAAGGTTCTAGTTAGCTCGATGCAATGACCAACTACAGAGACCCAGACAAAGTCGCACCGAAACATCGCGGGGCGTCGGTTCTCCTGCGCCTGCGTGGTATGATTGCGCTGCGTGCTCATGACGGCGACCTGGAGGGCCGGAGCCATGGCCACGACGCGCGGGACCAGTGCGAGCGCAGTCTGCTTGGCAACGAGGACGAGCGCGGTCTGCATGACGGAGGTGGGTTGAGATGACGTTGGCAGTGAAGATAACAGGCCACGCGTGCTGACAAGGCGGCGAATTCACGAATGACCTTAGAAGCGAAGCGGAACTGAACCGCGCGCGCTTCGCCCACACCCGAGTGAGTGCCTCGCGTTTCTAGCTTGTGACATAGACGTCCATGCATGGATTTGCTTTCCGCCCTTTCGCCCGACGCGACGCGATTCGTTTGACATTTCCTTGCGCTCAAGGAGTGGAGTGGAGCGTTTTCAGTACATGCACAGGATAGTTGATGTGAAGCAGGACTTCATGCAAGACTCGCTTGACGAACAGAAAGGTCTCGTACGCAAAGGTCTCGTTAAAGCATGGTGCTTTGCAAGTGGTGATGGATATGACGGTGACAGGCCGCGTGGAAGGCATGGAGACGTTCCTAGCTGCGGCTGTGGTATCGCTGGTGCTCCAGTCCCCAGTGACGGCATTGGCACCTCATCCTCGTCAGCCATTGCAGCAGGAGCGATATATCTATTATAGCCAATCGTATGACGTATAATCAAATCCAGCCAATTAGCGCGCACTTTTCAATCGCCATGAGCATGAGCAATTGGAGCAGCAGCGAGGACGAGGACGACGCCTCGGTGTGGTCGCCCACGCGGCTCGCAGAGGAAGGCGTGGCCTACCGCGTAGTGTACGTGCTGCCACTACGGCTGTTCAACTCTCTACTGTCAAAATCAAACTTTTCTCGCCGCAATACTTGCAGGAACGTGCTCGGCAGCGGCTTCGTCAATGACCGAGTCGACATCCAGCAGCTCGCTCTCTTGGTGCGCAATACGGACTATGCCCCAAGAGTAGGTGGCAATGGCGTTATTAAATTACTGCATTTATTGTTCAATTGCGCTCACTTTTTGTGGTGAATGCAGAGTTTCAACGCGTTGGTGATGCGCTTCCAGGCGCCAAAGGCGACGGTGCTGATCTACAAGAGCGGAAAGGTGCCCAGGTGTCTGCATGGTTCACCAAACAGAGTTTATCGAGCTGAATGGCTATGTAGTTTGTGGTGATAGGGGCTACAAGTGTAGAGAACGCAAAACTGGCTGCAGACAAGCTGATCTCCATCTTGAAGGTCGTTATTGAAGTTGTGTTCTGAGACTGCTGGCTGGCGTTTGCTGATGGAATTGTGCGTCTATGGTTGCCTGTTGGACGTTGCAGAAAGTATCTTTTCCGAGCGATTCTAGCCCCTTCACTGTTCGCAATGTGGTGGGGTCAACGGACGTTCGGTTTAGAGTTCGCCTGGAAGGCTTGGCGAGAGACCACATTCGCTTCTGCACGGTACGTTGCTGCTCGTTACGGGGCCTACTGCGTTTGAGGCTAACGTGCGTATACCTTTGCCGATGCAGTATGAACCGGAGATGTTTCCAGGGCTTATTTACCGCATGATGCACCCCAAGTGCACGTTGTTAATTTTTATATCTGGTAAAATTGTGATCACTGGATGCGAGGTGAGACGCTGCTGGACGGTTGCGGTGAATTGCTATGGCTGACTTCTTGTGTTGCTCTGTCTTTTATCGATGTGTTGCTGCATCAGTCCCCCGCTGAGGGTGAAAAAGCTCTGGGCAAAATCTTCCCGGCACTACTTCAATACCGACTGCGAGAAGACAGCTCCGACGATGAGGACGAGCAAGAAGACGAATCGATGAGCGACGAAGACCGATGGGTAGCAGAATCTGCCCCTATTTAACTGCGAGCAAATAGACCCAACTTACAATTATCTGCGACTGCGCACTACGCTTACCGCCAACTCGCTGGCCAGCACTGCAAAGCAGAGTTCAAAGATCGCTCTCCATGCCATTCACACGCTTCGAGCGAGCACGCCTGCAACTTTCAGTCTCAATCAGGTTGGCTAAAAAATAGCTCACGCTAAATAGTTGTACATCTGTGCGTTGCTGGAGTCTCGCTCGAGATACTCGCGGTCGATGAGGCTCTCGATGCGGCGCTTGATGTCGGCAGCCTTCGCGGGGAAACGGACCTGCGAGAAGATCTCCGTCATCAGCAGCGCGTGCGAAAGTTTCTTGCGAGCCTTCATGATGCGCACAATAGCAGCATCCACCTGGTACTGGCGGTCCCTGAACACGCGCTCGTGAGTGTCTTCGTTCTCCTTCTTGGTCTCCTTCATCTGGATCGAGTTGATCTTGATGCGGATGAACTGGTTCGTGAACTGGGCGTTGAACACGAACGAGTCGCTGTCATTCACATCCTTACCCTTCGGCACCTTCTGCAGCACGCGCGTTTTACCGCACGCAAGCGATTGCAACGTCCGTCGAAGCTCTCCATCCTCGATGCGCGTTTGCTCTTTGATCTCTTTGAAGGCCAACTCATCAGCTCCGTTGAAGCACAATAACACCACAGTCTGGTACAGCGAGACCACCAGCTCTTTTTTGCCTGACGGGAAGGTAGCCTTCACCACACACTGGGCGAGGGAGTGCTGCCACTGAAGCTGGCGACCTTGGTACTTGGACGAGTAGAACTTGTCAAAAATCTCCTTCAACGGAACTAGTGCAGCCGGCAGATTGATTTCAACAGCGGCGTACGGTGGCCAGAACCCTGTTGTCAAAACTTGGACTTGCATATCAGGAATACCACGGTTTCCGTGTAGAGTCTCCAGCGCGTGCCTACACACAACAAACTCGTCAAGCTATGTTTATCGTTACAGAAGACAAGAGTGCAGCGTACCTGCTCGCAGCGTGCTGCTGGAACTGAGTCATCACGTTTTGTGACAGATCGATATCCTTGAACATCCCCTCGAGCTGCAAACGAGAAGGAAAAAAAAAAACGTCAGTATCGCACTCCCGGGTTGAACACCATGTAGCAGAATTGCTCTCTTACCTTGTTCGTGAAGGAGCTACCGCACTCGGTCTTCAACTTTGACAACATGAGCTTTTCCAGGTCAAACGAAGCGCTCTTGCCCACAAGCAGGCGTTTTGCAAGATCTTTCTTGTAGAAGGCTTCAAACACGTCCTTGCCTTGAATGTACCGGAAAATAACCATAACGCGATCCAAAATGCTCTCCACCTCTGCTTCAGAGCCGCCCTTGTTGCCAGTTCGCAGTTTAGAGTCGACAAACTTTGCAACGAGTTCAGCAGGGCGGTTGGCACGGACGTTGATCGCATTCTCCATGGCAGACTTCATGGCGAACGAGAAGTCTGTGTTCGACTGGAACGAGTCGCTCAGCACCGCATCCAAATCAGCCTTAAGCTTGAGAACCTTCTCCACAAAGGTTTTCTCTTGCTTGTCATCCATCACCAACTTTGACACATTCTTCTGAATGTAGCCCGAGAAAGCCGTCTTCAAGTCGTTGATTGCATCCACACGGGCCAAAAGCGCGTACATCCGCTTCAGGTCCTCGATCCGACCTTCTTCCATGAGCGTTTCAAAGCCGCGCTCCAGCAATGTAACAACATGCGGCTTCAGCAACTTGTTTTCAACCACCGAAATCAGCTGCTTCTTCGTAGAGGCATCCAGATAGTGATTCACACGTTCATTTTCTTCATGCAGACGCTTCTCGACGTGCACCAGGAACTGAGGCACACTCGCGGACTCGACAGTCGTGGCACCTTCCTGCAGATAAAACCTCTCTGACGCCATCAAGAACGGGGTCTCAAAGTCGGCGTGATACAAATGCAGCGACAGCAGCATCCGCAGCAAGTTGTAGAGGTAGCTGCGGTTAATCGCCTCGCCCTTGCGTTCGTTCTCCACGAGCTCCAACAACGCGTCAATCAGCTTGGTCTCCAGGCTCTGACGCTGCACCAAGTTGTCGCGCACCACGTTGAGCCCCATGTCCCAGATCGACGCGATGTGAGGCGTCTGCATCACGTACGTGCGGTCCAAGTAGAGGAAGATGGTGCGGATCACCAGCATATCCTCACAATGATCCTCCCACAACCTGTGCACTGCCTCCAGGAACAAATTCATATCTCCGCCGGTATACTGCACCAGATCCTCCACTCTTTCACGAATATGCACCGCACACGTTTCTTCCAGTCTCGTATACAGTCTGCAAACACCAACCAGCAGCACAATTAGTAAAAAAACAAGATCAAGCTCTAAAGCCTTTTGCCACTACCTGGCAGCCATCTTCCACGTGCACATGTCCTCCACTGAGCGATAAAGCTCCTCCCTGCTAAGCGCTGACATCTGCTTGGCATGCACCGAGTGCACGGCGGCCTCCAGCGCCTTCCATGTGTCCTCCTCGAAGGATTCCGGCAGCTTGGGCGTCACTTTAAAGGGTTTGATGGTCATCTTCTTCTTCTTGGCGCCTAGTTTGAGCCCTGAGCCGCTGCTGCTACGCTCCTGCTTGCGGCCGAAGCCTGTGTGACCATTGGACGCGAAGCCTGTAGACGCCATGGGAGTCGTGGAGCGAGTTGTGGTCTGTAGGGGTGGGAAATTGGGCACATGCAGCGTCAAAAGGCGGGTTTTCGAGCAGAAAAAGATGACGGCAAGTGGGGGGAGGAGATGCAAGTGGGGAGCTCGCGGCGGGATTCACGGGGAACCGCGCGCAGAGGAGAGGGAGACGCACCTTGGGCGAGATTGGCCAACACTTCGATCGAGTCTTGTCCCTTCCCAAAATGATGCCGGATTTGAGCAGATTGATTATAATTAGTGTTAAATGTGTAAACTAAGTACAGATGTCCCTCTAAATCAGAGCAAGTGGAAATATGAATCGATTTCGGAGGGATTAGAGATGTGCAGGTGATCTGTACTGGATTATTTTTAATCAATAATCAGA